>NC_141026.1:9057500-9672500 GCF_052040795.2 Danio rerio
ATGTTCTAATACTGAGATATAGCTGCTGTTGCTAGGTTAGTCTGTTTTGTTGCTATGGAGTGGATTGACAGCTTAGACTGATGATGTATCAAAGCTTCTTGCCAGTAGGAACAGTTAAAAGCAACACCCATGTCTCTATCACACTGCAGCATGACAATATCAATCTGAACCTCTATAATTGCAGTCTATGGGACCGTTGCTAGGGTGCCGTATCTGGTTGTTAGGGGTGTGGCTAGAAAGTTAAAAGCTCATCAGTTATTGGTAGTTTGGTAGTCTGAGTTAAATGAGCCCAGTTAGAAGTCTTTGCAACAGTCTGATGTAGAGTTATGAGCTCACAAAGTTTGACCCAATGTAAAGTCAAAGAGAGTCTTTTGCAGTGAAAGTCTATGGGACAGTTTCTAGGGTCCCAAAAGTGGTTGCTAGGGTGTGGCCAGAAAGTTAAAAAGCTCATCAGTTATTGGCAGTTAGGTAGTCTGAGTTAAATGAGCCCAGTTAGAAGCCTGTAGGACAGTCTGATGCAGAGTTATGAGGTCACAAAGTTTGGTCCAATGTTAAGTCAATGGGATTTTTCAGACGGTCCCGGGACGTTTTTTGGAAAACCAAAAGTCGGATCAGTCGGAAAAGATATAGCAACCCGAGTCAGACCAGTTTGGAGGTCTGGTGTGAGTTTGGTGGTCATAGCTTGAAAGCTCTAGGAGGAGATAGAGTTTAATTTTTAGTCTCAGAAGGAAAATAGGATAATAATAGTCTGGCTTGCTACACAAGCCAGCCTAATTAATAATAAGTTTAATAGGATAACAGTAGTCTGGCTTGCTACACAAGCCAGCCTAACTAGATTCTTAAAGTTTGAGAACAAACTTTGAGGCTGGCTTGTGAAAGCCTGACGGTAATAGTTTATTTAGTTTAAACAGTTTTTAAAACTATGAAAAGATAGATAGATAGATAGATAGATAGATAGATAGATAGATAGATAGATAGATAGATAGATAGATAGATAGATAGATGATAGATAGATAGATAGATAGATAGATAGATAGATAGATAGATAGATAGATAGATAGATAGATTAGCATGTTATTAGCATGATTCTAGTGTGAAATAGCATGTTATTAGCATGATTCTAGCATGAATTAGCATGTTACTAGCACGATTCTAGCATGAATTAGCATGTTACTAGCATGATTCTAGCATGAATTAGCATGTTGTTAGCACGATTCTAGCATGAATTATCATGTTACTAGCATGATTCTAGCATGAATTAGCATGTTGTTAGCACGATTCTAGCATGAATTAGCATGTTGTTAGCACGATTCTAGCATGAATTAGCATGTTACTAGCATGATTCTAGCATGAATTAGCATGTTACTAGCAAGATTCTAGCATGAATTAGCATGTTACTAGCATGATTCTAGCATAAATTAGCATGTTGTTAGCATGATTCTAGCATGAATTAGCATGTTACAAGCATGTTTCTAGCATGAATTAGCATGTTGTTAGCACGATTCTAGCATGAATTAGCATGTTACTAGCATGATTCTAGCATGAATTAGCATGATTCTAGCATAAATTAGCATGTAACTAGCATGATTCTAGCATGAATTAGCATGTGACTAGCATGATTCTAGCATGAATTAGCATGTAACTAGCATGAATTAGCATGTTAGCATGATGGATAGATAGATAGAGGTAGATAGATAGATAGATAGATAGATAGATAGATAGATAGATAGATAGATAGATAGATAGATAGATAGATAGATAGATAGATAGATAGATAGATATTTAGTGATAGATAGATAGATAGATAGATAGATAGATAGATAGATAGATAGATAGATAGATAGATAGATAGATAGATAGATAGATAGATAGATAGATAGATATTTAGTGATAGATAGATAGATAGATAGATAGATAGATAGATAGATAGATAGATAGATAGATAGATATTTAGTGATAGATAGATAGATAGATAGATAGATAGATAGATAGATAGATAGATAGATAGATAGATAGATAGATAGATAGATAGATTAGATAGATAGATAGATAGAGGATGATAGATAGATAGATAGATAGATAGATAGATAGATAGATAGATAGATAGATAGATAGATAGATAGAGATAGATAGATAGATAGATAGATAGATAGATAGATAGATAGATAGATAGAGGTAGATAGATAGATAGATGGTGTAAGAGCATGAGTCAAACAAGCCAACCCCCGCCTCTCTACGATGTTCTGATGCTGAGATATAGCTGCTGTTATATCGTTGCTAGGTTAGTCTGTTTTGTTGCTATGGAGTTGATTGACAGCTTAGACTGATGATGTATCAAAGCTTCTTGCCAGTATGAACAGTTAAAAACAACCCCCATGTCTCTATCACACTGCAGCATGACAATATCAGTCTGAACCTCTTTAATGGCAGTCTATGGGACAGTTGCTAGGGTGCAGTATCTGGTTGTTAGGGTGTGGCTAGAAAGTTAAAAGGCCATCAGTGATTGGCTGCTGGCTAGACTGAGTTAAATGAGCTCAGCCATTAGTCTGTAGGACAGTTTGATGCAGAGTTATGAGCTCACAAAGTTTGATCCCATGTAAAGTCAATGAGAGTCTTTTGCAATGGAAGTCTATGGGACGGTTTCTAGGGTCCAAAAGTGGTTGCTAGGGCGTGGCCTGAAAGTTTAAAGGTGATCAGTCATTGGCAGTTTGATAGTCTGAGTTAAATGAGCCCAGTTAGAAGTCTGTGTGACATTCTGATGCGGAGTTATGAAGTCCCAAAGTTTGATCCAATGTTACGTCTATGGGATTTTTCCGACGGTCCCGGGACGTTTTTCGGGAAACCGAAAGTCGGATCAGTCGGAAAGGATATAGCAACTCGAGTCAGAATAGTTCGGAGGTCTGACCCGAGTTTGATGGTCATAGCTTGAAAGGTCTAGGTGGAGATAGAGTTTAATTTTTAGTCTCAGAAGAAGAATAATAATATAAATAACTAGACAGTAAAGTTCGTCGAGACAAACTTTGAGGCTGGCTTGACAAAGCCTGTTGGTAATAGTTTGTTTAGTTTAAAAACAGTTTGAAAAAGTATAAGTAGCATGTTATTAGCATGATTCTAGCATGCATTAGCATGTTTCTAGCATGGATTAGCATGGATTAGCATGTTATTAGCATGAGTGTAGTACAAATTAGCATTTTATTAGCATGATTCTAGTATAAATTAGCATGTTTGAAAAAGTTTTTTTAAAGTTTGAAAAAGTATAAGTAGCATGTTATTAGCATGATTCTAGCATGCATTAGCATGTTTCTAGCATGGATTAGCATGGATTAGCATGTTATTAGCATGAGTGTAGTACAAATTAGCATTTTATTAGCATGATTTTAGTATAAATTAGCATGTTTGAAAAAGTTTTTTCAAAGTTTGAAAAAGTATAAGTAGCATGTTATTAGCATGATTCTAGCATGCATTAGCATGATTCTAGCATGGATTAGCATGTTATTAGCATGAGTGTAGTATAAATTAGCATTTTATTAGCATGATTCTAGTATAAATTAGCATGTTATTAGCATGCTTCTAGCATGAATTAGCATGTTACTAGCATGATTCTAGAATAAATTAGCATGTCACTAGCATGATTCTAGTATGAATTAGCATACTGCTAGCATGATTCTAGTATGAATTAGCAGGTTATTAGCATGATTTTAGCATGATTCTAGTATGAATTAGCATGTTACTAGAATGATTCTAGCATGAATTAGCATGTTACTCGCATGATTCTAGCATGAATTAGCATGTTATTAGCATGATTATAGTATGAATTAGCATGTTACTAGCATGATTCTAGCGTGAATTAGCATGTTATTAGCATGATTCTGGCATGCATTAGCATGTTACTAGCATGATTCTAGTATGGATTAGCATGTTATTAGCATGATTCTAGTATGAATTAGCATGTTACTAGCATGATTCTAGTATGAATTAGCATGTCACATAGCATGCTTAGGTGGTTGCTAGGGTATTCTGAGTGGTTGCTAAGTCGTTGCTAGGCAGTTGCTAGGGTGTCCTGAGTGGTTGCTAGGTGGTTGCTAAGATGTTGCTAGGCGGTTGCTAGGCTGTTGCTAGGTGGTTGCTATGGTGTTCTGAGTGGTTGCTAGGTGGTTGCTAAGGCGTTGCTAGGCGGTTGCTAGGGTGTTCTGAGTGGTTGCTAAGATGTTGCTAGGTGGTTGCTAGGGTGTTCTGAGTGGTTGCTAAGGTGTTGCTAGGCGGTTGCTAGGGTGTTCTAAGTGGTTGCTAGGTTGTTGCTAAGGTGTTGCTAGGTGGTTGCTAGGGTGTTCTGAGTGGTTGCTAGGTGGTTGCTAAAGTGTTGCTAGGTGGTTGCTAAGGAGTCCTAAGTGGTTGCTAAGCGGTTGCTAAGGTGTTGCTAGGTGGTTGCTAGGGTATTCTGAGTGGTTGCTAAGGCGTTGCTAGGCGGTTGCTAGGGTGTCCTGAGTGGTTGCTAGGTGGTTGCTAAGGTGTTGCTAGGTGGTTGCTAGGGTGTCCTGAGTGGTTGCTTGGTGGTTGCTAAGGCGTTGCTAGGCGGTTGCTAGGGTGTTCTGACTGGTTGCTAGGTGGTTGCTAAGGTGTTGCTAGGCGGTTGCTAAGGTGTCCCAAGTGGTTGCTTGGTGGTTGCTAAGGTGTTGCTAGGTGGTTGCTAAGGTATTCTGAGTGGTTGCTAAGGCGTTGCTAGGTGGTTGCTAGGGTGTCCTGAGTGGTCACTAGGCCCTTATTAAGGCATTACTAGGCCGTTGCTAGGTGGTTGCTAGGCGATTGCTAGGGTAATTTGGATGGTTGCTAGGCAGTTGCTAGGGTACCCTGGTTGGTTACTAGGCAAGCCTCACATACATGCCTGATAAAACATTTATACTTAGTAAGCATTTCTAGCAAGTTACAGTACTTGGCTAGTCAATATTAGCATGTAGCTAATCACTGCTAGCATGTGTAGCATTTAGGAAGTTCCGTTTGCTAGCATGAGTCAAACGAGCCAATCTCTAAGTCTCTACGATGTTCTGATGCTGAGATATAGCTGTTGATGAATGGTTGCTAGGGTACTCTGTTTTGTTGCTATGGGCGAGGTTACAGAGTGCACTTGATTGTGGTTTGCTGTCTAAGTCAAATGATCCAACCCCCATGTCTCTATGACACTGCTATGCAAAGATATGCATCTTGGCCTATTTTAATGGAAGTCTATGGAATCAATTTGGGGGCGTGGCTTGTGAGCTTCATTATCATATTGAGATGCTCATTGGTTGTCTGAGTCAGATGAGCCATCCCCCAAGTCAATAGGACACTGCTAAGCAAAGGTATGCATGTAGGCCAGTTATTAACATGAGTTAGTATGAATGAGTTGAATGAATGAGTTAGTATTATTAGTATGAATTAGCATGTTACTAGCATGATTCTTGTACAAATTAGCATGTCATTAGCATGTTTCCAGTATGAGTTAGCATGTCATTAGCATGATTAGCATATGAGTAGCATGTTGCTAGCATGATTGGCATGTCATTAGCATGTTAGAATTATAAGCATTTGAAAGCACAGCTAATTACAGTCTATAGGACAGTTGCTAGGGTGCAGTATGTGGTAGTTAGGGGTGTGGCTAGAAAGTTAAAAGGCCATCAGTGATTGGCTGCTGGCAAGACTGAGTTAAATGAGCTTAGCCATTAGTCTGTATGACAGTCTGATGCAGAGTTATGAGCTCACAAAGTTTGATCCCATGTTAAGTCAATGAGAGTCTTTTGAATGGAAGTCTACGGGACAGTTGCTAGGGTGCAGTATGTGGTAGTTAGGGGTGTGGCTAGAAAGTTAAAAGCTCATCAGTTATTGGCAGTTTGGTAGTCTGAGTTAAATGAGCTCAGCCATTAGTCTGTATGACAGTCTGATGCAGAGTTATGAGCTCACAAAGTTTGATCCCATGTAAAGTCAATGAGAGTCTTTTGTAATGGAAGTCTACGGGACAGTTGCTAGGGTGCAGTATGTGGTAGTTAGGGGTGTGGCTAGAAAGTTAAAAGCTCACCAGTTATTGGCAGTTTGGTAGTCGTAGTTAAATGAGCTCAGCCATTAGTCTGTAGGACAGTCTGATCCAGAGTTATGAGCTCACAAAGTTTGATCCCATGTTAAGTCAATGAGAGTCTTTTGAATGGAAGTCTATGGGACAGTTTCTAGGGTCCAAAAGTGGTTGCTAGGGCGTGGCTAGAAAGTTTAAAGGTGATCAGTCATTGGCAGTTTGATAGTCTGAGTTAAATGAGCCCAGTTAGAGTTCTGTGCGACAGTCTGACGCAGAGTTACGAGGTCACAAAGTTTGGTCCAATGTTAAGTCTATGGGATTTTTCCGACAGTCCCGGGACGTTTTTCGGAAAACCGAAAGTTGGATCAGTCTGAGGAGATATGGCATACCGAGTCAGACCAGTTTGGAGGTCTGGTGTGAGTTTGGTGGTAATAGCTTGAAAGTTCAAGGAGTAGATAGAGTTTGAATTTTAGTCTCAGAAGAAGAATAATAATAAAATTAATAATAATAAGTTTAAATAGTAGAACAGTAGTCTGGCTTTGACAAGCCAGCCTAATAATAATAACTAGATTCTTAAAGTTTGAGAACAAACTTTGAGGCTGGCTTGTGAAAGCCTGACGGTAATAGTTTATTTAAACAGTTTTAAAAAGTATGAAAAGATAGATAGATAGATAGATAGATAGATAGATAGATAGATAGATAGATAGATAGATAGATAGATAGATAGATGTTGTTAGCATGATTCTAGCATGAATTAGCATAATGTTAGCATGATTCTAGCATGAATTAGCATGTTGTTAGCATGATTCTAGCATGAATTAGCATGTTGTTAGCATGATTCTAGCATGATTTAGCATGTTATTAGCATGATTCTAGGATGATTTAGCATGTTGTTAGCACGATTCTAGCATGAATTAGCATGTTACTAGCATGATTCTAGCATGAATTAGCATGTTGTTAACATAATTCTAGCATGAATTAGCATGTTACTAGCATGATTCTAGTATGAATTAGCATGTTACTAGCACGATTCTAGCATGAATTAGCATGTTACTAGCATGATTCTAGCATGAGTTAGCATGTACCTAGCATGATTTTAACATGAATTAGCATGTTACTAGCATGATTTTAGCTTGTTGTTAGCATGATTCTAGCATGAATTAGCATGTTGTTAGCATGATTCTAACAAGAATTGGCATGTTACTAGCATGATTCTAGCATGAATTAGCATGTTCTTAGCATGATTCTAGCATGAATTAGCATTTGACTAGCATGATTCTAGCATGAATTAGCATGTTGTTAGCATGATTCTAGCATGAATTAGCATGTTGTTAGCATGATTCTAGCATGATTTAGCATGTTATTAGCATGATTCTAGCATGATTTAGCATGTTGTTAGCACGATTCTAGCATGAATTAGCATGTTACTAGCATGATTCTAGCATGAATTAGCATGTTGTTAACATAATTCTAGCATGAATTAGCATGTTACTAGCATGATTCTAGTATGAATTAGCATGTTACTAGCACGATTCTAGCATGAATTAGCATGTTACTAGCATGATTCTAACATGAGTTAGCATGTACCTAGCATGATTTTAACATGAATTAGCATGTTACTAGCATGATTTTAGCATGTTGTTAGCATGATTCTAGCATGAATTAGCATGTTGTTAGCATGATTCTAACAAGAATTGGCATGTTACTAGCATGATTCTAGCATGAATTAGCATGTTCTTAGCATGATTCTAGCATGAATTAGCATTTGACTAGCATGATTCTAGCATGAATTAGCATGTTGTTAGCATGATTCTAGCATGAATTAGCATGTTGTTAGCATGATTCTAGCATGAATTAGCATGTTGTTAGCATGATTCTAGCATGAATTAGCATGTTACTAGCATGATTCTAGCATGAATTAGCATGTTGTTAGCATGCTTCTAGCATGAATTAGCATGTTACTAGCATGATTCTAGCATGAATTAGCATGTTGTTAGCATGATTCTAACAAGAATTAGCATGTTACTAGCATGATTCTAGCATGAATTAGCATGTTGTTAGCATGATTCTAGCATGAATTAGCATTTGACTAGCATGATTCTAGCATGAATTAGCATGTGACTAGCATGATTCTAGCATGAATTAGCATGTAACTAGCATGATTCTAGCATGAATTAGCATGTCCTTAGCATGATGGATGGATAGATAGATAGATAGATAGATAGATAGATAGATAGATAGATAGATAGATAGATAGATAGATAGATAGATAGATAGATAGATAGATAGATAGATAGATGGTGTATGAGCATGAGTCAAACAAGCCAACCCCCGCTTCTCTACGATGTTCTGATGCTGAGATATAGCTGCTGTTATATCGTTGCTAGGTTAGTCTGTTTTGTTGCTATGGAGTTGATTGACAGCTTAGACTGATGATGTATCAAAGCTTCTTGCCAGTATGAACAGTTAAAAACAACCCCCATGTCTCTATCACACTGCAGCATGACAATATCAGTCTGAACCTCTTTAATGGCAGTCTATGGGACAGTTGCTAGGGAGCAGTATCTGGTTGTTAGGGTGTGGCTAGAAAGTTAAAAGGCCATCAGTGATTGGCTGCTGGCTTGACTGAGTTAAATGAGCTCAGCCATTAGTCTGTAGGACAGTTTGATGCAGAGTTATGAGCTCACAAAGTTTGATCCCATGTTAAGTCAATGAGAGTCTTTTGCAATGGAAGTCTATGGGACGGTTTCTAGGGTCCAAAAGTGGTTGCTAGGGCGTGGCCAGAAAGTTTAAAGGTGATCAGTCATTGGCAGTTTGATAGTCTGAGTTAAATGAGCCCAGTTAGAAGTCTGTGTGACATTCTGATGCGGAGTTATGAGGTCACAAAGTTTGATCCAATGTTACGTCTATGGGATTTTTCCGACGGTCCCGGGACGTTTTTCGGGAAACCGAAAGTCGGATCAGTCGGAAAGGATATAGCAACTCGAGTCAGAATAGTTCGGAGGTCTGACCCAAGTTTGATGGTCATAGCTTGAATGGCCTAGGAGGAGATAGAGTTTAATTTTTAGTCTCAGAAGAAGAATAATATAGAAAAATAATAATAAGTTTAATAGGATAACAGTAGTCTGGCTTGCTACACAAGCCAGCCTAATAATAATAAGTTTAATAGGATAACAGTAGTCTGGCTTGCTACACAAGCCAGCCTAATAATAATAAGTTTAATAGGATAACAGTAGTCTGGCTTGCTACACAAGCCAGCCTAATAAAACGAACTTAATGGCAGCCATAGGATGACATCATGTCCCTGTCTTATCAGCGATTCAACACCGCTATCAGCTCTTGCACGTAATGTTAAATCATTAGAGGTGCTTGTTTAAACACTGCAGGCCAAAGTGCGGCACAAATGATGGACGTTTGGAGGGAATTGATATTTTTTATTCAGGAAGGACGCATTAAATTGATGTTATAATACTAGTATATTACAAATGATTCTCGTTTTAAATCAATGCTGTGTTTTTAAATATATGGATTATAAATGAATCACCGTGCCCACAAAAATATTCCTTCAACTACATTAATAATAATAATAATATTAATAAATGTTTCTTGTGTTGAAAATCAATTAAAAATAATAATAATGTGTCACTGAAGCCATGCATTTAAGATTGTATTTAAAATTGTACAAATATTTGATAGTTTTACAGTTTTGACTGTATTATGATCAAATAAATCCAGCCTTAATGAACTTAACACATTTAAAGTTAAACTAAAGGCATTTAAAAATGACTTCAACTCTTACTGACCACAAAACTTTGAAGATTACAGTGTGGAAGAAAAATCTTTTTTTACTGCTCTTAAATGCTTATTAAATATCATATACACATTTTTTTGGACTTAAAAGTGGACGATAACTGCACATCCTAGACTTAGAAGTCATAGTCTTGAGGATATTACTGGAATGTGCAAAACCAACTCTAGTGTTATCAAAACTCTAGTAAGAGAAAAACCTTTATTTAATCTAAATTAGAATTTAGTTTTTTGAAAGATTATGGGTGAAAATTATATTTTATAATTAGTTGGAAGGGAAAGTCATACTAGCAGTATATGTGGTCAAGGCAATGGAGATATTTTCAACAGGAAAATTGTCATTATTTGTGCAGTACGATCAAGACATTTCCATAAGGAAAATTGAGGTCATTTGTGCAAAGTGTTCAAGACATTTTCAGAGTGAAAATGGAGATTAGTCGAGGGCAGTCATTAAGTAATTCTCGGAAGGAAAATTGAGATCAGGCGACATGATGGCTCAGTGGTTAGCACTGTCACCTCACAGCAAGAAGGTTGCTGGTTTGAGTCCCGGCTGGGTCAGTTGGCATTTCTGTGTTGAGTTTGCATGTTCTCACCGTGTTGGCATGGGTTTCCTCCGGGTGATTTGGGGAATTAGATGAACTAAATTGGCCGTAGTGTATGAGTGTGCAAGTGAGAGTGTATAGGTGTTTCCCAGTACTGGGTTGCAGCTGGAAGGGCATCCACTGCTTAAAACATATGGTGGATAAGTTCATTCCGCTGTGGCTACCTCTGATGAACAATGGGACTAAGTCGAAGCAAAATGAATGAATGAAATTGAGATCAATAGTGAAGACAGCACAGTTTATTTGCAGGAGGGAATTTAAAATGGTGTGGGTATTAAAAAGGAAAGGGCTCCACCTGAATGATCGGATCTGTTGAAGACCTCCAGCAGATCATATGTTGCCGGAAACAAATCCACAGAGAAAACAAATAGACAAAAAATTGCTTTGCTACTTATTCTAACTACTTTAATTTAAAGTCGGCTGAAACAGCACAATTTTTTAGTTTTTTTGTGAGACAGCTGAAGTGTTTTATGTCTAATCAACTTTGAATTGTAAAAAAAATAAAAATTAAGTTAACTTGATCGATTTGCGTTGGGGTGACATGAAGTGATTGTGTGGAACTTAACATTTTCAACATTTTATTATAGGGAAGTTCTAATCCTAGAGCAAGCTCACTAATTAAAATACATTGATGTTTTATCAAATAAAAAAACAAATATATGGGTAAAAATGCTTGCAAGATAAAGAGAAATTAATTAAGTCTAGTGATTTATCGCAAACGACAGAAAGGAGGTTGTATGAGACGTGTGTAAGCAGACAGTGAATTGTTGGATGAAGAAGGAAAGAAGGATTATGCAGAAAAAACTGGCATGTAGAAATGAGTGACTAATTAGGAAATGTGATAAGTCTTTGGAGCGACACGGTGGCTCAGTGGGTAGCACTGTCGCCTCACAGCAAGAAGGTTGCTGGTTTGAGTCCCGACTGAGTCTGTTGGTATTTCTGTGTGGAGTTTGCATGTTCTTCCCATGTGGGGTGGGTTTCCTCCGGGTGCTCCGGTTTCCCCCACAGTCGAAAGACATGTGCTATAGGTGAACTGTATAAACTAAATTGGCCGTAGTGTATGTGTGTTTCCCAGGGTGTTTTCCAGTACTGGGTTGCAGCTGGAAGGGCGTTTACTGTGTAAAATATATGCTGGATAAGTTGACGGTTCATTCTGCTGTGGCGACCCCTGACGAATAAAGTTACTAAGCCGAAAGAAAATGAATGAATGATAAGTCTTGGTAGAATGAATGAAACAAACGAGCAAATGTGGTAAACAGCTTGGCTACGAAGCTCTCCCCTTATGGGTGTTTTTAAAACTCAGTGAAAGAAAATCATCAATCTAGCCTGTGTTTCTGACTGGAAAGTTACAACAACCTTAACAGGCTACAAACAGACACAGAAACTTGCAGTGGCATTTTGGGAAACTTGGGAAGCTATTGTTTTGCATTTGCATTTGACTGCAGTGAAACAGCTGATTTTATCTCGTGACTGGCCGACACCATGACTCTGGTTTAAACTGTACAAGGACAAAGAAATTTGTAAGTTCTGTCCGTGCAAAAGAATAACCTCTTTCTTAGATTGATTTTAATTGTAAATAAGTAACACAAATTCAAAGATTAATCTGATGTAAGCAGGTAACCCCAGACAGATATAAAACCATTGCTGAAATTTTTAAGCCATGGCCAAAATTAAGTAAATGGATAAGTGAGAAATGTGAAATAACTAACTCTGAAGAAAGACAGGTAGCATCTTGAGTGTCTTAATTCACCATAAAGATGGAGGCCTTAGTGTAGAAGATGTGATGTATTACAATATTTAGTTAATTTCCTTGTCTTGAGTGGAACAAAAAGGTAAGCGGGAGAAAGCCCTCCATTACTCTGCAGTGACCTGTGTTTCTGCATAACTGTCTGACCTTCTCTTATAAGAGAATAAAATCATCTTTAAATATAATTTTATTTGTTTGTCTCAATCTTGAAATTGCCAAATCAACAGTAAAGTGTTAAAAAATTGGCAAACCAGTAAAAACTTGCCTCTACTAAGATCTCTCGGTTGATCAGCACACAGTTCTCATCAGGAAAGGTGTCGCAGAGGTGTTCAAAGACAGCCATACTCTCCCTGAAATCACATTTTAAGCACTTAATTCTACAATTTGGGGTGCAAATTAAATATGAGCAGAAAACATTGCAGTACTGGTTTAACAAACACATGTGGTGTGGATCAGAAAGCATTACCTGCTGATCACAGCCCAGGTTTTCTTCAGCCGGTAGACAGCATTTGACTGAAGAGCAGACAGGATGGCTCTTAGAGAGGAGAAGTTTCTGAGCTGATGGCACTCCTGTAATGTTGTAAATAAAATAACAAATCAGTGTAAAATAATCATAATAAAAAGACTTGGGCTTATGATTTTTTTGCATGCACAAACATTCGGATACATGCACAATCGAATGATTCATCTTTGTCCTTACATTTGTTCTCCAAAATTTATAAGTGATTACATTTCTGCATCTTTAAACTAAAGGTTGGTGGTACACACATGTCGCCATCTGTTTTTGTTGTTCCGTCTCCAGCGTTTCTGTTCAGACTGTTAATCAACGTCAGGTTCAGTGCTGACACTTTGTGGACAAAAAGACTGAAATGATATGTGCAAGCTGAGTGTGCGATTAGATTTTTCTAGATTTTTTTTTTCAACTATTGCTGTTCATCTTCAATTTAATGCTACATCCCAATTTGTATACTATCCATCCTAAATAGTATATGAAAATAGAATTACTATACTATATCTTAAACAGTAGTATGTACTAGCAATACCTCTACTGTCACTATTATACTATGGAAAGAGTAGGCCAATGGTTCCTGGATGGTCTACTATTTCTGATAGAAATTCAGACGGTAGACCCGCCCATAGTCTAACCGCTAATATTATCCACTAGCTCAGGGGTCACCAAACTTGTTACAGGAGGGCCGGTGTCCTGCAGATTTTGGCTTCAACCCTAATCAAACACACCTGAACAAGCTAATCAAGGTCTTACTAGGTATACTTAAAACATCCAGGCAGGTGTGTTGTAGTTGGAGCTAAACCCTACAGGGACACCGGCCCTTCAGGACTGAGATTGGTGACCCCTGCACTAGCTTAACACAGTTTACCAGTATTATGGTAGTTCTGTGATATTCTGGCTCCAAAATACTGGCAGTGCCACTGTAGTTAAATGGTAGTATCATCATTAACCGTTCTACAATAGTTAATGTTGCATGTGGAAAAGTCCCTAAAATGCTCACACATTTGAGCCGGCTCATAAACAATACAACACAATTTTTGATGTGTATATACAACTTATTATATGTATATACGACAATATATATTATAAACTTTATTTTATTTTCATTTTATCAGTCTGTGGAGCCTTTTAAAGCATGGTTTAAACTTAATGTGTTCGCTTGAGTGCACACGGCGAATGTGACGTCATTGTGGTGTTTGCGGAAGTTCGCTTTTGGCGTGCACGACATGATTTCGGCTGGCAAAGTGCACATAATTTTTTGAGACCCGAGCGAACATTTCACTGCCGTTTTTTATTTGATTTGAATATGAATCGCTTTGAAGAGATTCTGTCTGAACTGGTAGGCCTTTATGATTCGTCCATGCGTGATCATAGGGATAACCAGATGGCCAATAAATATTGGCTTGTAACTGCAACAGTGGGAAAGGGGGAAGCGTTTGTTAAAAAGTTTGGAAAAACCTGAGGGATAAGTTTGTTAAAAACAAAAAGAGAGGCCATGGCAGAAGGGGAGGCCCAGATAGTTTTTATAAACAATTAAATAATATGTTTTTCCACCATTTATAGGTTTTATACTGATGTATACATTACAATTTTGAATTTAAAACTATTTAATAGTTACAAAACTAAAAGTAACAAATTATTTCTTTATTTGAACCTATCAGTTTACAATATACTGATGGCCTGTTTTTCTATTCTATATTGGTGATAATGGTCAGGAATGTTGGACCATTATTGCCTTTTTAGCATATAAGGAAGACACAAACTAGCCAGACAGTAATGTGTCAATTGTGGAGTGGGCTTAATAAAAAAACGTCAGTATTTTGTAGTAAGTATACCTTTTTTGCTTTTATTATTTCCATAATTAAAATATATATTTGTACAGCAACCCATGTTCTGTTGTCATTAATATTTTATTAAACTATAATAGAACTGTTCGAGACATGAACAAAAGCAAGTGATGCATTAAGTTTGATTTTAAAAAAAAAATCTTGAATGGTTATTTAAATCTTTATAATCATTAAAATTATTTATAAAAATACTTAAGTTTAAAAATCGTCAATAATATTAATGATATGACGAAGTTCCGTAAACTTCCTACTTCTGTGTTTATCCGTCTGATTTTGCGGTCAGTTTCCTTTGAGCGCCCCCTGTTATTTTAAAGAATATCACAACGGTGAACGAGTCAAGTACAACAGCCTTGTCTATTTCGTGAGGTGCACATGCAGTCATCGGAGGTCCGCGACACGGTGCCAGGTGAAAGTATAAATCAGGCTACAGGCAGCAAAACTGTGTAAAATTTTAAAAAGATCAATAATAAGGGAATCATGAATTAAATTGAAGTATTATTCCATAAAATATAGTATTTCTGACAGCTGACTTCATATTACAAATGTGAATTATTAATTAATACAGTACAGCGATACAACTTGGTAGCTTGATACTTCCGCTGGGATAGTATCGCGACATGAATTTATGTTATCGTATTAGCCCTATTGCCCACAATAGACTGTGTGTTAAATGAGAATTTGATTAGAACTACAAATGCGGGTAAAACGTTTTAAACTACAAATATGGCAGATGCATAAGACCAAACATCAAGTAGTGAGGCTTTGGTAAAAATGTTTGCATGACTGATAATTAATATCTAATTCATATTTTCTGTATTATATTTTTAATGTGCTTGGACATTAACCACTAAATGCACAATTATCTAAAGACCTGAGGAAATATCTCTGCATGAAAGACTCGTGAACGGCAGATTAACCTGCTACTGCTTCTTCGATAAGGTAGGAAATTAAATATGAAAGAAATGTGGAAAATCAATATGATTTACAGGGCATGTAAGCAACGTAACGGTTTGTTCATAAGAAAGTAGTGTATGCCAAAGCTTGCATACTCATCTGTTACTCAATCTTTCTTCACAAAAGTGTGCAGGGCGTAGTACAAGTAGGCGAATTGGGACGCAACATTAAAGTGCATTGCACATATTAATATATAGTACTGGTAACAAAGTTTATGTCACAAGTTCATGTATGCTACTCTAGTACATGCTTAAAAACTGATTATGTGCTTAATTATGTGTTCACAAAACAATATTCGCCTATATTGATTCATCTTCATACACACCTGAGCCACAGAGATCCACTTCTCGATAATCTTTGCTCTGTATGTAGGGCTGCTGCGATGGCATGGCGGGGATCCAGGAGGGGAGGTGGCAGGAGGACACAACAGCGAGGTGATAACGCAGTTAGTGACCACATTAAACTGAGCAATGGTGGCACGGACTGTGGACACTAGATTCTGGTTTTCCTTCTTGTCCCTTTGAGACCAAATGCAGCCAAGGCAGTGAAATGGGACCACTTTGCTGAAAAGTTCCTGAGGAAGAAATAAAAACAGACAAATGAATGCAGGCATTTAATTAAAACTAGCTTGATTGTGTAAATCTTGACACCTACTGCGTCTAATATTGTAAGCTGCTCGGCAATGTCCTGTGCAGGGAAGTCCAGTACATCACCAATTTCTTGTACTTCCTGTCCGTCCAAGTTGTCTTCAGTTGCAGGATTCTCAACAGCAGAGGCACTGACTTCTGCTGATGTACATATTTGCTTGTCTGTTGATTCATAAGGAGTATTTAGAGCTGTTTGTGTGTGTAAAAGCTGAACAAGACATATTTATTGCTTGGTGTTTGTGACTCTGGACCACATAACCTTGTGCTGCATAAACATATTATAAATATATTATATGGGTCAAAATTATTGTTTTTTTTTTCAGCTAAAAATCATTAGAATATTAAGATCATGCTCCATAAAGATAATTTGTAAATTTATTAAGATCATGCTCCATAAAGATATTTTGTAAATTTACTACAGTCTCATTTATTTTTAGATTAGTAATGTGCATTAGGCACGTAATTTAGGCAATTTTAAAGGTGATTTTCTCAGTGTTTAGATTGAACATATTTTGAAATAGTTGTATCTTTACAAAATATTGTCCCATCCTAAAAAAAATATATGTCAATGGAAAGTTTTTATTCAGATTTAAAGGAACACTCCACTTTTTTTCTGCAGTTACATCATGTTCTAAGATGAAAAATGGAAAGCTATTTTCTAGGCCAATATAGCTTGGAACTTCTTTCATTCTGGCATAATAATCAAGGAATTTTGCTGCTGCCTCATGACTGCAGCAGTATCGATATTATTACGCAGCACCTGAAAATAGTCCCCAGCTAAGTAACATTCATTAATTTTTCTTCCACCTAAGTCTCTTATTTATCGCAGGTCACAACAGCGGAATGAACGACCAACTATTCCAGCTTATGTTTAAAGTGAACGCCCTTCCAGCCGCAACCCAGTACTAGGAAACACACATGCACTCATACACTACGGCCAATTTTGTTTACCCAATTCCCTTATACCGCATGTCTTTGGACTGTGGGGGAAACCAGTGCACCCGGAGTAAACCCACATGAACATAGGACTCGAACCAGCAACCTTCTTGCTGTGAGGCGACAGTGCTAACCACTAAGTCACCATGCCACCCAGCTAGGTAACAGCGCTGTGTAGTGATAATTGGATTTATCATAAACACTAACATTGATATTTTGGTATTAATATTAATATTGATATTTTAGCCTCACACGAGGGCACCAATTAATGTAGCGATATTTCAATTTATCACAAAATTTTGGTATTGATATTTATTTAGATATTTTAGCCTCTCGAAGGGCACCAAATAATGAAGAAATAACAGATAAATAACTCCTATTAAGTGAGGCACCAGACACTTTGACTGTCAAAATACATTGGATTTATCACAGCTGCATAATATCATTGTTGAGTATTTCTTTAAAGCAGACGTGCCCAAACTCAGTCCTGGAGGGCCGGTGTCCTGCATATTTTAGTTCCAACCCCAATTAAGCACACCTGAACCAGCTAATTAAGCTTTTTCTAGGTAATGCTACAACCAAAAAGTTTGAGCTAAACTATGCAGGACACCGGCCCTCCAGGACTGAGTTTGGACTACCCTGCTTTAAGGAGACGTACTGTATAAATCCAATTTTTTTTTTTAATGTACACTTATGACTGGTTTTAAGGTCTAGGATCACACTTGGTAAGACTTGCCTTCAGTCTGAAACTTTCTAAGAAGAGCATCGGCTTGGTTAACCAGACGTCTGCAACAGAGGCGATGACGCAGATGAACGCAGAGCAGCCGAAGAGCCTGGTGATCCGGAGAGTCCCGAAGGTCCTCGTGAAACTCGTCTAACCAGAGTCTGATCAGACGAGGTAGAGAGCTGCACACACACACACACACACACACACACACACATTGTTAGCGCTTCATTGTTCTGTCCTAATTAAACAAGCTCTTGGAATTAAGATGAATAACAGCTCTTGGAATTATTATGAATCAATTAGGTTGAGTTAGCAGATACAAAACTATATTAGTAGAAGATGAGGATTGGATTGTGCATCAATTTACATACTATAATATGGCTTTCTAAAATGCTTAATATTAATCGGCCAGTTGCAGCAACCCAGCACTGGTTGGGAAAGCATTTATCCATTAATATTATCATTGAAGGTTTTTCTTAAAGCATTGCTAACCATTAACCAAACCATCCAGCTGTAAGGTGATTTACCCACTATGTACTTTGATTTGACGTTAGATTGACCTGATTTTCATTATTTCTGCTAGAAAATTCTTCGATTTTAAAAATAAGGTAACAAATTATATAAAATCAATGAACAGGTCTGTCTAAAAGGTTTATCTGTCATTGTTAAAAACCCGTTTCCTATGGAGAAAATATACATCTAGATTTTACTTTCAGTAAAACTAATAAGTTTTAGTCAATGACCCTCAATGGACAAACATGTATAATGCTAATATACCGGCATTTCTGATTTTACATAATAGACATTAATGGAGCCAGTGATAGCCTGTGCCTCAGTTAACAATAATACTAACTGCAAATTGAATTCAGTCTAGCAAATTACTGATTAAGTGTTTGTCTTGTTGCTAGAATGATTGTTTTGTAATGGATTATAAAACATTCATTCATTTTCCTTTGGCTTAGTCTCTATTTAATAGGTCGCCACAGCGGAATGAACCGAAAACTATTTCAGCATATGTTTTACGCAGCGAATGCCCTTCCAGCCACAACCCAATACTAGGAAACACCCATACTCTGTCACATTCACACACACACTTACACGACTGACAATTTAGTTCTTTGAATTCACCTATAGGGCACATCTTTCTTAAGCACCGGAGCACCCGAAGGAAACCCACATTAACATGGGGAAAACATGCAAACTCCACACAGAAATGCCAACGGACCCAACGTGACTCGAATTAGCAACCTTCTTGCTTTGAGGCGACAGTTCTAACCACTGATCCACCGTGCCGGCCCTTATTTTATACAAAGTGCATAATCTTCTAACAAATTACAACTCTTAAAATATGTTGGTTTCTAAAGTCGTATATAGACAAAACCCAAATTATAATTTACAAATAACAACCCAGTGGTTTGGTTTGTCCACATTTAGCTTAAACTTGGATTAAAACAACCCAAACTGATGAATAACGTGAAATAAAAAAGTAACTTATTGACTTGTCTAGCCTCAAAACTACTTTCTAAGAACAATTTTATTTGTGAAATCTTCGTGTTTATTTAATCTTTATACTTATCGAGCTTTTATAATGCAGATTGTGACAAAGCAGCTTAACATAGAAGTTCTAGTAAATTGAAACTATGTCAGTCCAGTTTTCAGAGTTGAAGTTCAGTTTAGTTCAGTTCAGTGTGGTTTAATTTTCACTGCTGAAAGTCCAAATACTGAAGAGCAAATCCATTGATGCGTAATGAGCTTAATGAGCTAGCTTATGCAATGTTTCAACTCAGGACGCACTGTATCTCAGTCTTGATCAATTATTAATTTGCTTTGATAGATACAGTTGAAGACTAAGCCATCCTTTTAAATTTAAAAACTTTTTCAAATATTTCCCCAGTGCTAGAAAAATAATAATTGTAATAGTAATAGTTTTAATACCTAATGTCTAATCGCTTTATTTGCCATTATGACAATACATAATATTCAACTAGTTATTTTGCAAGACACTAATATTCAGCTTAAAGTGCATTTTATAGGCTTAACTAGGTTAATTAGGCAAGTTATTTGAAAATAGTAGTTTGTTCTGTAGGGAATAAAATACTTAAGGGGGCTAATAAAATCGACCTTCGCATTTTTTACATTTATGTATTCATTTATTTTTGTTCCAGGCAAATTAAAAGAATATAAGGATGTAAAAATGATATTATAAAAAGCTGTTCTTGCTCTGATATACATCAATTGCAAAATATGTAAAAAAATAAGGGCTAATCTTTGGGTCTTCAGCTATCAGTGATGGAAATAACAGCGCTATAAAAAAAAGTCATTCCCCACGGCGATACTTTCTTCAGTAATGTGTAATCAATTGAATGGTGATGGTATGCAGGTGATGACGTGAGCTTTGCTATCAATGGTGGAGACGAAGCCATGACGTCAAAGCAAATAAAACTTAATTTTTCTCCAGCGGAAACCCTTATTACTCAGAATATATAGTTGAGGACATGCTGCCGTTGTCTCTCACAATGTCCCACAACAACAATAAAATAGTGTAGATTAGTGTACAATGTTTTATTTTTATTTTATAGTCATTTGACAATTTTTTTTAAAGTAACGCAGCAGTTACTTTCACTGGTAATTAGTTACTTTTATAATCATGTTACTATTAGATCTGTAAATAATTACTTTCTTAAAGAAATGTGCCCAACACTGTCAGCTGTACATTATCCTTTACACATCTAAGCACAGAATATCATGACTGACCAATCAGAATTAAGCATTTCAGACTGTGATTAAACTCACCTCTTGACACAGACACTGTTGTTCAGATTGGTGACCATGTCCTCTCTATAGAGAAATAAATAAGTCAAAGGTTTATTTTTAAAGCATTTCTACAGATGAAGCTTCAGGATATTGAACATGACAACAATTTCTGTTCATGTTTGTGACACAGTGTGTCAAAAAGTGTTCTGTCAAGGCCTATTAAGTTTATTTATGCTTCAACAGAACACAAAAACGCTCTCAAACAAAGCGCTTCTGACGTCTCTGACTATTCAAGTGAAACCTGTTCTGCGGTTCACGGTGTTCTCCGCATTTCACTGCGTCACTGCATGCATTGTGTGACTGTCATACTGCCACAGCCATTAAAAGGTTTTCTAGGTTACATCAACACTAAATTTAGAAATTTGGGCTTTCCCATTCATTTGATTGTTTTTGTCATTGTCAGTGAGCCTGACTTCTCCAGAAAATGTCCTATTAAAATACATGAGGGATGTTTCTGAACTGAAGTCTGCTAATAGCGTGAGAAAGGCTTCTTCAAAGGAAACTGATAGGCATCCAAGGCACCATAATGTCATAATTATAGTGTTTATCTTTCAGTGTTAATGTAATTGAAAGTTAAAAAACATTAACACACTTTGCAGACACCCGAAGTTGACTTATTTTTTATATTTTGAGATTCGCATTCACAATACATAAAGTAACAAAGTAATTAAATATAAAAATTCACTCTATTTGGACATAGGTATACTATATTGTCAAACGTTTTGGGACACATCTCAAATTCATTGAATTCAGGGGTGTCAAGCACTTCCATGGAAACAGGTGTATAAAATTAATGACCCAGACATGCAGACTGCTACCTGAGCTATATGTTCATTTGTAAAATTTCCTCACTACTAATTGTAGCATGGTCAACTGTTAGAGAAATTATAACAAAGTAGAAGCAACTGGGAACAACAGCAACTCAAAAATGAAGTGGTAAACCAAGTAAAATCATAGAGAAGGGTCAGCGAATGTGTAGAAGCTGACAATATGTTGCAGAGTCAATGGCTACAGACCTCTAAACTTCACATGGCCTTCAGATCAGCACAAGAACAGCGTGTAGAGAGTTTCATGGAAAGATTTTTCATTAGGGATCGATCTTCTGGAGATCAGTATCAGCCGATAATCACATTTCATGACTCGATTGGTGCTCGCTCATCTGGCCGATCTCATGACCAAATCGCGAGAGTTTGTTTACGAGTTTACAAGGAGAGAAAGTAGCATTTTAACTCCTTTTGCATCAAATATGCACTCCAAACTTTTTCTTGATTGAGACACGTAAAATAATTTTTCCATCATTTGCAATGTTTCCTAATTTCATCGTTAGTCATTTTTCTTAAAAATTTTTTAAATCTGTTTAATCTATTTTTGTCTGTAAAGCTGCCTCTGACATGTCCACAGTAAATGGTTATAAAGGATGTGTTCAAGGGGTTACATGCATCATCCTTCATTTATTCTCTTAGGTAAGGTAAGGATCTCCACTTAAGTAACATACTTAGAGAGAAAAATGTGCTTTATGCAATGGCAAAGTTATAGCTTGAAGCATCAGAATCGGTACTCGGTATTGGCCGATCAACATGACCATGAATCAATACTCCGCATCTCCTGCAAAAATCCTAATCGGAGCATCCCTAGTTTTTATGGCCAAACAACTGCATCCAAGCCTTACATAACTGAGTGAATGCAAAGTGTCGGATGTAGTGAAAGCATTCTGCTTTACAAGTTTAACGTTTGATGGAGGGGAATTATGTTGTGGGGTTGTTTTTCAGAGGTTGGTCTTGGTCCCTTAGTTCCAGTGAAAGGAACACTTAATGATTCAGCATACCAAGACGTTCTGGACAATGTCATGCTCCCAACTTTGTGGGAGTTTGGGGATGACCGTTTTCTGGTCCAGCATTACTGATTTATAAAGACATGGATGAATGAAGTTTGTGTGGAGAAACTTGACTGGCCTGCACAGAGCCCTGACCTTAACCTGACAGAAGATCTTTAGGATGAAATAGGCCTTACAAATGTGTTTCTAGAAGAATGGTGAAAATTTCCATAAAGAGCTGAAACAGTAATAGCTGCAAAGGATGAGTCAACTCCGTATCATACTCCACAGATACGGACTGGGATGTCATTAAAATATTTGTGCATGTAAAGACAGATATCCCAAAACTTTTGTCAATATAGTGTATTAATAAAATATTTATGTGTGTGATGCAATGCTGGATTTTTAGCATTAACCCCTAAAGAATTCATTCTAATGTGCTGATTTGGGTCTCATAAAATATGTTTTTTTTATTAATGCTGCTTTCAGGACTCTCTATTTAAAAGAAGTTTCATAAGAAGAGCGTTTATTTGAAATCGAACTGTTGTGCAACACTGAAAGTCTTTGTCCCTTTTGATTAATATTATTAATTAATCCGAATGGACAAAGATCATCTCAGTTTTGACATTCACAGTGTTATTAATTTGTAATAAAGTCCAGGCTAAACAAAAGCATTAATTTCTTTCAAAAATAATTGAACTGACCCTCTGAGGCAGCAATTAAGCTCTCTAATTGAGCATTTAGCCTCACCTTTGAAAAAGGAGCTCAATGAGAGCATTTGTGCAGGTAAAGGCTCTGTAAGTAGAGAGGAAGATATGCATGTAGTCTGGGTCAGGGCACTCCGGGTTCACTAATTCTGTGACAAGGCGATCCAGAGTGGCTGCTTTCAGCCTGCGGACCTTCAGTGTGCGGTACTGCATGAAGCCAAAGGCGGCATCGCTCTCAGTAGCGTCAGGTGGAGGTTGGATAGGCTCTCGGTGAAGGGTGACCCCATAAATTGCCCCGTCTTCCACCTCCTCTCCCCACTCCTGCACCGGGTCCTGAACAAACAGATCAGAGGATAAACATTAGGGTTGCATGATATTAGTTAAATCTGATACTGAAATGTTTTGTTTTTCAGCAAGATATACTGGGATAAGGATACAATTTCACCAGATGGCTTGAATGGTTCTATTTATTTTATTTATTTTTTTTTTTTTTACATTTTCTGAGAAGTCTACCAGTGTTTAGGTAGAGAAATTTAATAGCCACACTGCAAAAAATGCTTTTCTTTCTTGTCTAGTTTCTAGTCCAAATATCTTAAAATGATTAAATCAAGAAAGATTTTCTAAACAAGTCAAAAATATAGTTTTATTTTAAAACGATTAAGTCAAAATTAATTTAGTTTTTCCTTAAAACAAGCAGAATCATCTGTTGCTGGGGTAAGTAAAATAATCTTGTTTTTGAAATTTAGATATCTGGACAAGAAGATATGAAGTATGAAGCAAGAGAATATTTTTTGCAGTGCAAATGTAAAATAACAGTATATTCTTCAACGTATTAATTAATAAATGCAATTAATTTGTTACATCTCCAAATGTTATAATTTCTTGTGACTGTTTGAATGCTTATTCTGAACCACACAAATATTTAATAAGAGCACTGATGTTAAATTTTACAAACAGCACTATCAGAAATTAGGGCTTGCCAATTTGGCCAAAAATCTAAATGCCTGTCACCGCTATAAAACCCACCAATCACAAAGCCTGCGATACACGACATCGCAACATGTAGTTACACATTTTGAGAGGTGCGCGGGTATACAATCGCGCAAAGGCTGTGCCGGACCAAACGCGAGCGCTTAAACACAGAAGCAGGGTCACGTGATTCCACACACAGTAGGGAAAGTAAATGAAAAAAATTGACCAGGAAAACTTGAACCATTATTGATTATTAATTTTGATTTTTTATTACTTTTCGATCAATCGCCCAGCCCCTTTAAAAAACGTTTAATTTTGCAGTCCTGGTAGTATGGCAACATCATGAGACTTTAGAAAAACAAAAAAGCAACATCATGACAAACAACTTCAGGCTCACATTGAAGTCAACAGCATTTTCTAGAGTCAATAGCAAATCTTCAACTACATGAACTTCCAAAAGAGCAATGACCTAACATTACACACATCCAGGATGAAACATACAAAATGTGGAGTTCTTACAATAACGAAGACAATTTACATGTCAGGAGGAGTGAATACAGTAAAAGAAATGTTGGTTTCTACCAAAAACAAAGTCTTATATAGACAAAACCCAACTGTTGGGTTAAAACTAGCTTAAAAATAATTCAAAAAATGGACCCTGTGGTTTGGTTTGTCCACATTTTACTTAAATTTGGGTTAAAACAACCCAAACTGAAGAATAATGTAAAATAAAAAGTAATCATGAGTATCTGAATCATGTTATAAGAGAACTCACAAACATCTTACAGCATTAACAATAACACCATTGTTCAGTGAAGCATACACACACAAGAAGGCCTGCTGTTTTACAAATATCTTTACAGTATTATTAACAAAAACATCATTGTTCAGTGATGCACACATAAAGTGATCCACCATTTTCATTTTAAGGAAGGAAGATGAATTATTATTATTATTATTATTATTATTATTATTATTATATGGTGGAAGCAAATATTACACCAATAATAGTACTTTCGTTATAAAAATCCTCCTTGGTGGTTAAATGAAACTGAATTTATTTGAATAGCAAATACGATATACCAGAATGCATAACAGCTGTGGGCGAATAGAAAAACAAGGAATGGGTTTAAACAAAGACGAACTGTGTGAAACACTGGAGTAAATTAATTCCAGTGTTTTCCAATGCAAAACAGGGTTGTTGTTGGACTGGTCGCTGACTGATTCAGAAGTGACCAGATGACCTCATAAGAACCGGCTTGAGAACATATTAGCATAATGGCATCAACTGTCACTGATTCTTACACGGGATGTCCCAAGATTTACATGCCATTGGTTAAAAACAAAAACAGACACACACATTTCCTTTTTTCTAGAATGTTCCAAATGTAAGTTTGTTAGGTTGATTTTGTTTTAATAAAATTCCTAATTGATGTTGTTGGGTATAAATTCACATGTCATTAAACATGCTCAATACATCATGTGAGACAAAATAAATAAAAAAATGTAATGATGTCATTTTATTTGTTAAAATTATGTTTATAACATTCATAAAGTCGCAATAAACACTTATTTTTTATAAGTCTTATTCTGTTCCATCAGAGAAACCTAAACGAAAAAATGCTGCCGGGTTTTCACAAAATGTTTTTTTTTAGCATCGATTGTAATCAGGAATGTTTCTTTAGCAGCAAATCACCATATCAGAATGACTTCTGAAGGATTATATATCCCTGCATAATCAAGGAAGCAATTTCTGTGTTGACAAAAGAGGAACAAATTATATTTTGAAATACACTCACCGGCCATTTTATTAAGTACAGCTTACTAGTACCGTGCTGGACGCCCTTTTGCCTTCAGAACTGCCTTAATCCGTCGTAGCATAAATTCAAAAAAGTACTGGAAATACTCCTTAGAGATTTTGGTCCATATTGACATGATAGCATCACACAGTTGCTCGATTGGATTGAGCTCTGGTGACTGTGGAGGCCATTTGAGTACAGTGAACTTGTCATGTTAAAGAAACAAGTCTGAGATGATTCAAGCTTTATGACATGGCGCGTTATCCTGCTGGAAGTAGCCGTCAGAAGATGGTTACATTGTGGTCATAAAGGGATGGACATGGTCAGCAACAATACCCAGGTGGGCTGTGGCATTTACACAATGCTCAATTGGTACTAATGGGCCCAAAGTGTGCCAAGAAAATATTGTCCACACCATTACACCACCGCCAGCCGCCTGAACCATTGATACAAGGCAGGATGGATCTATGCTTTCATGTTGTTGATGGCAAATTCTGACCGTACCATCCGAAAATCGCAGCAGAAATCGAGACTCATCAGACCAGGCAACATTTCTCCAATTTTTTATTGTCCAATTTTGGTGAGCCTGTGTGAATTGTGCCTCAGTTTCCTGTTCTTAGCTGACAGGAGCGACACCCGGTGTGGTCTTCTGCTGCTGTAGCCCATCAGCCTGAAGGTTGGACGTGTTGTACGTTCAGAGATGCTCTTCTGCATACCTATACGTACAAGTGGTTATTTGAGTTACTGTTGCCTTTCTATGAGCTCCAACCAGTCTGGCCATTGTCCTTTGAGCTCTGGCATCAACAAGACATTTGTGCCCACAGAACTGCCGGACACTGGATATTTTTCTTTTCTGGACCATTCTCTGTAAACCCTAGAGATGGTTGTGCGTGAAAACCCCATTAGATCAGCAGTTTCTGAAATACTCAGGCCAGCCCGTCTTGCACCAACAACCATGCCACGTTAAAAGTCACTTAAATCAGCTTTCTTCCCCATTCAGATGCTCAGTTTGAACTGCAGCAGATCGTCTTGACCATGTCTACATGCCTAAATGCATTGAGTTGCTGCCATGTGATGGGCTGATTAGAAATTTGCGTTAACGAGCAGGTGTAGCTAATAAAGTAGCCAGTGAGTGTATATTAAACTGTTTTTCAGCACTGGTGTAGAATAATAATTATGAGTCTTAAAAATATGACAACCATGATTTGTTAAATGTATTAAATTAAGACATTAAAGACTTTTTTTATTTTAAAGTTAAAATCATCAGTAAAAAAATGTTGTTAAATGCAATGCATTGGTGTTATGTAATAAGTGTAAGCTCATATCTTAAATTATCCCAGTCAAGAATCACTGTTCTGCTCCAATAGCTAGTTTAATATTAAATAACATGCATAACATGCAAACTACATATTTTGCTTCCAAGTAAACCAAGGACAGTTTTAACATGTCAGCTACAGTGAAAAGTCACAAGTGCTTCCCAGAAACTCCAGTCAAGCAGAACAGAGAGCTTTCCAGACCAAAGCCCCGGGTCTCCTTTAAAACAATGGAAATGGACACAGGGAATGACGGGGGAAGGAACGCTGAAACTATCACATGGACATCGCCAGAACACGAAAAACTTCTTCATTGTACAGGTGGCTCTGTCTGAGAACAAACACAAATCTCTATTGTCAGACTCGCGGGGGGACTGAAGAGACGCGCGCCACACCTTCCCATGAGCGCGCATTGCATCCACCCCTCCGGCAAACTGAGGACAAACGCTTTTCACGTGTAATTAAAAACCCATACATCTTTTGTGAATAACAGTACAGACATGAAATAACTGGAAAAACTGCTTTTTCTTAGTGAAGAGACGTGCCGTTTGGTTTAGACTACCTGGAGCGCTGCACGTCGCACAACAAACCGCCCCCAGATAGCAGGCAGTAATCGGCCCGAGCTCTTTCCAAATGTGATTAGACATTCCACATAACTATAGACCCGTACACATAAACATTATAAAACTACTACAACTAATTATATATACTATACTATATATAATAATAATAATATATATACTAATTATTAATAGTCTGAATGTCTGTGGTAATACAGCCTGATTATGAAAGTGTCTTACCATCGTCAGCTCCCATTTCCCCATGTTTGCGGCTCTGTATCCTTCAGTGGTATGATCGAGAAATGTAAGCGTCTCGACTTTCCATTAACACAGCAAAAAATAAACAAGGTTTAGAGAAAATATTCCTTAGTCAGCTCGTGTTAAACCTGACTGTGATGTCAACAGTGAATGGATAACCCCGCGAAGTGCGCTTTATTCAAGAGCTCCAGTTAAGCTTTTCATAATGTGCTACCTTTGTTTTCACCAAAGATAATAACACTGGAAACTTAGTGAAATCCGTCATACGAGAAAATTATTATCTTTATGATTATGTCTGTGTTTTAACAGTCCTAAGAGCATCCAGCGTACCTGTCAAGCGCTTTAAACTAACGTGGGCGGGTCACAATTACGTCTACTGTGACGTACAGCGAGCGCTCATTAATATTTATTACCTACTTGAAGTTCGGCGAATCAAATAGGGAAGGCTTGAATAATGAATATTAACTATGCCGAGTGTTGAGACGCCTCTGCAAGACTTCCATGTACATTTGCAATGTCTAATTAATATTATAAAATGAGAATTGTCATTTTGTAAGATTGCTTAAAGTGTGAATTCATCCAACACGGAGAATTAAAAAACATTTATATAAAGTTATATTAGCAACATTTTAATTTTTATTAATTCACAGCCTAATATGCAAATAGTTTTATTTAAACATGCACAGTCACACTCCAGAACTAAAGGTGTGTGTGTGTGAAATCAAAACTGACGTTCACTTTGTTAGCGCATATTGTTATTTCAGGTGAACAATTAATCCACTGAAGTTTTGGTAATCTTCAATCAAAGTTTGTAGTGTCAGTTTGACGGCTTCAACCCCAATATTCTAACCACTCCCCTCTCACCATTAGTTTGCCATCAGAGAATATGATCCCCCATATGATTTTTCTACACTTACTTGCTAAAAACATCTTCAAAACTGGTTTATTTAGCTATAATACTTTAATAAAGTTTTGTTTTTTAAGACAGATTGATTTAGAAGTTGCTCAGACTTTTATTTCAGTATGTTGATGTACTGCCAGCTGAAATTGAATATTGAGTAGGGAACAGATCCATTGGTAAATGGTTGGAAATGGTTAAGAATATTGTGACTGACGCCATCAGTTTGACGTCAACAGAAGAACTGCCACTTTAAACGCAGGAACAATTAGTCAAACTTTAATTGAAGATTACCAAAACTTTAACTAAAAAAATTACCAATTTTTTTTTTCACCTGCATGGATTAACTATTTAGAGCTAGCAAAATAAACATTGTAAATTTTAATTTCACAAAGACTTTAAACTCTTACGGGGGAATAAATGGGAAAAGCACCTGGTCAGATACCAATGCACTTTATTATCAGTTTTAAAACAAGTGGAATAATCTGAATGTTAACAAAGGTGTACTAGAGGCCATGGTGCTCCACCATTCACACAGGGCTTCAGTGTCAACGCTTGACAGAGGGCATGTCTGAAGTTGAGGCTGTCGTGATCATCATAGCAGCATCATCCAATGAAATTAGTCAGCAATGGGGCACTGTCTGAGCTGGTGTATTTGCATACAGCAATCTGATTGGCTGACGCTTCCATCGTCGCTTGAAAAGTTGAAAAAGTCCCAACTTCTGCAGCGAGCAACGCCACTGAATCAGCGCCAACGGATCCACAATGCAGTTCGACAACGCCTGACATCACCCATTTAAAGTGAATGGGAAGCATTGAAGCTGACGCCCCGTGTAAATGGGTCATTATAGATAGGGTGAGGAGCTCGGTCATCCAGGAGGAGATTGAAGTAGAGCTGCGGCTCCTCCACATTGAGAGAAGTCAGCTGAGGTGGCTCGGGCATCTGTTTCAGATGCCTCCTGGACGCCTACCTAGGGAGGTGTTCAAGGCATGTCCCACCAGGAGGAGGCCTTGAAAAGACTCAGGACACGCTGGAGGGACTACGTCTCTGGGCTGGCCTGGGAAAGCCTCAAGATCACCCCGAAAGAGCTGGAGGAAGTGTCTGGGAAGAGGGAAGACTGGGATTCTCTCCTAAGACTGCTGCCCCCGTGATCAGGCCCCAGAAGAAAATATATGAATGAATAAATGAATGAATGAATGAATGAAGGAATGAATGACAAAGGTGTGTTCTCGACTTGAGTTAGTAAATTGTTTTACAACTTTTTTTTTGAGCAATTTTAAATGTTATCTTTTATTTATAATCATACTTTCTCATTGTTTATGCCAAGGTTTAAATTAAACCTTGAATACTAATGTAGTGATGAACCACCAGCAAACACAACTGCTCATTATCCTGGAAAAATACAAATGACTCAGACATCACAATGCAGATGAATAATGGTGAAAACTGAAGGAGATGTCCATTTCCGAACCCCATACGCACAAACTCTAAATAAGACAACAAGCAGTTTGTTGTTTGTGTATAATGAGTTCATTAATGTGTTTCTCTCCTCTCTGACGCAGATCTGTGAATGTACAAACCCACTCTCACAGAGACACAATAGAGAGAAACTCTTATTCACAAGACCACAATGGTTATGGTGAAAATAGTTATGCATATAAAAAAAATCAGACCTTGCTCTGAGAGGGTAGGCATGATGTTTTTGTGTGCATTTCTCCACTTATTTATTTATAGGACTTTCTACAAATTACAAATATCAAATATTTGGAAAGGGCCCTCTCATACACTCGGCGCAATAAGGTGCAAGTTGTGTTTGTCCCGATTTGTTGCTATTTTCAGACAAACACAACCTTAATTTTCCCCGCTTTCCACCACGTTGTTTAAATAGCAAATCCACTTGCGCCACTGTGTGGACTCGGTTTAGAAAAGAGGTGGGTAAGGCGCATTGTTGGCACGTTGCTGTTTTGAGGAACCAAAATACACTGTGCACCAGCTGAAAGCAGGTCTAAAGTCCAGCACAGAGCGCGTTAGTTGTGCACCTCGCTTAAACATTGCTTAAAACACACAGGATGTACAGCAATACGCAAATATCTTTACAAATGACAAAGAATTAAAGGATTAAAATATTACAAAAAATATTACTTTCTACATAAATGTAAAAACCACTGCCTCCATGCCTTCTTCATCTCAGGGGGCTTTTTTTTAGTTTATTCATGACAGTTTGCTTTTGTATAATGTTATTATTATTAGCAGTATTATTTATAATATGCAGATTTATATTTGTTTTATTTAAAAAAAAAAAATTGTCAGGATTTAGACCATATGGGGCATAGCATGTGTGTTTGGATATAACTCAGGTTTTTGACCACACTTCGTAATTATTGTTCATTTATTTGCTTTCTGGAAATGAGAACTGATTTATAAATATTGTTAAAACAATTTTTTGTGCTTAACTAACAAAATTCCTTATGTAGGTTATTGGATGTCTGTGCCTACAACACCATTTCCTTATCCACGAAAGAAAAAGAAAGTGAAAGTAAAGGCCAAATGGAGGAGGCTCATTCTTTATCCTCACGCTGCAGATGTGTTTAACTGTTTTCTGCTTGTAAAGCGTTCAGTTTTTCCACTTACAGAGTCCACATCTGACTTTTAAAGGGAATGGGAGATAAGACTCTGACTGGTTTATTCTCAAAACACCACTATAACTCATTAGGAGAATAAGCACAACTCTGTTAGACCATGTGCTGCAGCGCAGAGCATATTTTTCCATCCTTAAAATAGCAAAAGTAGACTTGGATACCCCTCTAGTGCTTTTGCACCCTGCACTTTAGACTTTGCGCCATATTGTTAAAATAGAGCCTTACATATAAGAAAGCATATTAAATGCTTTAAATAACTTTTGTTGAACATTTAAAAAAATAAATATTTAAAAATAAAAATAAAGTATAAAATAAATTCAAAAGTTCTTTGAAACATTGCATTCAATGTGCTTTCTTATCTTTGGTCATTTCATTGTTGTTGCACTGAAGAACTGGGTGGTAAAACAAAACAACCATTGAATTATTCATATAAATATTTTCACCATGACAAATAAATGTTAAGTGAATAAATATGTATGAGTGTCTGCATCAAAGTGATCATATATACAGAGAAAGCATATTAAATGCAATATCTATTTAAATATCTTTTGTAAAAAAAAGTCAAAATATGGGTAAAACACAATGCTTGACCATTAATCGGTGTAACAGATATATAAGTGTAAAATAAAGTCATAAAATAAAGTAAAAATAAAAATAATAAAAATAACAATAAAGTAAAGTAAAATGTGTGTGGCACGTGTGTTGTCAAACGGATAAAGATATTTTCTTAATTTGCTGGCTTTTTTGTAATTGCACATGATTTCTTAAATTGCAGCATGTTAAGCTCTCTCGCCACCGTACTTATTTTTTATACAGCACATTTAAAAACAACCAACGTGAACACAGTTATTTAGTCTAAATTAATTAGATCGGATAAATATCTTTTATTTTAATATCATTACAAAAATAAATAATTTTAAAAACAGAGCTAATAAAAATGGCATTTTTCCAAAGAAATGTTTTATCACAATTAATATCGTTATTGCAATAATCGTCAACAATGTTGCATATTGTTCCCTCAGTATCATGCAGCCTTAATCTGTTTACAGCAGCAGCATAAATTCTATGTGCATCCCTCATTTCTAAGCACGAACTCAGTGTTTCCAAACCCTGTTCTTGAAGGCACACCAATAACACACATTTTAACCTCTTCCTATTCAAACACACCTGAATCAAATCATCAGAACATAAGAAGAGACTCCAAAATCTCAATTGAAAGGGTCGCATAAGGAAGACATCCAAAATATGTACTGTTGGTGTGCCTCCAGAAACAGGGTTGGGAAACAATGCACTAAATGTATAAATGTGAATGTACTGTAAACATGAGTGCATTATGATGCGCTCTGACCTCAGTGTGTTCCTGCAGATCCAGCAGATGGAAGCTTCTAAGCCAAACGCCGGGCTCCTCGTCCACCTGAATCTCCACATGATCCGTCTGGCACAGCAGCTGCCGCATTCGCCCCAGTCGCGCCCGCAGACCCTTCTCTCCTCCAGACACCAGCAGACAAGATCGCATCCTCCTCCAGCCCAAACACACGATGACTTTATCAAGAGCAGAGCACACACACATACACACGCAAACATCAGGTGTACAGTATCACAGCAACATGCAATCTACTTCTTTAGTGCAAAAAAGTGAGAAAAAAAAGGTTGTTACATTCCAGCAATGCTAAAATACTTTACATGGTTGACATTGCTTTGCAATATTACTGTTTAGGTAGTAACTTGTGTTTAATTTATGAAGAGCAGCACACACACACACACACACACACGTCAGGCTAGGGCTGCACAATAAACCACTTCAGCATTAATATCACAATGCGATCATTCGCAATAGTCACATCGCAGGATATATGCAATGTTGATTCTGTATTAGAATACATAATTTGCATGTTTTTGATACCTGTGATTGTATAATGACTTTAAAACTATTCAGGTATAAGAAATAGTACCATTTGTGACCTTAAAAGCATATATTTATTTTATTTTTATAATTTATTTTATTGAATTATTTTTAATTTGATCATTCAGTTACTGTACTTGAATACTGTTAGACTTTATTTCAATTGTACCTATTTCTTGATTGTATTTATAGATTGTTATGCATGAAAATGCTCACAACACATCGCCACCTTAGAATTATAAGGTTCTGTCGGACATTTTTGTCAAAATTGAGTAACAACAACAACTTAATTACATCATGGGATGCTTTTTTATAAGTTGTTTACATTTGAAGACTTTTTATTTAAAAAAACAAATGTTACACACACATACTGTTTGCTATGGAATGCAAAAACTTTGAAGCTCAATATCTCAAAAACATTCAGAATGTAGATAGAACTTTATAATTCCAAGGTGGCGACATGCAAATGGAGAAATGCACTGCAAATAGCACAGACCACGAAGAAAATGTGTTGGGGGACCACTTAAAAGTTTATAGATTGTTTATGGAGATGCAAATAGTAAACATCAATAAATCAATCATTGGCAAAACACGTGCATGAAAATACAACACGTGCAAATATAAAAATGCACTGTAAATAGCACAGATCACAATGAAGTTAAATATTTTGAGAGGCGTGAGTCAGCGTTGGCGTCAGTACAATATTGTGCAGCCATAATTCAAAGCAAAAGTGATCCAAAGTAAGGTAAAAACATTCAAATTATTAAATAGCTGTATTATTTAAAATAACTGTTTACAATTTCAATATTTTCAAATGTCTTTTATTCCTGTTATTTTAATTTTGTTTTTCCATTATTACTCCAGTCACATGACCCTTAAGAGATTATTCCAATATGCCGATTTGCTGTACAAGAAATGTTAATTATTATTACTAATATTTATTTACAGTCGTTGTTTTCAGGATTATTTGATGAATATGAATATCCAAAGGTTAGTAAATATAATGCTTTTGTAACATAACACATTTAAGTCTATAAATCATAAAATATTTTTTGTGAAGGAAATATGAAAATTATTACTTTTATTTAGCAAGGACACTTTAAATAGATCAGCAGTGATCATAAAGGCATATTAATCCAGTATAAGGATTTGTATTTTGTCTTACTCTTTTCAATTTTTAGTCCTAAAAGTTTTGATTCTTATAGTACAACAATGGCAATTAATGTTGAACTATTTGTATATATTTGTTACATGATTGTTCTAATATATTGAATTAAATTATAATGCATTTTAATGTTATATAAAATGAATTATCTTTTAAAGATTTCATTAACTTCATTTATACAATAAAGAAAAGAAAAATGTCACTTACTGTGTAACCTGCTGCTTATCCAGAATCTGTTGGTTGTAGATCAGCTCCTTTAAAAAATGTTTGTAATCTGCAGAATTAGCCAGAAGAGAAGACACCATGACCGTCCAGAAAGACCCCTTATGATCTGTCAGTCTCTTTCGTGGCTATAAAGCGAGGAGCTCATCTAAACTGAAGTAACCCTGTGTTTCTCATCCTTCCATCTCTGGCTCTCTCCAAGCTGACTAATAACACAATAATCTGATTGTCTGCACAGGCTAATGGGGCTGTCAGTTCGGTTTATTCCGCCTACTGCCTCCTTTCCTTTCACACAATCTCTCATTTTACTGACAGGCTTTTGTTGTGCGTATTAATTAGCAGTAATAGTACAGTTCTGTAGAAAATATTAAGTAATTTAACTGTCGAAAGTGCAGAATGTGAAACAAATGTCAACGATCACGACAAGTATTGAAAGAAGTAGATGGGTGGTATCACAACACAATATGTATGATGTTTAGATTCAATTAAAACTTTTTTAACACTCAGTTATACATTTAATAACCTTCTAAATACTATAAATAATCAAATATTAATCTAGAAAACCTGCATCACATTAAACAAGATTCATTTGTACGTTACCTGAAGGTCTCACCGATGTAAACAAAGAAACAGGCCTCCGTTTTCCGTTTTACAAGCCGCGCCGCCATCTTCTTTTTGTAAACTCATTACACGCAAAACTCTTCGTTAAATATTTCGCGTTAAAACGAAAACTTTGACGGTCAGAAGAAAGAAATCACACCATCGTGTGTTTACCTGAAGCTCGAGCAAACTGACAGTGCGCAAAGGTGTGAGGTGTTGTTTTGAAAGAAAAAAATGTCATAGTTGCTCATAAGCTGACAGACTACATTGCAGAACTACTGAGTCACAACCATAGCCCACAACAACCATGATAATATTTAATGTACACTTTCATACATGAGTATTATGATTTAATATATTTGTATATAGGAAATTAATTTTGATTCTTTAGGATGGATAAGTAGTTTGTATCTATCTTGACCTACTTTTTATGATGCTTTACGTGAAATATGGGAGTCATTTCCGTTGTGAAAAGATAGGGAAGTGCTTTTAAAAACTGGTTATCATTATTATCCTCAAAGTTCATCTAGCAAATATTTAAAATATTTAGGCCCAACAATATACACCAAAATACATCACAGCACAAAAATTACTGTCTTTCCCATGACATTTCCCATAGACTGTAAAAAAAAACGTCTTTCTACAGCAATATTGCAGACATATTGAATATTACTTTACTGTAGAGCAGTGTTTCTCAGCCACATTCCTGGAGGCCCACCAACACTGCATGTTTTGGATGTCTCCTTAGTATTTCACACCCTGTATAAGTCTTGCAGTCACTGCTAATGAGCTGATGATCTGAATCAGATGCGTTTAAGGAGACTTGTAAAATGTGCAGAGCTGGTTGTCCTCTAGGAACATGGTTGAGAAACACTGCTGTAGGGAATACAAACGCAAAAATTATTCAAAGGAACAAAATAAAAAGGCGACACGGTGGCTTAGTGGGTAGCACTGTTGCCTCACAGCAAGAGAAGGTCGCTGGTTTCAGTCCCGGCTGGGTCAGTTGGCATTTCTATATGGAGTTTGTATGTTCTCCCCATGTTGGTGTGAATTTCCTCCAGTTTCCCTCACAGTCCAAAGACGAATGAATTGGATGAGATGAATTGAATAAACTAAATTGGCTGTAGTTTACGTGTGTACGTGAGAGTGTATGGATGTTTCCCAGTACTGGGTTGCAGCAGAAAAACATCAGCTGGGTAAAACATATGCTGGATAAGTTAGCGGTTCATTCCTCTGTGGTGACCCCAGATTAATAAAGCAACTAGGCCAAAAAGAAAATGAATGTATGAATGAAGGAACAAAACTTTTTGGTACTTCAGAAATAAATAAAATAAAGTAATAATTTGTTTACAGACTTTCATATACAATTTAGGAAGTAAAGGAAGGTCTTTTTCATTTTGTTACAAAGCAGTTTTGTTGTATTAGTTATAAATAAACATGATTAATACACACAATTTGTACATAATGCCCCTCTAATAGTCCTCTTAGCCATGCTAGAACAGTTGATCTAACAATAACATGTTTCTTTAATGAAGTCATGGGCAACACCAGTGTGTTGTATAATATAATTAAAAGCTTTGTTTAAATCCATTGGAGGCTCATGCGCAAGTATATATGCTCGAGACATATGCAGAATATCTGAACATCACCAATGACTGCATCAAAGTTTCATAATTTACACCGTTTATGTAAGTCAAAATATAAGCCTGTTTTCTCAGCTATGGCTGTGAATAAAGATACATTAATACTGTTAAGGGCGACAGTGAGTAGCACAATTGCCTCACAGCAAGAAGGTCATTGGTTCGAGCCTCGGCTGGGTCAGTTGGCATTCCTGTGTGGAGTTTGCATCTTCTCCCCGTGTTCGTGTGGGTTTCCTTTGGGTGCTCCGGTTTCCCCCACAAGTCTAAAGACATGTGGAACAGGTGAATTGGGTAAGCTAAAATGTCCATTTGTGTGTGATTGAGTGTGTATGGGTGTTTCCCAGAGATGGGTTGCAGCTGGAAGGGCATCCGCTGCGTAAAACAGATGCTGGAAAAGTTGGCGGTTCATTCCACTGTGGCAACCCCTGATTATTAAAGGGACTAAGCCGAAAATGAATGAAAGAATACTGTTAATTAGCTTAAAGCAATGGTCTCAAACTCAACTCCTGAAGAGCCGCACTCTGCATAGTTTATCTCCTACCACCTCCAACTCACAACAATAGTTTCTAGTAGTCTTGAACACATTGATTAGTTGGATGAGCTGTGTTTGATTAAGGTTGGACAAAAACTGTGCAGTGCTGCGACCGTCCAGGAATCAAGTTTGAGACCTATAACCTATAATGACAAAGCATTGCATGCACAGAAAGCTATCTTAGATTATAAGTTTATTATCTGTAAGCACATGCCTCGGTCAATGGTAGTGAGGCCTGAAGGATTGCTCTCACACCCTGATGCACAGCTCAGATCAGCTCCAGCGCCTCCACCAGACTCTTATATAACAAAGTCAGGAAGGACAAAAAATAGGACAAGCACACCTGTACATGGAAATGCCATTCTGCTTAATATCTAGAAGCAGTATTAAAGGGACAGTTCACACAAAAATGTCAATTCTGTCATTTACTCACTTGTTCCAAACTCGTTTGATTTCATTTCTTCTGTTGAATACAAAAGAAGATACTTTGAAGAATGCTGGAAACGTGTAACCATTGACTTCAATTGCATTTGTTTTTAAAGTCAATGGTTACAGGTTTTTAGATCTATTCTTTAGTGTTCAGCAGAAGAAAAAAACTCAAATTTTTTTTTTAACCACTTGAGGGTCAGTAAATTTGTATTTTTGGGTAAGCTATCTCTTTATAAGAATCCCATTCATACTACAGTAGTAATATAGTCTGTGATTGAGCTTGGTTATGAATTAGTTCTCATAAAGCATGTGTTTATATGAGAAAGAAAAAAATGTTATGGCAATAAAGGATGAATTCCCTGAATATTTCTGTTATGAAAACACATGGCAGAGATTTGGGGCTGTTTACATGACAATTTTACTAAACATTAAACCTTTTATGCTGTTTGACAGTTCATTTACACATCACAGTGCCATGAAAACACAAATTTTTGAAAGCAGTTAAAATTATATTGGAATCATCTAGTTTTAACTTAAAAATGTACTGACATTGTGTGTGTAGCAAATTATGTGTGTAGGTATGCAGGTTCTTTACAAACTTGACTAAAAAGCAGCACTGTCCTTGTGCAAGTGCATTTTTTCTAACTGGCCTGACATGAAAATTACAGGGTGTTTAGGCATGTATGCAAACCATTTCAAAGTCACACTATGTTGTTATGTAAATATAATGTACAATAGAGAATTTATAAATTTGATGGTCCAGGATCAACATTAGTGAATTTGTATATTGGTGGTCCAGGATCAACATTAGTGTATTTATATATTGATGGTCCAGGATCAACATTAGTGAATTTATATATTGATCAACATATAAATTCACATAAATTCATTGATGGTCCAGGAGCAACATGTGTGAATTTATATGTTGATGGTCCAGGATCAACATGTGTGAATTTATATATTGATGGTCCAGGATCAATATTAGTGAATTTATAAATTGATGGTCCAGGATCAACATTAGTGAATTTATATATTGATGGTCCAGGATCAACATTAGTGAATTTATATATTGATGGTCCAGGATCAACATTAGTGAATTTATATATTGATGGTCCAGGATCAACATTAGTGAATTTATATATTGATGGTCCAGGATCAACATTAGTGAATTTATATATTGATGGTCCAGGATCAACATTAGTGAATTTATATATTGATGGTCCAGGATCAACATTAGTGAATTTATATATTGATGGTCCAGGATCAACATTAGTGAATTTATAAATTGATGGTCCAGGATCAACATTAGTGAATTTATATATTGAGGGTCCAGGATCAACATTAGTGAATTTATATATTGATGGTCCAGGATCAACAGTAGTGAATTTATATATTGAGGGTCCAGGATCAACATTAGTGAATTTATATATTGATGGTCCAGGATCAACATTACTGAATGTATAAATTGATGGTCCAGGATCAACATGTGTGAATTTATAAATTGATGGTCCAAGATCAGCATTAGTGAATTTATATATTGATGGTCCAGGATCAACATTAGTGAATTTATATATTGATGGTCCAGGATCAACATTAGTGAATTTATATATTGATGGTCCAGGATCAACATTAGTGAATTTATATATTGATGGTCCAGGATCAACATTAGTGAATTTATATATTGATGGTCCAGGATCAACATTAGTGAATTTATATATTGATGGTCCAGGATCAACATTAGTGAATTTATATATTGATGGTCCAGGATCAACAGTAGTGAATTTATATTTTGATGGTCCAGGATCAACAGTAGTGAATTTATATTTTGATGGTCCAGGATCAACATGTGTGAATTTATATATTGATGGTCCAGGATCAACATGTGTGAATTTATATATTGATGGTCCAGGATCAACATTAGTGAATTTATATATTGATGGTCCAGGATCAACATGTGTGAATTTATATATTGATGGTCCAGGATCAACATTAGTGAATTTATAAATTGATGGTCCAGGATCAACATTAGTGAATTTATATATTGATGGTCCAGGATCAACATTAGTGAATTTATATATTGATGGTCCAGGATCAACATTAATGAATTTGTATATTGATCGTCCAGGATCAACATTAGTGAATTTATATATTGGTGGTCCAGGATCAACATTAGTGAATTTATAAATTGATGGTCCAGGATCAACATTAGTGAATTTATATATTGGTGGTCCAGGATCAACATTAGTGAATTTATATATTGGTGGTCCAGGATCAACATTAGTGAATTTATATATTGATGGTCCAGGATCAACATTAGTGAATTTATATATTGATGGTCCAGGATCAACATTAGTGAATTTATATATTGGTGGTCCAGGATCAACATTAGTGAATTTATATATTGATGGTCCAGGATCAACATTAGTGAATTTATATTTTGATGGTCCAGGATCAACATTAGTGAATTAAAAAATGTAATGGTCCAGAATTTATATGCAAACAAGAAACACTGCATTAATTTGTATTTTTTTTGTATTAATTTGTCCAACCATGTCTTTAAAATATGGCAATTCATGTCACGGCAGTATTTTTAATGGAGTTTTGCGCTAGCTTGCTGCTAATGACAGCGCCTGCTTTTAAAGTTTTTCATCTCTTTTTTCACTTTAACAACCAAATGGATGCTTAAGTCTATTTAACTGATCCTATTTAAATTACATTACAACATCAACACTGTATGAGGAACCTTATAATATTGAAGGTAGTCACCGGAAGTTCATCATTGGGTGCAAAACCCTAGCTGTGCATAGAACCCATTGTTCAGCATTAATTTAATCTCCGGTGTCACATGGTCCTTTAGTAATTATTCAAATAAGCTAATTTAAACCTTATTAAACATTTCTTATTATCATCACCATTGAATAAAACTTGCAGCTGGAAGGGCATCCAGTATTTAAAACATATGCTAGATAAGTGGTTCATTCCACTGTGGCGACCACTGATGAATAAAGGGACTAAGCCAAAAGAAAATTAATGAATGTTGTATACGTGACAGATATTGTATGCTTGAGAACTTGTATGTCATATATGAAATTTGCATTTACTGCCATGTATGTAAAGTTCTATATGGGTAATACTTTACATTTTTGTTTTTGACATTATGACTGACAGTGTACACGTGCACATATTTCAGATTCTGTGCTGTGACGGTATCTCTGCCTCATCTTCATCACAGGTGTCATGTGAGAAGAAAATCTTCAACAGGTGTCACATTAGACTGACGAGTCGTCTGACATGCAAATAATCATGTGCACAAAATAACTGTCTCTTGAAATCAAACTACATCATGTTCAATCTCTTTATTTTTCTTAAGCATGAATGTCCAGAATTCTAGAATGATTATGTTTTAAAGTGGATCAGATGCTGACGAACCCTCATCATGGGGCTGGATCAGATCAGAGTTTACCCTTCCTCTTTTTGATGCGAGTCTTCCTCTTGGTATTTGCGTCAATGATTGCCTGCGACTGATGCTTCAGGCTGAATCGGGTGATGATATCGCCCTCATCATCGCCGCTGTCCTCCTCATCTGTTGACAGAAAACACATGCAGGTGTGTGATACCTTTTTTCTAATAAATATGTCAGTTCTGGTATATTATGGGGCAGTTGTGGTTAGGGAATTAGACTTGTAATTAGACAGGTTGCAGGTTCAATTCCTCGTCAAGGAAAATAGGGGGAGTGAATAAAGCACACTCTTACCACATTTGATACCTAGCTGAGGTGCCCTTGAGCGAGACACCTTACCCCTAATTGTTCCACGGGCGCTGGAAGCAAAAAATACCCACTACTCACTTCACTTCCCTCCAATATAGATCCACAGTATATACATACTGTACACTCATATTATATTATTCATTCATTCATTCATTTTCTTTTCGGCTTAGTCCCTTTATTAATCAGGGGTCACCACAGCAGAATGAACCGTCAACTTATCCAGCACATGTTTAACGCAGCGGATGCCCTTCCAGCTGCAACCCATCTCTGGGAAACATCCATACACACTCATACACTATGGACATTTAGCCTACCCAATTCACCTGTACCGCATGTCTTTGGACTGTGGGGAAAACCAGAGCACCCGGAGGAAACCCACATGAACATGGGGAGAACATGCAAACTCCACACAGAAACGCCAACTGAGCCAGCCAAGGTTCGAACCAGCGACCTTCTTGCTGTGAGGTGACAGCACTACCTACTGCTCCACTGTGTCGCCATATTATATTATATTATATTATATTATATTATATTATATTATATTATATTATATTATATTATATTATATTATATTATATTATTTTACATTATATTATATTATTTTATATTATATTATTTTATATTATATTATATTATATTATTTTACATTATATTATATTATATTATTTTATATTATTTTATATTATTTTATATTATATTATATTATATTATATTATATTATTTTATATTATTTTATATTATATTATATTATATTATATTATATTATATTATATTATATTATATTATATTATATTATATTATTTTATTTTATATTATATTATTTTATATTATATTATTTTATATTATATTATATTATATTATTTTATGTTATGTTATGTTATTTTATATTATATTATATTATATTGTTTTATGTTATGTTATGTTATGTTATGTTATGTTATGTTATGTTATGTTATGTTATGTTATATTATATTATATTATATTATATTATATTATATTAAATTATATTAGATTATTTTATATTATATTATGTTATATTATATTATCTAATATTATATTATATTATATTATATTATATTATATTATTTTATGTTATGTTATGTTATGTTATGTTATGTTATGTTATGTTATGTTATATTATATTATATTTTATTATATTATATTATATTATATTATATAGAATTCAGAAGGTCATGATTCCCACCTGATAAATAATTACTTTATATAAATTTATTTTACATTCTAAGGAGATACAAAACACAATCGTTTCAGCAAAATGGCTTCCTGAGTGTGTGGCACAATCTTCTCGCTTCACTCTATTATTCCAGTCAATCACTTTACATCATTAGTTAGACGACTATTCAATAGTTAAAAACAATCTCATTTTTGTTTCAATGTAGCTAACAACACTAGAATTATTTCCTTCACCTGTAAAAACATTATCTCCATTGTACAGGAAAAAGCCATTTCATTTATCATCATTAATACATTTCATGTATTCATCAACTGATACAATGAAATTCCGACAATCCAAAACATTAAAAATACATTTTTATATCATTATTTGTTTCATTATTCACTCAAAATCCATGATTCACAATGCTTTAAATCAGTGGTCACCAAACTTGTTCCTGGAGGGCTGGTGTCCTGCAGATTTTCGCTCCAACCCTAATCAAACACACCTGAACAAGCTAATCAAGGTCTTACTAGGTATACTTGAAACACCCAGGCAGGTGTGTTGAGGCAAGTTGGAGTTAAACCCTGCAGGGACACCGGCCCTCCAGGACCTAGATTGGTGACCCCTGCTTTAAATAAACGATAATACATTAAAGAAATGTAACCCTTTTGGTGTTACTGATTTTAATTTATCAATCCAGAACACTGCTCTTTGTAATCATTTTTATTTAGATTATTATATATAGAGTTGAAGTCAGAATTATTAGCCCCCCTTTTCTTTTTTTAAATATTTCCCAAATGATGTTTAACAGAGCAAGGACATTTTCACAGTATGTCTGATAATATTTTTTTCTTCTGGAGAAAGTCTTATTTGTTTTTAATTCAGCTAGAATTAAATCAGTTTTAAATTTTTTGAACACTGTTTTAAAGACAAAATTATTATAGCTATATAATATGATGTATAGCTATTTTTTTTCGATAGTCTACAGAACAAACCATCATTATGCAATAACTTGCCTAATTACCCTGCCTAGTTAACCTAATTAACCTAGTTAAGCCTTTAAATGTCACTTTAAGCTGTATAGAAGTGTCTTTAAAATATCTAGTCAAGTATTATTTAGTCATCATGGCAAAGATAAAATAAATCAGTTATTAGAAATTAGCTATTAAAACCATAATGCTTCGAAAGCTGTTGAACAAATAAGGGACTCATGAATAACCATAACAAAGCAAAAAAAAAAAAAAACAGTCATAGATCATCCACAAATCAAGGGTTCACAAAGTTTTGCATGGGTTAATTAATAAATTTAGGTTGTTTTTTTTACTATATGCAGATATATTTTATGTAAAATGAATGGTACTAAATAAAAAATAGCATGCATTTATATAAAAAGATTTTCACATTTTCACAGATATTGTCAGAGGTTGATAAACTTTCAATTGCCACATACAGTTGAAGTCAGAATTATTAGCCCCCTTCGATTTTTTTTCTTCTTTTTTAAATATTTCCCAAATGATGTTTAACAGAGCAAGGCAATTTTCACAGTATGTCTGATAATATTTTTTTTCTTCTGGAGAAAGTCTTATTTGTTTTATTTCGGCTAGAATAAAAGCAGCTTTTAATTTTAGGGACAAAATTATTAGCCCCTTTAAGCTATATATTTTTTTCGATAGTCTACAGAACAAACCATCGTTATCCAATAACTTGCCTAATTACCCTAACCTGCCTAGTTAACCTAATTAACCTAGTTAAGCCTTTAAATGTCACTTTAAGCTGTATAGAAGTGTCTTGAATAATATCTAGTAAAATATTATTTACTGTCATGATGGTAAAGATAAAACAAATCCATTATTATAAATGAGTTATCAAAACTATTATGTTTAGAAATGTGTTGAAAAAATCTGCTCTCTGTTAAACAGAAATTGGGGAAAAAATAAACAAGCGGTCTAATAATTCAAGGGGGCTAATAATTCTGACTTCAACTGTATATATGGGCTTTATATGGCAAGTATACAGTATGTATCCCCATTCAAAATACATTTGACACTTCATGCCTCCAAAAATAATTAATATCAATTAAAAAACTAGATTTGGAAGAAATCATTGAGATAAAATAATATGTGATCATGTGATAAAAATATGATATTATGAGTCAAAGTTATGTCTAAGCACTGCAATAAATATAAGCTTTCTGCCTTTGTAATCATTTTCAGCATTTAATTAGTTTTTATTATTTAGATTCTGATATTTTCAGCTTAGCTCATGCTGTACTTTTAATCTGAATTTTATAACTTAGTATTTCAAAATTTGTACTTTTTAAATCATAACTATGACTTTGTATTAGGCATCTCATGTTATGTAACAGATATGTGATTTCATGTGGAAGGAGTGTCTCACCGTCAAAAGGATCCTGTTTGTGGGCCTCATGCAGCTGAATGCGAGTGTTGTACTGGGGTATTTTTCTCGCTATAGTGGCATGGAACTGCAGGGAAGCAGAAAAAATATGAGCAAGGGCTATTTTACAGCTTTAAATAAAACCAAACAAAGATAGCACATGTTCTTAAATTAAACAAAACTCTTCATAAGGCCAAAATATAAAAACACTAATGGCGTCCCTAACCTCTTCCTCCTCCATCTCCTTCATGATGGTTGCCAGATCATTGCCCTGCAGTTCCTCTTTCAGCAGCATGAGTTTCTCCTCAGCCTCAGACATCAGCTCCAGTATGTGCTCGTCTGAGTCTGGAGACAGCTGGGGTTCCGGACCCTTCATCTGCCAGAGACACAGAAAAATATTTATATTACAGGGTTTACAAATACACTCGCCGGCCACTTTATTAGGTACACCTTACTAGTACCGGGTTGGACCCGCTTTTGCCTTCAGAACTGCCTTAATCCTTTGTGACATAGGTTCTACAAGGTATTGCAAATATTCATCAGAAATGTTGGTCCATATTGACATGATAGCATCATGCAGTTGCTGCAGATTTGTCGGCTGTAGAACTATGATGCGAATCTCCAGTTCCCCCACATCCCAAAGGTGCTCTGTTGGATTGAGATCTGGTGACTGTGGAGACCATTTGAGTACAGTGAACTCATAGTCATGTTCAAGAAACCAGTCTGAGAGGATTCACGCTTTATGACATGGCATGTAATCCTGCTGGAGGTAGCTATCAGAAGATGGGTACACAGTGGTCATGAAGTGATGGACATGGTTAGCAACATACTCAGGTAGGCTGTGGCGTTTACACGATGCTCAGTTTGTACTAATGGGCCCAAAGTGTGCCAAGAAAATATCCCTCACACCATTACACTACCACCACCAGCCTAAACTACTGATACAAGGCAGGATGGATCCATGCTCTCATGTTGTTGACACCAAATTCTGAGCCTACCATCTGAATGTCGCAGCAGAAATAGAGACTCATCAGATCAGGCAGCGTTTTTATAATCTTCTATTCTTCAATTTTGGTGAGCGAATTATAGCCTCAGTTTCCTGTTCTTATCTGACCAGTGACACCCAGTGTGGTCTTCTGCTGCAGTAGTCCATCAGCCTCAAGGTTTGACGTGTCATGCATTTAGAGATGCTCTTCTGCATACCTCAGTTGTAACAAGTGGTTATTTGAGTTACTGTTGCCTATCAGCTCGAACCAGTCTGGCCATTCTCCTCTGACCTCTGGCATCAACAAGGCATTTGCGCCCACAGAACTGCCGCTCACTGGATATTTTCTCTTTTTCAGACCATTCTCTGTAAACCCTAGAGATGGTTGTGCAAGAAACTCCAAGTAGATCAGCAGTTTCTGAAATACTCAGACCAGCCCGTCTAGCACCAACAACCATGCCATGTTCAAAGTCACTTAAATCACCTTTCTTCCCCATTCTGATGCTCAGTTTGATCTACCGAAGGTTGTCTTGACCATGTCTACATGCCTAAATGCATTGAGCTGCTGCCATGTGTTTGTCTGTTTAGAAAGTTGCATTAACGAGCAGGTGGGCAGATGTACCTAAAAAAGTGGCTGATGAGTATAGATTAGTCAACACAACAGAGGGTTTTTACATATATGTCTTAAATGTACTACAAAAAATGCTTATTTTAAGGGTCAGGGAGAGGGAGAAAAAGGTCAAATAAATTACAAACAATTGAAAGTTTTATTGGTGCAATAAACCTTTAAGGGAAAGTACATTTTCAGATATTAAAATTGACAAAACCCTTTGGTCATTTGTTTTTTTTTCTTGTTGAACACATAAGAAGATATCTTCCTGTGCATTCTGCATAAGAAAAACACCCAAATAGTTTTAACCAAATGAAAGGTGAGTAAATAATGACAGAACTTTCTTTTTTGGGTGATCTATCGCTTTATCATTTTGAAAAGATTTCAGGCAAGAAAACCCATGACCTCTTGAAGCTTCAGGAAGGCTGAAGTTCCTAGAAGCCTATTTGTAGAAAACATGTCTATTATTAGCCAGGGTTATAAAGGGGCATGTTTTGTGGAGCATGTTTGATGTGTTTGGCTGGACTGATTAGTACCGATGGGATGTGCTGTAGTTTGTCGCTGAGCTGCTGCACTCCTGCTCTGACAGTGTTTAGTATGTGTGTGAGTCTGTCCAGATGATCTTTAGCTGCATCACGACGCTGCTGCTCCTGCTGTAGACGAAGCTCACACTCCTGCAGCATCTGCTCCGCGCTGAACAACGAAACAAGAGAATTACAAAGCTCACCAATGAGAATAATTGTATTATATAATGCCTTTCAGAAAATGTCACCACTAAGGTTGCATGTCTACTGAAGCGTTCTTGCACAGCTGAAAACACAAGGTAAGGGTTGCACCAGCTGTGAGTTCATAAGTCCATGCTTGAGGTTTCTTAAAGGTACAGTTCACCCAAAAAAATTCTTATTTTACTATTTACTTTCCCTTAATGGTTATAAACATTCACATGTTCCTTTATTTTAACACAATCAAAGATATTTTGAAGAAAGCTGAAAATCTTTAACCATTGACTTCCATAGTAGAAAAAACAAATCGTATGGAAGTCAATGGTTACAGGTTTTCAGCATTCTTCAAAATATCTTCATTTGTTCAACAGAAGAAAGAAACTTATTGAAACTCATTGAAAAGTATTGAAACAAGTTACAAATGATGACATAACTTTCATTTTGGTGTGAACTATCCTTTTAAGTATGTTAGCCAAATGTAATGGTGTAACGTAAAAATATATAGTAGTGCATTAGTTTTAATTTAGTGTTCCTTTAAATTCTATCTAGGCTGCACTGTAACCTGCACACAGCTCATTAAAACCCCCCAAAAATACACTTGCTTTGGTGGACACATGGCCTAAGGTCCCGCTTCCACCTTGCATGGGTTTTCCCGATTTTTGACCCCACATGACTAGCAGAGACACAATTTTATTTTACTTGCTATAAACAGGCGTTCAAATATGTTATTGTGACTCGCTTTTGGATTTAAATGAGACCATCACCTCTTATGCCATTACATTTTACATGACTTTTGTGCTACTGAATAAACAAACCCACACTACACAGCTTCTGTGAAAGCAGAGAGCAAGCGGATGAAAAGAGCAAAGATGACAAGTAAAATTTATATCGTAATTTGTGTTTTAAGATACACTGCAAAAACAAACTAATCAAATTTGTTTTTAACTACTTGCACAAACCATTTCAGATCATGTTTACAATTCTGTGTTCTCTAGTAAACAGAATAACGAAAATGCATATTAATACCAGGTATGCAGGTGTAAACGGTAGTGATGGTAACACTGATGCTACTCGAATTTTTCCACGTTAAAAGTAGTTTTTGTTCTAACCGCCCATAATGGCTATGAGTGAAGCTTTTATTTTAGAAACGGCTTCTATTTCTGCGTCATGGCTAAACAACAGCACAAACTACTATGACAGTTATCATCTAAGGTGCTGTGTGATAATGTATGTGAATGTATGTGAATGTGAGAGTATATGGATGTTTCCCAGTACAAGGTTGCAGCTGGAAGGGCATCCGCTGTGTCAAACATATGCTGGTAACATGGATCCCAAGGTTTCCATATCCTGGATCAGGCCGTATCCTGAGCAGCTGCTGTGGTGGTCATGGAGGAGTGGAGAGCGTGAGACTGATTCCTGTGACGCTCCAGAGACAGACAAGTCTTCGCTGAGGCCAGCTTCCAGCCTCCGCCGCTGAAACTGCAGCTCTGCACAAGACGTTTGGCCAGCGGAAAAATGGAAATGGCCGTGCCCAATTGAGTCTGGTTTCTCTCGAGTTTTTTTTTCTTCACTTTTGCCAATTGGTGAAGTTTTTTTTTTCTTTGCCGCTGTCGCCACTAGCTTGCATGGTTCGGGATCTGTAGAGCTACGCATCGAGGGATTTGCTCTTCAGTGTTTGGACTCTCAGTAGTGATTATTAAACCACACTGAACTAAGCTGGACTGAACTTAAACTCTGAAAATTGAACTGACACTGTTTCAATTTACTATGATCTTTTATGTGAAGCTGCTTTAACACAATCTACATTGTAAAAGCGCTTATATTCATAAGGTGAATTGAATTTAATTGAATATGTTGGCGGTTCATTCCACTGTGGCGACCCCTGATAAATAAAGGGACTAAGCTGAAGGAAAATGAATGAATAATGGTTATTAATGTTACTAACGGTACAATGTCTTATGCATGAATGCTTTTAAAATTCTCATTCAGTCACAGGCCGCAAAAACACATGCAAATGATAAATTACAATACAAATCCTGCGATTTGTCTATTGCAAATGATCACATTGTGATATCGATGCTGAAAAGATATTGTAGTTTTCAGCTCTCACCTTGAGAGTTCCGTCTCTCGTGAGTATTTCATATCCTGAAGCTGAGTCTGTAGTGTGTTTCTCTCTTCTTTCAGTTCCTGCAGCATTCTCTCGTTTTCTGCTTTCATCTTCTCCAAATGACCATGAGTTTCTCCCTGAGAGACAAACCTGTCCACTATTTCCTATTATAAGAGACACCATGAATAAACAATCCTAACCTGAACATAAAGAAGTAGTCTATATGCACTGAAATATATATACACTGTCCTCACCTGTGAGTCTGTGACTCCAGTGGCTTCTTTGATGCGCTGGAAAGCTTCTTCAAACGTAGATGTGGTTTCTGCTTCTTCTCCTACTATGATGGCGCTGCGCTGGGCCTCGCTGCTCAGCTCATCGGGGTGCATGGTGGCCCATTGAGGCTGGATAAGAGACATGCAGAAGAAGAAAAGAGATATACTAAACAAAACCATACTAAAACACTTTGGCACTGTCACCTCACAGCATGAAGCTTGCTGGTCCGAACCCCGGCTGGACCAATTGCCACTTGTGTATGGAGTTTGCATGTTCTCCCTGTTCATGTGGGTTTACTCTGGGTGTTCCGGTTTCCCCCACAGTCCAAAGGCATGCGCTATAGGTGAATTTGGTAAACAAAATCGGCTGTAGTGTATGACTGTGTGAATGTGAAAGTGTATGTGTGTTTCCCAGTACTGAGTTGTGGCTGGAAGGGCATCCTCTGCGTAAAAACAATGCTGGAATAGTTGGTGGTTCATATGGCAACCTCTGATAAATCAGACTGAATGAATGAATGAATGAATAATTGATGGTATGAATGATCTAAGAAATTTTAAGTGGAAACATACAGAAAGATACACACAATAAAAGTTGTTTCTAATACTTAATATTTGTTAAGTTTTAGAATGATTCATTTTTAAACTGTTTTTCCGGTCTACTGATTTGAAACGGAGTAACTGAACGTTAATTTTGGAGCTTATTAGCCATGAAGAAAGCGCGTGTTTTTACTGTATGAAATTTGTGGAAACTGATGTGTTCTTTCAGGATTCTTTAATAAACTGAAATCAATGATCAATATTTAATGAAAATTTGAATATTTTGTGGTAAAATTTTAAATATCTTTCTGCCTTTGTCAACTTCATGTGGCTTAGTAAACTTAATTATTAATTTGTTTTTCTTAATTATCCCTCACATTTGAAAATAATGTCTAAACCAAAATGTTCATTCAATCATTTTCCTTCGGCTTAGTCTCTTTTTTAGAGGTTGCCACAGCGGAATGAACCACCAACTATTCCAGCATATGTTGTAAGCAGCGGATGCCCTTCCAGCCGCAACCCAGTATTGGAAAACACCCATACACACTCATTCACACACACTCATACACTACAGCCAATTTAGTTTATTCAATTCACCTATAGCGTAGGTCTTTGGATTGTGGGGGCAAGCGGATCACCTGCAGGAACACGCAAACATGGGGACAACATGCAAACTCCAAACAGAAATTCCAACTGGCCCAGTGGGGACTTGAACCTGCGACCTTCTTGCTGTGAGTGCTAAAATATTAGGCAGTAAAATTAAATAATCCAAAATGTTACTTGAACATTATAGAATGACATCTGAAGAATGGAGTAACTACTTCTCATATTCAGCTTTGCCATAACAAGAATAAATTATTTTAAATTACTATATATATATATATATATATATATATATATATATATATATATATATATATATATATATATATATATATTATACAGTTATTTTTAATATATATTTTGAATTAAATAAATATTGAGAATAACAGACATTTAAAAATGTAAACATTCCAAACCTTTGATTAGTAGTGTATCTACTTTTAACTAAATTAATTGCCTATTTTAACCAACACTGTTGTGTTTTGAGTTTTAATTGCAGCAGGTGTGTTGTGAATGATTCTTACTCTTCTCTTCATTCTCTCTGCCTGATTCATTCTCTCCACCGTCTGCTTTTTGTAGCGGGAGAGGATTTTCTCTCTCTCTTTGCGCTCTCTGTACACCTGCTCCTCCTGAAGCTGCAGCTCAGCCTAGAGACACACAAACATTACTCTAAGCATTTACATTGCCACACTTAAAAATGTGCTTACTTCATTATCTCATTACATTTTTTAATAATTCATTAAACATGTCTTTACCTTGGCAGCATCCTTAGACAGATGAGCGTCACTGTTCATGACCTGCAGGTCTTTAAACACTTGTGTCTGTCTGTGAATCTCTGTCTCCATCCTGTCTAGCTGTGGCTGAAATGTAAGACTCTCTTCCTGAAGAAACAAATCATAAATGATGCTCATTTACAATATCATACACTACCATCCAATCATTCTAATATGCAGATTTGGTATTATTATCAATGATGAAAACTACCTAATAGTTTAACAGGGCTCAACAATAAGGGGCCAGTGTGCAAGACGCTCGGGACAGTATACAGAATGGTTACTGGCCCGATAGGGGCCAGTGCTGCTTTGTCACTAAAGTTTAATTTGGCTGCGATTGTTTGTCAATTGCGAGCTTTCATGCCCAAACGTTTGTTTCAGAACTTGTTTGCCCATTAAGCGCGATTTGTGCGGCTAATATGATTATTATGTTGATGGATCAAGCAAGAACAAGAAGTGAAATGCATTTTAAATTAAGATTGACAAATAAATGAATAATAAAAATACTGACAGTATTATAGACTGATGTAATGAGCCGGCTTATAAAATTAGGAATTTTGGTGGATTTTAAACAAATAAAAAACATAAAATTGTCAACTAAATAGTTAAACTAAACCACACATTAAACAATTCACTTTAATTAATCTAATCAGTATTGTATTTAAATTAAATCATTTTTAAATTGTCAGTTGTATTTAAAGAAAAGTTATGCTGAATAACTAAATGGCTAACTTCTTTTTTTGGAGGGGCCAGAGAAAATGTTGGCAGGGCAAGTAAAAATCTGAACCACTTGCCCGATCGGGCCAGTAGAAAAAAATCCCTAGCGATGAACCCTGTTTAATATACACTGAACCATTGTTTTCAAGATTCTATTATGTGGCAGTCAAAATGTGCAGTTTTATTATACACAGCTCTTTGGATTTACTGTGTGTATGTGAATTTGCTGTGATACCTGCAGATGTTCCTTCAGTTTCAGGTATCCTCGCATTATGTGCTCCGCTTCATGGCATTTCAGCTGCGTTTTCTCCAAACGGTTCTCAAGAATACGCAATTTCTTTACAAAAAAAAAAAAAAAAAACACACAAGTTCATTCTTCTTTATTTTGCTTGCATAGAGTTTAAACAGTCCACGTAGGTCAAATCATGACACAAAAGAGCCAAAGATACATTTAGGAGGATTAAGATGAGAATCTAAAAGGCAGAGACCCACTTCTGATTCACCAGTGTTTATCCGATATGCCCATAAAAAAAAAGTTCTACCTTTTCCTCGTCCTCCTGTTTCTGGGTGTCAGGCAGAGGGCTTTTGTTGTGTGGCTTCATGCTCTGGTACTGCAGCTTCAGGTCCTCTAAACGCTGCCTCTGTTTCTGAGTGGCGTGTTTCATAGCATTCAACTTCTTCATTTTATCACGCACCTGCTTCTCCAGCACTGTCCGAGCTGCCTGCATGACAAAAAATGTCTGTCAACTGCAATTTAAATCCATGTGATTCAGTAATCACAAACAGTTTGCTTAGTTAGAACCAGAAATGACTGAAACAGAAAAAAGTTTAATTTTATAATGAGTAACTGAAATAAAGATACTGTTAAAAAAGCATCCGCAAGTCAATGTTATATATAAATTTGTCATAGTTGTGTATTACATTTACATACTTATTTCATGAAAAATGTTTAACTTCACTTTTAATTCAATTCAAGTTAATACAATATTGACCATTCCAGATTTAAAAGGGGTGTGTTATTAGATTACAATTAAAATTTTTTGAGAGTTTGGCTATCGTGGACTATATTTATACAGAGTTAACCTACAGGTATATAATCTACTTTACAAAAAGATGATGTTCAGGGTCTGACACAATCTGTGAACCTTTTTTGGCAATTTATTTAAAAATCTAAATGATTTTGGGAGTGTCGTAACTGAAAACGACATAAAAAATTATATATTTTTAATTTAAAGAATGTAAATATTTACATTTTTCTTTACATTTAAAGAACATTTTTCTTTAAAATGTAAATCCAGTTAGATCTACTATTTTTTAGTAAACAAAACAAGTTTCTCATAAAATATATCTACCAAAAAACTAAAAATATTACTTTACACCCTGTATTTCAAATAAATCATATAAACATTTGCATATTAGTTTACGATATACCTTAAATTAATATATGTTCATTCATTCATCTATTTTCTTTTCGGCTTAGTGCCTTTATTAATCTTAGGTCGCCACAGCGGAATGAACCGCCAACTTATCCAGCATATGTTTTACACAGCAGATGCACTTCCAGCTGTAACCCATCTCTGGGAAACATCCACACACACTCATTCACACTACGGACAATTTAGCCTACCCAATTCTGCATTTCCTTGGACTGTGGGGGAAACCGGAGCACCCAGAGGACACCCACGCGAATGCAGGGAGAACATGCAAACTCCACACAGAAATGCCAACTGCCCAGCTAAGGCTTGATTAAGCAACCTTCTTGCTGTGAGACGACAGTGCTATTATATATATATATATATATATATATATATATATATATATATATATATATATATATATATATATATGGCTGATTCCAGCGTTATGGACGTGACATTTGCAGTAAAAAAATGAAACGTATATTCTCAGAGAAGGTATATGTTAACAGTATATTGAAATATATGTTTATATTTTTCTTACCCCTTAACCATGGAGTTCAGGCATCAAAAAATATCAGTCTATGCAGGTGTTTTATATTTAAAATGACGGCAAAATGAATGCGTTACGGACGTGACAAAAAAAAGACATGAGTTTTGTGAGTTGACATACTTTGTGAAAATTCTGTGAATGAAAATGCAGAAGCCAAAAAAATATATAACAGTCAAAAGGATAAGGGTTGGCTCTGCATGGGACATATATAATTAATTTTATTTAGTTTTTCATTTTTGCATTAATGAGGAAAAACTATCGTTACGGACGTGACTTGTCTTCGTTACGGACGTGACTGCTCTGAAATTCACAGTTGACACATTATGAAAATCAGATAAATGCTTTCAAAACTTGACCAAAGACCTATTTGTGGATATCTGTTGGGTGTGTAAACCAATAAACTTTAACCTCTGAGACATCTGAATGGTAAGGTTGCACAATTAATCAAACTTAAATAGATATCACCTTGTTATATTTAATTCGTATTATGGCATGTGTGTTGTTAAAGGTTAACGCACGTTCGAATGTTCAAAACTCAATTCGGTAACAATGTTGCATGCTAACATGTTGCTTTTATACTCTGAATAATATAGAATTTATAATAAACATAATCAGCTATAATGGGCCTATGTTTAGCAGGCTCCTAAAGTTAGTGTTTCAGACAAACTTGAATTAAATCATTGCCCGACTGTTGCGCAAGACCTTGTCTACGTGGAGAATATTATATTTGACAAAGTTTATTTTAGTTTATTCTAGTTAACGTGTTAGTTGATGGAATAAATAATTTAATTTCTCCACTCGCGCTTGCTTTCTTTTTCTCGTCGGCAGTCACTTCAGGACAGGTTGCAAAAAGTTCATACGCACCAGGGTGAGAGAGAAAACTTTATAACTTAAGAAAGGTTTTGTGTAGGCTATGTTAAACAAGCAGAAAAATAGTCATTGGTTGTAGGCATGTACGATGGATGACTATAATGTTTATATTTTTAGGCTATAGTTCATAACCGATTGTGTAAAATATTGAATTAAATATTTACAGCTGCAGGTCCTATCGATTTTCTAACAAATTTATTACTCTTATAATGTAGTTAAAGCTTAGATCAATATCAAGATTTTATTCTTATTCTTATTAAAATAATTTTAATAAGCACTCAAGCGCATTTGCCGGGTGCTGGAAATCTTTGAAAATGTTTCAATTTTAATGTAGGCTATAGCCAATTTTCAAGCTTTGAAAGTGCTTAGATTTTGGATAAAGGGCTTGGAAAATGAATTGTGTCGCTTTGATAATTTATCTTTATAAATAGTTATTTAATTAATGAAATAAAAAACATATTTATGCTCTGCATGAAACGAAAACTCCGCTGTGGCCTGACCCGCGGCGTGCGCATTTTGAGCAGTGGGAAAAGACCAAATGCATGGAGGTTATTGATTATGCGCCTTGCACGCCTCGCGTTTTGTCATTGCGCGCTTTGTGCGCTCCAGAAGAAAAGCATGTTACCTCAGTGGCGTCTTTCATTCTTCAATCAAACGAAAGCAGAGGCGGGGTTTCCTTGGAGGTGACAGCAGTGTCAAGATGACTACGGCGAACTTTTTGATGACGGAGAGACTTGTGGTCGTTGTTTTAAGTCATCCAAAGTTGTATGACTTTACAAATCTTGAATTTCATAATGTTATTTAAAAATTTAAATTATGAAAACATTGACAGCAACACTCGCGCACAATAGACCAGCTGATTCAGTTGTTATCTATAGTGACATTCAAAAGAGCACCGTGCTCCTTTTCTTCTTGTCAACATAAAATGCATTGCGGAGCGCCTCACGTCTCTGGAATGAAGAAGCGCGTTCGTTGTGATCGGCTTTTATGAGCAACACATATTTGTTAACTCGCATGACAGTAACACGTGCAAACACACGTGCTTACATATGTTTTTTGCCAAAAAAGGAAAATGAAAGAAGGATATTCTGGCCACAGTTTGACACAGGAGTTGACGAACCAGCGCTGATCCTGGTCGTCTGTGCTGCCTGGAGCCGCGTCATAAACTCAACTAGGCATATTTCATGATTTAGTGCAGACTACAATCAACAAACCACCCTTTTTTCCATTTGGAAAAAACAGCTATTAATAGTTATTATATACATTTTAAATAGCCTAATCTACAAATCAAACAAAGACAAATATTTTATAACTTCGCACCAAACTGATGCTTTCATTTTACAGCTTATAAAACATGTATGCAAATTAATGCAGTATCACATGTAAATAACAAAATTGTTATATGCTTAGCCTATACTTTACAAAATGTATAGGTTCAAAGCCTTATGGTTCATTGTCATTATCTTTCACTATAGGCAGCGCGTGCGCACATGAACCGCAAGTAAGACGGAGGAAATAGGTTAAGTCATTATGGCAATATGTAAAATGTTGTTTTCTTATTAAACATTTATTTCTGAAATGTTACTAAAGTGGTTTATAGTTAAATGAAATGTTCAGTTCTTGATATAACATATGGATGTTATGTAATGTAAGTCAGTAATTGTAATGCAGCATCATAATGAACAAATATGCGCTAGTCATTGGCTTATATTAATAAGGAGTTCAAAAATGGTCACGTCCGTAACGCAAAATCGTGGTTGTTTAGAGCAAAGACCTGAGATGAATTGGCGATCATAATTAGTATGGACATATTTTGGCTTTGTATACAAAGTTTCATTTTATTTGTTATAATATTTATTCCACAGTATAAACTTTTTCATTAAATCGTTACGGACGTGACACGTGACCGAAGCTGCGTGATGTCTTAAATATGTAGCTCATAAATCAAAAGGGCAGTAATGTTATGAAAAAGTAAGGGTAATTATTTATACTACAGACTCCAATCCTTCTGCAGAATGATTACTGTTAACATAAAACATGGAAAAGGGGAGTCTTTAATCCCTTATTCTAAAGCACGAAATGTGGTTGGATTATAATGAAATTTACCATTGGCACAATCCTCATATTTCATGGATAAACAAACCAATTTCATTAAAAATTTAACAAGAGCACATCATTACAATTAAATATAGACCTTAATGAGCAAATTTAAATAGGTTTTGTTATTTTGGTCAAAAGTTTATTTTTTCATGATAAGGTTGACATTTTCATGGAATTGCTCATATATATATATATATATATATATATATATATATATATATATATATATATATATATATATATATATATATATATATATATATATATATATATATATACATATACAGTATATATATATATATATATATATATATATATATATATATATATATATATATATATATATATATATATACATATACAGTATATATATATATATATATATATATATATATATATATATATATATATATATATATATATATATATATATATATATATATATATATATATATATACAGTTGAAGTCAGAATTATTAGCCCGCCTTTGATTTTTTTTTCTTTTTTAAATTTTTCCTAAATATGCTTATCAGAGCAAGGAAATTTTCACAGCATGTCTGATAATATTTATTATTTAATAGAAAGCCTTATTTGTTTTATTTCGGCAAGAATAAAAGCACTTATGATTTTTTTAAAAACCCATTTTAAGGTCAAAATTATTAGTCCCTTTAAGTTTTTTTTTTTCAGCTGTCTACAGAACAGTAGACAGTTGTATATATATTATATATAATATGGTGGGCCTACTAGTGATGTGTTTATAATAAATTTTCAATCACGTGATCTGATCATAACAATAATACCTTCACAGGCATGTTCCTGAATGGTGCTTTCTCCACACCATGGCCTTGAAAAACATCCTTGATAACTTGTTCATCGCTCTGGACAACATAAAAAAAAACTGTCAAACCATGCTCAACCTATACTTTAAATTATATATATTTTTAAGATTCATAATGTCTGACCTCAGCCAGTTTCTTGTGCAGGTTTTTGTTTTCTTGTCTCAGCTGCAGGATGCTCTCTCTGTTCTTCTTAATGGCAGACTGAGAGCTTTCGAAATACGCGCTTCTGTCTCCCTCTAGTGGACAGAATAGCAATTCATTAGCAATAACAATTTAAAAAGCTAGTGTAATGCCATTTAATATTTAAATAACATTACAGTTTAACGTTTTTTTTTATTTTTGACTATAACGTTGGTTTGAAATTGATATGCTTGCTTTAAACAGCAAACTAACGTTATCGTTACAGCAGCCAGTTTGCTTTTCATTAACTTTACATATTCTCGAATAATTCTTGTTACATATTCTCGAATAATTTAATGTAATAACGTTATAACAATGAATTATTCGAGAATAAAGTAAAAGGTAATAATTAAATAATAATAAGACGGCAGAAAGTCAATTGTACGTTAACGTTACCTCCTGAATATTTACAAGGTTTTAAGTAAACAGTTTTAGCAGAACTTACCAAGAAGTTGGATTTTTCTTTGGAGCTCCGAAATTTTATCATGAATAGGGACCTTAAGGCCACCAGAGACCGACGTGCCGGGCATTATATATGAATATGTTGAGGTTTAAAGTTGAATTTTCGTCTCCTCTGCAGCCGAGCCACAACCGTATCCTGTGCGTCTTTAACTGGTTGCCAAGCAACTCAACCAAGTTGACTCATGAATATTCAGTTACGTACCATTGCGGAAAGCAATACCACGTGCTTGGCCAGGTTAATATTTATTTCACATCATTGAATTATTTACACTTAATATAACGGCTTTGCTTCAGCCTTGATGTAATAACACTTCAGAAACATCAAAAACATATCAAATACATAAAAAAGTTGTCATTACTGTGAGCAAATACCACAGTATCAAACAGAAACACTGTCAGCAGGAGAATAAAATAATTCAGTAACATTAATACAGTCAGATAGTCTTTTCTACATTATATACATATTATAATATTATAACACCAAATACACAAAAAAGTAATTAGCAAGAACAAAATGAACAAAGGTTTAACACTTGGCTAATGACGTAGCATGAGGGTGCCTGGGCTATAAAAACAGTGCAAGTCAGCTCTCACTCATATTTTTTTTTTTGTCCAGAATGCCTACAATTCTGTTTGTTTGCTCCACTATTCAGCTCCTCATATACTCAATTCGTTTCACCCCCAAACCCCTAAATTTTAGCCGTCTTGGGAGCTACACGAGTGACTCCAGGAGATTGATTTGACTTCTTGAGGGTGGCCATCAGTCTTTCTGGCATGAAGTATGGTCTGTCCACTGTGCCATCGTTGCGTTCAAGATCCTCCACTGTTGAAAAAGTTTGGGTTAAGACAACCAATAGCATAATATATAATAACAGAAGCTGCACATTCAATAAATCCCTGAGATGTCAACATAGAGAGAGTTCAGTTTATTAAAGCGCTGGGAGATCACATTAACAACATGCAAAGATTGAGAAAAGTGAAGCACAGAGGTAGAAAAAGAGGCAATAGAGCGGCAAACAGCGACAAATATCAGGCATTGAAAAGTTGCAATCTGTTGATACAATAGCCCATCACAGCAGACCAAAAGATATGGGCAACAGCTTTTTCTTTCTTTGCTCTGTTTTTAAGTTGCCATATTTTCCATATCACGTTAGGCATAAATTTAACACAGCAATTTTTACAAAATGGCATTGGTCTTGGCTGGTATCACTGTAAACAGATGTGGGGGGTTTTCTGTTGTTGTTGCTGCTGTAAACATAGCAATACTGCAAACTTTTTTTTTTTTTTGCATTCTTCAATATGCTTAAGACATTGATAATTAACGATAATTAGGCACAAGTCGAGCACCTACATTACACTTCTACAAGTCCTTAGTTTGAAAACGTTCCACAAAAATCACACAAACACAGTCACATTCTACAAGTGCTATGTAGGCATATCTAATAGGGTTTTAGGTCCACGTAACCAACTGTCGTCCATTTAATAAGCTTCTACTTTAAAGTCTGTGTGAACCGGAGGTTGCTGAGACTTTTATTTCAGTATGGTGACGTACTTTCAACTGAAACTGAATATTGAGTAGGGGGCAGGGCTTTTGATTGCGCATCCTTCCCTAGTTCCCTCATAGATAACAAATGTTAGAGGAGCGTGGTTAAGAATATCGCTATGCAGTTGCCGAGTTGACGTCAACAGAAGAACCTCTACTCCAAACATGGGTTGTTGCTAGATCAGATACAGTTGCGGCCGTAAGTAACCAAAAATATGTATTGTATTTTATTAATGCCTACCGCCTCCACAACTCTAAACCCAACCATCACAGTAACGTAAAAACAGTTGTTGTCCCGAGTATTCTTTATGCTATCTATTAAATTACCCAATAAATTGTATTTTTTAACGCCTACCCCCACCCTAACCCTAAACCCAACCGTCACGGTACTGTAAAAATAATAATTATTGTTATACAGTGTCATAAAAAATGCTGCTATTTTGATGTGCATAATCGCACTTCCGGCCAGCCGCATATCCGATCTAGACTTTACCCCAAACATGAAAGCAAACGGTCAGACTTTGATTTAAAATTACTAAAACAAAAACTTTTTTGTTTAGTGGATTAACTTCCAACAATTTAATTTAATTATTTACCTCAAGAATAACAATGCGAGCTAGCAAAATAAACAGTAAATTTGATTTCATGCGAACTTAAATTAAAATAGCGTTTTTTTATAAGTTCGTATCAGTAGCCCTACTCACACAGTGATACTGGTAAATATCCGGACAATTTCCAGAACGACTTTACGAATTTATTCAAATATGTGCTGTTCACACAGGTAAGGACATTAACCTGAATTTCTTAGGTAAGGACTGATCCGGGAAAGGACCATTCACACATCCACACCAAAATACCGGTAAATTCTGGCATCATTAACTAAAAACGAGTTATAATCAGCCGCGCTTGTATTAAACATAAAGGAGGTCCATCTTTTTCTTGATGGTTTCACTTTTAGAAGAGGGTAGCCAGAGGTACATATGGGTGCAATTTATCTTTGAAATGAATGCTTCAGGGTGGTATGAAGCCGTGGAAGGCTTCTGTTTTTTTTTTTTTTTTGCGCTACCAGCTGACCACATACCTTCATGTGGACGGCTTTTCTGATGTTACCAGTTTGCATGTTGGCTCACCGCGTACAAGGTGGAGCGGAGTTAACCGCGACAACGAGGTCAGAGTCTGGTGAACAATACTTTTAAAAAAAAGCAGGTAAAACAAGAATAAAATAAACAAGTAAATTCCAGGGTGAGAAGGTGGTAAGCTGTGAAAACATGGTAAAAATCAGGCGACCGTGAGGTTTTTTTTCCTGGATTGCTTTTGAAAACGCTGTAGGTTGGGTTTAGGAAAGGGGGTGGGCGGGTCAATCAGGGCTTTTGAAAACACTATCGGTTGGGTTTAGGGAAGGAAAAAAAATTACCTACTGGGATGAATTTTGCACTCTCCAGATACTTATACAGGGGTACATATCCACAATGAGCCTGGGCTGTCAGTTTGTCATCAAATCTTGACCAATCAAATGCTCTCTAGCAAAGGACATGTTCTGCCCCCTTTAAGATGCTTCTCATTTGCTTTTCATTTGATGTGCTCAACCACTCTCACTAGCCGATCTGTGAAAAAAAAGGCTATTGGCTGCTTTTTAAAAAGGGGAGGAGCTACCTACCGTCTTCATGTTTCAGTTGAAATTATGTCAAACGCTGAACAAAAATAAACATTTCAAAGCACTTCACAAGACCTTTCTGTACAAGCCTGCTTCTCTCTTACTTAGTATCAAGCCGTCCATTTTGACAAGTGATTATTACAGTTCTCAAAGCTGATTGATTGAGTAAACATTATGACTCAAATGAAGGAGGTTCTTTTCAGTATCTACTAATGGCTTCCCAAAGCCACCAAAGTGCACCATTTCCCAAATCAGTAGGCATCTTTGAAACATTGTATGAGCATTCTTACGCAGCTACTCCTGAGGGGTGAGCAGAGTATCGCTCTCCTGAGGTCCGTTTTCTTGAGGCTTGGGTTCCTCTGGTTCTGGTGCTTGCAGGTTCTCAGCCTGTGGTGGTTCTGCTTGAGCGCCTGGCTCCTCTTTGTCTTCTGCGTCAACCTCTTGTGGTCCATTTTGCTGTGGCGTTGCTTGTGTTGGTTCATGTTCTTGAGCAGTCACCTGCTCTTCAGGTTTCTCCTCAGCGACTGCAGAAGCTTCTGGAGCTTGTGTTTGTGTTTCTTGAGGAGCTTCTTCAATGTGCGTCTCTTGATTGAGTGGTGTCTCTTCTTCTTGATCCTGTTTCAGAACAGTCTGTTGCTTGAGCTGCACCTCTCCATTCTCCTGGAGAGGGATTTCTTCTTCGGCTTGCACCTGTATGACAGGCACCTCCGCATGGTCTGTTTCTTCTATGCTTTTTTCGATAGATAAAATCTGGTGCAGCTCAGGAGACATGAAAAAGGGTTTGTCGGAAGAGCCGTCATTTCTCTCCAGGTCTTCGCCTTGAGTTTGCGTTTGTATGGGATGTTTTTTTAAGTGTTAGTGTTTTAGAGCGCACGTTGCAGAAAAAAGCACAAGGACGCATGATTGGACACAATCATGTAGCAGGTAGAAAAAAAAGAGAGGGAGAGAGAGAGAAAGAGAGGAAATGGTTAGACATAAAGCAAGCCAAGTGCCCCAAAAGCATTTGTGATTTGCAGGTACGTCAACAGTGGGTGCTGGAAGTCAAAATGCCATCATTTTCTCCATACAGAAATATGCCTTCAAAACAAACCATGAGCTCTGAAGCTGAGAAACAACATGTGATAATGTAGTATAAATGTGATTTCTGATAATATAGCATAAATGTATGTTTTGTGTTGTTTATTTACAAAAGTTTAATGGTCAAATTGGAATATATGAATTAATCAACCCATGATCCTTAAGAAAGCTCAATGCTGTTTAAGTCTCTTTAAGGCAAGTCATTTCACTCAGCGACCATCTTTGAAACGCCATTTGGGCCAGTATGCTCGAGCATTCAGTTTGAATGGGGAAACATCATATTCTTCAAAATTGCTTGCCAAGCTTACAATTAAATTTTATAATAGGAATTACCAATAAAATAAAACAACAACTGTCTATTTAGTTTCATTTCTAAACAATTGAATTACGCAAAATCTGCAGAAACTCACGTCTGGTCCAAGCCTCTCCCGGAGGATCGTCAGTTTATAGCAAACGATGATTAGCTTCTGTACTAGAAGCCGGGGCTTGATTCGCTATGCTGACTGTTACACTTTTCCCTATTCAAAACTATGCAAGTGACATGTCTTGTGTACTCAACAGTCTTTGGTTTTAACCAGTTAATATACTAAACTTTGTGTTCTTATATCCCTCTTATACTGTTGATGCATGAATAAACCTCAACTAGACTATATAGCACAACTCCTGTATCTTAACTGCAAGAAGCTTTGTGCTTTGTTTCTTTTGATATGAAACTTTTTATATGCTTTATATGATCTGTTTGTGTTGTCTTAATTATTCAATGTATGTTTAGATATATCTGTCATGATAACAAGCAATGAAACTAAGTGTGTAAATGAAAATATTTTCACAATGAATTGGAGTACATTAAATTAAAGGTGTGCATTTATGTAAAAGCTACCTTATTAGTTTTTTACATTGGAATTTGCATACTTTTATATTGTAAGAGTTGGTTATTATATCTAAAAATAAATAATAACTGTATCCAGTAGTTCAGTCTCTATTAATAGTAATAATAATAATTCCTTACATTTATACAATGCTTTTCTCGACTCTCAAAGTGCTTTACACATTGGAGGGAATCTCCTTATCCACCACCAGTGTTCAGTGTCGAACTCGATAACACAACAGCAGCCATATTGCCCAGACCGCACACCACACACCAGCTGATTGGTGGAGAGGAAACAGAGTGATGAAGCCAATTATGATATATGGATGGTTAGGAGGCCATGATGGACAGAGCCCAGCGGGCAAATTTGGTCAGGATACCAGGGTTAAACCACTACTCTTTTAAGAAGGACATCCTGGAATTTTTAACGACTGCAGAGAGTAAGGACCTCGGTTTAACGTCTTATCCGAAAGATTTCGCTCACTGAGTAGTAGAGAGTCCCTTTCACTATACTGGGGCGTTAGGACCCACATAGACTGCAGGTTGAGTGCCCCCTGCTGGCCTCATCAACACCACTTTCGGCAGCAACTTAGCTTCCCAATGTGGTCTCCCATAAAGGTACTGACCAGGCGCAGCCCTGCTTTGCTTCAGTGGGCGACTATGTGAGAGCTGCAGAGAGCTAGCTGCCAGAGATTAAATAGTATTTAATAGTTATTAATAGTTTAATAGTTATTAATAGTCGCCTTTGTTATGTACTCCTATATAGTTTACAGCTTTAGCCAAAAAATATTTGTTTTATCCAAAAGAAAATTGTAAACATGAAATTTATTTAAAGACATGGAGCTACAATTTATTTCAGTAAACCATTGTTTAATAATGAAATTGTCAATGAAACAAGCTTTTAATGTTTAGTTTTGCCCTCGTTTGGCTTACAAACGTTTGTGAATGAATTCTAACATATAATTTTAAATCACTTGCAACTTTTGTAAAGCTGAATATGACCGAAAGTTAATGAAAATAAAAACACAGTTACATTTTTGGTGCACTTAATTTAGTTTTAAATTAAAGTTTGTAAATCTGGAATTAAATGTTGTGATTCACCTCAGAGCTGACCGGTTTGGTTTAAGCTTTGAAACTTTACTGAATGACATGTAAAGTAAATGTAGAGAAAATGAAGGAGGAATCTAGCAGATGGTCACTGTTCCCATTATAGGAAAGAACAACCGTTAAAAGACAAGAAAGATGGCAGTTTGAGAGCTGAAAATGTGTTTAGCTGTTGATAACGATAAAATTCAGTATCAAGAAAACTCATCAATAAAAACAGCTGCTATTCATCAGAAACCATTGCTCTGTTAAGCAACCAATACATTGAAAACTTGTTAAATGTGTTCATTATGTATTATCTTGTGAAATAATTAAAGCTGCTTTGCACTTACAGAAGCAGAGGAAGAGTGTGTCCACGCACATGGCATATACGCTAAAAAAGCCATGAGCGATCAGATAGGCTCCAAACACCACAGTCTGCAAATGAAGGGGATGTAATTATAACAGAAATGGGACTTGTCATATTGCAAATGAAGTATCTAGAATGTATTACTCACCAATATAGGCACCCAGTAGTAATTAAGAGCTGGCGTAACGTCCTGCGCTATCTTAATCTTGCCCGTGAAAAAGAAGAAGGAACAAATTCCTGCGAATAAGAGGAAGAAATTGCTAGTGTATGCATTGCTAGTTGTAGATTACAGAACCGGAATGTTAATGTCAGGTCTATCCAAATAACATCTGGATTCAAACAACATCTGTGACCAAATCACTCACCCACAATACCAACGATTAGGAGTTTGCCCAAAAATAAGAGGAAGTCAGTCACTTTGTCGAGAACTGCCACACTAGAAAACAAACAAGCAAAGAGATTTCACTTTACACTATTTATTTACAGTCACACAAGACACTGACTAATGATTTAACACTCACACTTGTGCTTACCCACATTAAAAAAAACAATATAGTTGGATAGTAAATAGTCGGTTAAAATAATAAGGTAATTTATACTAAATACTGGGCGGCACGGTGGCTCAGTGATTAGCACTGTCGCCTCACAGCAAGAAGGTCACTGGTTCGAGTCTGAGTTGATTTCTGCATGGAGTTTGCCTATTCTCCCATTGATGGTGTGGGTTTCCTCCAGGTGCTCCGGTTTACCCCACAGTCCAAACACAAGCGGTATAGGTGATTCGGGTAAGCCAGGGGTGTCAAACTCAGTTGCTGGAGGGCCGAAGCCCTGCACAGTTTAGTTCCAACCCTGCTCCAACACACTTACCTGTAAGTTTCAAACAAGCCTGAAGGACTCAATTAGTTGGATCAGGTGTGTTTAATTAGGGTTGGAACTAAACTGTGCAGAGCTGCGGCCCTTTTGGAACTGAGTTTGACACCTGTAGGGTAAACAAAATTAGCCATAGTGAATGCCGGTGTGTGTGAATGAGTGTGTATTGGTGTTTCCCAGTACTGCATTGTGGCTGGAAGGGCATCTGCTATGTAAAACATATGCTGGAATAGTTGGCGGTTCATTCCACTGTGGCGACCCCTATGAAATAAGGGACTGAGCCGAAGGAAAATGAATGAACGATCCTAAATACTACAATACTTTTGAATGATACTATGGTAAGGTGTTTTATACTATACATATATTACAGTATTTAGAATTTTTGTTAATGAATGCTTCACCATACAGTAGTTTTAACTATAGTGAACTGATAAACTTCTTAAATACTACTGCATACTTTAGTTTTTACAACAGTAAACTGTGGTGTATCGTAGTATAATAAACCCTATAGTTGTAGGAAACTACTGTATTGGGTAATATGTTTTTATTACAGTTGTTGTGTTACCATGGAAACTATAAAATTACCCAACATATTAATTCAAGTACTCTATCATGTATCAAAAACACTGCAGTATTTTTTTATGTGGGTGGGTTGTCTTGGATAAACAGCTCCAGATCAAAAAACATAAATAAAACATTAATCTTAGCGTTCACCCTGTCAACTGTATTGGGCAACATTGTTACAATAATAAATAAGAAAAGGTTGTTAAAGAATTGTTTTCTTTTATTGCTTCATCTTGTGACATCATGACATGTTTTTGCTTCGATTATTGATTATGGTTTGTGCTACATTCATATTTCACTCAAACTGCATCAGAGTGTGTTTGACAGCAGAATGAGTGCCATATTTTCCCATCACTTTTTGATGATTTTTGAGGTACCTATAATCAAGTCAATCTTATCAAATGTGAACGTACCCTTAAATTTAATTCACACTCACCGGACTATGTTCCTCATTAGGAGGAAAAATGCATCCCTGGCAGATGTGCAGAAATTTTTGCCGTAAATTGCCACCTGAAAAGACCAGTAAGTTACTTGACTGTAAATAATTTCAGTATAGAATAGCAACACAGGTTCATTGGAAATATGTGGCTCAGCCTACAGTTGTGCAAAATGTATTTTATTGCAGATTTCAGATGACAAATCCACTAAAGGGTGAATTGCAAATTGCAAATCTGAAATACGTTAAATAGGGGATGCTTTGTTGTACATTTCAGAAACACATCCTTCTTGTACACAGTCATGAATAGGTGGTGCTTGTCGTACAGATAATTTAGTGAACCACTGACCTAATCCCTTTCTTAAACCCAACCTATAGTGTTTTTAAAAGCGACAGTAAGAGAAAAGTTCACTGCGACTATGTAGTTTTACTTTGATTTTACATTGCTTTGATCTGTTTGGTGGAACTATGCTTCACTGGATTCAACCCCGAGCACTCACAACACCTTACAAGGTGAGCTACTGAGCAAACTGACCACAACTAAAAAGTTGTCCATATGGAGATAGAGAGGTGAGGTAAACATATTCAAATAAAATCATAGACACTGTTAAGTTGTTTTGAGTTATTTATTCAGTGTTGTGCAAAGAACTACATGTAAATAATCCTTTATTTGTCGATATTATGTCCCTTTATATATCATTAATGTGAAAAGGAACAAAAGATGTTGGCGAAACACTGCTCGGTAGTGTTCATTTTACCTATAAACTGCAGTTAAACATATGTTGAAGTATGTTTTTGTGGTTTCACAAAAAAATTGTAGGCTAAAGCACGTATTTCAAATAAACCTGTGTTAATGAAATATTGTTATCAAGCACTATAACATGCACTACTGATGCTCCCTAGCCAGAAACAAAGCCCAGGAGTTCAAACATTATCAAGATGGGAATAAAAATGTACCATGATGTAGGCGTTCCTGTTTATAAACTTGATGAATTTCTCCAGACACCAGAAGCAGCACTTCAGGCAGCTCAGCAGGAATTTAGCAAATTTATTCTGGGCACCTGAGAGAAGCAAATGACACAATCAAGACTCAGATTCATATAAAAGACAATGGGTCTGTTCTCTAATCACATCCCACACATATTTCTTGAGACTTTTTTTGGCCGGTGGAAAAGTGGGACAGAATCAAGCTGTCTGAGCACATTATTTCTATAGATTTTAATAATAACTTTACTTATAGTATCTAATATATAGTTTAAAATGGTGACTTTCATGTAAAACACATAAAAAATAGCTATTTTCTATACATTAAAATGATGAAATGGCCATTGACTGCCAAGCACCAAAACACAGTTTCTTTAAGTTTTATGAAACTAATGTATTTGATGGGTTGCGGCTAAAAGGGCATCAGTAGCGTAAAAACGTGCCGGATAAGTTGGCGGTTCATTCTGCTGTGGTGACCCCGGATTAAAAAACAAAAAGCCGAAAAGAAAATGAAATGAATAAATGAATAAATGACACTACAGTAGATTTAAGACTTTTTAAGACAAAAACAATGTTTGAGGACCCTTTAACCCTCTACCGCATGGTGTTGCCATCAGGCTACATGATATTTATGTTAATTTCCCTGCCACTGTTTCTTTAAAACCAATATTCAAATTTTTTGTTGGAAAGAGGAGACCTTAGAGTAGCCAATGATGTACTTTAGTTAAGTCACATGACGTGTTTTTCTGTAGCGCGATTCTTGGTGTATATGTGAGTAATTGCTGAATGCAAAATGTAAACGTTAATAAAAACAAAGGATCAAATGATGTCAGATCCACAAATAAAATCTGAAACATCACCTTCTGTAAGTTATGATCACATATTCACAACTCAATTATTTTTATCAAATTAGATCTTGTAAAACGATCAAATGTGTGTGTTACCAAATGGCAATACTGCAAGTGGAATAGTGGAAGGTGCAATATTGCAATGGGTTAGCTAGCTAGCTAGCAAGGTCAGCTGTGAACTTTTAAGTTGTAACAATAACAACATGAAAGCTAGTAGAATAATGTTCAGTAGTTGTGTGTTAATGGCATTTGCATTATGGATAAAATCTAGTTTTAATGGCAATACTACTTTTGATTAGATATGAATACAGGGAACAGTGTATTAGCGAACACCATGTTCTATGGTTACTGGTTCTTCCTGCAGATGAAAGTGAGTATGAGATGGGTTTTAGGTACCATGAGAAGGATGCAGACTGGACATTGGATAAGAGCAGTGATGGAGACAGTTCACGTAAGTTAGCTCAGAGGCAGATAAGACAGGCGTAGTATAGTATATAGTACAATATATAAACATTGTCAGCTAGTAGCTACATTATTCTGATGCATCTGGATATACCAGACTTGTTATTTATTTGTTATAATATTTACTGGAGAAAATATTTATATTTACTGTATGTTGTGTACATGATATTACAATATTAGAATTGTTTTCAATGATGTTCAGCAAAAAAATGGAATAAATGAAAGTTGCTGGAATATAAATTGTTGGAAAGTATGTATAAGGTGTCATTTATAAGTTCTGTGTTAAAGCTTATAATGCTGCAACACCAATTAAATCATTTCAAACAACAAAATTATTAATCATAAGGAAAATTCTAAAAATTCTAAAAAGTTAGATCCACTGTTGGACATTGTTGCCATATGGCAACATATCATACACTGTAAATTCTAACATGTTCAGTTTACTTAAAAAAAGTTTGGAAACCGATTGCCTTATTTTTGCAATATAAACTTACAAGGAAATCTTAAGTTAAGTTTAATTATTGCCTTGAAGTAAGAAAACTAAAACTTATAAAGTAAACTAACTGTTAAAAATTAAGTAAGTTTAATAGAAAATTCTAGTTAACATACTTGTCATTATTTAGTAATCTTACTTAGGGTTTTATAGTAAGATTACTTTAATAACTCTATTTAACTAATACTGTTCTACCATGTTCAGTTAACATCTTGAATGCTAGTAGTCTCAACATTGTTTTAATCCACCATTTTAAGTAATGTCAACTAAAGAAACTACGTGCAATCGGTTTCCACATTTTCTTCAATTAAACTGAACATAAAATATGTAGTTCAACCTACAAGTAATGACATTATACAGGTCTTAAATGTAAACATTTTATTTGACAAAATTAGCAGAATTTCACAATACACTTGTGATATTTTAGTATCACAATACACTTGTACACAATACAGTTTTGTAAAAACCTGTTGTAAAGTGCTGTAATATACTGTAAACAGCAATACAGACAAAAAATATAATAAACATGTTCAACCCTAAAACACAAGTTTTCGAAAAGGTTTGAAAATCTATCAAAAAAACTTTAAATACTTGACACTTGGAAAAAAGATACTTGAATTAGTGTAATTAAACATGCCATTGCACCAGCACCTTAAACATGGCAGCATAGACACTCACAGAGGAACAGATATTAAGCTTTAAAGCTAATTTGTTAGACTGTGTAGTTTAGATTTTCCTACAGAAAATATCACATTAGTGTGGTCAAAAGTATTGAGTTTGGTATCAATCAATACTGAAATATTAAAAATATCCATTTTCCACCAGCATTTGAGTGCTACTGAGCTCGTTCTTAAACACCATTGATTGGCCACTGTGTTCACATGCTCAACAGAAATGACTGTGATTGGCTGTGACTGTCATAGGTTTACCATTTTTCACTGAGTCCAAACAAAGTTACACAGACACTGAAGTGTTTCAAAGCCATGTCGATAGCTGATTTGTTTAGAAGCTAACATATAAGCTATCTGGTGATGAATCGACTGATCGACAGTGCTTTGAAGTTATCCAGTGTCTTTGTATCTTTGCACCTGGTGAACAGTGGTGAAGTGTGGTAAAAATAATGACCTTCAAAGCCAATCAGTCATATCTACTGAGCATGTGAACACAATGGCCAATCAGTTCTTGCAATGTTAGTGGGAAATGGATGGACTTTTTTTTTTTTTTTCAGTACCGATTGGTACCAAACTCAATACTTTTGACAACCCTATAAATCACAATACACTTTTTTGGTAAAAAAAAAGAAAAAGTGTTTTAAACACCAAAATGCTGCAGTCCTAAATGTAACACTGCAAACAGCAACATGTTAAAAAGCAACACTTTGTAATTAAACATGCCATTATACCTGAACCTTTAAACATAAAGCACAGCAGTATATAGGCGCTCGCCGAATAAAACACATTACGCTTCCCTCCCAGCAAAAGCAACACACGTTGAACAAATTCAAATGCATTGCTCAAAGTCTTTGGGTAGTCCGAATTCAGTGTGTAAATCAAAGCAAAAAAAGAGACATACTGCATGTGCAAAGTCCATAACCACTTTTCCTTCCAGTATAAAGGCCCACATTGCATCCATAATGAGGTTCTTTAGACATCTTCACACACGACAGTCAGCAGGCCAACATCTTCTTCACTGAAGTCCGACTCTACAATTACATCCTATGAATAGAGAAAGAAAAATAAGTAAAGTTTGATATTCTAAATGGCACTAATAAAGCCTGTAGTGGTACTGCTTCTACTAGGCTTGTCATGATAGTGGAATTTATTACCAATCCATATAGTAATTTTAAAAACATCCATTTCCTGCTAACATTTGAGCATAGTTGAGTGTCATTTCTGTTAAGCATGTGAACAGAATGGCAAAACAGTGCTGTTTAAAAATGTGCTCAAAAGTGCTTAAAATGTTAGCAGGAAATTTGCTGCTTAAAATTGCAGCAGAGATTGGTACTAAATTCCAGTATCTTGAACATGATACTATTCTAAAGGAACAATAAATTTTTTTAATTAAAGAAACACTGTAATGTAATAAAAAAAACTGCAGTAAAAGTATTTTTAAAACATTTTCAAGAAATTAAATGCAAATGTGTGAGAGACCAATTAGTGCTACATAATCAATATAAATATTTTGTAGGGAAAACTTAATAAATTGGGAACCGATTCATGAATGCATTTGGTTTTGCTAGATTAAAGCAGTGAGTCAAGTTTGCATTATTTAGCACACTTTTTAAAAATGTATTAATAACTATTTTTTAATAAGAAAATTGATGTTTTAGTATGGCTTTTAGAACAAGGGTGCAGCCATCTACAATCCCACAGCAGGTGACTTCACAGGGTCGGTTATAATACGGAGCATCTTTGACTTTGTGGCTTTTAACACTATCTTTTTACATCTTAATCCAGCAGGTTCTTTCAACTGAAATTATATTCCTCTCAACATATTACATAGGTATTACACTTATTAAGATTTTTTTTCAAGCTAATCTTCCTCCTTTTCAAAACAAAAGTGTTTAAAAATTAAAGAAATGCATTCATTACTTCACTGGCCTATGAAGCTAACTGACCCTGTGACGGCACAAGCTGCTGTATTTGCAACATAGCAATGCTCTTGCTCCAAAGGCCATAATATAACATCCCTCTTACTTTCAAATACTTACATTAAATGCATTTGTTTTATTTTTATAAAATTGAAAATTTTATTAATAAGTGAAGTAAACTGGAATGACTGCTTCATTTCCAGTCTAAGAAAGCAGAAACAATAATACTACTTACAAAACACATCCTGAAAATTTCTTTAGACTCATCCCTCTAAAGGACTGAAAGACCCCGGAGAACTGCTGCCAGATGACCTTGAAAAAGTAAAGACAGGTAGACATGCATTATAGCCCAATGAAAACATCAAATGCAATTTATTGCAATCAAATGCAAATTATGATTCAAAGATGATGTCACAAAAATACCTTTGAATTAACATGTTGAAAATTTCTTCTAGTTTTCTTCTGCAATTTTCTCCTCTTTTTTTTTTTTATTTCAATCAAACGAGCAGTGTGTGTCCAATGCAGCGTAGAACTTGGATCTCACATTTCTTCCTGATATTCGATTGAATTCTGCAAAGATCCAATCAAAACATTATTAGTCATTAATAACATTCAAAAACACAAATTCACAAAATCACACAAAGTTTTGAAAAGAAAACAAACCTTCTGCAGCACTTGCATCAGCTGGTGTTTCCTCTATGACTTCCTTCTGGATGTCACTGTTGTGCACAAAAACGTAAAGTGTTATTGACATGGCTAAGCGAAATTCTAAAACAAAAAACAGAAATCAGAAACACATGCAATGATACAATGCAATGCCATTTAACAACAGATGTTACACTTTAACATGACATAGTTAAATGTTCTTGAATAATAAAAGCTGCCAAATACTCCCGGCGCCTGTCATCAAAAGCATGAGCTATACTTGTCACCAAACAGTAATAAACACAACCATCGATTAAATATAATCATGGCATTGTTGCTGGTGTGCCTTACTTTTATGCGCATTAAAAGTGGAATAAATATTTGTCTCAATTGATGTCTTTAAAAGGACACTGAACTTTCTGACTAGGGTTGCACGGTTTACCGGTACTATGGTAGTATCGTGATACTATGGCTCCAAGATACTGGCGGTGCCACTGTAGTTTGTAAACGGTAGTATTGTCATTAACAGTCTGCCTACAATACATAATGCTGCATGTGAAAAAGTCACTAAAATACTTACACGATTCAGCAACAATAGATCATTGTATTTTAATAGTCTATGGAGCCTTCTAAGGTTGTAAAACTGTAGAATTTGCGCCTTTTATAGTAGCCTATTGCATATTTTGTGATGGTTCATTTTGAATCGGAATTCGTTTATTTCTGTTCCTGTCAATATGATATAATAGCTACAACAACCTTGACAATCTATTAAAAAGAATGACTCATAAAGTGAAATTTTGAATTACTTTGGATTCTTATCCGATAATAAGTGTGAAAAAAGTATGATAGATGAAAAACCCAAAATAGCAACAGGAAACAATTTTTGACCACTTCATATAGCCTAGGTTTGTTGGAAAAATGCTCTTTTCTTTATGTATCTTTATTTTAATGTATTTTTTTTGCTGGAATGAATACATTTTAGGTGAAGAGATGTGCAAATACTTTTTTCAACAATAAGGGAATTATTTAAATTCAAGTAGGCCTATAATAACATATACAATATATTATTTCTGACAGTTTTCTTTATTTCATGGATTTAAGTTATGAATTACAGTATTGCAATACTACTTGGTATCACCATACTTCAGCTGGTATAGTATTGTAACATAAATTAATGGTATCACAACACAACAACCCTATTTCTAACTAGTCCTCAGATGATTATTCAAATGGACAAAATATTCGGACTATTCTTGATCATGCAGTTCTTTGCTGAGAATTTTGTTAAATGTACTTTTAATGCATTAAACGATTTAAAATTACCCTGACACTCAGTATGGAGACAAGGTAACGTTAATAGAACAATTCATGAATATGTTCTATGGCTTGTGCGGTATTGTTCAAAAAGTTTTCTTTGATGTGTAAGTGCAAAACTTACATTTCCACTGCATATCAGCTCACAAACTGGTAGTCTGAAATAAAAAAATAAATAAAGGGTATAATGATATTACAAACCAAATATGCCACTCACAATACTCTAATGGTGTGCTACATTTTAAACAACCTTGTAATTGTTCAAATTTATTTGCCCTAAATTGTTAAAAATTAGTGAAACCTCCTTTAAAAATGCAAACTAACAGGTTTGGCAAAGCCTGTTTCTTTACAGAAAGTTTGCTTATAACAAAGGCTTGTTGATGCCTTTGTGTGATATTGAGCAAACAAAGGGATGTTTCTGTGCTTGGTTGTACGAGTTATACCACTTCATCATTAACGTTATCCATCACACATATTCAGTCGCGTCTGGTCAGATTTATTTGTCATTACAGCAATACAAAACACTCAATCACGTAACGGCAACACTGGAATAAACCTTCAAAACGGCATAAAGAAAAGACAAATAGCATATAAAACAAATAAATGAGTTAATTAAATATCTCTCGCATTTTCATAAGTTTAACTTTAAGTTTCATAGGGATTGTTAGCATAAGCACACTTTAGCATCATGTGTAAATATGTATCTGCCTCATACAGTGACACGAATCGTAATCCCATCGAAATCCTAAATTACCTACGACACTCACGGGTCCATTTTGAGCTGAAACTGCTTTATAATGTTCTAAAAGCCTCGGCGGGTTAAAACTGCTGCTGCCCCGGCGATCATGAAGAAAAAAACGACTGGTCTGGTCATGAGCCGCTCGCTGACGCCGGACCGAATCACAGCTGATCTCCTCACCTGCTTCCTGCAGGTGATCTCATAAAAGTAAATCTTAAAAAAAAAAAAACACGCATATTTTCGTCACAACAAGCGCCACTAAAGTTCAGCGATAACTAACGTTACTGTATTTGTAATGCGGATAAATAGGTTTCGTTTTCTTTTTTAAAAATGTAGACCTACAGCTATGTGTTAACTTTACATCTAATTGAACGGATCATTGCGCGCGCTCTTGCTCTCTCAGTGCATCATTTAAAATGGCGCGGCCCGCTCTTTTAGAGCATAACGCCCACTTTACAAACTACTACTAACTTTACAAATTATTAATAGTTATTAAAAAGGACTAAGCAGCTAAAAATAGCTTATCTAGTAAAGTAGACAGTATTGCAAATAACGTGCAGTGGTCAAAACGTTTAGTCACAACATCATGGGCTATTAATTAGTTCAAAAAACAGCAAACAATTTCACAAAGTGCAGGAAATAAACAGATTACTGATACTATACAAATAAAATCAAAGTAGTAATTAAAACGAAAAGTTTACCTTGATTTACAGCAGTACATCTTCTCAATATGAAATCCTGTCCTTCAATGGCGGTGCTGGGTGGCGGTTGGTTGTGACTCGGGATGGGGGATGGGAAATCACCACCCAGTACGCATGCGTAACAGCATGGCTTAGCCCTTATAAGCAATTTTACTCAAATTACATTAGTTATGGGAACTTTATACCTTACTATGTCAGCAACACTAATGCATTTCTAGTAAACTCAACAATTAGCTTAAAATTAAGTAAACACACTAGAATTTTGATAGTAAGGAATACTATTCGCATTTACAGTGTATCAAGAATTTTTCCATTATTTTTTCCATTACTTTAAATTAAGCCAATTTAAGAAAAGAAAAACAGTCAAATATATAATTTTTTTATAGATGTATCATAATGCGTGCAGTAGAGGACTAAGATAAACAAAGGGAAAACAATAGATTAAAAGTATTGGTCTCACTTTATATTAAGTGTCCCTAACTACTATGTACTTACATCAAAAAATAAATACAACGTACTTACTGTGCTTATAATGTATTTGAGAACACTTGTGGTGCTTTTGAGTTGGGATAGAGGTTGGGTTATGGACAGGTTTGGTGGCATGGGTAGGTTTAAGGGTGGGTTAAGGTGTAAGGGATGGTCAACAGTGTATTTACAAATGTAATTACAAAAGTTAATTACAGATGTAATTACATACATGTATTTAATCAAGCATAAGTACACAGTAAACACATGTATTTACACAATAAGTACATTATAACAAACTATTAATTCCTAAGTACATATTAGTTAAGGCCACTTAATTTAAAGTGGGACCAAAGTATGAAACATTAATTTATAGGCAGAAAAGTCAAAGTTTTTAAAAAATTACTTAAAAAATGATCACATTGAAAAAAAATAATAATAATTTCCAAGCACAAATGTCTAAAAGATTATTAAATCAAGATACACACATGACATATTATTATTATATATTGTCTTATTAGCTAATGATCCTTCAAAAACAATCACAAAAAATGAAATAAAAATCTTTCATTGAGCTTTTATGATCCTGCTAAATACTATATAAACTTTCCTTTTTTAATCTTCAATACACCAAAACTTTGTACTAAGAAAAAAAGTGTATGTTTCCTATTAAAAACATGTTTTTCTAATACAAAACAAGTCTGTCTAGTCTTCATATACAGTCTCTGAAACCTAATTATAGAAAAAACACTAAAACACTGAGACCTTTAAGCTTCTGATCCAGATACTCCAGTACGACCCTGATGACTTGAACGATAGCAAGAATGAGGGAGCCAAACGCCAGAGTGCCAGTGTGATACCTGCAAAATAAGTGGCCAATATACATCATCAAATTCCACATATACGTTAAAATAAAAGCTGAAAACGTTTTTTTTAATTCACACACCTGAGGGCTCGTCCTAAAGAGTTGAAGATAGGGAAAGCAGGCATGTCGTCGGGCTTTTTGAACGCCCAGTAATAAGAGGCAAAGGCCCCCGCCAGTGTGACCTGACCCAGCGCTATCACAAAATTCACGCACCAGAAGAAGAGGAACAAATTGTAGAACTGGAAGACAATCAGCCACTTGTGGTATAACGTCTCTCCTCCATAAAACGCAAACAGACACTCGGCATCAGGACATTCAGTGGTGACGTTTGAGGTGTTGAAAGTCTGAGGAGGGAATCAAATCAATGCAACATTATCTAAAAAAATACTGCAAATGCATCCTGCGTATTGCTGCTCATTTACTTTTCATCAAACCTGACACAATGGACACTAGTCTGTATTTGTGGTAAGCAAAGCATGGTTGTGCTATGCATAGCAAACGCTGCCGGTGTGAAACCAAAACAAATGCATGCTACTTCTGCTCTATATACACACTGCTTCTGCACTAAATCAGGCGTAAGTGTGAGACTGTATCTTAAGAAGGTTTTCCTTTTCCTGTTTTGAACAGTGTTATTGTAACATCCCGGTGTCTGTTTCTGTGCGTTTCAGTTCTGCGTTTTTATTTTACTTCCTGCTCACCGTAGTTTACCCCTAATCTTGTTAGCCTGAGTTAATTGTCTCCACCCTCTTGTCAGCTTGTTTAGTTGATTGTTTCCTTGTGTATTTATACCCTGTCCTGTTAGCACTTCGGGGTCATTAGTTTTCGTCACTCCTATGATGTCTGCGTTTCTCTTTTGCTTTGCTTTGTTTTAGTTTGTTTAAATAAATGTTTTGTTTGGCTGCATCTGGATCCGGACCTTTAATTATTCCTTCCTTTACGCCAGACGTGACAGTTATGTTTATTAAAACACTTAAAAAAAGACATCCAAATACAACTGAAGGCAAACTACAGTATTATTAGTCCCTGTAAAAGTAATTTTTTAATAAAGCAAGGAAATTTACACAGTATTTTTTTTTCTTCTGAATAAAGTTTTTTTTTTTTAGTTTGGTTGGAATAAAAGCAGTGTTTTTTTTATTTTTTTTATTTATGTTTTACAATTTTTTAAATATTTTTTAAGGTTAAAATTATGAAGGAATTATTTTATTCTTTCCCTACAAAAGAAACCACTGTTGTTCAATGACTTATCTAATTAAACTTATCATCATGGTTAACCTAGTTAAGCTTTTAAATTGTGCTTTAAACTGAATACTAGTATCCTGCAGAATAACTAGTCAAATACATGCACTGCCTTCATGCAAAAACCAAACTTAAAAGATGGGATTTATTAAAATAAGAGTTATTAAAACTATTATGTTTAAAAATGTTGAAAAAATATTCCCTCTATTAAACAACACTTGGTTTTTTTATTATTATTAATAATTTTCGACTGTATTTAATTTGTCAGAGACATTTTATTTCATAACTTATTAAGAGATGTGAATTTTCAGCAGTCATAACTATGGTCTTTAGTGTCACATATTTTATCAGAAATCCTAATATCATATAGTGCTCAAAAACATTTCCTATTATCAATGGAGAAAATGTTTGTCCTGCTTAATTTTGTTTTTGTGAAAACCATGTTAATATTATTATTTTTAGAATGGTTTGATTAACAGAAATAGCTTAAAATGAATTACTTTTTATGGTATCCATTGATTATATATATTTTCTTTCCTCAAGTGGATGTCAATGATTACCACCAATAACTGTTGGCATCAGTTACCATTTTTCTCACTTTTGTCTTCATTCATTCATTCATTTTCCTTTGGCTTAGTCCATTAATTATCAGGGGTCGCCACAGCGTAATGAACCGACAACTATTCCAGCATATGTTTTATGCAGCGGATGCCCTTCCAGCTGCAACACAGTACTTGGAAAGCCACCATACTGCCTCACTTTTTCCTTAGTACATTTTTTTTTCTTTTGAGTTTAGAAAATCAGAAGTTAATCAGGTTTCAACTATATATATATATATATATATATATATATATATATATATATATATATATATATATATATATATATATATATATATATATATAGTTGAAGTCAGAATTATTAGCCCCCGTTTATTTTTTTCCCCAATTTCTATTAAACGGAGAAAATATTTTTTTCAACACATTTCTAAACATAATAGTTTTTAATAGCTCATCTCTAATAACTGATTTATTTTATCTTTGCCATGATGACAGTAAATAATATTTTACTAGATATTTTTAAGATACTTTTAAGTTTAAATTTTTACTTTTAAGTTTGTTCAGTTTGTTCAGAAGGAAATTCTACAAAATGCTTATTATTTGAAAATAAACATATATACATAGAGTTGAAGTCAGAATTATTAGCCCCCTTTGAATTTTTTTTCTTTTTTAAATATTTCCCAAATGATGTTTAACAGAGCAAGAAAATTTTCACAGTATGTCTGATAATATTTTTTCTGCTGGAGAAAGTCTTATTTGTTTTATTTTGGCTGTAATAAAAGCAGTTTTTAATTTTTTAATAAACATTTTAAGGTAAACAATTATTAGCCCTCTTAAGCTATATTTTTTCGATAGTCTACAGAACAAACCATCATTATACAATAACTTGCCTAATTACCCTAACCTGCCTAGTTAACCTAGTTAGTTCCTTTAAATGTCACTTTAAGCTGTATAGAAGTGTCTTAAAAATATCTAGTAAAATATTATTTACTGTCATCATGGCAAAGATAAAATAAATCAGTTATTAGAGATGAGTTATTAAAACTATTATGTTTAGAAATGTGTTGAAAAAAAAATCTTCTCTCCGTTAAACAGAAATTGGGGGAAAATAAATAAACGGGGGCTAATAATTCTGACTTCAACTATATATATATATATATATAAACATAAATTTATCATTTTAAAATCATATTCTGAAATGCTTCATTTATGTTAGGAGCGACAAACATTCAACCAACACAATAGTAATAAAGCATAATAAAGTACTAACCGCAGGATTACAGGTGGCCCTGGAATATGAACAATTGCTTGTATTGAAAACCTTGTATATTGGCTCATTGGAGGTGGACAAAAACCTGCATCGAAGTCAAGGAGATTACATCTGCATGGAAACAATGTTACCTTACATTACCAAGATTACTAACAATATAGCATTTTTGTAGTAAGTAATCAAATAAATCCATTATGCCTGTGTCTATTTGTGTAATGTGTATTATGTGTAATGGCATCATTTCTGGCATCATTGTGACTTTTGTAGGATACACAGCGGTGATGGCCCAGTATGCGATGACCAATGACATCAGGGCGTAGGTCAGCAGTGGGTAGAACAGCGATGACATCACATGACCGATGGCCCTGAAAAATAGATGGGATCATTAGGGCTTCCTGTCTAACACTCCTCCTAGTTAACCTAATTATTATTTCATGACTTTAAGCCTCTGTTAATCCATCACACCCGAGGAAAACGCTGCTAAAGTACTAATGCTATTAGAGAGTATCTAAAGAAAGCAGTGATATGGAACATGAGACCAAACAATGTCAGCAACACATCTGAAAACATGGTTTGTTCTACTGTTAAAAAGATTTCTGGAGGTTTTATCAAGATATTTTAAGACCTTTCTGTGAATTAAATTTCAGACTTATACAGGTCTTGTATGTTTCGGTTGGGCCAGCAAAAAAGATTCTTACTTGTCTCATTAAAAAATATATATTATTTTGTTATTTCTTAGCTACATATTTTAAATAACTTCAGACCAAGCAAGTTGTATGCAAGCACCTTTTTCAACATAATGTTTCTTTCTTAATTGACAAGTTTTAAAAACTATAATAAAGTAAATTCATGCACAACAGTCTGTCCAGGTCAGAGTCCCCACCAGGTAGCTATAAATACTTGGAGAACTTTGAAACAAATGTTATTGTAAGGAAAATAATTACTTTATATTGATAAATAGAGTTAAAAATGTAACTTTCGTTAAAATGTCTATTGAGACAAAAGATATGGTGATAGATTACAGGAAGGCTTCTCCAACCAGAACATAACTAATATTAAAGGCTTGGACATTGAAATTGTTGACACGCATAAATATATAGGGGTTGTTATTGATAATATGTTGACATTTCAACCTAACACCCAGGCTGTATATAAAAAGTCCAACAAAGACTGAGGAAACTTAGATCATTTCAGGTCTGTACCTCGATGATGACGCTGTTTTATAAACAATTTATCGAATCTGTTTTATCTTTTTGCATTGTAGCTTGGTACGGCAATCTGAGTGTGTCAAGCAAGAACAGGTTGAGCAGCCTGGTGAAGGTGGCAGGCAAGATCATTGGTTTTAATCAGACTGGTCTAATGGTAATCTACCATAATTATGTTCTAATGAGAGCTCAGGGTATCCTATGCACCACGGATCACCCACTGTACTCTGTATTTCAGCTGTTGCCATCAGGACGTCGTTTTAGGGTTCCTATTTGCAGGACAAATAGAACCAGAAATTCTTTTATAATGGTGGCCATTAGGTCATTAATTGAGTCCAGGGGGGAGGGGGATGTTTCTATATACTGATGTATGGATGTTGTGTTGTAATATATATATACATATTTTTTTAATGTGTACATGGAACTTCGCCTGTGTTATGGTATCTTGTTGCAATTTTAGTTTCCCTAACGGGATAATAAAGCTGAGTCTAAGTCTGAGTCTGAGATGTCTTGTTGATGATTGTATGGGTGTTAGCCCGTCTGGGTAACTTACATGGACAAAAATTAAGACCTATTTAAAATTAAGGGGATTTAATTACAAGATGCAAGTCTCTGATGTCCCTAGAGTGTGTATGTAAAGTGTCAACTCAAAATAAAACACAAATACTGTTTTATAACTCTTTAAAACTGCCCAGTTTGGGCATTGATCCTAATTGTGCCTTTTCGGCGTCTGTTGCATTAAATTCAAATAAGATTTTGCTCTTTTAAAAAGAGGGCGGAGCTACAAATGCCTGTATATCAGCATAGTGGCAGATTCAAAAACTAAACTAACGTCTTATGCTAATGAGTGAGAGATTGTCAATAATGGGTGGGGCTTTCCCCCCTCTGATGACATGTACAAAGGGTAAATGTCAATCAAAGTGTTTCTGCAAAAGAAGTATGATTACAAACAATAAAATTAATACATTTTTACCATTAGAAGCTGGTTATATTCACACACTGTTGCTACACAACTGTGTTTAACGCATTTATAAAAGTGATTTTTACATAATAGGTCCCCTTTAAGAGCTTTAACACTGGTTGCGTCCAAAATCGCCTATTACTCAGGGGGTTCTGCATTTGTATTTAAATGTACTATTCAGCCATTAGAAAAGTACGTTCTATACAGTATGAATGTGCGCAGTATGACTGGAACTCGAATGTAATACATCTGCCATTTTGTCATGATCACGTGACCTAGCCTCGTCAATTTTGTTGCTTCACTCCCATTTATGAGATGAAGTTTATTTATAAACTAATTTCAAGAGGATCACATGCTTATTATGATGGAACACAGCTGGTCATGCATTAGCCAATTCATGATTCACCAATCAGATTCCTAAGCCACTATTAATACCCTCAGTTCTACATCACTGCCATCTTCGCTTTAAAGAATCCCCCCTTCCGCCCCTACTCCACCTCCTTTACTAGATGGGTGGCTCAGTGGTTAGCACTGTTGCCTCACAGCAAAAACGTCACTGGTTCTAGTCCTTACCAAACCAGCCGACGTTTCTGTGCAGAGTTAACACATTCTCCTCGTGCTCATGTGGGTTTCTCCCAGTTCCCCTGGTTTCCTCCCACCGTCCAAAACATGCAACTTAAGTTAATTGACTAATCTAAATCAGCCCCATAGACGTGCTCCTAGTAAGTAGTTATCTCTTAAGAGCAATAACTATCTATTCATTAGCTACTAAAGAGGGGGAGTTTTGAGATCTACTTGAGCTCAAACTCTTCTCGCGCCCTGCAACGGGAGGGAGCCCTGGGCTCGAGGATCTTTTGAGCTCAGGGCTCTCTCCCGGGACAGCATGTCAAACACACTTTATAATCAATCATCAGATAAGTGTGAACTCTTGAATTCTCTCGTATGGTATCATGGGATAGTGTAACGTGCATCGGATGCACACTTCTGAATCTCGCCAGAAGCAGTAAGTAGTCTTGGTATTTCTCGCATACTGTTTTTCGAATTCTATGAATTCGGACCTACTACTTGGCTCGCATTCGGACATACTACTTGGCTCGCATACTGTTTTAGCATACTATATAGTATGGAAGTATGCAATTTCGGATGCAGATTAATGTTCCAGTAAATGTATGACATTTTAAGGCCTAATTTTCAAAACACACTTAAGACATTCAATAGATTCAAAGACATAATTGACACCCTGTGTAAGAAGGTAAATGTAGACTGACTTGCTGGCCTCTTTGATGAGAGCAATAGCGATGAGGAGCCTCTTCCTGAGGAAGATTAGGAGGAGGAGGATCACCGCTTCCACAATACACAGGATTATCACTGTGTGGAGATAAATGTGATGAAAAATAAACATGACAAAAAGAAACCAGATACACATTATGGCTCATTTAAATGTCATGACTACATTAAAATGACATAAATTAATACTTCAGGAAAACTTTTAATCTAAAGGGATAGGTCACCCAAAAATGAAAGTTCTGTCATTTTTTCCTCATCCTCTAATTCTTTCTTCTGTTGAAGATAAGAAGAGAATTTGAAGAATGTTGAAATCAGCAGTCATTGACTTCCATATTATTTTTTGTTCCTGAAATGAATGTCACTGGCTACTTTTTTCCCTGACATATTTTTTTGTGTTTAACAGAAGGTTTCAGAATACTCAAGTGTGAGTATTGGTGAGAAAATTTTCACTTTTGTGTGAACTTTCCCTTAAACCTTTTAATAGGTCAAAGAATAGACATCTTATTTTTGATATTCACATCAAATTAAATTCACAAAAATTATTTTATATATAGGAAACAGTAGTTAGAACTAAAGTGTTTCAAAAAGAAAAGAAAATATGGATGAAACTGTAAGGACTTTGGTCCCTGTTATTCCTCCCAGACTCCATTTCCCACAGCCATCTGCCACAATCACACACCTGTCTCCAATCAGTCAGACTATTTAAGCTGCACTCAAACACACAAGGTGAAGTATTGCTTAGCTGTGTCCTTGTTTTCATTGTCTTGTCTTGCATTGCATGTGTTTTTACCCTTGAACTATTTCCTTGTTTTTGATTAATTGACGTCTGCCCTGACCCTAAAAAAGACTCTTTATCCTTTCCCTGAATTTAGTTGTTTGCTGATGTTCAAAAGAGCTTGTCTTATTCAAGCTTGTGCTAAATAAAGCAGCCCTTGAATCTTACCTCAGCCTATAATACAGAAATATCGTTCCATTATTGAAAATTGTTATAATATTTTGAAATAATGATTAAATTAAGGTAAAGACGACAATTAAAAACATACCAACCCCAAACAGTATTTTTTATCTTTGTAAATATTTGTAAATATTGGCATAGGGAATTTATTAATTTCTTAATACTCACTGAAGGCAAGCCAGGTCTGCTGAATCTGTAAATACACAGAGAAGTCCGTCTGCAGACCCAGATCCTTGATAGTGACATCAGAACCAGCCTGTCCTTTCAGGCTTGCGTACTGCATGTAGCAATGGAAAATACCTGGAAAAAAAGACCAAGGAGAAGAGAAAATACAGGAGTGAAAATCGAATGGAAATCATTATTAAATGTTCTGACGCATTAAAATACACTCACTGTTCACCTCATTACACCTGTTTAATTCAAAATATTTGATCACATGGCTGTTATTCAATGCATTTTACCATGTAGATGTAGTCGAGACAACCAGAACAAAGAAGAAATCTTGTTTAAAAGGCTATACAAACACCATAAACAATCATTATTCTCCAGGTTAGTGGAGAGTCTTTGCACCAGGCGAAGGTGTTCCAGTTTCTTGTTTTTTTTCCATGTATCAGGGAAAAATGAGATTAAGTTTCAGTCATGACTGAAAGGACAAGATCTCAGATACAAGCAGCTGAAATGATTTTCCTTTGCAGGGTTGAAGCGCGCACCCCCTCAGAGATCAGATGAGAAGCCTTGTCACCCAGAAGGAGGCCCTGGGGAAGACCCAACTAGGACTATGTCTCACGGCTTAAAACGGTGTGGTCGGAGCAGTCCGACTTGGTCGGAGCCAGCTCCGATTGGGCAGGTCAACTCCAAGTGGGACTTGAGCTCCTATTGGGCTGTCCGAACCTCCTGTCTCCTACATGACTAGGAGTGCAAACTATTGTGTTTTACCAACATCTACACCTATCACAACCCTAAACTTAACCTCACAGTAACTTGTTGTGTTTTAGTAATGTCTACATCTACCACAACCCTAAACCCAACCTCACAGGAACCTTTTGTGTATTATTAATGTCTAAACCAACCACAACCTAAAACCCAACCTACTTGAGGCATAACTCCCTACCACTTGGAGCGCTCCGTGCTGCAGCGATACCAACTTGACCTCACGATCCCCCCGGATGAGCTGGAAGTCTGCGACTCCCCCATCACGGATGTGCAGCCATCAAATCAGCAGCTCGTATGCTTTTTTGTCAATATGGACAAACACTCCATTTAGTCTTCTCCTCGGTGTCAGTATAGGGTGCATAATTACGAGAGTGTGCGTCCCATTAGGTCACGTTGCAGACGTATATAACCTTGGATGCACCTGTGCTTTGTTTCAAATAGAGGAAGATGCACACTGGCATCTGGGGTACACATCAGTGCACAGTGCTCTATACTGACAATAAGTAGAATAAACTGTTGAATAAATAATATATAAATAATGTGCACAAAAGAATTCTTGTAGCTTCATAACATTCCAGTTGAACGACTGAAGACATTTGGTCTGTTTTGAGGATGTCTTTTGGTATTTTTCTGGACTTATATCTCAGGAACGTTGTTGTCAATGATGGAGCTCTCGATTTCAACTCAAATATTTTTGTGTCCTAAAGACAAACAAAGCTCTTGGGGTTTCAAAACAATATGTAGTTGAAACTTAAATACATAAATAAATAAATAAACATAAATAAAATAACTAAAATAACTAAAATTTTTGGTAAAGCTAATAATTAAAGACATTTCAGAATCAAAAGGTAGCCCAAACCAGTACTAGTACCTAATACAGTGGCCAGTGATTGTATATGTTTATTTTCTCAATTATTTCATTTAGTCAGTGTATTACTATAAATGCATATTGGTTAAGCACAACACAAGTAAACAAAGTGTTTGGTTACCAGACTAAACATTCTAGGAAACCTAATTCGATACTCGCATACAAGATCCAATACCGTACCGTATCCGATAACAATGATGACCATGATGATCATAACCCAGACCATGACTCCAGCCAGAAAACGCAGGAGGAGAATAAATATCAGACTGATCAGCATAGCGATCACCAAACCACTGGAAAAAAGACCACATAGAGAATCAATCAATGCCAGTGTGAATCATGCAGAACTCACTGGAGCTCAATAACACTAAATCTGACTGCCATAACTCAATACTGAATGTTATGTAGGAAGCTGCAGAGGGGAAATAAAATAAATCAAAAGTATTTTACACTTACAGAAGGATCCAGTGCCAGGACTGTGTGTAGTCCTCAAAGATCCTCATGGCTACTGCCCGAGCCTCAACTACTACATTGGATTTCCTGCAAAAAATTCAATATTAATGTTTGTGTTATTATAAAAATAACAATGAATGTTCAATGTTGTATTAGTTACCGTTAGTTAATTGCATTTACTAGCATGAACAAACAATGAACAATACATTTATTGTACTGTATTTATTCATCTTTGTTAACATTAGTAAATAAAGTTGTTCATTATTAGTTCATTTTAATTCACGATGCGGTAATAAATATAAATTTATTTATAATAACACATAGTAAATGTTACACTATGAATAATAAATGCTGTACATGTGTAATGGTTGTAAACTTTAGAGTATTTACGGTAATAGGGCAGGCTAGGCGAAATACGGTAAATTCCGGTCATATGCTGCTTTTATGGATGGAGCAGCAGTTGTGAGGAGGAAAGGTGGCATGCACGCCAGACAGACAACGCTGATCAGACAATAGCTGCGTCCCAAATCGCATACTTATGCACTATTCTACGCCATTTTGTAGGATAAATAGTGTAAGTAGTGTGTTCACACTGAAAACTCTAAAAATAATAAGTGCACTTTAATTACCCGGATGATGCACTCAATCAGCCGCTAAAACGAAGTGCGAAATGATGGACACTTCACGTACTCAAAGACCGCAGGTTTGCTTACGTAGCGGAAGGGGCGGAGCTATCGGGCGCACATGTTGGATAACTTTATTTATTTTGGATTGTGAAAGCAACTCTCCTACGAGAGTGATTATAGCGCCTCCCAATGGTGAATGCGGTTATACTCACGGCAGGTATTATTTGATAATTCGGCAGTTGATTTGGCAACCGTCAAACGTCATTAGGGAAACGGTTTGAATTTCTGCTTAGTAAAAAAACATTAGTGTGCCCTTTGGGACGACACTACTTACATATACTATCCTGTTCAATGTATAAGTGCAAAGTGCATGAGTGCATAGTGTATAGTGTGCCATTTGGGACGCAGCTATTGTGGACGATCTATGGAAGGTTGGGCAGCGTCAATGGTTTTTTTAAGCATGTGCATTCAGGGATACCTGCAGCAGGTGCTGCTGGGTGTTGCTAATGCTGAGTAACAGCTATAGTAGCTGTGCCCAGCAGTTGAACTATGCCACTGTTTTGAATTACTATATAAAGACTATGGAGTATTGTATATTTGCACTGTATCTAAGACTGGGGTATGCCTCAAATTAGCTTGAAAATATTGCAAGTCAGCACCTGACATAATTGTGAATATTCTGCTCACCTGCAAGTGTTTTTTGTTGTTGTTGTTAATCATTTGAGATCCCTTTTTTGTGTAATAAATAAAGGTTATTTAAGTAAAAGTCATTTTTTCTTTATTTTCTTTCTAATGAACTAGGGGTAACACATGTATTGCTTATTATTAGTTCATGTTAGTAAATACCAAGGAAGTCACTTTAATTCGTGACACCACCACTGCCACCACCTACCCATCGACCCATCCCCCCTCCCCTGCTCTTCACTTTTGTCCGCGAAACCTTCAGAATGTTGTCATAGGGCCTGTAGGCCAGCGGCGCGTCTAATAATGAAACCTTATTGTGAAGTGTCACCAATATTACACAGTTGTAAATTATATTGAGTAACACTATAATGCTGTATTATAATATTATCTAAACATAACAACAGCATAGCTTTTCAAACTTACTTCTATAGTCTTTTGCCCAATTATTTTTTTCCTCAGCAATATTATATTACATTCAAACAAACAACAACAAAAAAAAGATTCTACGAGTATCATGCATCTACATAGTTAATCTGCAGAGTTGCACAATAATGTCTACATTTAGCAAAGCAGATAAGTCTATGTCTTTAATACACTAGTATTACTCACTTTGCTGCATTAAGGAGGTCTGTTGCATTTATAACTTCTCCTTGATCGACAGTGAATTGAGTTTCGTTCCCAATCACAACCACACCGCCTTTCATTGTCTCTAGAGCAGGCAAGCATCTCCGTGTGACTGAAACACAGGGCAATCATCATTTTAAAGCAATTTAGGGATGCATCAGACGTTAAAGACAACATACCTTAAATTAGAGTAGTTCAACTGTATATGCAGCGAGGAAAATAAGTATTGAACATGTCACCATTTTTCTCAGAAAACATATTTCTAAAGGTGCTGTTGACTTGAAACTTTCGTACGTTGGTAACCACCAAATAAATCCATACAGTATATGTCAAGAAAACAAATCTAATTAGTTTACAAATTAAGTTATGCATAATAAAATGACATGACGCAGGGAAAAACTATTGAACACATGAAGAAAGGGAGGTGCAGAAAGGTAGTGAAAGCCCAGACAGCAGCTGAAATCACTCAGTAGTTATTCAGCAACCCTCTGCCCTTCCTCATTATAAATGAATATTAGCTCCTTCAGTCCAACATCTACATTATCAGGATGATAAAGATGTAACCAGGGTGGACATTTCAGCAAGACAATGATCCAAAACACAGCCAAGGAAACTCTCAAATGCTTTCAGAGAAAGAAAATCAAGCTGTAGAATGGCTCAGCCAATCACCTGACTTGAATCCAATATAAAATACAAGTTAAAGATCAGATTTGATAGACGAGACTCGCAGAACCATCAAGATTTTTACACTCTGATGAAAAAACTCACATCTGGGCAATGCATGTGACTTCATTCTCCATATGAGAGGCGTCTATAAGCTGCCATCACCAAAAAGGCCTTTTATATAAAGTATTAAATGCGTTTCAGTAGTTCAGTAATTTCTTCTTGTGTCATTTCATTGTTATTACACAACTCATTTTTCAGCTTTTTTTATTGTTTTGTTTTATTTTGATGTTTGTTTTGTTTGGGTTTTTACCAAAATCTGGTTCAATTCCATGTCAACAGGTCCTTTAAGCCTAGTTCAGACTGCGTGATTTTAGCCCCGATTTTGGCTCGCCGACAGGTTTTGAGAAATCGCCGACAAATGCCTGAAATCACAGGCAAGTCTGTGATCGTGCACGTGAGTGACAATCACACAGTATGAACAATCAAAGACGCGATCTGAGAGAATCGCAGATGAGTCGCCGATGCCTGCGAGATATTTGGCGTGCTAAATATCTGAAGCTGTCGGCGATTCAAATCATGCCGTGTAAATTGAGTTTTGACTGAAAATAACATCAGCGATCGCCTACAGCCAAAGAGAGAGCAGCATTCACTTGCGTGTGCGTGTGTATACCTGCTGCAGGCCAGCGGGAGGCTGGGGGAAAAGTTAAAAGCGCTCTTTTTCGGTTTATTTGGACCCACAAAATTGAGGAAAAACTAGTGGAGGTTTGAAAGGACTCAGGAGCAACCGTGTCTGTTTGACGTTTCATACAGAAAGAAATTAGTTCATTATCAACGTTGAGGAAAAATGGCTAATTCCCTTTAAACCCAGGTGAGCAAATATGTACATTTTCAACCCCATTAAAGGCTTCTTTCTCGTTATGTAGTTGATAACAAAAGATATACTACATGCTTTTGGCTGTGAGACGTAGTTTGGACGAAGTTGTCGGCGATTCTTCCTATAGTAAAGTCATGCAATGTGAAAGTCCCTGTTGCCGATCCATCTTACAGTGTAAACAAAGCAGCGACGTAACGCTTACACAGATAGTCATGCAGTGTGAAAACATCTGTGACACGACTGCTTTGAAAATCATGCAGTCTGAACTCGGCATTAGACATATTATTCCCAAGGAAAAAAAAATGATGTGCTGTATTTCTTGATTGAACATGATTTGAAAGACTTACAGTTCTTGCTAGGAAAGAGGATTGAAGGGCACAAGCCCTCGCTCAGGATTTGAGGAGCATTCTAAAAAAAGAAAAGGACATTGTTACTCTTTGATCATCTTTATTAGAACATTTTTAATAATAAATAGTTTAATTCTGAACACATTAAAAAAACCTACTTCATCATATTTCAATTTGCAAACATGCAAGGTTTATTAATTATAAAGTGGATCATAACCATGTTGAATCCTATACTTCAGTGATTAACAATTTTTTTTTGCTTGATGCCCCCTTTCCCCCCGAAAAATATTGTAAGGCCCCACTCACTCCACAGTGCATGATATTATCCCTCATATAAGTTCGCAGTAGGTTTGACAACAAAAGGTTGTTTTCAAACAAACAATTTGTTTATTACTATATCTAGGTATGTTTATGCACAAATAATAACCTAATGTAAAATATAAAAGCAAAACATCAGTAGGCCATTTGTATTGGGTGCACCTTGTAGTACTGAAGATGAGTGGTCTGCACATGTCTTATTATTTTGGATGGCCTCATGCATTCGTTAGCAAGAACTTTGGAGGAGACAATGGACTCTGGCTGGGCCAGGCACTCTTTGCTTCGATAAAATGGAATCAAACCATAGTTCAAGTAACTATCTGGTGTTTCCTGCATTTAGTATTTCCAGTATTGCTAGTGATGACCAGCGACGAGATGATCCCAAGGTTTCCATATCCGGGACCAGGCCGTATCCTGAGCAGCAGCTGCGCTGGTCATGGAGGAGTGGAGAGCATGAGACTGATTCCAGTGACGCTCCAGGGACAGACGAGTCTTCGCTGAGGCCAGCTTCCAGCCTCCACCGCTGAGACTGCAGCTCTGCACAAGACTTTTGGCCAGCGGAAAAATTCAAATGGTCATGCCGAACTAAGTCTGGTTTCTCTCAAGGTTTTTTTTCTTCACTCGCCTCGGTGAAGTCTTTTTGTCACCTCTAGCTTGCATGGTTTGGGATCGGTAGAGCTACCCATCGATGGATTTGCTCTTCAGTGTTTGGACTCTCAGTAATGATTTTAAACCACACTGAATTGAGCTAAACTGAACTGAACTTAAACACTAAAAACTGAACTACTCTGTTCCAATTACTATGACCATTTATGTGAAGCTGCTTTGACACAATCTACATTGTAAAAGCGCTATACAAATAAAGCTGAATTGAATTGAATTGATGTTCACCTGGGTACAGTATGCTTGGGACATTACTATTAGCTGCTGAAGGTAAATCAGTGAGACTCTTTCTTTTTTTTTTTTTGGAAATCTGTCGATTTTTTTGGTCAGCCAGGAGATAAATTTAACTAAGGCAAGATGATCGTTCTCCTAATTGTCCGCTGCAATTTTTTTTTTTTAAATATGACGTGACGCCCTTACAGAGCTTGCTGAGGCCCCCTTGAGGCCCCCCTGTTGGAAACCGCTGCTTTATTTGGTGAATTGTCATTTATGTTCATAACAATGCCTGCAATAATAAAAAGCTACAGGTCTGATTGAAAAAACTAAGCATTTAAATATCATTGTATGTTTTATAGAGGTGGCATGGTGGATCAGTGATTAGGACTGTCAACCGAAGAAAACTGATCGAATGAATGTATGTTTCATATAAATGTTTTTATAATGTTTTTTTATATTTCCCAGTGATGGGTTACAGCTGGAAGGCCATCCGTTGCATAAAACATATGCTGGATAACTTGGTGGTTCATTCCGCTGTGGCGACCCCAGATTAATAAAGGGATTAAGCCGAAAAGCAAATGAATAAATGTTTTTTATATTAATGCACTGTGTTTATTATTTATGAACTATGTCATACAATAATTTGAACCAAAATCTCTGATGTTTTAAATATTATACTCACAAAATACACATACAGTACAAAACGTCATATTTAGTCTAAATATCAGTAAACCTTATCCTTACAAAACAATGCTACAGCCAAAAGTCATCGTATTTACCCTCATACCATAATTTATACAGGAAATGTTTGCTCATGTCTCACCTTGGTCATGTCTACTCCCTCCTTGCAGAACTGGGTGTAGTAGGTTTTGTCGCTTTGGCTTTTTAAAGCATTCACTAACGTCATGAATTTATCCGGACATTTCTCCACACAGATCTGTCAAAAGAACATAAACACATATACTTCACTGCCAACGTGTGACTACACAGTCACAGGCCACTTTATTTTAGTTTTAGATATACTATAGATTTTCTAACAACTGGGCTGCACCGGTGTACCTGATAAAGTGTGTAGATACACATGATATTGCAAAAAGAGGCTTAAATGAGTGTCAAACCTGAGTGGTGGGACACTGAAACTCGAGCAGGACCAGAGGACTTGCACACTTCATGATGTTGAAGTAGAACAGCAGAGGCTTTTTCCTGATTATTCAGACAGAACAAAATAAAGATTCATCTCTGAGATTTAGTCTGAGTAGGAAAACATTTCATAATTCCACCACAGAATTGCATTAAACGTCTATTGTCAATGGAAAACATGTCAGGGGAAGCTTTACTCACTCAAGTGGGGTGCCGGCCTGCCCACAAAACTGACCGGTGCTGTCCGTCGGGTAAATCACTTTCCGAGGGTCCCCTTGAGACCATGCTATAACAGAAGATAAAGCCCATTCAGTATCACATGACCAATAACTTGCCCTTAAAAAATGGACAGGTTAGTACTTTTAGCCAGGAAGGCACCATCAAAGAAATGTGAAAGGTACCAGGCTGAAACTTACCCAAAATCCCAACTGCAAAGTATCCCAGCAAGGCCAAGATGAACAGGATACAACAGAGAATGTCTGTGCAGCCCCTGTTCATCAAGAATAGCAGACGGGTTTAGTGCTACAGCAGGTCTATGAGGTTACATAAGTCTTGTTACATAAATCGTTGTGCTTAGATGTGTCTCAAACAGAGTAATTATCGCTAACTAGAACACTAACCTAAAAAAACCACTGATCCCTAATGATTGGGCCGTAATAAGCGTTCTCCAACAAATTCTCTAACTTTCACTGACAACAAATCTGAATTTCCACAACATCTATAATGAGTGGATGAACAGGTAGCTGTTGTGCTTGTATATTAATACTCTAATATAAAAAAATGTTAAAATAATAACATAATATGAAAATGTTTTATAGCTTATTATTTTTTGATCTGCAACCATGACACATTTGGTGGGATTATGATGGAGGACAAAACCTGTAAAAACAATAAACAAAATATTACGCAATATAAATAAATGAACAAATCCATACGTTCCTGCATAAATAATTACGCAAATAAATAAATAAACAAATCCATAAATTCCTGCATAAATGAATACACAAATAAATGAACAAATCCATAAATTCTTGCATAAATAAAAACACAAATAAATAAACAAATCCATAAATTCTTGCATAAATAAATAAATAAGCAAATAAATAAATCCATAAATTCCTGCATAAATAAATACACAAATAAATAAATAAACAAATCCATAAATTCCTGCATAAATAAATACACAAATAAATAAACAAATCCATAAATTCTTGCATGAATAAATAAATAAATACGCAAATAAATAAATAAATCCATAAATTCCTGCATAAATACACAAATAAATAAATAAACAAATCCATAAATTCCTGCATAATTAAATACACAAATAAATAAATAAACAAATCCATAAATTCCTGCATAATTAAATACACAAATAAATAAATAAACAAATTAATAAATTCCTGCATAAATAAATATACAAATAAATAAAAAAAATCCATAAATTCTTGCATAAATAAATAAATAAATAAGCAAATAAATAAATATATGAATCCACAAATTCAACATCAGCTCATTCTGAAACGTAGCCCTATATACATTTCTGGAGACTGTGCATTATGTAGCCAGAGGTTTGTCAAGAAATGCAGACGAGTTTAGTGCTACAGCAGGTCTATGAGGTTGAGGTTAGGGTTAGGGTCTAACCCCAAGTCTTGTTACATAAAACGTTGACTTTAGATTTAGACAAGATAATCATCGATAACTACAACACTAACAACTAATAAGCGGAAAAAAACAGGCCGCTGTTGTGCTTATATATTAATAATATAATATCAAATATGTTAAAATTATAACATAATATTATTTTTCACTCCGCGACCGCAAAACATTTAGCAGGACTTTGATCTCATATGGAGGACCAAACCTTTAAAAACATTAAATAAATCCACAAATTCCAGCAATCATAAATAAAACAATAAAAAAGAAATACACAAATAAATAAATAAAACAATAAATTTAAAAGAAACTTTGCTGTCCTAAAGAGCTTTCTTATTGTGTGTAATTTCATATGAAATTATTACTCCAATCATATTTGCTTTTATTACTTTTACCATTAATAATAATAATAATAATAATTATTATTATTATTATTATTATTATTATTATTAGAGTAATTTCTAAAGAATCATGTGACTCTGAAGACTGAAGTAATGAAGGTGAATCATCTTTAAAATCACTGGAATAAATGATTAAACTAAATATAAACTAATTTTGAACAGTTACTTTATGGTGCAATAACATTTTACAGTTTGTACTGTATTTTTGATGAAAAATTCTGCCTTGGAGAGCAGGAGAAGCTTATTTTAAAACCTACTAACCTCAAATGTTTGACCAGTAGTGTGTGTGTCTATATATGTATATATATCCACAAATTCATTCCCATGAATAAATATGAAAGTTGCTCAACATGCTAATGAGAGGGTATCCATCAATCCTCAAAAGGTGTTCCAAAAAATCGAACGTGATCATTTTAAAACGATACGGCATAAAGACCACCTTTATTTAACAATATATCTGCCTGCACTATTAATTATTCATATATTTATTATTTTACATATATTATATACAGTGCTTAGCTTATACACCCCATTTTGAAAATGAATATTTTTATCCATTTCTCAGTCAATAAAGGTAATGTATTTTGGTGCATTTAAAGAAAACAGATTTATTAAACAGATATGTTTATGAAAGTAATATTTTAGTCACCGAACATATTTAGAAGTTGAAAGAAAATACGATAAAATTCAAGCAAAATATTGCAAAAATAAATTACAACCTACAAAATGTAAACTAAATTTTTCTTTTTTTTCTTTGTTCTTCTTGATTTGTTTTCTATTTTTTAAATTTGTATTTAATATTTTTCTATAACATATAAATTTAAGTGTACAAGATTTTGAACTGTTATCATAAGTTATTTTGTTAGATAAGCTCTAGATTTGGCTTTAGTACTGACTAATCTAATGTATATGCACAACTATAATATTGTATAGCTTCCTATTAAAAATATCAATTTAAAAGAGAGATTTGCGAGGAGTGTACTTATATATGCTGAGCACTGAATCTATTTCTTTATATGTATTTATTTATTTGCATACTTGTTATTTATTTATTTAATGTTATTGCAGGTTCCGTCCTCCATAATCCTATAAGTTTTAGCTTGAATTTAATTTTTGCATAACTTTAAGAAAACCAATATTCACAGCTTTACTACAAATTTACTACAACTTTAAATTAAGCTTTTCTGAACGAATATTGGTGACGCAGAGGCACAGTAGATAGTGTTGTCGCCTCACAGCAAGAAGGTAGCTGGTTCGAGCCTCGGCTGGGACAGTTGGAGTTTCTGTGAGGAGTTTGCATGTTCTTCTTGTGTTCGCGTGGGTTTCCTCCAGGTGCTCCGGTTTCCCCCAGTCCAAAGACATGCGGTACAGGTGAATTGGGAAGGTTAAATTGTCTGTAGTGTATGAGTGTAAATGAGTGTGTATGGATGTTTCCCAGAGATGGGTTGCAGCTGGAAGGGCATCCGCTGCATAAAACATATGCTGGATAAATTGGTGGTTCATTCCGCTGTGGCGACCCCTGATTAATAAAGTGACTAAGCCAAAAAGAAAAGGAATGAATGAATGAAGATCAGTGGAGTCACCAGTGGGTCGCACATCTGTGTTTGCACTCGGTAAACATCAGTGAAGTGTAGTAAACTGATGACCTTTACGGCCAATCACAGTCATTTCTGTTGAGCACTGATGAACACCATTGCAAATCAGTTCCGTTTGAAAACTAACGCGCTCAACAGTACTTAAATGTTTGCGGGAAATTGATTTCTTTTTTTATTGCAGTACTGAAATTTAGTATCATGACAATTCTAATATATTGAAATAATCAGTTTGTTAATTTGAGTTTGATAAATGGCATCTAAAACGAATGAACAAATGAATGAATGAACGAATATTATCCTTTCATGTCAGCCTCAGTTAACAGAAGAATGCGGTAACTGCTTTTGATTTAAGTGACTAAGGTGAAAGGAATAAAATCAAGCTGAAAAAACGAAGATCATTTAATAAAACCTACTGAAGTATACATTTTAAAAAATACATAAATAAATATATGCTATCTAATGCTACTAAAGTAACACTGGTAATGGTTTGTAAACATTAGATTACATATAAAGGTACTAAGCAATGTATTCATCATTCAGAATGTGTCTTACCTGTTATAAATCGGGCCTTTAAATGTGGGATCAAATTTCCTTGGCTCGCCTGTGGAGACAATAAAATGACTCATTATTCCCAAAAGAAATAGCATTTGGATGATGGCCAACATCACAATATCGGCAATTACATATGAAGGTACTAAGCAATGTATTCATCTGAGCTGAAAACCCAATGCATAATTTATAAGGTTTGGATTAAGCTGGTTCATATTTCTGATATCTTAATGAACACACTGAGACATCAGAGTTTTGAATAAACAGACTTTGACTGGAGGGACACGCTTAACTAAATTAAGTTAAATATTAATTTGTTTTCTGACTTTCTAATGCATTGGAATAACATAAGGTTGAGTAAATGAAGGCAAAATGTTTATGGTGGGGTAAACAGACTCTTAATGAAGATTGCTTTCTGCTGTGATGAGAAGGTTTGTGCTATCTTGCAAAATCAAGTAGTGGTTTTGATAGGGCATGAGTTCTTTTCCTCCTACAAATACTGACAAAGATTATTTTATTCTTTATGAGTGTGCAATGAAAATGTCTACCTATATAACCACCTAGCGATGCTTAGACATTTATTTTGAGGAAAAAGGGCAACAACTGGTGGTAAATTTTGAAAAGAAAGGTGACAACTGGTGGTGTGTGTAGAATGAGTGTCCTGTTGAGGAATGTGTAAGTTCATTATTGTTTGGAGCTGCTGGAGAATGAGTTTATTTGTAAAACAATGGTTGTGTATGTAAAACACACAAATGAAGTTATAATTGTGAGAGGTTTTCAGGAGAATGAGTGACATATTATGACATTAATGTGCCATCACACGCCAAGGTATGTTAACGCTTAGACAAAATTGAATCTATGGAGAGAGAACTCTGGTGTGAAAACAGGTGTTTGCATTGTAGGGGACAGGGCCCAGAATAGGATGAACACCTAAAGATATACTAAACCCCTCAGTAAAAAGAAAACATCCTAAAATGGTCAGAGTTACAACGAGAGAGGTGGGGAGAGAAAATCAGTATAAATATTTTGAAGAACTACGCCCAATTTAAATTGTCCTGGAGTGAGACTAGGGATGGGTCTGCTTATAGACGTCTCTGCTTTTTTGGAAAATATTCCAATAAAGTATACTCTTCTGATATTCATAACCCCCAGTCTGAGTTTGATTCATCAAGAGAAAAACCGAAAACCACTACAATACCTCATCACTTCCTGGTAAAGTCTAGAAGCTGTGGATATCAGTATAACATAAGTTTTGTGATGCTGTACAACACTAATTACTATATTTATATTACTATTATTTTATATTATTTTATATTTATTATTTTAGATTTCGTAAAGAGGAGAATATTAGATCAAATAAAATACAAATATTGGGTAATTTAATAAATAATATAAATAATTATCATTAACATCCGGTCACAGCTGTATCCCTTCTAGCAACAACTCTGTTAGTAAGTGTAAAAGAACGCATCCTTTTTAGCTTAATGCTATGACTAAATTGAAAATTACCTGTTTTATTAATCTTGTGAGGTTAAAATTGCCATATTTACATCTACAGTATCACATCACTCTCACATCCTTCACTCAAACATTAGCAAGAAAGTAAAATTATCACGCATATTTAGATCAGCCGGACTGAATATTTGACATGTTTGTGATGGATTCAGTCATCTGTGCAATGCCTCACTTTCACGAAACTCGGCCAAGTGCGAATTTGGCAACGCTACCATGTCTATTTCGAGAAGCAGGTTGGGCCCCGGGATGTGCATCCTGTAAAGGCGAAAGTAAATGATATGAAACTCCTTATATGCCTCTTTATGCCACAAACCCTTATATATTGAGTAAAGATCCAATTCCATTAAGATATTTAGTAAGTTTCCATCTGAAAATAAATCAAAATGTCATATTTAATTACTTATATGCATAGCTGAGCTTAATCTAAGCAACATTTAGGGCATCTTTTTCAATATTTAGATTATTTTAACCCGCAGAATCCTGATTAATAATTGTATCTAGGCCAGATATTATCCTACATCCTTTCCTTACAAATATCACAACGTCAGTGTTTAATAGTGCAGCCCTAATACCTAATAAGCTCCAAATAATTAAACACATACACACAGAGAATACTCATTGTTGACGTTCTGTTTTTAGTCGTTTTGATGAGATACATTTTTGCCTCTGCCCTAAAGCCCCCCTGAGGCTACACTACATTAGTAACCAATAGGCATCGTCTCATAATAACTTTCTGTTTTACGTGTGTGTGCACAGTATTGACAGTTTATAGTGCCATCCATTTAAAAAGCCATCAGTGAACTAGATGCACTCAACAAACAGCTCCCTGATGACCGTAGTATTCAAAACAGTCACACTGTGCAGTATATCAATCAAACCATTCATATCGTGCTTTAAGAGCCTGTATATCAAAGTTCAATTCAATTCAAGCCTATTTATGATAACACTTTTTACAATAGTTATCAATCCAAGCAGCTTTACAGAATGCACACGTCTATATATTACAATCGAAATTATAAAGTTAAGGTGTGGAGAGCACTATAGAGCAGTCAAACATACATATAGTTAACCTACAGCAATAGAATATATTCATATAACACATTCTCAATGAAGTGATCTGATCAACTGAATAATTACGAACAATTATAAGCGAACAAAGTTAAACGGCTGTATTTAAACAGTAGATAACCAGCAATAACAGAGTTAGTCATAAAATTAAAAAATATATATATTTATATGTACTTTTTTTGTCTACAAAACTATGGCTAAAGCTGAAAGTAAGCTTTTTGAGCTATGAAATACATCACTGCTAAAAAAAATAAACATCAAACCTTGGTTTCCATAATAGGCACCCTTCGCCATCAGATTGCCTTCTATTCTTTGTCTCAATGTTTACCGTCAGACAGTCTCAAATACCACTTCCGTCCCCCTTGAAACAGGAAACTAGTCATATTTTGTTCCTCCGAAATACGTCTTGACTGCTTTTCTCAAAAAAAAAAATGCACTTCCTTAAAAGAAAAATGCCCTCACCATTTATTTACGCTCAAGTAATACACTTTTTTTCTTCTGTCGAACTCAAAGGAAGATATTGTGAACAATGTAGAAAAAAGCAGCCATTGACATCCATAGCAGGAACAAAAATGACTATGGAAGTGAATGAGTGTTTTATCAAGCATTCTTACTTATATCTTGGAACAAATAGAGAATGAGTAAATCATGACAAAATGCTCCTCTTTGGGTAAACAATTCCTTTAAATTTGCAGTATATATTTACTACACTCTGTTGTTATCTGTTGTAGTTTTAATGTTATTTTATTGCTAATCTTAAACATGCAGTATGTAGTATTGACAGTGGTTGAGGTAGTGGTGTTAGTGAGGCCAGCAGGGGGCGCTCAACCTGTGGTCTATTTGAGACCTAATGCCCCAGTATAGTGAAGGGGACTCTATACTGTCAGTGGGATGAGACGATAAACCGAGGTCTTGACTCTCTGTGGTCACTAAAAATCTAATGGCACTTCTCATAAAGAGTAGGGGTGTAACCCCAAATTCTCTCCTTCGGCCCTTACGATTATGGCCTTCTAATCATCCCCCTCCACTAAACTGGCTTTTTCACCATCTCTTCATTCCACCAATAGATGGTGTGTGGCGAGCATACTGTGTCACATCTGTCAGTGACCACCTGGGGCGCTGTAGTGCATCAGGACTCAAAAGGCACTACAGCGTCCCGGAAAGACTACAATTCCATACATACCACGCGCATACACCGGAACACATATACTGATCTGCCATTCACAGCTGTCTTCATTTCTGTTGATTATCTGGACTATATATTCCATCATTCGATCGTTGTTTGTGATCGCGTCGTTTGTCTACCTTGTCTTTCTTGTCGTTCTTGTCCCCAGTTCTAGTAAGTCTTGCATACCGAGTTTCTTGATCTTGTTCTTGAATTTTTGCTAAAGTCTAGTTCGTGTCTTAGTTTCTTGTTTTGTTTGTTTGTTTGTTACTTCGCACTTTGATATTTTTGGATTTTTGTTCACTGTTTTTGCACTTTAATATATTAAAAATCTGCACTTGGATCCGCAACCCTTTGTTCCCGTTTTTGTTTTGATCACGCTAAACGTGACATACTGGCACTGTTGTCCTGTGGCTGCGGTCGCATCATCCAAGTGGATGCTGCACACTGGTGGTGGTGTGGAGAGACCCCCAAATGATTGTGAAGTGCTTTGGGTGCATGACCATACATGATAAATGCGCTATATAAATACACATTACTTACTAGGTATCGTGGTCGAAATTCACAATATTGGAGACATTTTTTTTCCTGGCCGCTCCAACAAAGAATCAAAGCAAAAGCAGGTTGCCAGATTGACGGGACCAACTTGAGCGAGCATGTCTGATAATTGAGCCTTACAATGTAAGCTGCTCAGCTAATGTTTACATTTGTAATATATTTTTATTGTTTGCGTATTAAAAACCAACTGATAAGGATTTTTGGATGCTAATACTGTCCTGCAGAAGTTGGATTTTGGGACAGGCCAAATATATGGAGGCAGACTTTTGGACTGAAATGAGGTACTGTCAAGGTACCCAGGTGTGTCAAAATATAATTGGGTGAACTGACATTGGGCGGAGTAATACTGAACAAAACAAAGACACGAAACGCACATTTTCAAAGGAGAATATCTGACTTGATAATTGTTTTTAGATAAAAAAGTGTTGTATGCAGAACTGTTGTAAACAATGTATGTTTTGAATTTAAACAAACAAATTAAATTTAATAATGTTCAATTTAATTAGTTTGTTTAAATTAAGCCCAAATAAATTGTTTACAACCACTTAACGTAAAAAATTAAGTAAATCCAAGGAATCATCTTTGAATATTTTTTTCAGTGTATGTTCACCTAGCATGTTTCTTCAATATCTGCAAAACTATTTAGAATTTTTTTTTATTTCTACAGCTTTTACTTGAACCACTTTTACCGAATTTTATTAATAAAGTTATTAAAAAAGTTATCTGGAATGGCAAAGAAAGCCTTCTTGCAGACTTCTAAAGTTCATCGAGATCATTTGCATTCAACTTCAATGCCTCCTCCTTCATCTTACTCCAGACATGCTCAATAATGTTCATGTCTGGGGACTGGGCTGACCAATCCTAGAGCACCTTGACCTTCTTTGCTTTCAAGAACTTTGAAGTATGATAAGGAGCGCTATCCTGCTGAAGAATTTGCCCTCTCCTGTGGTTTGTAATGTAATGGGCAGCACAAATGTCTTGATATTTCAGGCTGTTGATGTTGCCATTCACTCTGCAGATCTCTTGCATGCCCTTATACTGAATGTAGCCCCAAATCATGATTTTTCCTTTAACAACTTGGCTGATTTCTGTTAAAATCTTGGGTCCATGCTGGTTCCAATAGGTCTTCTTATCACTTTTCCGAATTTTCATTGTCAATCTTAGCCAATCATAATGGGGTTTTTTAGGGTCAATTTTGAATTTCCACAACCAGCCACAGGGATCAGGGAGATGCTGGCTTGACCTCTCCTAGATCCATATTATGGTACTTTTATGCTTTAGAACAGTGGTCCCCAAACACCGGGTGGCAAACTGGTCCATGGATCAATTAGTACTAATTAATCAATTTAGCTTAAGAAATCATTAATTATTTCTGTTTTACTTATTATCCGAGTCTGAACGACCTTTTATTTTGAAAAATCTTTTATTTTATTTTACCGTTTTCTCTCTCGTACATCTCGGTCACTTGAGCAACTAAATTTAACCCACAACCTATCAAAACGAGCAGGAAACAGACATCTTTGTGAAGTTTCTTTGTGCAGGGAAAAAAAGGCCCAGTGAAGGACCAATTAAGTGTCAAGGAACCCATTTGTCAACAAATCAGGTGAATCCCCCATGTCTGTGCAAGAAGAAGATCAACTGCTGGAGATCACAAATGACTGTGGCCTTTTAGGGGCCATTTACGTTTATCACGTCATTTCTGCGTGCAAGTTAGTTAATTCCAATGGTTATTTCCAAATGATGCGCTTGCTCCTTCGAGACACACCCAGTTGAATGAACGTGACAAGAACTGAGCGATCAGCTTCATACTTTGTATGGAATATACACATTAAAGTAGACTAATTATGTCAGACAAACACAGAACACCCAAATACTGCTGTGCTGTTTAATTTTTGTCCATAAATAAAATAAAACTTGTATCAGTTAGGGGTGAAGGGTACACCGGTGTCATAGTCATCACCAGTGTGAAATTGCGCCAGGACTAGGATTTTCTAATACCATCAATATCGTAATAAATCAATTATATTCCTTGAACGGCTGCATTTACATCAATAATAGCTCATTCTAAATAATAAGCCATAATAAGGCTACCTGCTGATGGTAGTGGCTGACAGTGACTTTGATTCACTGGAGTGGTGGCGTCTCCAATGTTCCCACTTCCCACGCATTAGCCGTCTGGCAAAAAATACTTATGCATCCCAACCACAAGCTCATCCTCCACATGTCTAGTTTAGAGGACGAGAAAGTTAGTTTTTGTGAAAAGTACACATTATTACACTGTTCTTGTGTTATTACACTGCTAATTTTTGTTTCGTTGTACACTGTTAAGTAAGATCTTTAGGTTTTTTGCTAAATAAATATGTCGAGAATGCATAATACTCTCCCATGTCTCTTTTTGATAAGGATACCTACCATTTACTTATTATATTATAAAAATAGTAACTTTATTCACATACTAAAGGGACAGGGCAGGCTAGTCCTCCCAAAATGTACCAAAAAAAAATTATTCCCTGATATTATACCGTCACCGTTCAAAAGATTAAAAATACAGTGATATTAATTTTAGGTCATATCGCCCACCCCCAATCAGAGTTACAGCAATGTTTTGTCAGCTTGTCATCCTCTGAGAAAAAGATTGATGGTCGCCTAGCAATCTACGTAAACCCCCTTGCCCCCAGCATGCGGTAAATCTGTCAATCGTTGACTATTCCGCAGAGATAAAAAGGTTGGGACCACTGCTTTAAAAGAGTCACCTTTAAATATAAATGCATTTTCTTCAATTTAATCAAACGGAATCCACGCTCTGGGATATTTTCCAGGCTTGCCTATTATTGAAGTTGATGTAAGTTGTTAATTTTAGTGGCATTTTGACAATTGGTGTTGACATGAACTTCAAGCACAAGAAAGTCCAGGAGCCTCATGTACGAAGACTTGCGTGGAAATCATACTAAAACATAGAAAAAAACTCAGATGTATGAAACCCTAAATACGCCGAATCTCACGCATATTCTGTTTGTACATCTGAATGAACGTGAAACTGAGCGCAACATGCACAAGCACAAATCCCCTCCCTGCCTCCATCCCCGTATGAATATGCTAATGACTCTACTTTGGCAAAAACCAACGAAAAAGCAATGGCAAAAGCAAGCAAAAAGAGAAACTTTGAACAGCATGTGAATTGTGCTGCTTTCGGAGGTAGACCGGAGAGAAAAACTGTTTTATTTGCAAGTTTGTCCTCTGGAATTAATAACCAAAGAAAAAATAGAGTGGGGAGAGTTTTATTTTTTTTTTTTGTAGTGGGGAGAGTTTAGCTGATGCGGTTAACACAGTTGGGTCTGAACATCGCACTGAGTGGATTAAAAAAGAAATAGTGCGATCTATAGGTGTAAAATTTTATAGTGTCTTTCACAGCCTAAGTGGCGCAGCTCGTTAAACCCATGGCAACATGTGTTGACTAGTTCAAGCATGAACTCGGTTCGAATCCAGTGGCTGATGAACTTACTCTTTATTTTCCCCGCTACATACCAAATTTTGCCTATACTCTTTATCATGAGAAAGACAAGTAGGAATCATTAATAAGTCTGCGCATCATATTTTATTTGCACATTTCAAGAGTTCACACTTAGCTGATGATTTACAAAAGCTTGTTTGGTATGTTGTCCCGGGAGAGAGCCCCGAGCTCAAGGGCTCCTCGAGCCCGGGGCTTCCTCCCGTTGGCAGAGCAAGAGGGGAGCCTGAGCTCGGTGGATCTCAGAACTCCCCTGTCGCTGTAGCTAAGGGAACGCAAGGGATTAGACAAGCTTGATTGTTATGCATGTTGAATGTCTTTGGATGGTGGGAGGAAACCGGAGAACCTGGGGAAAACCCACGCGGACACAGGGAGGACATACAAATTCCTCACAGAAACACCCACCGGTCCTGTGGAACCAAAAACTGTGGCTATTTATAGTAGCTTAGGGCTCATATGATTGGAAGATAGTGACTAGCAAATGCGAGACTGGCCGTGATAAATCATAAGCACGTGATCCTCTCGAAATTAGTTTATGAGTAAACTTCACTTATTGAATGGAAATGTTTCTGATTCACGTATGCCAGTTCATCCTCAGATGGTGCCTTTATAGAAATGTGCGTGCAGTAGATTGCTCCGATATAATTGGGAAAACCAGCAACCGCTGCGAATTGCGCTTTAATGTTTGGATGGTCAAATGTATGGTACGGAAACCTTATGCGGACGAACACGACTCATACAGCTGAGAAGACACTTTGTAGAGAGCAATTTAACACAACTGCCTCTAGGAGTCGCCAATGGAAATAAAACAGACACGCACAAAAAAAAAGTGCGTACGCCAGCCATAAAGCTGGCGTGGAGCTGTGCACATTCCCACGTTTAGTTCATCGTTAGTAAATCCAAACGTGAGCGATTCTGATCGTGAAACCTGGCGTACGCAAAGTATTTGTGTGTACACAGCATTGATACATGAGGCCCCATGTTACAACATATATGGCTTATTAATACAGATGCCATGAACAGAACACCACTTTCCATCAAAGAAACCCTTCCAAGTTGGATCAGTGGCAGCTGTGCATTTAAAAGCAGTGATCATCAACAGCTTCAGGGTATCTGGGGGGAAATTACAATTCAAGCGATCACAAGCGCCAAAAAAAGGGAGCTTTTCCATAAATGCAATCTGCAGTGCACAGCTGTTGTTTATAAAGGCATGTTTTTTTTTCTGCGTTATCAATTTGCTCAGTCTCTTCCACAGATTGTGCGTTACATACAAGCTTGATCTGATCAGACATATGGCTGGCAGACAACCTACAGCTTGATTCTAATCAAACACTTTGGCCCCTGTTTCCAACTGACCTTCTCCTCCCGCAAAGTCACGTGACCTCCAGACACAATAAGGGCCACAGATATTTGAGATGCCTTTATAAGGGCATCGCGATGTTGTGAGATTGCTAGGCAACTGGAGAGAAATCTATCATTGTCATTCAAGAACGAGCCTTATAAAAGTTACAGTCAAGCAGGCACTTCCCACAGTCTTAGTCAGAGATTGAATTTAAGGATCTCTGGTGTTTGTATGGTTAAAAGATCATAACTAGAAAAAGATGACAATTGGAGAAGTCATTGGAGTGTGTGAGTATGTCACAGACACATTCAGACTGTTTTTTAGTCAACATACACTAATGTAAGTAGTAATTCATATTTTGATAAGAATACTTAAGACGTCTGGGTAACAATAGGACAGAAAATTTATAGTTTTACTGAACACAAGTTCTTTTTACTAATGCTATGTATTCGAGTCTGGCCTTGGTGATCATCATTCTCTTTCTGTCCACTGTCTGATCCTGATCTCGTCTCTACTACTGTGTGTGCCAGTAATATTGAGGTAAAAGTCATATTTATATGTATATATTACAGGACAAATGTAAAGTACAACAAGGTAAAGGCAAGAAATTAAAATTTACACACTACCTGTATACACACTAGTATACACACTACCTGAACAAAGTCTTGTCGCCTATTCAAGTTTTAGGAACAACAAATAATAACTTGACTTCTAGTTGATCATTTGGTATCAGAAGTGGCTTATATGAAAGGCAAAGGCCTCTAGATTACGTTTATTTTACCAAAATAAAATATGATCGTGCCTTGATTTTTAATTATTTAATTAGGACAGTAACGTCTGACTTTGCTTAGACAAAAGTCTAGAATATAAAGTCATGGTGCAGTGGAGAAAGATTTAATATTGTGTATGACTCCCATGAGCTTGGAGGACTGCATCCATACATCTCTGCAATGACTCAAGTCACTTAATAATAAAGTCATCTGGAATCGCAAAGAAAGCGTTCCTGCAGGACTCCCAGAGTTCATCAAGATTCTTTGGATTCATTTTCAATGCCTCCTCCTTCATCTTACCTTAGACATGCTCAATAATGTTCATGTCTGGTGACTGGGCTGGCCAATCCTGGAGCACCCTGACCTTATTTGCTCTCAGGATCTTTGATGTGGAGACTGAAGTATAAGAAGGAGTGCTATCCTGCTGAAGAATTTGTAATGTAATGTAATGGGCAGCAGAAATGTCTTTCTCTGCAGATCTCTTGCAAGTCCCAATACTGAATGTAACCCCAAACCATGACTTTTTCTTCACCAAACTTGACTGACTTCTATGAGAATTTTGGGTCTATGGGAGACCCAATAGGTCTCTTGCAGTATTTTGGGATGCAGTTCAACAGATGATTCAGAAAAATCTATCTTCTGCCACTTTTCTAAATGATCAACTAGAAGTCAAGTTATTATTTGTTTCTCTTACAACTGGCCACAAGTTTTTAAAACTGATTGACGACAAGACTTTTGTCAGGTAGTGTATATTTATCAATATATAGTTCAATTTCACAAAAATTCTGAGAAATTTTTTAAATTTCATTTTATATTTTTTTGTTTCATAATAGTTTTTCAGGCAATTAAACTAAAATTCCACAATTACAATTGTACAATTAAAACTGAAAACATTTAAATATGAACTATTTTAAAAGATTTGGAACAAAGATAAACATTAGTAAAAAGTAATTTTTACATAAATTAAAAGGCTCCTATTTTTCTCATTTTTACACGCTGGTATGGTGTCTTATACATTTGCAAAGTTTCAGCTCATAATTCCAATCAGATCATGTGTTATACCCTGCATAAAATGTAAATTTTAAGAAGAAATTTTAGCTGTTTTGTGCCTGTGCCTTTAAATGCAAATGAGCTGGTCTCCCCGCCCACTCGAAGCAGGTTATCACCACCTGCTGTTCGGGCATGCTGCTTCAGAAGGATACCCAGCCAGCGTCAGACGTGGGGTTAATGGCAAAATAACAAACAGCAACCCAGTCACAATACCACAGTAAGAATAAACCTGGAAGTTTGATGTTGAGTACATGATGTAGTTATTGTGGGGTTTATAAAGCCTTACTGCAACAATGAATGAGCCACACACAATTGCCATTAAATAGTTTGTCTTGCGCACACCACTGACACAGCACACACATACACTTTTAACATTTACTTGCAGGCAAATGTGACAATGCCCACCATACAAGTAAATATATGCAGCTGTATAGAGATCTGTTATGTATGTTACTTTAAAATATGTCTGATTAAATGTATCTTTTTTTTGAGCAAGAAAAACAGAATGACGATCATACACATCATATACATTATTTACAGATTTAAATGCTCATTAATTCTGACAATAAATCTTTCAAAGATCATGATGACAAAAAGTCATCTGAGTGTGTGAGAAAACTTCACCATGACCCAGACTCGAGAAATTCACGTCATAGCTTGTTCTAAAATGAGGAACTTGAAAACCCATCAGCTGAAGCTCAAGAATGAGATGAGTTCTAGACAGTCTCAGGAACTTGCAAAGAGGCTTTAGGTTAGTCTGAATGTATTTAATACATGTTTCGTCAGGCTTAAATCTTCTGACTGACTCTTGCTGAAGATGTAGCAATCAATACTGAAATCTTTTCACTATGGAGTTATGACTGTTTAGTAGAAAATTAAGGGTGTGTTCACACTTGTTTGCAACCGAACATCCAAAACTATGCTGTGTGCAGGCCAGGGCTAAACGCTCTCTCTATGTGATATTTATATCAGGTGAAAACTTGTGAAGAAGTAAAATGTGTCAGATCAGTGATTCTCACACTAAACAGACAAACAAACAAACAAACAAGCAAATATCTGCTGCAAGGTGTATATATATATATATATATTAGAGGTGTGAACCTATACTGGTCTCACGGTTCGGTTCGGTTACGATTATCATGCCTTCGATTCAGTTCAATTCGATATCTCGGTGCATCACGGTGCATTGACGATGCTTTCCATATACAGTGTTATATTTAAGGGGGGAGGCTATAACAAGCTGTCTGTATAAACACACAGACACACAGCTCCACACTGTCTCTCATTCAAACACACACAAACATAGACAGCACAAAACAAACAAACAAACAAACAAACAAACACACACACACAACCACAAACACTTAAGCCCTTGCAACAGGGAGAGCTCGCGCTGAGCGGAGCAGAAAAACGACAAAACCAAAAAAAAGAAGCACTTTTCCGACGGTCCCTTACTGAGAGCTCCTCTCAGTGCGAGCTCTCCCGGCTAAACACATATTGCGAGGGCTTAAACAGAGCAGTGCTCGTAATGTCGAGCGAAAAAAAAAGAAAGACAGCTGTGAAACATAACCAGCTTTGTCTTTTTGTAGGAAACGCACTTCAGATCTTTTTAGGGTAAGAGGTTTTTGAGTTATTGCCGTCTATAACTGAATGTGTGTCAGGAAAATCGAAAACAAAACCAACTGAAGCGCGCTCATTTCTGGCGCCCCCCTGGATGTACAGCGGCCTTAGCATATGCCTATGGTGCCTATGCCACGGGTCGGGCCTGAGTTGGCTGAGTGTTGTAAATACTCGCGCTCACCTCCCTCGCGACAGAGCGCATAGGAGATAAATGACGTCAATACATAAAAACCGGCTATGATTATGATGTTTTTGGTATTTTACTTAGACCTTGAACGTCTTGGGACTATTGCTGTCTCTGAAAGACGAAAGAGTAGGAGATCTAATTTTGTGCTCTGGAGATGAATGAAGGGGGATCTTATGGGTTTTGAATGTCGCAAGGGTGAGTATTTAATAACATCATTTTCATTTTAGTGGGAACTAACCATTAGGACAGGAATCATCATGGGCTGGTGGTAATTAACAAGTACTTCAGAAGTTAGGATGAAAATTAGGCCACTAGTAATTTTGCTCACTTCAAATGACTTTAGAAATTTCTCAGTTTCAGTGCTCTGTGTGGCCTTGGTCATCTTGTCTCTCACCTGTGTCATCCTGATCTCCACTATTGAGTTTTCCAGTAATATTACATTTGTGAAATTGTGCACTATAGTAATTGATATTTTTGTCTAAATGTGAAACTAGACATTTATTTCACTGAATTGGCGACTGTCAAAGGTCAGGAAAAGGGTTTGAATTTCCTTCTTACTAGGAAAAACATTAGTGCTCCATTTGGGACGACACTACATACATAGACTATAATTTTAAGTGTGTAAGTGCATAGTACATAGTGTATAGTGTGCTAATTGAGACGCAGCTATAAACTATTTTAAAATAAATAATATTAGGGTCAAAGATGAAAGATGTATTGAGTAAAATATATAGGCTTATTAAGGTAGCATTCAGAAAAAACAAAACACCAGCGAAGAAATGAGACACAGAGGAACATAGACACCTACTGCCAGCTAGTGTTTCGAAAGTGTTATTGCAGAGCAACACAAACAGCGCCCAGAAGTATAAATCCACGGCTAGACGAATTGTATGCGCCGTGGGTCATGCCGATCACTCGACACAGAAGTATAAACCAGGCTTTAGGCACTTGGCCTGCAGCCTAGAGCCAACAAACGCCTCCATCCAGTGCCGATATACACCCATGTCGCACTGCTAATGTGATATTGCTCATATATATGATTTTTTTTCTGAACACACACACACACACACATTTTTAAGAACTCTGTTATAGTTTCATTTAAGTTTATTACGTTATTATTGAGGGAGTCACACCATTTAAAACCTCAGTTTCCCTGTAATGCAAACATTTAAGGAATAGTTCACGCAACACTGAAACATTTCACAACATTTACTCCCTCTTTACTTTTCACAAACATGTTTGAGTTTCTTTCTTCTGTTGAACGCAAAATAAGATGTTCTGAAAAATCTTGAAAACTGGCGGTAACCATTAACTTCCAAGGAATTTGCTCTCTGCACTATGGATGTCAGCAGTTTCCAACATTCTTCAGAGTATCTTCTTTTGTGTTCAACAGAAGAAGAAAAAAAAACATCAATCAGGTTTGTAAACACTTAAGGCTGAGTAAATAGTAAGAAAATTGTTCATTTCCATAACTTTATTAGGCTTTTACTATATTTATAATGACTATAATGTTGTAAAGCATTGTGAAATTAAGTAATGGGTTAGCTTAATATTCTCATTAGGACGCAAAAGCAAAACATAAGAGGGTGGCAGTAATTACTGACCTGAGAGTAATTACGCCAATGTGTGTGTGTTACGCCAACACACGCCTGTTGTTTTCTTGCTTACATTCATCATACCGTATCCTCACACACACTTATCTATTTCATTCATTCACGTATCTATGATTTCTGTCGACCACCAGTGTGCAAGTCTGCATTACTACGAGTCTTCATGAAAATCCCAGAGAGACCCACGCCCCACGCATTAGTCATTGTTTCCATCAGAAGACCATCCCTACCACTTTCAGAAGGAGGAACCCTGAAATGAAAACGTCTTACCATATTTAGATTCTGGGTTTTTCTCTTCTGGCTCCATTGCAAAGATATGATGCGCACTTGTGGCAGTCAATTAAATCTCTGAGGGAATCGTATTGCCGTCGCTTAGTCTTGTGAGGAACTGGCCATCAGTAATTCCGCTGCTCTACAGTGGAAGTGTATGGCAGGAACGTAACAGTACAGACATGACGATGTGTTTCGTTTTTTTCGAGCGTGTCAGGGTTGAATCCGCCAATCAGAAGAGCGGAAAAAATGATAGGCAGTCGCGTCAGCCAATCAAAACACACAAACGCGACTGAAAACTGATGATGCACATGAAGAAATCAGAAATTCTGTTGCAAAACTCTGCGTTTAATTTTGCAAAACAAAGATGACACACAAAGATTGCCTATGTTCGTATAACAATCAAATGTTTGATGTTATTTTGGTTAAAATATTTTGTATAATGAATTTATGATGAGCTTAGAATGGAAGTTTCTATCAAAACTAGACTGTTTGACGTGAGAAAAGCAGCACATTCATTGAGTTCGATGGAAATGCCAGGTCGGTTCCTAGAAATCCTAATTAAATGAACGTTTTATTAACACTTGCCAAATGTGACACTCTCTGATTGTCATCATGAATAATGCAATAAACAGAATCATGTTTCACACCTGGTGACAAAGTTGTGCATTTTCTTTGTGAGCCAGTTCCTTTACTAAAGCTTTTAAAATTCACCTCATTTAATTGACAACAAATAATAATACTAATTAAAAACAATGGTGATAATAACAACAACAATAATAATAATAATAATAATAATAATAATAATAATAACTAGAATTGTACATTTCCTAAAGGAAATGTGAATGGGGTTTGCGTGGCAAATCGATGGGGTACAATGTATTTGTTTTGGTAGCTAGGGTATTCTGAATGGTTGCTAGGGTGTTCTGAGTGGTTGCTAAGGTGTCCTAAGTGGTTGCTAGGTGGTTGCTAAGGTGTTGCTAGGCGGTTGCTAGGGTGTTCTGAGTGGTTGCTAAGGTGTTGCTAGGCGGTTGCTAAGGTGTCCTAAGTGGTTGCTAGGTGATTGCTAAGGTGTTGCTAGGTGGTTGCTAGGGTATTCTATGTGGTTGCTAGGCGGTTGCTAGGGTGTCCTGAGTGGTTGCTAGGTGGTTGCTAAGGTGTTGCTAGGTGGTTGCTAGGGTGTCCTGAGTGGTTGCTAGGTGGTTGCTAAGGTGTTGCTAGGTGGTTGCTAGGGTGTCCTGAGTGGTTGCTAGGTGGTTGCTAAGGTGTTGCTAGGTGGTTGCTAGGGTGTTCTGAGTGGTTGCTAGGCGGTTGCTAGGCGGTTCTTAGGGTGTTCTGAGTGGTTGCTAGGTGGTTGCTAAGGTGTTGCTAGGTGGTTGCTAGGGTGTTCTGAGTGGTTGCTAGGCGGTTGCTAGGCGGTTGCTAGGGTGTTCTTAGTGGTTGCTAGGTGGTTGCTAAGGTGTTGCTAGGCGGTTGCTAAGGTGTCCTAAGTGATTGCTAGGTGGTTGCTAAGGTGTTGCTAGGTGGTTGCTAGGGTATTCTATGTGGTTGCTAGGCGGTTGCTAGGGTGTCCTGAGTGGTTGCTAGGTGGTTGCTAAGGTGTTGCTAGGTGGTTGCTAGGGTGTTCTGAGTGGTTGCTAGGTGGTTGCTAGGCGGTTGCTAGGGTGTTCTGAGTGGTTGCTAGGTGGTTGCTAAGGTGTTGCTAGGCGGTTGCTAGGGTGTCCTGAGTGGTTGCTAGGCGGTTGCTAAGGTGTTGCTAGGCGGTTGCTAGGGTATTCTGAGTAATTGCTAAGGCGTTGCTAGGCGGTTGCTAGGGTGTCCTGAGTGGTCGCTAGGCCCTTACTAAGACGTTACTAGGCGGTTGCTAGGTGGTTGCTAGGCGGTTGCTAGGGTAATTTGGGTGGTTGCTAGGCAGTTGCTAGGGTACCCTGGGTGGTTACTAGGCAAGCCTCACATACTTTTCTGATGAAATATTTATACTTAGTAAGCATTTCTAGCAAGTTACAGTACATGGCTAGTCAATATTAGCATGTAGCTAGTCACTGCTAGCATGTGTAGCATATAGGAAGTTCCGTTTGCTAGCATGAGTCAAACGAGCCAATCCCCAAGTCTCTACGATGTTCTGATGCTGAGATATAGCTGTTGATGAATGGTTGCTAGGGTACTCTGTTTTGTTGCTATGGGTGAGGTTACAGAGTGAGCTTGAATGTGGTTGGCTGTCTAAGTCAAAAGAACCAACCCCCATCTCTCTATGACAGTGCTATGCAAAGATATGCATCTAGGCCTATTTTAATGGAAGTCTATGGAATCAGTTTGGGGGCGTGGCTTGTGAGCTTCATTATCATATTGAGATGCTCATTGGTTGTCTTAGTCAGATGAGCCATCCCCAAGTCAATAGGACATTGCTAAGCAAAGATATGCATGTAGGCCAGCTATAATGGCAGTCTATGGGATCAATTTGGGGGCGTGGCTTGTGAGCTTCATTATCATATTGAGATGCTCATTTGTTGTCTTAGTCAGATGAGCCAACCCCCAAGTCAATAGGACACTGCTAAGCAAAGATATGCATGTAGACCAGTTACAATGGCAGTCTATGGGACCAGTTTGGGGGCGTGGCTTGTGAGCTTCATTATCATATTGAAAAGCTCATTGGTTGTCTGAGTAAGATGAGCCAACCCCCAAGCCAATAGGACACTGCTAAGCAAAGATATGCGTGTAGGGCAGTTATAATAGAAGTCTATGGGACCCATTTGGGGGCGTGGCTTGTGAGCTTCATTATCATATAGTGATGCTGATTGGTTGCCTGAGTCAAATGAGCCCACCCCCATGTCTCTATGACACTCCTATGTAATGTTATAGATGTGTGACCTTTATAATGGAAGTCAATGGGATCTGCAATGGGACATCCCACCCCATGTTAAGTCAATGGGGCAGTTAGAGGGGTCTTTAAATGGTCTGGGGGGGCGTGGCTTGTGAGCTTCAAAATCATAATGAGATGCTGATTGGTTGCCTGAGTCAAATAAGCCCACCCCCAAGTCAGTATGACACTGCTATGTACTGTGATTGACATATGACATTTATAATGGGAGTCAATGTAATGAATGGAAGTCAATGGCCAATGTAAAGTCAATGGGGACCACTTTGGGACGTCCTAGCACCCCAGGGGAACAGCCTATACCCCCTTTCGGGGTATGTTCTCACTTAGGCTGCAACCCCCTACAGATGTTGTGAATCCCATATTTCTATGAAATTCACAATGGACGCAGTGATTGGTTAAAGTTCGGCTCCATGTAAAGTCAATGGAGACTTTGGGACGTCCTAGCTCCCCAGGGGTACAACATTTACCGCCTTTCGGGGTGTGGTTTGAAGCCTCCTATAACCCTCTCGAGATGTCGCGAATCCTATGTCTCTACAAATTTCGCTGTTGGCGCTACGGCGATTTCCGGGAATAGTATCTTACGAGTGTCTAGAAAATGAATGGGAGTCAATGGGGCCCATGTAAGTCAATGGGGACCACTTTGGGACGTCCTAGAGCCCCAGGGGTACAACTTATACCCCCTTGCGGGGTATGTTCTCACTTAGGCTGCAACCCCCTACAGCTGTTGCGAATCCCATATTTCTACGAAATTCACACTCGGCGCTGTGATTCTTCAAAGTTCGGCTCAATGTTAAGTCTATGGGATTTTTGGGGGGGGGTTTTTGGCCCCTGCGGGGCCAAAAAACCCCCCACCCCTTATAAAAGTCATAGCACACCATTCCCGATAAGACCGCACGATTTGAGCCCACTTTCAAGGGTCTGGGACGAAAGCTGCGGGACTAGTTACGCGCCGAAAAATAGGACGGAAGAAGGAAGAAGAAGAAGAAGAAGAAGGAAGAAGAATAATAAACCAGGCACAATAGTAAGAATGGACTTTGCCTATGGCAAACCCCATTAATAATAATAATAAGAAGAAGAAGAAGAAGAAGAAGAAGAAGAAGAAGAAGAAGAGGAGATAAGTGAAAGAAGAAATAAGTTTAAGTAATAGACTAATGATGTGTGTGGTAATGGGGTGGGAAAATAATAAGCTTGGCTTAATCCCACTCCATTTTTGACTATGTTGAAATGTATTATTATTATTTATTTATTTATTTTTTTTTTTTGCATGATATTTCTGTTCGAAATAAATTAAATCAAATAAAAATAATAACACTACGGGTCAAAAGTTTGGTGTCTGTAAGATTTAAAATGTTTTAAAATAAGCTTATTCTGCTCACCAAGGCTGCATTTATTTAATCAAAAATACAGTAGAAATTGTAAAAATCATTTTTTTTTTCAAAAGTAGCTTATAATTTAATTTAATAATTTATTCCAGCAATTTTAAAGATTAATTTTTAGCTTCATTAATCCAGTCTTCAGTCACATGATCCTTCAGTAATCACTCTAATATTTATAATAATAACACTAATATAAAAATAATAAGAAAAATAATTATTATTATTAATGCTAATAGTAATAAAAGCAATAATGACTGGAGTGTTAATTTAATTTGAAACTACATACAGTAAGAAAGCAGTTATATATATTTTTTTTACATTTAATAAATGCTGCCTTGATGAAAATAATTTTCTTAAGAAGCATGAAAAATAACTGAAAATAGTATATATAAAATGAATGTTCACAAGATCCTAAATTTTTATTTATTGTATTGATTTAAAAAATATCGCCCCCTAACTTGGTAAAGAAGAACATGAGCTGTTAAAAATTTCCCCAAACTAAAGCAACATTTTGCATTTTTACTGCCCTGCGTTTTACTTCATTTTTTCATCAATATATTTTTATTATTTTCACATCAATAACTTACAGAATCTTTTCAGTATACATGTAAACATTCTTTTTTAACCTCCCTCCACTCTTTTCCCACCCTTACATGACAGAACACTTAAATGGACATTATTGTGAGACACCGAGCTGATGTGTAAAATAAGAGGAAATAAACAAGTAAACAAACAATGATGACAAATAAAAGATTAAATCAATGTAGAGTCATAATTTTCCATCAGCATTTTCAGTCAATGTAACATCCAAGTTATTCATGTATTCAAAAAACTTTTACCTCAAGTCTTTTCAAACATTGATGAGGTTTTTTTTTTTAATTAAACTTTTTTTTTTTCAACAGGAACAGGGCAAAAGTTCTATAAGCCATACAATATGACTTGGTGGTTCTACTAATTTCCATTGTATTGCAATGCATTTCACAGCCATTTTAATTAAATGTACATTTTTCCTTTGATCGAGTCCCCCGGTAACACAAAGCTTGGCTCAGGTGAAAGGTTAACATTAGCAATTTTGCTAATAATTTGTGCTATATTTCTCCAATAGGTTATACATTTAGAACATGTCCAAAACATATGAAATAACGTACCAACCTCGATTTACTAATCAATAATTATATTATATATATATTATATGTTACTTATTTATCTATACTATAAACATTACCCCCTGATTATTGTGCAGACTATATAAAAAACTAGTAATAAAAATACAGAATATCAAAAGTAATTGTTTTGAATACACATTGTAAAATATAGATGAACATGGGCATTTATCTTAATGTTATTTATTTATTTTTATATTTCTTTCTCTCCTTTTGGTCTCTGGTGGACTTATCATTATTATGTCAAAGAAAACTAGTCCTTATTAAAGAGCGGTTTTACATCAAAGTATTCTATCAATTAAGTAGTTTTAAAGTTAACTAGCTAATATATTGTATCGTTTATTTATTTTTGCTATTAAATTAGTCTACAATTAACAATAACAATAAAAATAGTAGCTCAAACAAAAACATGTATTTAAATCCATAAAATAAAATGTATTGTTTTAATGCAAAAATTGGATAACGGCTATATGAGAATACTATAATATAATAAAAAAAAACAATAATAAATAATAATAATAATAATAATAATAGGGCGACACGGTGTTGCTGGTTGCTAGAAGGTCGCTGGTTCGAGTCCCGGCTGGGTCAGTTGGCATTTTTGTGTGGAGTTTGCATGTTCCCCGTGTCCATGTGGGTTTCCTCCAGATGCTCCAGTTTCCTCCATAGTCCAAAGACTATAGGTATAGATATATTCACGCTATAGATGAATTGAATAAGCTAAATTGTCCATAGTGTATGTGTGTAAAACAGTGTGTGTGGGTGTTTCCCAATGTTGGGTTGCGGATGAAAGGGCATCCGCTGTGTAAAACAAATGCTGGGTAAGTTTGCAGTTCATTCCGCTGTGGCGACGCCTGATGAATAAAGGGACTAAGCCAAAAATAAAAAAATGAATAAATAATATTAATAATAATACTGTAGTAACTTCATAATATATGCATGAGTCCTGCTGGTTTGTTGAAGATACATTAGCCACCATGTGATAGACATTTATAATCATGCACATTACAAGGCATGAATATTAATTAATAACAGAAATAATACCAAGTACAGCAATCCAGGAGTCATTTTGGTTGAACAAGTGCAAGGCACTTTAAAAATTCCACTCCTCGCACACGCCTCCTCTCATCATCCAATAAGAGGATACGGTTTCCGTAAACGCCTTCGAGGTTTCACAAGGTTACAGACGTAAAGTTCAGCCATTTTGAATGTGACATAATCAAACGAAATTGTTAAAAATATTTATTTAAAGTGACAGCTATTGCTATTTTCAGTTTTCAGGTCATTGTGTTTGAGTGTATCCATCATATGTGTGATTGTGTAGAAAAAACATTTAAGTTTTATGAAAAAATAAAAACAATCTTGCATGTACTGCAGGGCAAGATCCGAGTCATAGGCGTTTATGAAAAAACGCCACACAAAAGATGGACGACTCTTTCTTCCAATTTGCGACACGTTCACGCAGCTCAGCTCTGAACATAAATAGTATTACAGTAGCAAGAGAAATCATCTGAGCGAACTAGGCCGGTGAAGGTAATACTTTCTCATTATTATATCCCTGTTAGACTGCAAGAAATAACATAAATGTTAGCTATAATACATGTTTTCAGATATACACGTAACGTTAGATAGACTTTTAAATACATAATCTCTAATGAGCATATTACGTTGTGTAATTGTAATTGTGTAACCCTGCGTGGACAATTATGAAATATATTGGGAGGAAATAATAACAAGGAAATAATAATGATACTATAAATAACACCACACGAGTTTGTCTGAAATTACGGCAGAAGTGTTTTTTGTTAAGAATGCTTTATAATATTCAATAATAATAATAACAATCTAGTACCATTGTAATAAAGTTGTCACTTGTTTATGTAACTTACAACACGCCAGTAATCTAAAGGTAAGAGCACAGGACGTATTCCAAATCTAACTGGTTGTGAATTAAACTTTTAACACCCGGTTTTAATGTTGCTGTGATTGTGTTGATTATTGTTACACCTTTTCAGATTTGAACATCACCAACCATGGCATTGAGAACAGCTTTGTCTCGTCTGCTGGTGAACTCACAGAGATGTCCTCTGATGTGTGTGTCGAGGGCCCAGGGCACTTTAGCACCTGCTGCATATGGTAAGAGCACTGCTTCAGCATAATTCAACTCAACTCAATTCAGTTCAATTTAAGCTTATTTGTAAAGTGCTCTTCACAATAATAAATATTTCAGTTCTCAAAATAATATGTAAATGCATTAATTGTTTGGTAATTAAATAAAAAAAAACTCTGTAAACTTAATTTATGCTTCTAATTTATGTAAAAAATTTGATTAAATCAAATGGAGAATTTTATGTTTTCACGTTAATCAAATTATTTACTCAAAAATATTAATTTGGTGATAGGTTTTCTTCAGTAGATCACTGAAATAGCATTACACTCTCAGAAAAAAATGGTACAATGTTGTACCAAAGAAGGTACAAACCCTTGCCACTGGGGCAGTACCTTTTTATGGAACAGAATTGTATCTTAAGACAAAAAAACAAATTTGTAGCATTGCAGTTTGTACCTTTAAAGACATCATTTGTACCATGGGAAACCAAAATGTACCTTTGGTTTTTAAAACCTGCAGATACAATATTGATCTGATCCATAAAGGTACCACTACTGTGACAAGACACTTTGTACCTTAAAAGTGTCAAATGTGTTTCTTCAAGAAGTATTTAAAGGCATTTTGCTCTATCCAAAAGGTGTCAATTTATTTTCAGAAAATATAAAACATCAAATACATTTTTTAAAATGTTTTTTTTAAGTTTCTTTTTGTGTAAATGCACATTTCCCATTTACAATAAAGAATAAATCAATACAAATATTTTTTGCTAAACATTTCACAACACTTCACAAAAATGTTATAGAAACACATTCTCCCATGTACAATATAAAACTTTTTTTTCTCCAATTTTCACACAAAACCTTTGTATTCACTTAAAAGTTGGTAAATAATGAAAATCTATTCATTAGAAAATGCTTACTAAATGTTTATTTAAAATGCCTTGAATGTTTAGTTTACAATACCTATAGTTTTGTTTTACCAGTTGTTTTGTTTGATAGAACTTAATAATTAATGTTTATGAGTTTCTTTAAACATGCTTTTAAATGATGATCCATGTTTTAATGTGGAAATTATTCGTAAATCACTTTGTCTTTCCAGTAATGTTTAATTTCACAGATATTGTACTAAAGGAGTTGTCCAACACTTATACACCTTTTATGAGAGCAATTCTGTACCTTCATTTCAATTGTACCATAAAAGTTACCGAACAGTATCATAAGAGGTCTTTTCTGTACTATATAAGGTACATCTTTTACAAAGGTACATAACTGTACACTAAGGAACATTATTTGTACCACTGTGTACCTTTTTTCTGAGAGTGACAAAAGCATTTACATTACAAAACATTATGAAAGCATTGAATGAGTTTTGGATAAGTATAAAAGTAATTTTAACTAAATAGATTGTTGCACGTTTTACGATATGTTGTAATAAAGTTAAATGGGCATTGTTTTGCTTATTATTTATTTACCACAGATACAGATGAAGTCAGAATTATTAGCCCCCCTTTAAATTGTTTTCCTTTTTTAAATATACAGAGCAAGGACATTTTTACAGTATGTCTGATTTTTTTTTCTTCTGAAGAAAGTCTTATTTTCTTTATTTTGGCTAGAATAAAATCAGTTCCTAATTTTTTAAACACCATTTTAAGCACAATATTATTCACCTTATTCTCCGCCGACGAGTGGGCGCTGCCATTTGAATCTTTTTGTCTCGCGACTTCCGGTCACATTCACTTCCATTCATTTTTTGACGTTAACAACTGTTCGTTACGCTGCTTGATGTTGCAATTTAATATTTTCTTATTATATTATGCTACTTGGTCTGTATAGTCATGCAAACATTTGTTTGTTGAGCAAGTAGTTTGGCCATTTTCTGCCGTTTATTATTCCTAGTCATTTCTCCCATAGGCGACTGAATCGGAAGTTCTAAGACAATCGCGAAAACAGGCGCACTTCCGCATTTTAGAATAAGGTCAATAAGCCCCATTTTTTTTTGACTGTCTACAGAACAAACCATTATTATTCAATAACTTGCCTAATTACCCTAACCTGCCTAGTTAAGCCTTTAAATGTCCCTTTAAGCTGTATAGAAGTGTCTTGAAAAATATCAAGTCTAATATTATTTACTGCCATCATGGCAAAGATAAAATAAACCAGATATTAGAAATGAGTTATTAAAGCTATTATGTTTAGAAATGTGTTGAAAAAAATCTTCTGTCCGTTAAACAGAAATTGGGGAAAAATGAACAGGGGGTCTAATAATTCAGACTTCAACTGTATGTAGACATTACATGAAACATTAGGTCACGAAAATTTACTTGAAAGTCTTGGAAAAGTCATGGAATTAGAATAGGTATGAACCCTGTAAATGTAAAAAGGCCTATGAATTATCCCTTTAAAGGGGTAGTTCACCAAAAACTGAACTTACTATGAGTTTATTTCTTCTGTTAAACACAAAGGAAGATATTTTGAAGAAAGCTAATTCCTACTATAGATGTCAATGACTGCTTTTTTCCCACATTCTTGAGAAAATCTTGTTTTGTGTTCAATAGAAGAAAGAAATTCATAAAAGCATAGATCAACTTGAGGAATTTTTCATATTTGGGTGAACTATATCTTTTATTGATTGTGCTAATAACCATATCCTAATGTTTTTTTATTTTCAGACAAAGAGGAGCGAGTCAAAAAAACATCAAAACAACGTAAATATTCATTATTTAATAGTACTGTTATTCTTGAGTTTGACTTCATATAGTGTATTTAAGCTGAAAATAAAATTGTTATTTCTAGCTAAGGTAACCTTTGACTGGCGTGACGCGTTGGATCTGGAAGGGCAGCTCACAGAGGAGGAGATCATGATCAGAGACAGTTTCCGCACATACTGTGAGGACAAGCTCATGCCACGCATCATCATGGCCAACAGGAATGAACGTAAGTAAAAGAGCTGCTCGCAATCTGAGGTAGCGCTGCACAATATATCCTTTCAGCGTCGATATCAGAATGTGCGTAAAATGCTGAGACTGGATTATGGTGTTCTCACACTAGGCTACCTGAACCGTGCCCTTGCATGTTTAACCCAAATTTCCCGATTCGTTTGACAAGTGTGAGTGCTCCGAATTGGGTCCAGGCACAGTTCAGTGGGCGGGCCCTGGCCCGTTACGAAGAGGTGTGCCAGAGGGCTTTGACGCGGTGCGCTTATAGCGTGAGTGCAAATTGCGCCTGAGCGTGAAACTGAAGACCCAACGTCACTTTTAAGGGACTGTTTTATATGGATTTATTAATCATTCTTACTTTTTAATGAACGCGAACTGTCACAGTTTATTAAAGATTCAAACCCCTCGCTTCACGTCAGCTGCAACCTTCAGCAAACCTGCATTTGCTGTGCAGCACGACATGACTTATGAACATACTGTAGTACATTTTGATTTATCAACAGGAACAAGAGATCTTAAACCCTGATATTGAAATCTGTGGCTCTAAATTTTCAGATTTCCATCGGGAGATTTTAAATGAGATGGGAGAGCTTGGTGTCCTTGGGCCTACAATTCAAGGTAAAACCACATTAAAATAGCAGTGAGTTGAAACTCTACAAGGCTCTTCAAAGTGTCAGATTTACAGTCTTGAAAGTGTAAACTCAAAGCACTGTTTCTCTAATGCACATGGTTTCATGTTTTTTGTGTTGAAGGATATGGCTGTGCAGGCACTAGTTATGTGGCGTACGGTCTGATCGCCAGGGAGGTGGAGAGGGTCGACAGCGGATACAGATCAGTTATGAGTGTCCAGTCCTCACTGGTCATGCACCCCATCAATGCCTATGGCACAGAAGAGCAGAAGCAGAAATATCTGCCTAAACTGGGTTAGTCAAGTACCGGAACTACTGTGTGAAACATACTTTAAAGTTCCAAGGGTCCCGAAAAAAACATGTTATGTTAGCAATTAAAAAATTATTTGAATCTCAGTTCAACCGGGATATTTGCTGAATTTTATTATTTAATTACAAAGATCTGAATTTTAATCGTCTGTACATTGATTGCCCTATTTTAATGTGTATATATATATATATATATATATATATATATATATATATATATATATATATATATATATATATATATATATATATATATATATATATAAATCTATTTATATAGTTCACACAAAAATAAAATTTACACCATAATTTACTCACCCTCTTTGGTTTACATTAGGGTTGTCAAAAGTATTGAATTCGGTACTTGAAGGTCATGAAGTTCATCCGTTCACTATTCTTTACTGATGATCACCAAGTGCACACTTAGATACAGGGACTCTGGAGCATTTCAAAGTCATGTCAATCAGCTGGGCTGTCTATTCGCTGATGGATCGTCTGATCTAAGGAGCTTTGAAATGCTCCAGTATCCCTGTATCTTTGATTGAACTTGGAGAACAGCAGTCAAGAGTGGTGAACTGATGACCTTCGCAGCCAATCACGGTCATTTCTGTTGAGCAGGTAAACACAATGGCCAATCAGCTAAAAATATTCAGCGCCCAACATATTAGCAGGAAATGGACGTTTTTTTTTTTCATTTTGAATGTTACAAAACTCAATTTTTTTTGACAACCTTAATTTATATGACTTTCTTCTTTCAGATGAACACAGTCTGACTAGTTTTACATTTCATCCTGGCTCCTCCATGCTGTATAATGGTGTTGGGTTGTGACCCTTTTTTTTAAGTTTCCAAAAGGTGCATGAAGTTGTTGTTAAGCAAAAAGCATATGCTGCAAGGGGGTTAAATGTAATTTAATGAAAATGCATTTATGTGTTTTTTTAGCAGAAATATTTTATATTTTTAATTGATAAATGGCAGCTGAATGCCCATTCTCAACAACGTTTTGACTGACCTCTGACACGGCGTAAGATGGCATTGTAACGCTAAGCCAACTAGTTTTCTTGTTCACCATTGTCTTCTGTGGTAAAACAAACTGTGATTAGCAGGGGAATATTATTCTTTTTTTCTTTTTTTTTTTTCTTGTTTTTAATTGTGTGCTTGTTATTTTTTTCCAGCTCGTGGAGAGATTCTGGGCTGTTTTGGTCTAACAGAACCAAACCACGGAAGTGACCCCGCTGGAATGGAGACTAAAGCCAAATACAACCCCTCCAGCAGAACTTACAGCATCAGTGGGACAAAAACATGGTAACCATGATGGTAACATGGTGTTCAGTTTGCATTGTCTGGCTTGGAGAGGCCTTGGATTTTGTCATTAGTTTATATAATGTCTTTACTTTAAATTATATTATAATTATATATTTTAATTATATGTAAATATTTTATATGTGGTATAAGTATTATTTTAATATTTATTTTTTACCTTTATAGGTTTTAATTATATATATTTATTTATCTATATATATATTTTTTTCATATTCTTTTTTGTAGTTTTGTGCATATATTAAAATAATTTGTAAAACACTTACGTGTAAATATCATATTTTAAAAAGAATTATTAAAAAAGGAATGTTATTTATTAATAATAATAATTATTAATAATAATAAGAAGAAGAAGTATTGATATGCAATACAATAAATGTGATAGTTAGGGTATAATGACACACTCTTTAAGTGCATCATTGATTTTGTAACTGAGATTAGTGAAGTTGCACAACATGTCATGAAGGTCAGTTCAGACAGTGTCTGATGATGTAAGAGAAATCATCTGAGAGCCCTGCACCAGATTTAGATTTGGTAACTTCACCCTCTACAGGGTGTTTGTCCCTTGCTGGTTTAGGAGGACGCTGAAATCTGCTGACCATCTGTTTGCTTGAATGTATACAGTACAATTCTGGCTTAAAGTTAGAGATGATTCTGTCTGGTGAGATTTTACATTTACATTTAACAGAAGCATTTATCTAAAAGAGGTTTTAATTGTCAGTTTCAATAATAAACCAGAGCTTTGAATTGCAGTCTAGTCTGATGTGCATTTGAATGTGTTGTTATGAATAATTTTAACTATAACAAATATGTCATGTTTCTTCTGGGAAAAATATTTCTAAAGGAGCTGTTGACATGAAATTGAACCAGATTTTGGTAAAGATCCCAAAACAATCTGAAAAATGAGTTCTGTGTAATTATAATGGAATGACACAAGGAGAAAGTGCTAAACTACTGAAACGTATTAAATACCATAAATAAAAGGCTCTTTTGGTGACAGAGTGCAAAAATCTTGATGGTTCTGCTGGTCTTGTCTATTAAATCTGATCTTTATTTTGTATTTTATATTGGATTTAAGTCAGGTGATTGGCAGGGACATTCTACAGCTTAATTTTCCTTCTCTTAAAGCATTTGAGAGTTTCCTTGGGTGTGTTTTGGATCATTGTCTTGCTGAAATGTCCACCCTGGTTTCATCTTCATTCTCCTGATAATGTAGATGCTTTGACTGAAGCAGCTAATATTCATTTACACTGATGAAGGGCAGAGGGTTGCTGAAGAACTACGTAGAGGTTTCAGCTGCTGCTGTCTGGGCTTTCACTGCCTTTCTACACCTCCCTTTGTTTATGTCAGTGGTCACCAAACTTGTTCCTGGAGGGCCGGTGTCCAGCAGATTTTAGCTCCAACCCTAATCAAACACACCTAAACAAGCTAATCAAGGTCTTACTTGGTATACTTGAAACATCCAGGCAGGTGTGTTGAGGCAAGTTGGAGCAAAACCCTGTAGGGACACCGGCCCTCCAGGACCAGGATTGGTGACCCCTGGTTTATGTGTTCAATACTTCTCCCAGTGTCATTTCATTTTATTACATATAACTTCATTTGTGAACTAATCAATGTTGTTTTCTTCGCATATATGTATTTCTTTAGTTGTTACAAATATCTGATGACAATTTCAAGTCAACAGCACCTTTAAAAAATATGTTTTCTGAGAAAAATGGTGATTTGTTGAATACTTATTTCCCTAACTTATATAAAATTGATATCATAATTCACATAAAAATGTAAAAAATGTATGCTTAAAGTAAACTTTGAACGACTATCTAATTATTTTAAGAGTGTGGTTTTATGTTGGTCTAATTGAAAATATTTTCCGGAGTGCACAAATTGTTTAAATATTATGTCTAGAAGAACGTAAAAAATATACAGATTTATTATTGTCTTTTAAATTAATAAGCTGAATGCCTTTTGTGTATGGGAAAATAAACATTTTCAATTAATATCCAATACAAACTAAAGGATTAACATACAAACAGGTTGTTCTATAAATAAAATCGCTTGTAAAAAGGGTTTAAACAGTTGTTTGGCAACAGTCTGTGAATATAATCAGCTTCTAATAGTTAAAAATGTATTAATTGTATTTTTTTTATAATCACTCTTTATGAAAACAGCCTACAGAAACACTTTGATTGACATCCCCCCCTTTTTACATGTCATCAGAGGGGAAAAGCCCCGCCAACTAGTAATGATCTCTCTAATATTAATTCTAGAAGAACCTAAAAAAAAATACAGATTCATTATTGACTTTTTAATAAATAAACTGAATGTCTTTTGTGTATGGGAAAATAAACATTTAGATTAATATCAAATCCAAATTGAAGGTTTAACTTAACAGGTTGTTCTATAAATAGCTTTCTATGGTAAAAACAAACAAACTACAGACTCAGTTTTAGAGTTATAATAATAAATAAATAAAAATATTAAATAAAAACGTAATAACGTAATTAAAATGAGATTTGTTTTTCTCATACCAACCCTCTTTTGTTTGAACAGGATCACCAACTCTCCGTATGCTGATATCTGTGTGGTGTGGGCAAAATGTGAGGATGGCAAAGTGAGAGGGTTTGTCCTGGAGAGAGGGATGAAGGGGTTGAGCACCCCGAAAATAGAGGGCAAATTCTCCCTCAGAGCTTCAGCCACCGGGATGATTGTGATGGATGAGGTGGAGGTGCCAGAGGAAAACCTGCTGCCCCACGTGTCTGGCCTAGCTGTGAGTGTGTTTGTACTGTTATTAAAGGTTCAGGACACCCTGGAGAACTTTTTTTTTTTAAATTAACAGATTTGTGTGTGTTGAGCATCAGTTAAAACGATGTTGGCACATGTCAGCTTTAATTGTAGGGAAAACTGGATAATTTTGAGCTTTTGTCAGCTAATTTCAGCTTCCGGGTTTAAAATGATTTTTGGGGCGGGATCAAAATCGGCGACGTAGCGCAGTACTGCAAGTGCAATGATGACGTGTCGGTTTCTCATTATTATTCATAGCGGAGTTTTCTTATCCTATGAGAAGAGCCGGCTGCTTAATTATTCATGAGACCTGCCAGACCTACCAGAGTCAAGCCTAAGCTGTGAGACACGTCACGGACCCACGGCACGGGCACACAGTATTTAGCCGTTCATGAAGGCTCATATGCGTTTGTTTCCATGATCCACGCGGTTTGTTGCATGTTTTCCCCCGCGATCTTGTCAGGGCCGATCATACAGCAAAGATGTGTGTGTGCTGCTAGCATTTTTGTCGGGAGAGCAGCATGAGAATTAGAGAATGGCGGACGCTGTCTTTTATCAGGAGTTCATTCACATTCAGACACATCACTGTGCTGCTGTGTTTGCCTAAATCCTCCAGATTACCAGCAGGGCTAACGGTTAAAATAGACAGGTCAGGAAACCTGCTGCACTGAGTCTGCTGGATACGGGGATTGAGGGAGAAGTCCTCATAGGGTTTACATGAACACACTTATCTTTATAATTATATAAATTGTGGTTATGTGTATATGAAATTACGAATAACAAATGTAGCAATGCATTAAATCACTGTTCATTTCTTTGCATTTTAACTTTGTAAACTATAAACTCATGCGTCTCATGGTTTGTCTCATTTTGTGAGCTAGCTTCGTTCGCTCACGTTCTCCCCGGCTGGCCACGCCCACTCCTGCCCGATGCTCGCGGAGCTCCACGCCCATTAATCATGCATCTTTTGAAAAAATTCTGAAGTAGACTTTAACCGAAAGTGGGGGGTGTCATGGCCCTTTAATGACTAAAGACCTGTTCAAGGATGATTTGTACTTTCGCTTATTGAGGGCATTGCTCAAACAAACCCTTTTATTGCTGTCTGCCACTTTGTCTGTGATTAAATCTATTGATTTCTGTAGGGGCCCTTTGGCTGCCTGAATAATGCCCGCTTTGGCATTGCGTGGGGCGCTCTGGGTGCTGCTGAATTTTGTTTCCATGCTGCTCGTCAGTACACCATGGACAGGTGAGCAGCATCATCTTATCAGTGTAATATTAATAGTCATTACATCAGAAGTAATTAAAGTATATTCGTAAATAGTATAATTGTATTTCCATATTCATGATTTGTCAAATTATGAGCACAATCAAAGCGACTTGTTATTCATCAAGTAACATTTTGTATTATTATGTAATGCTGCAAACAGTTGTGCTGCTTAATTTCATTAGGATTATTTGATAGGCTTTTTTTGAACAGGATTTATTTTGAAATAGAACTGCTGTATAACATTTCCCCCTTTTTTTATTTGTGGATGGTTTTATTATATAGAATCCAGTTTGGCGTCCCTCTCGCCAGAAACCAACTCATCCAGAAGAAGATGGCAGACATGCTGACAGAAATTACAATCGGCCTGCAGTCCTGTTTACAACTGGGCAGACTCATTGACCAAAAAAAGTGAGTCCTCCATCTTACCTACTGTTGAAGTCAGAGCTATAAGCCCTCCTGAATTATTATCCCCCCGTTATATTTTCCCCCAATTTCTGTTTAGCAGAAATCAACACATTTCTAAACATAATAGTTTTAATAACTAATTTCTAATAACTGATTTTGTTTCTCTTTGCCATGATGACAGTCCGTAATATTTCACTAGATACAATTTAAATGCAATTTTTAAGGCTTAACTAGGTTAATTAGGCAAGTTAAGGTAATTACGCAGGTCATTGTATAACCTCATTAGACAATTGTCATTACACAATCAAAAAAAAATAATCGGATAATAATATTGACCTTAAAATATAAAAAGTAAAAATAAAAACTAGCAATTCAAGCCGAAATAAAACAAACAAGATTTTCTCAAGAAGAAAACGTATAGGAAATACTGTGAACATTTCCTTGCTCTGTTAAACATTCATTCATTCATTTTCTTTTCGGCTTAGTCCCTTTATTAATCAGGCGTCGCCACAGCGGATTGAACCGCCAACTTATCCAGCATATGTTTTATGCAGCGGATGCCCTTCCAGCTGCAACTCATCACCGGAACATCTACACACTCTCATTCACACTCATACACTATGGACAATTTAGCCTACCCAATTCACCTGTACCACTTTTTGACTTGTGGGGGAAACCGGAGCACCCGGAGGAAACCCAAGCAAACACAGCGAGAACATGCAAACTCCACACAGAAACGCCAACTGACCCAGCAGAGTTTTGAACCAGCAACCTTCTTGCTGTGAGGCGAAAGTGCTACCCACTGCGCCACCGTGCAGCCCCTCTGTTAAACATAATTTAGGAAATGTTTGAAAAAGAAAAAAATCACAGTAGGGCTAATCAATCTGACATGGCATGTATATTGACTGGTTTAATGTATAATAGCTCATGTACAAAAGACTTAAGAGCTCACAGAATTCACAGGTCCAGTGCCCTAAAGCTGAATCTTGTCAGAAATACAGCTGTTCTGTTTCTTATAGCTCACTGATGTTTCTGACGTATTTCTCCCTCAGACACACACCAGAGATGATCTCCCTGCTGAAGCGAAACTCATGTGGTAAAGCCCTGGACATCGCCAGACAGGCCAGAGACATGCTGGGAGGAAACGGCATAGCAGACGAATACCACATCATACGGCACGTCATGAACCTAGAGGCCGTCAACACATACGAAGGTACTAGAAAAAGATTCCATTTTAAAGTGCTCCTATTATGATTTTTTATATAATAGCAATTCACTCTTTTGCATAGAATCACAAAGCAGTTTGTGAATGTACAAGGTCTGCAAAATCGTAAGTGTTAGCTAGGCAAACCGGTCTTGGTTTGAAACACTTTAAAGGTACAGTAGGTGATTGTCTTCAGAAACATTTTTTGTTGTGCTGGTTGAAAGTCTCTACACATTGCAAAAGTACAATAGTCTTGGGTAAAAAATATTCCTTACAAACATAATTCTGTCGTGTGCACTGTAGTCAACACGCTGCGCTCTCATAGCAGGGAAATGAAAATAAAACCTTAGTTGCAGCACATTTATAAACACAACACTGACGACGGATTGTCTCCAAACAATTCTTGTTCTTCCACTTGTTTTAACAACACAACGTGGCGTCTCTCTGCCGTCTGAAGTCTGTAACAGGTAAAAACAGTCTTCGAAGCTATCGTGCATATTAATGAAGTTGCACCTCATACACAATAAAGTGCGCTAATTGGTTCTCAAAATGGTATTTTGTTTTCAAATGACACACACAAGCCATTACATGAATAGCTAATTTAAGTCTTTCTCATGCATTAATGCTGCACACTCAGAGACATCACAAAGTACTTGGCGGTACAGACATCCACTCTTCACACTGGAATACACGCAAGGGTATAATCGCCGTGACGCAGCTTCAAAAAATAGTTTCAAACTGGAGTAACGAATTAGCTCGAAATAAACCAATTTTCACTTTTTTGTGACATATATGAGTCCTATTGGTGTTTTTAGCAGCGTGGGACATGTATATGACTGTCAACATCTCAAGACGTGTGTTTTGTGACCCTTTAAATGACAGCTATACATCTGGCCAATCAGAGCAGAGGAGGCTCTAAAAGGTGTTTAGCGAGTCCAGATACTGGATCCAGACACTGTAATTTACTAATACTTATAAAACGACCTGGATAGATGTAAACTAGTTGAATGAAACTTTTAAAACAAACTTGCTTTCACACCTGCCTTACTTCGGTTGAATCGCACTTGAGATTGTTTTCCCACTTGGTGCGGTTCGTTTGGGCAAGTGTGAATGTAGAAATCGCACTCAATTGCGCACCAAAAGCTGATCAAAAATGCGTACGCTTTCAAATGAACCCTGGAGCGGTTCGTTTGTGGTGAGAATTGATCCGAACTGAAACAGACCCAGTACTATGCCTTTTTGGATTAGGGGAAAAAAATTACCTGATGGATCCTTGTTAATGTTTGCGGAAGATGACCATGTCACAGTATAGCTAAATTAATTCACACCTCCTCCTGAAGTGACGTGCAATGTGCCTTCGCCGTTTGCAATGCATTATTTCCCAGCCGTATCCGCACTTCATTCTCGAAATGTATAGTTTGTCTAAAGTGATCTACACAAACTATATAGTATACTATGAGCAGGGATACAATCAGCCAGCGCAGGAGTAGCTCCAGGGCCGGAGTGGGACTCCTTTTCAGCCCTGGAGTTTCAAGCCTTAGACCGGCCCACCTCAGTTCACGACAGACTATATTAAAATAAAGTAATTTCCAATTCAGTTTCTAATGACACTCTCACTTCTTTTTCAAGGACACAGCTGCTTTAGAACTTCAAATGTTTTTCATAAATATGAGAACATTAAAGGGTAGCTAAATCTCCAACACTATTCTTTAAATCATCACAATGTCCTTTCCTGCAATATCTGAATATTTATTCTGTGCAAAATTCTTTTTAGATATCCATTCCTTTGTAATGGTGGTCACACAAAAAATAAAAATAAAATATGTACACCTACATAAGTAACCCAAAAAGTATTATATGTCTTTACACTAAAAATGAAAAAAAAAAAAAAATTTACTCTGGTGAGGTTCAAACTCGGGTTGGCAGCATCGTAACGCAACGTGCTGACCATTGGACCATAATGGTGCTGTTATTCTGACGTGTTTGGGAAAAAAAGTATTGCAGTGTGATCTGCAAGACTATTTTATCATCAATACTTTTTATTGATGGCTTAATCTTTTTCTTCCCGTTTTAGATTTTTGATCAAGTTATGTCAGATTTATTATTGTAGTAAATCATCTGATTTTCATTGAGCAGGTGTATTATTCATTAATATTAATTATTCAAATTTTTATATTCACTAAGATGCCGCTGTTTGGGGTCAAATCATCATTAACCTGCAGGCTGCATTTTGCTCACGGGGCTGTGAGAAAATAAATAAAAAGAGCAGAGTTGCGGCAAAATAATGAATAAAAAGAGTGAGGCTATTGTCAAAAATATAAGTAAATGAAAAAAGTGCGAATGCTGAGAGTGCAAAGCAGCTAGGGACATCGGCCCTTGCGGCCAAAAAACGGACCGGCCCACCGGGAATTCTCCCAGAAGCCAATCCGGGCCTGCATAGCTATATAGTCAAAAGCAGAGCATTTTGTGTCTGCCGGTTTGTTTACTTGCGGAAGTTCCATTGGCATTTTCCCGCATGTTAATTCTGACCAATCGAAAAGCAGTTTAAGAAATACGCTCAACAACATCTGGCCAATGAGTGATGTGGATTTTGTCAGATGACTGCATTTTGGTTCTTTTCAACTGGTTCAGACCAAAGCAAACAGTGTGGTGTGAAAACGACCTAAAGATGGCAGAAAATGTTTCAATGTATCATTTGTTTCCCTTAGTCTGGACCAAATGAACCTAACCAAAGATGTGAAAGCACCCTTAGCAACCTTTAAAAAATATATATATGTTAGGAGCACTTTAAATGACAGCTATACATCTGGCCAGCAGAGGGCAGTGTAGGCTTCAAGTAGGTTAAAATGGAGTTTATGTTTTAATGCAGTGATAATTTACTCAACATTCTTGCATTAGTTTGTTTAATATGAATAGGCTGTAAGAGGGTAAATCAATAAACCACAATTTTCTTCTTTCCCACAGGCACTCATGACATTCATGCGTTGATTTTGGGCAGAGCCATCACTGGACTCCAGTCTTTTACTGTTGGAAAATAAACCCATAGTTCTTTCTGAACGTAATCATAAAGCACTTTTGCGTCTGTCTCTGAAACGAGGGAAACTTTATCAACACCATTCTTCCATCTCTGTATAACCTCAAATGATTTGATTCGAGTGTGGGTCCAAACTGAAATCTGCTTCTTCTGTGTCTGCTATCTGAGGGTACTGATCTGACATCTATTAATGTCATGTTACAAAGACGCTTGCATTAAGAAGGGGTTCATGATCTTGATGTTTATTAATTTTTGAAAGCATTCATCCATGGGATTTATGGATAACAATGTCATGAGAATGATGAAAGATAATCTATATCAGTTTTAAAGCTCCGCTTTTCTTGATGTCAGACATCCTGCTTGCACTTTAGAGATAACTCTGACCCACTGATCACTGTCAATATAAGTATTAAAAATGATGAATTTGATAAAATAATTCAACATTGTTATATTTATTGAGTGCTGGAAGCCACAGTGACTATTCTTTCATTGTCAGTAAAGTCCAATTTGTTTTATGAGTGTTTAAATATGTGATTGTGGGTATGTATACGTTACTTAACATTAATGATGTCCATAACAGTATTTAATAACTATAATAACTCTAAGAGATATATCATTTTTAATATTTGGGTAATTCATTCATTCATTTTCCTTTGGCTTAGTTACTTATTTATCAGGGCTTGCGACAGCAGAATGAACCACCAACTATTCTGGCATATTTTACTCAGCTGATGCCCTTCCAGCCGCAACCCATTACTGCGAAACACCCAGAAACTCTCATTCATGTTTTATATAATGGATGCCCTTTCCAGCTGCAACCCAGTACTGGGAAACATTTATACACACTCATTCACTAAGGCAAATTTTAGTTTATTCAATTCACCTATAGCTCATTTCTTTGGACTTGAGGGGGAAACCTTAGGACACCCACGCCAACATGGTGAAAACATGCAAACTCCACACAGAAAGGGCAACTGACTCAGCTGGGACTCGAACCAGCGACCTTCTTGCTGTGAGGCGAAAGTGCTATTCACTAAACCACCGTGCCACCTAATTGGAAAAAATGAAAGTATTTTTTACTACCAGTCTGTCAATTAAGTTAGACTTTCTCATTAATACTTTTTAATAATAATTCTGCATTAACCCTTATTACCAGATAATTATAATAGAGTGTACTGCCCAGACTTTAGACTTTAAACTATATATATATATATATATATATATATATATATATATATATATATATATATACATACAGTTGAATTATAATCCCCCTAAATTATTAGACTGCTTGCTTATTTTTTCCCCAAATTCTGTTTAACGGAGAGAAAAAATTTCAACACATTTCTAATCATAATAGTTTAAATAACTCATCTGTAATAACTGATTTATTTTATGTTTGCCATGATGACAGTAAATAATATTGGACTTGATATTTTTCAAGACACTTCTATACAGCTTAAAGTGACTTTTAAAGACTTAACTAGGCTTATTAAGTTAACTAGGCATGTTAGGGTAATAAGATAAGTGATTGTATATTGATGGTTTGTTCTGTCGACTATCGAGAAAAAAATATAGCTTAAAGGGGCTAATAAATTTGTCCTTAAAATGTTTTTTGTTTTTTATTAAAAACTGCTTTTACTCTAGTCGAAATAAAACAAATAAGACTTTCTCCAGAAGAAAAAATATATATTATATCAGACTTATTGTGAAAAAATTACTTGCTCTGTTTAACATAATTTGGGAAATATTTTTTTAAATAAATTCTACTTTTTGCTCAAAGAAAAACAAAAACAGGCAGAAGAAAGCTGGCAGCCAAATCTGCAAGGTCTGTAAAACTGAATTATGAATTTTAATTTTAGTGAACTAAATGAACATTTATAATCAACTGACAACCCTAAATAATATAATAAAAAATAAAATAATATAATATAATATAATAAATATAATTTAATATAATATAATATAATACAATATAATATAATATAATATAATATAATATAATATAATTTAATATAGTATAATATAACATAATATAATATAATTTAATATAGTATAATATAATATAATATAAAATAATATAATATAATATAATATAATATAATATAATTTAATATAGTATAATATAATATAATATAATTTAATATAGTACAGTATAATATAATATAATATAACATAATATAATGTAATATAATTTAATATAGTATAATATAATATAAAATAATATAATATAATATAATATAATAAATATAATTTAATATAATATAATATAATATAATAAATATAATATAATTTAATATAGTATAATATAATATAATATAATATAATATAATATAATATAATAAATATAATTTAATATAATATAATATAATATAATATAATATAATATAATACAATACAATACAATATAATAAAATATAATATAATATAATATAATATAATATAATTTAATATAATATAATATAATATAATTTAATATAGTATAATATAATATAACATAATATAATATAATATAATTTAATATAGTATAATATAATATAATATAATATAAAATAATATAATATAATATAATATAATATAATATAATTTAATATAGTATAATATAATATAATATAATATAATTTAATATAGTATAGTATAATATAATATAATATAATATAACATAATATAATATAATTTAATATAGTATAATATAATATAATATAATATAATATAATATAATATAATATAATATAATATAATTTAATATAGTATAATATAATATAATATAATATAATATAATATAAAATAATATAATATAATATAATATAATATAATTTAATATAGTATAATATAATATAATATAATATAATATAATATAATATAATATAATATAATTTAATATAGTATAATATAATATAATATAATATAATATAATATAATATAATATAATATACTAAAACCCTCGACTTTCATTGTGAAAATGTATAGAAGAGTGCTGAAAAAAATACAACACTGTTGTTCACCTTAACTTTTTTATTTATTAAATTTATTTCTACCTATTTATTTTATTTTGTCTTGTACAGTCGATTGTTCCGCTTCCACCTGTGTCTTCTTAATTCTGATGTTGTTGGCATTGTCTTCAGTGTATGATCTTCTGCGGTCCAGAATCTGCCGGTTTGTCTTAGTCGGGCATCTCAGCTGAGACCTGTCCACTATGGGTGACCCTGCCGGTATCTGTGAAGTACCAGTGGTGAAGCTCTCAGCATCACTGATGCACACAAGCCCTCACAGCACGTCAAGCTGCAAACCGTGTGAGGGACCCTAACCTAACCTACCAGACACCGCGAATCACTAAACGCATCGAAACACCCAGAGGAGTCCAGCGACCGACCAGCGACATGAGAACAACCGCTCAGAAAACCACCTGATGACCACACCGCAAAGTATTAAAAACCATGAGCAAACCAACTGACAATCACCAAACACATCCTATTGATGAAACAAGAGTGTGTGAAAAGGAAACTTACTTGTAAACTTGCTCTAGAACTATATACAGTATTTACAGTATATACAAATGCAGCATGTGGTGTGATTCTGCATGTGAGGACTCAGTGTCTGGGCCTCTTTCTTCTGGGCTCCACAGGCAGCGGCTCTTCACTGATGTCTACCTGGATTCGAGGAGCGATGCTGGAACCAGACCTGCTCTCAGTGATGATTACTCGTCCATCGGCCTGCACTGTCTCCTCCACTACAGGACACCCGAGTGTTTCCCACAGCCGCTGCTTGATATCCAGGCCCAGCTGCAGGCTGTATGGACGGCGATGACCACAGCGGTTCTTGGTCATGGGCTCCACCACAGAGCGGTAGATGTCCTGATAGACTTCAACGCTGCAGCCATGGATGGAGAGAGGCTCTGCCTGCTGACCTGCATCCACTGAAGACACTGTGACTGCTGGACGGAGGTCAGGAAGGACAGCCGTGTTCTTCAGGTGTCGCTCCTCCAAACCTGAAACAGAGACACAGCTGTAAGTGTGGTCTAACCTGACCACAGCTGCAGGATCCAGAACAGAAGAGACGCCCTCCACCCAGAAGTCTTTCAGGCGTGCAGGAAGAGCTCTGGTTCTTCTGCGGCGACGCTGCTCCATGAAGATCAACTTAAATCAGACAAACTGATGAAACTTGTCAACTTGGAGAGTTAAAAGAGCTTCAAGCAGAGGATTCAAGACTTTCAGAGAGTTGTGTGGATTTAAATGTGTAAACTCAGGTTGCCGTGGTGACAGAATATTGAAATGGTTTAAATGTAAACAGCTCTTGATCAGCAGTAAGTCAATCAGAGCAGGAGAAGAGTTCTTCTCCATTACTTCTCTAGTACCAGTGTTGTATTTTTTACAGCAAATATACATACATGTGGTGTAAACTCAACTAAATCAGTGATACAGAAACATAAAGAAACATTTTGATTTAAATATGCCTCAAATTAATTAGGCTCAGTAGATATTTATTATGATTCATTATTTTAAATCCAATATCAACTAAAGATCTCTTGAAAAAGCTTTTTAAAATGTCCACATGCAATGAGATATATGCACACAAACTTTGAATTTCTCTTTCATTTAATTTTTTTAATTAATTTGAAAATAACCCATAGAGAAAGTCAGTAAGAGCAAGCGGAATCCTCTGTCGGCTGTGGCTTCAGTGTGACTTCAGCTAATCAGTTTTGGCCAGTGCAAACACGTTTTCATGAGTTTAACAACCAGCAAGAAAACACACAATCTGACGTAAGTGAAGTCGTCTCTCACTACTGTATTGTTTTTAAATGGAGGAAAGATTTTACAAGTAACTTTTTATTCTAAATCTTGGACGTTATTCTTAAAACAAAAAATGAGCAATAATAAGGTGTGAAGCACCAAAAGCGGCTCATATTAAAATGAATTTGAATAGTAATTTGGCTATTATTGTTTATTCTAAATATTTAACTAATATATTTTGGAACATTATAATGTGTGCTTTTGATGGCCATCCCACAAGCTAATCCAGCTAAAAATAGTGCTAAAAATTGCACTTAAATGCAATATTTAAATTTCACCGTTAAATAGAAAATGATGCGAATAACTGCAAATAAGTCCATTTTTGAGAAAAAGAATCACCCCTTTCACCAGGCTGGCTTCAGGCCTGGATCATCACTACCTGGCTGAAATACAATATTAAGTAGGTATCAGACCAAACAAGAAGCACTGCATTAAATTCCATTTTTCTGCACCGTCTTTAAAATATGGAAATTAATTTGACCCCAGAATTTTCAATGAAACTTTTGCGCTAGCCTGCTGCTAATGACGCTGCTTGCGTCTTTTTTCACACTTTAACAACCAATTGCATGCTTAAACCTTTTTAACTGATTATATTTGAATTACATCACAACATCCATGCTGTAAAAGGAACCATATCAGATTGAAAATAGTCACATTAAGGCAAGCTTTTACCGAGAGTTCATCATTGGCTGAAAAACACTATCTGTCCATATACTGTATAGCTCATTGAAGTCAAAATGATCAGCCCTCCTATGTTTTTTTTTCTCCAATATTTTGCAGGTCAGAGTTTGCCAAACTAGAACTTTACAACGCAGCAACATGCAAAACTTGTCGCACAAGCCTGCGTTTCCTGTCTTCTGCTTTCGCATGCGTTTGCATGGAAATCTATGGGGCTAAAAGTGCAGTGTGACCATGACTTTAGGCCCACAGCTATTTTTAGTTTATATGCTACGCCACGTTATCATTATTAGAAAACATCAGGTGAATTATATTTGTCATACAGATGCTATTTATTACAGGGTGTCCGCGGGGTCTTGAAAAGTATTTAAAGTTGATAAATCAGTTATGAGAAAATTAAGGCCCTTAAAAGGTATTAAAAAAATAATTGAGTTTTTACAAAGTCTTAAATTTTGTTCAAGCGATGTCCAAAGCGTTTGACTCCAAAAAAGCATACATACATTTATGTTTCTCCTAATATTAACAATGGCATGCTCAATTCATGCGTTTGGTTTGGGCTGGGGTGCATCTGGCCAAGCTCCTCCTCTGCAGCAGGACATATTGTATATAAAGAGTTTATTTGCAAAAACAGAGAACACCTTTTTTTTTTTTTTTTAAGAGAAGTGCGTTAAAGAGAACACTTGCAAAAACTAGCATGATGTATGGAAATGACAAAAACTGTGGATTTTAGTAGTTTTCAGAAACTATGTTTTTATATTATGTATTAAAGATTTGTTTAAAGATAATTATGTGAACAAAAAAAAAAATAACCTCTTCGTTAAAATATAAGACGTTAAGAGATGGTGTCCATTTCACTGGCCACACAATGGATGAAAACAATGAAGAGATATAGTAGTATGTTCCAACTCATTATCTGCATTAGATGGTTTTTACAGTGATTAAAGAGATCATCTTTAAGACAGGACTTTCTATATGAAATTTGTACAAAATTTATACTGAATTGAAAGAGAAACAACGTTTATGAATGCCTACTCATGTACAGGAGTAGAGGTGAATGAGTTGGCAGAGAAGCTGACTTAAAACTTGCTCAGAGAAAGGCTGTTGTTATTTCACAAATCAGTTTAATGGTGAAGGGATTGATCGAACAGGTCTATTGATCGAAGGTTTGGGAAGAAATGTCACACTTCCTTGTAAAAGAATTTTGTATAATTTTCTAAATACACAGCAAAATCATTGGTGTTAAATTTCAAGTGTTGTGATAATTCAGAGTAAAGTGTTAAAATTCTAGAGTTAGATAAAGGTAAACTAACCCTCTCGGTGTTAGAAGCTGATTTGCCTCCTTGTCATACAGAGTAACATGTATCTACCTTTGTCGAAAACCCTTATTTTGAGAAACTAATCAGAGTGTCTGATCTCGCCCTACACCCTCATTCACCTGGCCCTTAAATTGGTCAATTAGTTTAGTCCAGACAGAGCGAATGACCACAAATAAGTGAATTCAGACACCTGCTGTTGAACACCTGCTGTTAACAAGCACAATCACTGAAGAAATAAGAAATTGAAGGAAGAAATAAAACTACAGACACAGCCTCACACCAAACCAACTGAATTAAAACAGAGGATTAAACAACTCCATTAAATAATAGTATAAGCAGCTTCACTGATTACAGTTTGACTTCATTTCTGTAAGAATGTTTGACAATGAACAGAGGTTTATATTTTTTTATTAAAAATATTTCATTTGACCTCACCATCATGGAGATCAGAGGCTGCTTATTTGAGCTCTTGAAGCTTTTCGCTTATGTCCTAATGTTTCTCTGACTGTTATAGCTGTGTTCCTTAAACTCGTCAGTTATAGCAAGAAAGGTCAAGAGAAACTAAACTGTTTATGCTTAATTGTTCTAGATATAATTTCAGGTGTTTGATAAGTTGATTGATAAAAATATGCAAATATAGTTGCACTATACTGCATGGGACAGTACTATTGGCAATCTGCTACTCTTCATAGAAGATACATCAAACAATTAGGATGCAATAAATAATTAGAGTGTCATGCACTAAACATTCAAGCTCCATCTTGTGCATTATCACACACAGACATCAAGAATCAGGATATGAACCTCAACCGTGGTTGCTAAAAAGAAAAGCTGTATAGTTCATGCCGCAATGCATGCTGGGTACCAGCATAGTATAAAGCTCCCAGCATGCATTGCAGCATGAATAAATTATGCAGCTTTATGTTCTTACAATCTCTTTCTTTTCCTGTATTTTGTGTTGTTTTTGGGAGGTGATATTTCAGTAGTGTTTTTTTTACTTGATTTTTATTTTTTTGTTTGTCACCATCATTGAGATTCAAAGACTAATTGTTGATGTCTGGGTGTTTTTGAGTTTTGCCATAGATGAAACATTGTCATTGTTAATGGTGATTTTAAACCTGTTATAAGGTCGTTAATTGTTGGAGCTTCAGTGGTTTCATTTATGTATATTATTTATTTCTCAAACATTACTTAAATGATACTGAATTAAAAAACCAGCAGGAAAGGATGGCTATGATATCATAAATAATCTCTTCAGACTGACACTTTTATTTTCTTTTGGCTTTCCATGCTGTATGTATAAATAGTGTGATTAACACTAACTATAAGAGCCAAAATAAAAGACAGTTATAGTAAGAAGTTGAAAAACCTGACTAAAGCAGACTCTGTCCTCCATCATGGTGACTTCAAATGAACAACAGAAATTTCATTAAGAGCTTTTGTTCACATGACAGAAATCAAGTCAAAGGTCAGTAATAAGTAAAGCTCCATGATAAGTTGTTTAATGTGATGAGTTTTTTTAAAGATGTTGAAAAATAATTTTTTTATTGTTTAATTTGTTTTATTTGTATTGATTATTATTTTATTTAGAGTTTTTTTCCCCCCCAGTTGATTTCATCTTTGGTTTTGGCTTGTTTTTCTTTCATTCTGCTAGTTAACTGTTGTTCATCAATAATTCTCAATCATCCTTTAATTAGACACTTAATTGTCTCATTAACTTCATCACTGTCTGAGTGTTTAGCCCTCTGTAGTGAGGACACTAGTTAGGATTTTGCTCTGGAATTTAAGGCTTAAGTGTGTTTGAATGAAAAATACAGACTATGGGATGTATTTTTAACAGAAATATTCTGGAAACGAATGTATTTACTGTACGAATGTAAAATGTTGAAAACGGCAGATTACTGGCAACCACTGCTGCCAGTATTTTGACATACATTTAACAGATATTTTACACAATAAGAGTTTGCTAATTAACACTCTCTGAGTGTTCAACATTTTAACACTTTCAAAAGTGTTATTTTAACACTTACAGTGGTTCCCATATAAACACTGAGGGAGTGTTAATTTTAACTCTAAGGTTGTTAAATCTACCAAATCTAAAATGTGCAGTGTGAGATCGATAAAAAAATACAGACTGTTAAATGTGTTTTTAACAGAAATATTCTGTAAACTGAATTTATGAATGTTAAAAACAGCAGATTTCTGGCAAGCACAGCTGCTGGTATTTTTCCGTAAAATCTAAAACTGAAAAAAAAAAAAAAGAAAAACAGCAAAACGGTTTTTGTGTCACCATTGTGGAGGATAATAGCGTCTCTGTTCAAGTCCGAGATGAACTGAGCATATTTGATGTTATGCTGCAGCTTCTTTTGTTTAAGGGTACCTGTGTAGTTACTAATGCAGTCAAAATCTGTTTGCTAATTGCAATCTCTCATGAAAACATTATTGTATCTAAAGACTTTACATTTTTGTGCACTAAGCAATGATTTTGTAAAATGAACAATGTATTAGTGTATTAGTATATTTAGTTCATGAAATATCCATGTTTTTCACAGAAAGATTCTGGCAACCACAGCTGCTGTTATTTTTTCGGAAATTTAACAGATATTTTACACAATAAGAGTTTTCTAATTAACACTCTCTTGGTGTTGACAATGTTAACACTTTCAAAAGTGTTATTTTTAACACTTCCCATATAAACTCTGAGGGAGTGTTAATTTTAACTCCAAGGTAGTTAAATCTACCTAAAATTTGCAGTGTACTGTGCGACAGCTATATTTAGTATCAAATATAATATTGATAATAGTCTCACATTAATAACTATAAAATACTTAACTTATTTCATTGGTGGTTGATTAAGATACATTAATACATACCAGATAAATAGTATTTTAAAATGTTATTTTCAATGTTGAAGTTTAAGGTGAAAACAGTGATTTTGAAACCTAAAAAGAGGTTGAATAATATGAAAAATAAATAATAGAAAGGTAGTACATTTGTTTAAGTATGTTAAATTATTAGTTTGACAAGGAAAGAGGAATTTAAACAAAATTATATATATTTTTTGGAAATATGACTAAAGGACATAAAAGTGCCCGTAGTTGAAGAATTGCCCTTATACTAATCATTTAAAAAATAAAAATCTCTTTACAGATTGACATTTGTCTGACCCCATAGCTCTTTGGTTAGTAGTTTTGGAAAAATATAAACGTTTCAATAATGTTCACGTATACTTTCTATGTGAATTTACTGCAAAGTCACATCCATAATGCTGAAATAGCTCGTTTGTAATCTTCTATCTAGGTTGGCCTACATGTCTGTCTGTCTCTTATGTAGAGCAGAGAGCACCTGATGTGCTCGATCTCTCAGGCTGACCTTGAATGATCCGTGCGCGCGCCTTGATGAGATTTAGCTTTAATCCATGACGCTTCAAATCCACCAATCGTCTCGCTGTCCGAAAGAAGATCAGGGCCGCTAAATGGTGTGAGATCTTCAAACCTCCACCACTTACATCACAGTCAGTCTGTCCATTCAAACAGAGGAAACGGGAAAACACAGTCCGCGTCCTTCGATGAGTCCTGATTTAAACTTTTTATCTAACTGAACAGTTTAAAACGACATGATGCGTCGTTTCTCTTCGACGACTGGACGCTCAGTTAGAAAGTTAAACTTGGGATAAACTACCTGGAGGACGAGTGCAATAAAGGAACTTGCGTTATCACTGAAATTACACAATCATGAATGCGATCAGACTGAACGCGTCCATGTCCGAGAACTCAATCTATCGTTTTGCGGTTTACGAGAACCCGCTTTATGAGGAGTACAAACCCCCGGCCAGGGACCTCATCCAGCTGCCCAGAGCCCTGCTGTACCTGCTCATGGCCGCCGTGGTGGTGGTCGCCGTCGCATATGCCATCGTGGGACATTTAATCAAAGACCTCGCGCATGACATCTTAGGTAAATCTGCTGACAGGCGCATTAATTATGCTTGCTTGTGAAGATATTGACCATGTTGACTGGTCTTCATAGTTTTGGAATGGTTGACCAATGGTGTTGGGGAAATAGTGGAAGTAGACTATTTTCCTATATCTGCTTCTGCTTCTTCATTGTCATTATTATTACGAATATTGATTGTTAATCTATATTGGATTAGCAAACGGACAAATTAGTTATTTTATAGCCTACCCTAAGCGCTTATTAATTAGTTTTTAAGTTTCTAAATTTGGAAATCTAGCAGGCAAACCTCTTTTAAACAACATGTTTGGTTTTTTGCATGTAGTTTATAAGTAACAAATTTTATCTGGCCATAATGATGGAAAGCTCCAACCTCAGATTAGTGTGGAAAATGGTTACATAAAAGGGATTTGATCTTACAACACCTGTCAAAAACAGGGCATATTTAAAAAAAAATAGTTTTTAAATGTATTTTAGGACTTTTTAAATAACTGCATTTGAATGTAGTGATTTCATCATCACTCTCAGAAATAAATTTACAAAATCTGTCACCGAGGTGGTACCTTTTCAAAAGGTAAACTTTTGTTCCACAGTTCCTTACAGGTACATTTTTATACCTAAAAAGTACAAATGTGTACCTCATAGTACCATAAAAGGTAAAAAAAGAGAACATTAAAGGGACAAAAGTGTACCTTAAATGTACTAATGTCCACCTGTAAGGTACAAAAATAAAAGGTAGCAGCACACACAAATAGAGTGGGTAAAATAGGTATTGAACTTGTTGTGATTTTTCCTGGCTAATATATTTCTAAAGGATCTGTTGACTTGAAATTTACCCACATTTTAGTTAAAATAAAAAATACCAATAAATAAAAATAAAAAACCTGAAAAATGTGTTGTGTAATAACAATAGAGTTATACAAGGAGAAAGTGCTGATCTACTGAAATGTATTTAATACTTTATATCAAAGGCTTTCTTTGGTTAATGACTCCTCTAATGGAGTCACGTGCATTGGTCAGATGTCTAAATCTAGAAATCTTGACAGTTCTGTGGCTCTCTACTATTAACTCTAATATCTAGTTTTTATTTTCTATTGGATTTAGATCAGGTGATTGGCTGGACCATTCTAGAAGCTTTAATTTCTTTCCTGAATCCATTTGGGAGTTTCATTAGCTGTGTTTGGGATCATCGTCTCGCTGTCCACCCTGGTTTAATTTCTTTCTTTATGTGTTCAATACTTTTCTATATGTCCTTTCAATTTATAACACACAGTTGAAGTCAGAATTATTAGCCCCCATTTATTCCACAATTTCTGTTTAACAGAGAGATTTTTTTTACATCACATTTCTAAGCATAATAACTCATTTCTAATAACTGATTTATTTTATCTTTGCCATGATGACAGTAAATAATATTTGACTAGATATTTTACAAGACACTTCTATACAGCTTAAAGTGACATTTAAAGGCTTAACTAGGTTAGTTAGGTTAACTAGGCAGGTTAGGGTAATTAGGCAGGTGATTGTATTATAATGGTTTGTTCTGTAGACTATCAATGAAATAACCGCGTAAAGGGGCTATTAAATTTGACCTTAAAATGTTTTTTTAAAAATTAAAAACTGCTTTTATTCCAGTTAAAATAAAACAAATAAGACTTTCTCAAGAAGAAACAAATATTATCAGACAAACTGTAAAAAATGTCTTTGCTCTGTTAAACATCATTTGGGAAATATTTACAAAAGAAATAAAATCAAAGAGGAGCTAATAATTCTGACTTCAACTGTACATTTTCTAAAACTAGTTTTGTTTTCTTTGTATGTATGGGTAAGATTGTTTTTTACTGACATGTCAACAGCACCTTTAGCAATAAATATCTGAGAAAAATGGTGATGTGTAAATAATACTTATTTTACCGGGTATATATAAACAGCTTGTTATCTTCCAACACAATCTCACGGTAATTTGTATGTAATTTTTTATCTTTAGCAACTCATTTATGTGATTTCTTACAGTTTCATTTATACTTTTAATGATTTGCTCATCCTCCAATCATGGCTCTGTTTAGGGGTGGGGTTTGGGGGTATGCCTATTGTTAAAAATAATACGTTTACATACAAATTTAGTTCTATGAATTTGTATGAATAAACCTCGTTTCTGTTATACGTAAAATAGTTACTTTTCCTCTGGAAATTGGGCTGTACTTTCTCATGCTTTCAAATGCATTTCTAAAAAATTCAAAGGCATTTCTAATGCTCTCATGGCCTTCAGTGGTCCAGCCTGTTCAGATTGCTCAAGGAACTACAAATCTGCCACTTTAATGCACTACATATGCCATCATGCACTTCACTCACACACCTGGTCCAAATCCCCGTTGATTGCAACACACAGCTGAAGCAGTATAACTTTAAACACAGCGCACACACATACACATGAGTTTTGTTTCTGTTTTAGAGCATCACATGCTTTTTCCTCGCCTTGTCTAGCCGTGTTTTGACCCTTGCCTCTCTTGGCTTACCGTTTAGATTGATTCTTTGCTGTCTGTACTGACCTTATGCCAGTTTTGACTATTATCTTGGAATACTTTTATGCTCCTGTTTGACCGTTGCCTGTCTGACTACTGTCCTTAATAAACTGCTTGTGTATCCTCAATGTCCAGCGTGCTTACATGACAAATGTAAGTCAACAGATACCGCATTTAGGATGAAGGATGTGAAGGGTGATAACTTTAACTATAGTGCTAAAAGTTGTAAAGTCTAATGATAAAATTCCAAAACAAATTTTAGGCACCTATTATAGTTTTTATCCTTTTGTCTCAGAAATAAGGTACAATTTCATAAAGGATAAAAGGTACTAATGTGCTCAAAGTGTACCCACGTCCTATGCCAGCTTCAACTGGTTTTTGTCCTGTTTGTATTTGTACTGAAAGACATTTTGTCACCCTTTTATTGTGACATTGCGCTGCCATCCTTATATTGTCTGTGTGTGTTTTCAGATTGGGTTTTGGGTCCTGATGAGGAGATGTTAAAGGCCAACAGTGAGGCGGGTGATAACGGTTCAACACACATGCCCCAAGGCCTCACTCACTCCCACCCCAACGCCTTCCACGTGTGGGATCAGGACGACGTGGTCATCCCGCTGTCCCCGGAGGACAGTCCTCAGAACAGCCCTCTTCTGGCCGTCATCCCATTCATCCCTCACTTCTTTCCAGCCTCTCACAGTGTGCTTAACAGCCCCTCACTGCCACAGCCAGGAGAAAACAGGAGTCCCACTAAAACCACGCAAGACGCCTACGTCTTTCCTACACCCAAAATCACCAGACAAAGCTCCACTTTTTCACATCATTCCGTATCGTTCCACGACTTGTAAAGGTTACATGACTGAACGCAGACTAAAGTGAAGTACATAAAAAACATACATTACCTGAGTAGTCTTGTCGTTGATCCCAGTTGTAAGAGCAACAAAAAATGAGGAAAAGTGGATCCTGCATGGACCCAAGTCGCACAGAAATCAGTCAAGTTTGGTGAAGGAAAAATCATGGTTTGGGGTTACATTCAGTATGCAGGCGTGTGAGAGATCTGCAGAGTGGATGGCAAAATCAACAGCCTGAGGATGTAAAGACATTTGTGCTGCCCATTACATTACAAACCACAGGAGAGGGCAAATTCTTTAGCAGGATAGTGCTCCTCATACTTCAGCCTCATCAAAGTTCCTGAAAGCAAAGAAGGTCAAGGTGCTCTAGCATTGGTCAGCCCAGTCATCTGACATAACTATTATTGAGAATGTCTGGGGTAAGATGGAGAAGGCATTGGAGATCAATCCAAAGAATCTTGATGAACTCTGGGAGTCCTGCAAGAACCCTTACTTTGCCGTTCCAGATGACTTTATTAATAAGTTATCTGAGTCATTGCAGAGATGTATGGATGCAGTCCTCCAAGCTCATGGGAGTCAAACACAATATTAATTCTTTTTCCACTGCACCATCACTTTATATTCTATACTGTACATTATTTCTGTTGAGTGTCAAGACTTTTGTCTCGGCAAAGGCAGAACTTATTGTCCTAATTAAATAATAAAAAATCAAGACATGATCATACTTTATTGTGGTAAAATAAGCGTAATCTAGAGGCCTTTGCCTTTCATATAAACCACTTCTGATACCAAATGATCAAATAGAAGTCAAGTTGTTATTTGTTGTTCCTAAAATGTGAATAGGCAAGACTTTTATCAGGTAGTGTACATATAATAATTGGTAAAACTTTACAATAAGGTTCCATATGGCAGATAATTGATAACAAAAAAAAAAGCTCGCAAAAAAGTTTTTGTTTCAGAAAGCTTGACAGATTGGTCTGATTCTGAAATAGTGTTCTGGGGCAATGCTGTGGGTTTTTAGTGTAAGACAAAATTGATCTGGCTATTTAATGTACATTTTGACCATGGCCAATTTTTGCGCAGTATATTAAATTTCACCAGACACTAGTGAGTACTCTTAAAACACTTGAAATATGCTAAATATTTATGGGAGCATTTTGTGATATTATAAGCTCAACTCTATTCACTCATCCGTTATAAAGATGAAAATAAAAATCTTTTAAATCTACAGTCCAAAAAAGGAAGAAAGAATTAAAACAAAAAAAGAGGAGAGTAAATGACCACTTAATTTCAAGTTTTGTGGTGAACTTTCTCTTTAGTTGGTAAAATAAATAATACATTATAAAAAAAATACAAGTTAATATTATTAACTTTATATATTGTTATTTATATATAAAATATAACTTTATATTACTGCTAATATTTATTGAAAATTAACTTACAATGAACAGTTATCTGTCATTAGATGAATAAATACTGTAACAGTTCAACAACCTGGATTTCATAACAGATTTGAGCAAAATTGAGATATTTTCTTGATGTCGACTCTACAAAGACTATTGCAAAATCATGCTCTATTCCATTAACCAATTTAATACACGTAAAACAACACTTCCAACTCACGTCACAAAAGTCGTGACAAGAAGTTTACATAGCCATTATATTGGTAACACTTTAGTTTAGGTCACAATTCATGCCATTAGCTACTGATTTATTATCATTAAGATATTAACTGTTCACTAATTATAAATTCATTCATTCATTCATTTTCTTGTCGGCTTAGTCCCTTTATTAATCTGTGGTCACCACAGCGGAATGAACGGCCAACTTATCCAACACCTTTTTACGTAGCGGATGCCCTTCCAGCCGCAACCCATCTCTGGGAAATAGTAGTTATAAAGTACGATCTTATTCTGCATCCATACCCAAAACCTAAGCCTAACCTTACTAACTAATAAAAAACAGCTAATTAGTTGTTTATTAAGCTAGTTGTGTTCGTTATTGGTTTGTTATTACCGTGAATTGTGACCTAAACTAAAGTGTTACCATTATTTTTTAATCGAAGGAGACAGGGGTGTTATATTTAGGTGTAATTATGGAAACATGTCATCTGCGATCTGTGGATTCAGATTTGTTTTGGATTAGCAGTTTAAACTTTTTCGAGTCAGGGAGCCAGTTTCTACAAATGAACGCATAGACAAACCTGTAAAGAATGATCAGACATTTTACATACGTCAAGTATCCAGTAAATGTGAAAAATATTTTCATTGCAGTTTTGAATCTCCTGTAAAAAAAAAAATTGAGAACTTGCTGCAAATTCAGCAGATATTTTCATTCACGCAATATGAAACTAAGATAATGAAAATGCAGCTAATGTTAATTACATTAATTAATTAATGGAACATTATTGTAAATGGTTACCAAACAGCTCCCCTAAAAATGAAACTGTCATCATTTATGTAGGATGTTATATTCATTCATTCATTTTGTTGAATTATTTATTTTAAGTAATGATCGAACATATTCAGCTTAGCATGATCCATTTCTTTAAATAGAAATGAAAAATAGATGGAACATTTTCTTTGATAAACACCCAATGAGGGTGTTGACTACATTTACCATCGCACCCTTTGCTTTTCTACTCGTCTGCAAAAGCTGGGCTTTGTCCTGTGGAGTGTGTGAGGATCAGTGACCTGTCCTCAAAATAGGTGCTGGTGACCACAAACAACCTCAATAAGCAGAGAGCCGTATCAGTCCAAGCCGCATTACCGGAACGTGGTTGCCCGGTAATACAGGGACAAGGCAGGACTGCAAAATCACGTCTGTAGGATTGTGCCAATTCAGGAGAAGCCTTCCCTCCTGGAGCCAAAATGCATCCTCGGAACATATCTGAACCATCGGATCGTTCACTTTGACGCAGGATAACCAGCGTTTGCAGTTCATGGATTTGCACGGAAATATTTTCGATTTTGTGCTTTATTTCAATGACCAGTGAAACTGGATTGGATTCAAAATCCAAAGTGTTACCGTCAAGAAACATTGCAGGAGTGTGTTCATGTTCCTAAATTAACACTTTCAAAGTGTTAAATGCACGCAAAAAAACAAAAGTCTTTCTTTCAAAGGGACTTTTTATTTACAACAAACATTGTTAATAGTGACACCGCTGGTCATTAAGTGAACTGCAGTCAGCAACTTATTGTGCACGGAGACTGAATGAGATTCAATGTCCTAAAATGCTCAAAGGGGGTTATAAAGAAGTTGGAAACGCTGTGATATAATGATAAAGAACATGTGAAGAGCAACATTTATGAATATGTATATAGTATGCGTTTCCTCTCTATAACATAATAAGCACAAAACACAACTGGTGAGAAAACAGCAGTAAAGAAAGCATCTGTTCATAGTGATATAGATTTGTTTGCTCAAGCTGTGAAACTCACCATCAGTGTCAACGTCATTTAAATGACAAAGTCTGTAATGATTACAGTAGTGATTATAAATGATATATCTATAATGATATATTCACAGGGGTGCACTTAATGGTCGGAATACATGATTTAAATGAAAATTGTGCACTATATACGGCACTAGAGAAGCACTTTTGTGGACCAATTCCGCTTCCTCATGAATACATATGAGGAACAAGCACCAACTCCAGCTTGATGTTGAGAACATTGATGATGTGCTCCCCTGTATATACAGATGCTTTTTATTCATCAAACATGGATATTATTGTACAGAATATCTGTATCTGCATTATCTTAAGCATTTCATGTATCATAGAATGCAAATAAATATCAATTAATACTTAAAGTAAGACAGCGTAGCCTTTTTAAGAGCGGTAAAACGGAAAAGGTATTTTTCTTCGTTTCTAAAAGTGGTTGTGTACTAATGCAATTTTCTCAAGTTACACATTGACAGTTTATTGGTCACCTGATGGCAGGTGTGGCAAAAATTAATTCATTAAATATTAGATGCTTTTCCTCTTTCAGGCCGAATGGTTCTCTTTGCTTAACCGTTCCATTCTATACCAGTCAGCACAGATACGGTTTAATCTTTCACGGTGGTGCTGATAACACTTTCTGGACTGTAATACTAACATGTCAGTTGTCGTAAACGGCTTTATGGAAAATGGTGGCTCGTGGAGAGATTTTAAGTGTGTCTCGAATAGGGGTAACACATTAAAAGTGCCACCATGTCTTTTAAAAAGTCTAAACTTTTTTCCATTCGGTGTCTGTCTGCAGTAAATAGAAAACAATGTAAAGATGTGATGCGCCTCATTGAAGAAGCTGACAGATGTTTATGAAACTGTTCTGCTCTTTCAGGCTACGTCTACATTTATCCAGATAAATGCTCCATGTACACTAGTTTTCAATTCTTTTAGAAAAAAAAAATTAACTGAAAATGCTTTCATCATGTACAGGTGCAAGACGATTTTGGGCTCCATTTTAACAATCTAGGCACAGAGTCTAAAGTGCATGGAGTGGCCCATGGTCTAACAGGATTGTGCTTATTCTCTTCATAAGTTATGGATGTGTTTTGAGTATAATGTGAATTAAACCAATTAGAGTCTCATCTCCCATTCCCTTTAACCCTTAGACTGCCGCTTTAGCTATTGGTTGACCATGTTTTTATGGTTTTAAATAATGACTGTGAAAGTAATTTAAAATAGTAGTTTTAAATTATGGTTTACACACACTGCATTGTTGGTTTACAAAAAAAAATAATTATAATAAAAAAAAATCAAACAATCCTGTTGCAGTACTACACTTTGACTTTGGTGTTATTGTAAAAAACAAAAAACAAGAAAACATGTTAAATGAGAATCTAAAATATTTAGTATTCAAAAATGTTTTATTTTGAATATTTAAAAAAAATGGGTCTTACATTTCGTATTTGCAGATTTTTCATAGTTGATGTATTAATTCCTTTATTTTTTATCATAAACCAACATAACTATTTGGTAGAGGTTGATATTTTAGAAATTATGGTATGTGTTAAAAAAATGCATTAAGCTTGTTAACTAGTGACATTACAGGTCAAGAAATGCAATGCAAACCTTTTTTTTTGGTGGGGTAGTTAAAGGGTTAAGAGTCAGTTGCGCCATGCCATGGCGCAATTGCTATTAACATGGCGGACCTTATTGTGCGGCCCTTATTATAATGCGGCCCTTTACCCGTGTCATATACAGTACGTCTGCTGTTTATTTACTTTCCATTTCTTTGAAACGTCACAGCAAAAAGTTGCAACTGTGGTCTGCATCAACTGCTAAACAACAGCTCCCAGTATTCGTTCTGTGTTGTTATGCAATATGGAGCATGTACAAACTGATATTAATCTTTTAAAAAGCTGTCAAAATGGACAGCATCCAAAACATCTGCTTTATACAAATGTAGTCCACTTGAATTACACCATAATTTTCTAAAGCCTCCATTTTTACAGTCCACACTGCAACACGAAAACAGCATTTGTAAATGTATCTACTTTGGACAGCTTTTTCAAAAATAAAAAATAAAAACTTTTTATATTTTTATATTAAAATAAATAGTATTTTAAAAATTAAAAAATATATATAAAAATATTTGGTAGCACTTTATAATAACTACACTATGAATCATTTATTAAGCACTAGCAAATAGTGAATTCATTATTTGTTAAGCATTAACTCTACATTAATAAATGTTAGTAAGCAGTTTATAACTGAAGCAACAGATGCTCTGTTCTTGCCTTATAACCACATTTATAATGTGCTTAATAATTGTACTTTTATACTTTGTTACTGGTTGATTTTACATGACTAAATTAAGAATTGCATTATTTACAAGCCACTTGTATTTAAGAGTAGTTGATGGTTTTTAAGATCATTCAGAATGCATTAGTAAATGATTAATTAACTATTGAAATCAACATTTATATATCTTATCATTCAGGTGTATAGTAATAATTACTATGTATGTTAAAAAATGCTTTATTAACACAACTCCATGCAGTTTTGTGACCTAATCTAAAGTGAGGACTATTTGTGAATCATAAAATCCCTTATAAGTGACAATTAAAGGCTTAGTATATCTTTGCAATCCTATCTAAGAATAAAACTACTGTAAAATTACTGTATAAAACAACAATAAAATAATTTAAAGGTGTATTTTGATGCAACATTTCAATGTTATTTAGTGATGTTTAAACTGCACAGGCATTTTATTTTAGTTAAGATTGCAAAGATTTATTTTTCATTTGGTACATTTCCATTTGTGCACCTTCAAATCAATAGAAATCAATAAGGTCGTTTTTTCCCCTGGAATATTACTGAGGCTTTAATTGTCATTTAAAAAAGGTTTATAAAGCCTAAATAGTTCTCACTAGATTACGGCAAAAAATTGGATAAAGTCAAGTTAATAAAGCATTTATAAAACATACAAATTAACTATTAGTATATGCCTGAATAATAATAATTATAAATGTTAATTTTAATCGTTTATTGATCATTTACTAACTCATTCAGAATGATCTTTTAAAAACCAGCAACTATTCTTAATTAACTGATTTGTAAATAATGCAATACTTAATTTAGTAATGAAAAATTAATCCTAAACTATGAAAACATAATCATTAGGCACATTATAAATGTGCTCATAAGTCAAGAATAGAGCATTCATAGCTGTATTTATAAACTGCCTAACGTTTATTAATTAAGTTAATGCTTAACAAAATAATGAATTTGCTTTATGCTAATGCTTAAATGATTCATAGTGTGTAGTTATTATAACAGGGTTAATTTAAATTTTTTTTTCCTAAAAATGCCATGATCCCCGTGTGGACGGAAGGCAAAAACTCTGCATTTTTAAGTATGTACCATCATCATTATGTTAAGGATACACATGGGCAGCATAACACATTTCTATCCCTGCCTACTACATCTCAGAATGTCGGTAAGATAAAAAAACATTGCTTTTCTGATGTTTTTTTACCCTTAATTAAAGAACTTAAAAAATGTTTTAATCAGGGCTTTAAACATGCCAAGAATTTCATACAGAGATCTGTTTGTTATTGCGTCGCACCATACCAGGCTCACATAAATAGAAATACAACTCAAATCATACTCGACTTATCTCTGAACCATTTGGTACGATAGTAATAAAGCAGTTAATAACATTACTGTTGAGATCATCTGTACCTGCATTACCTTGAACATTATAAGCATTGCATGCATCATAGAACGAAAGAGAGGCTCAGTTAAAGGGCACATAGTTTACCCTTTTTGATGATTTAATATTAATATTATGGTTTTTCTGACTGTGCCAGTTTAGGTTCAGTTTAAAACACAGTTCAGATGTTTTTATTATGATGTGTTAAAAAGTGTCATGTTGGGGGTGTTTTAGGGGTGTGTTGCTTCACATGAAAATTAGTTTCGGCTTCCTGCCCAACATAACAAGGGGGCAGAGCCAAGAGCTCACCCGCTCTGTGTTTGCAACAGACAGGCAGACTGAGAAAAGTAACATGAGTGAGAGGACCAGCATTCAGCCGTACATGTACCACTTGGACACAGACCAAGCAGAGAGTAAAAAAATCATTTGTGTCTTTGTAAAGTTTTACAGCCAACTGTGTGCTGGTTTAAAGTGCCGAGCTTGTACACCGAGACTAATAACCACCACACTGAATTAACTTTGATTGAGGCACCGGATGCGCTGCTCGAAGCCGCGACACGGTACACTAGACACACTCTGTGGCATCGCGCCACGCATTTTAGAACTCTAAACACAAGTTTCCATGAGGGCACACACAATAGCGCCCCAAGTCGGCGGCTGTGCGGCCCCCAGTCGCCGACTTGAAGCGGCGCCGCGTGCAGCCCGACAAAAACTCACGCCCAGATTTCCAAAACACATGGCGCTGCATCGTGCCACGCAGAGCGGAGCTTCTAGAGTGCGACCTGCAGGCAAGTTTGTTCTTTTATTTCCGACGGAAATAAAGCACCTAGTTAAGATCACAGGGAGCTTCTGTGAACGTGAGAAATGCAAATGTTTAAAGGTTAAGGTAGAAACAACGAAAAGTACACGTTTGCAAACCTACCTAAAGGTACAACCAATGATTCCGATTAGAGCGATAATGTGGAGAATATTGATCTTGTGTTGAGCCCAATGAGCCTTGCATCTAAAAATAGAGCAAGGATGTTCCTTTAGTGATATCGCTTTGACTCACGCTGAAAATGGCGGACGGGAAATAAAAACTGAGAATTAGGTGACGTGTGCCTGTCAATCAATATTGGTGGGCGGGGCGACCGCACTCCTACGTCAAGTTGCGGTCAATCTGAAAACCGCTATTATCGCATATCTCATATACATAATCTCCACCGTTATTATGTTGTTAAATTGGGGGGGAAAAAAGCACTGGGTGTGTTTATATCACCCCAATATGACGGTCTATACACTATACCTACACACGTCTGTCCAAACAGCTTGAAAAGTAGATTTTTTTTTTTGTTTTACCATAGGTGCCCTTTAATGCTTGAAAAGTATAACATGTAGCCTCTTTAAGAGCATAACATGTGTTTTCCTTTGTAATTATTACACAACCATCACTTGGAATGTTTATCATTTTTATATTTACATAATCTACATTGATTGGTCATCTGACTGCAGGTGTGGCAAAGGTTAAATTTATACCCTGTGGTTGTACAGGAACAGGTATGTGATGCTAATTATTGCACCAGTAGAGGATCAGCTTAAGTGACTAGCTGGTCAAGAGCAAGAGTTAAAGTGCTTATAAAGATGTTATCAGATTAGACTCCCCTTTTTTGCCACGCGATTTAAACCTGACAGTGCAGCGCTGACATATGGCCGATCACACTCTCTTATATTTTATATACACATATCTACACACATGATCTACAAGGTTGTCCAAGCTATGCTTTCATCTCTCTTTGTGTTCAAGCTATGCTCATTTGCAAGCGGCTTCCTCGAGAATGCACAGTACCCGTTAATCTTTGGACTTAAATGACATCGGAGTGTAGGTGACCTGTTTTAGATAACCTGACCCTGACCTTGATTATTATCAAACTGCATTTATCGGTCTTTGTCGTCTTGCTTTATTTTAAGGTACAGTTCTCGCTATTAATAAACCATTAACTATGACTTTTGGCTCCTGCTTTTGCTGCATATTAATAGTTAAGGTAATTGTTAGGTTGAGGTATTGGGTAGGATTAAGGATGCAAAATAAATTCATATGCACTTTATGTCCCAGTTTCACAAACAGGGCTTAGATTAAGCCAGGACTAGGCCTTAGTTAAATAAGTCTATTTAAGCTAAATTTTTAAAAATGGCCTTAGAATAATATATTACTGGTGTGCACCTGGAAAACAATAATGACACTGATGTATTTTAAGACATCTCACTGAAAGTTATTTTGAGTTGAGACAGTGTAAACATGCAATTTAATCTTGACTAGCCTTAAACCTTGTTTGTGAAACTGGGGGTATAAGTACTAAAAACTCCAGTGTTCTGATATTTGGTGTCAAACTAGACCTCTTATTTTATCTTGTCATGGTTTATCACTGATAAATGTTTTCTTTGTACCAAATGTAAACACAATAAGAATGTTTAACAATTAAACCCATTACATACTGCTAATGTTTAACGCTGTAATGCCCCAGACGAGAAATCTCCCTGCAGGTGGGCGGAAAAGCTTAGCATTAAGAGTGTCTTGGTTGTGCTCAGAGTTCAGATACTTCTAGAACAGGGGTGGGCCATCTCGGTCCTGGAGGGCCGGTGTCCTGCACAGTTTAGCTCCAACCCTATTCAAACAGACCTCCCTATAGAGTTCAAGTGATCTTGAAGACACTGATTAGTTTGATCAGGTGTGTTTGACTAGTGTTGGAACAAAACTCTGCAGGGACACCGGCCCTCGAGGATCAAGTTTGCCCATCCCTGTTCTAGAAGTTAACAATTTTATGTAACAAAAAAAGCTATAACTTTGAAGAACTGCTCCAAAATGTTTTACATTACAGAATGTGGGCATCATAAACACTTTAAAACGTTCACATGGGAAGATTTGACATGATTTGGGAAAACTTAGTTTGTCAAAATTGTGTAAAATATCTTACTTTCGTCCTGGATGTTGTAAGAGTAAAGCCACTTTCAAAAGCCCTTCGCAAGGGTTTTCATAATACAAAAAGCTAAGGGCTGCACACTGTAAGGGACTCGGTGGATTTTCCAACTGTTAAAGAGGGGTTTAGGGAATCATTTAGATTAGAGAAGATTGAATTAAGTACAGACACAGAGCATGTGCAGAAAGGATTATGGCCGGCTGCCAGATAAGATTCAGATTAAAGTGTGAAGCTTACATTCACACCGTTCTTTTTAAAGCACTGTTATAAATACACACACATTCCCACATCTGTTTGAGCCACAACTGAGTTTTCTTGGTGAAAAAATGTCTACTCTCAATTTATTTTAATTATGATTAGGCCCAGTTGCATCAAAGCTCTTAAAAGGAACACATTTTACAAGTTCTCTTACCACTTGAGTTTTAGCATTTCTGAATCCATTTAGTCAATATCTGGAGCTTAGCTTAGCATAAGTCAGGGTTCACCAATCTTGGTCCTGGAGGGCCGGTGTCCCTGCAGGGTTTAGCTCTAACTTGCTTCAACACACCTGCCTGGATGTTTCAAGTATAACTAGTAAAGCTGCGGTCACACTAGGCTTTTCCTCCCATAGACTTCCATTCATACGCACGCGAATGCATCTGACCGGAAGCAGGGTCATGCATCAAGTTTCGCAGGTTGCTGCAGTGCAAAGTTCAAGCTTGGTAAACTCTGACCTGCGAAATCGAATCACTTGACTGTGTGAGACCAATTGAGGATCAAAACATGGCCTCTCTGGACAGAAATTTAAAACATGGAGCAATCGCTCGCTTTTTTTAATGTCTAATAATCTTGTTTAATCCCGCCCCTTTTCGCAGAGCCATACGAACAAAATTTCGCAAACTCAAACTCTGGTGTGATCACAGCTTAAGACCTTGAGTTGCTTGTTCAGGTGCACTGTAAAAAAAATTCCGTTGTTTTTACAAAAAAAATTTGGCAGCTGTGGTTGCCAGAATAATTTTGTAAAAAATACAATAAAATTGTAAACCTGTTTACAATTTAAAACTGTTTATGTACAGAATAATTATGTAAAAAACTATTTAATAATATGTCAAATTTACAGAAATTTTATGTAAGAAATAATAAAAATTTTTGTATTTTAACAAAAAAATCTTGTTGTTTTTACAAAAAAAATTTGGCAGCTGTGGTTGCCAGAATAATTTTGTAAAAAATACAATAAAATTGTAAACCGGTTTACAATTTAAAACTGTTTATGTACAGAATAATTATGTAAAAACAAATTAATATTATGTAAAATTTACAGAAAGTTTGTGTAAGAAATAATTACATTTTAAGTATTTTAACAAAGAAATCTTGTTGTTTTTACAAAAATATTTTGGCAGCTGTGGTTGCCAGAATAATTTTGTAAAAATTACAATAAAAATGTAAACCTCTTTACAATTTAAAACTGTTGAACATATAGAATTACTAATCTGGCAGCTGTGGTTGCCACAATAATTATGTAACAAAAATACATTGTAAAATATAAACAACTTAACAGCATAAAATCATCACTTTAGTCAATTGTTTATTCATAATTATCAAAAAGTAAACAAGTAAATCTTTTCTGAAATGGCACAACTACACCTAAACCAATTATTTTAAGACCAATGTTGTTTCGTATACTGAACATAGTTTGATTTCAGTAGCAACTGTAAATCATTTGCTTTACCCTTGACCATTAATACGATAACTTGTATGTTACACATTACTTAGGAATATAGATTCTAGATATGCTTAGACCAGAAACAGCACTCAAAGACTTAGTAACCAAATTATAATTTGTATTTATTAACCATAAACAAGTCAACATTGTCTGTCAGTTCACATTTGTATTGCTTACTTTCCTTACAAACTATACATTCACCATTTTGAAAGCATGTGACAGATTAATGATTGTCTTCTTTAAAAAAACAAATAAGGAAAATTATAGACAAAGACATGGGAGACATTGCCAGTAAAACTAAAATTTAAATGGCAATAAAATGAAAGATATTCGGTAACACTTTGTAATACCTACACACTATGAATCATTTATCAACCATTAGCATATAGTGAATTAACTATTCACTATATGCTATTAACAATAATAGCTATTAACATTAACTGTTAAGCATTAACTCTACATTAACAGACGTTAGTAAGCAGTTTATATACAAGGCTACAAATGCTGTATTCTTGTCTTATGAGCACATTTATAATGTGTTTAATAGTTGTACTTTCATAATTTGTGAGTAATTGATTTTTCATGACTAAATTAAGTATCACATTATTTACGAACCATTTGTATTTAAGAGCAGTTGGAGATATTTAAGACAATTGAGTGAGTTAGTAAATGACTAATAAACCATTGAAACCAATGTTTATATATCTTATTATTCAGGCATATAGAAATGGTTACCATGTATGTTGATAAATGCTTTACTAGCACAACTTCATCCAGTTTTATGACCTAATCTAAAGTGAGGACTATTTATGCTTTATAAATCCCTTCTAAATGACTAATAAAGGCTCAGTATAAAATGACCAATACATCTTTTCAATCTGATCTAAAAAGTTAAACTACTGTAAAGTTTAAACATTACTGAATAACAGGAGTGTCATAATATGACATAAAATTGGATTAAACAACAATATAATTTAACAATATAATAGGATGCAACATTTCATTATTTAGCAATGTTTAAACTGTACAGTAATTTTATTTTACATAAGATTGCAAAGATTATTTTTTCATTTGACAGAGTTTCATTTGTGTTTCTTCAAATTAAAAAAAATAATTCCTGTTAAGAATTTAATAAGGGATTTATAAAGCATAAATAGTCCTCACTTTAGATTAGGTCACAAGATGAAGTTGAGTTAATAAAGCATTTATTAACATACAAATTAACTATTAATATATGCCCGAATAATAAGATATATAAATGTTGATTTCAATAGTTTATTAATTATTAACTTACGCATTCTGAATGATCTTAAAAAAACACCAACTACTCTTAAATAACTGGTTTGTAAATAATGCTATACTTAATTTAGTAATGAAAAAAGAATCTTTAACCAAGTATGAAAACACAATTATTAAGCACAATACACATGCTTTTAAGTCAAGAATACAGCATTTTTAGCTGTAGCTATAAACTGTCTACTAATGTTTATTATAGTAGAGTTAATGCTCAACAGTAAATTAATTCACTATATGCTAATGCTTAATAAATGGTTCATAGTTTGTAGTTATTTTAAAGTGCTACCAACTTTTCTTTTAAATCGATTTAAGAACATTTAAGAGTTGTTTTATAAACAAATATTCCATACAAACAACCAATTCAGGAATAACCTAATTCAGAAAACACTAGATAAAAACGCTAATAGTTGTGTACTAACTTAAACACATACATTAAGCATGGCAGATCAAACAAACCTGAGAAACTGGCATTCAGTGTATGTCAAATCTTACTGACTTCAGTCCATATTTAGACGTCACGCCATTCATGATCTGAAAGTTCCTGAATCAAGGTAAGAACTCTTGGGTTCACATGAAGACGGGCTGTGTTTGTCTTCTCCACTTTAGTGCCTTTCTCTGGGTTGATAGAGAAGAAACACCTGGGCAAAAAAGAGAAAAAATTAAATAGTATTAATGATTAAAAAACAACTTATTTTTGGGGGGGAAAATACCTTTTTAATTGAAACTATAGTGAAATGTATTAACCTATACATATAAACCAGGCAAAATAAAAAGAAAACTTTGCATTAGCAATTTAAGTATTCATAAAAAGCCACTGCATCAATTACTTTAATTTTTTTCACTTCAATGTTGTATAAAGCCTGTACAAAAACACATACTTCTGCAAAAACTCCAAGATTGATGCCAGCTCTGATGGGTAATGGATGTCGAAGCAATAATAGCTCCCAAACATCATACACAGGGCAGAAATAAAGGAGGGGATGTTGTCATGTACAACATTTCGATCCACACACAGCAGGAAACGCTTCGATGAAAAGCAGGATTGGCCTAAGAAAAAAGTTAAATAAAAGTTACATTTGGTATTTATTTATAATACCATAAAAGTAAAAAATACAAACAAATTAAAAAAATCTTTTACAAGATTTATGTTACTATTATATTAAATGTTATCATGACAGTCTTTGATCTTGAAATACATAATAATTTTGGTAACAACAATTATTAAACACCATATAAGTATTGTTGTACATTCATGATTACTAATGGTAACACATTTATTCTTATTGTAAATTATGGAGCTAATAATATGATTTTCCAATCTGAATTTGAATTGTGTTAGTTTGAATTATTGACAATTGTAATTCTATAAATCTAAATTTTTATATGCCGTAAAAAAATTTGAATTTGAATTTCTTTACTTGAATAATGAACATCTGAAATTTAAGACAACTAAATTTTTTAAGGCTGAAATTTTTTTATAGACGTTTCAAGTTTTCCGAACAAAAAATATAGAACATCAAATTCAATATTGTAAAATTCAAAACCAGAAATTCAAATTGTGAAATTCAGATTCAGCAGACAGTAGGTAAGGGGGGGGGGGGGGGGGGGGGGGGTGGCGGGCTAGAGGAAGGATGCTTTTAGTTTCGGGTCACATAAAAAAAACGTTGAAAAATCATCAAGTGGCTTTCGCTGTACATTATTCACAACAATAAACTTACCACCTCTTATGTTGTAACCATTTGAAACAAAGTTTAAAGCACTTAACAAATGAGGTTAACAAGAATCTCTGAGCGAGTCATTCATAGTGAGTCACTTAATTCATTTATAAATGAGCTGAATCGAACGACTCTGAATGAACAATTCAATGACAATGACAAAGATAGGGATTTGGCGCCACCTATTGGACATTTTGGTTTCAACGTATTTTAGCTAAAAAATAATGTCATATTTTTAAATATATGGAAAAATCTGATCATTCAAATAAATATAAATGCAAGGTTAAATATGACATTTTGGATGCCAATAGATATTTAAAACGGGCAGCATTTCAGTGTTGATGATAGGCTTTGGCCAAACATCATTCAAATCTTCCTTAAAATACTATACGCTATGCTGTACTATAAATATTGTAATAAATATTTTATATAATTTTATGAAATTTAACAATATAATATCCTATATAATTTGACAAAAAAGCAGGAGCACTGCAGTTCACTGAAGCATATTTATTACACAAACTACTGAAAATAGCGGACTCCGATAGTCAGTTTGCAGAAGAATTGTGTCCTCCTGAGCCTCAAATACACCAGTAAACTCACACAGCTCTGTGAATAGCCGAAATGCTTAATTTTAGCTTTAACTTTTCAGTGATTGTCTACTCTTCCCTGTTGATGACTCCTGACCTACTTTCTGCTGAATCTGAATTTCACAATCTGAATATCTGGTTTAGAATTTTAGAATATTGAGTTTGATGTTCTGAATTTTTTCTTCCTGAAAACTTGAAACTGTACTTTTACAAACTGGATATGTCCAGTGAATGGAATTCAAAAAGACTGCTAGCAAAGTATACAGAGTAATAGATGGGGGTGTGGTTGGGCCAGGGTACTATTCTTTAGTGAAGAATCTCATTTACCACAATTCGGACCATCTCTCTTCTCATTCGTGAACTTGGTAGTTTTCCTCTCTCCAAAAAATGTATCCCATGGTATCAGAAACGTATCCACCCAGTCTACATCAGGGCTTTGGGAGCTGCTGGTGGAGGACGATTGAGAACTTGCAGGTGAACTATGCAAGGCTGTGGAAGGTTGTGATGAGCTGCTTGTTTCTGGTGTCTGGCCTGCAAAAGATCATACACAAACAATAGTCAGTAACAAAGTTTTTTTTTTTTTTTCTTTTCAAGACCTTTTTACACCTGTTACTTTGTGAAGTTGTCTTGTAGCATTCTGCTCTGTAACACGACTTACATCTTAACTTCCAAGCAGCAAGAACGTTGAGCTTGGATTGGCCTCAATGCTGTCAGCAAATCAGATTCCTCAATAAACTGAAAATCATCATATGTCTCCACTCCAATGGATTGCAATAACTCCTCTAAAATATCTTTTGTTGCCTCTGGAAGGTTAGGCAAGACCTCTGTGATGGCAGTACGAAGAAATGTTGTCTCCAAGTCAGTCAATACTGAAATTAAGCAAGTAGTGATTAAACATGTAGTTATTAAATTTATAAAAAGTTTATTTCTGTTCATCTAAATGCAAATAAAACAAAAATTCAGATCTTACTATTATTTTAAAGAGATAGTTTACCTAAAAATTTGAAATGTATAATTTATTTACCCTTGACACATTTAATACCAGTTTGAGTTTTTTTGGGGGGGGGACAGAATGTTGGAAACTTGTAATCATCAACTTTTATAGTAGCAAGAAATACTATAGAAGTCAACAGTTACAACATTCTTCAAATATCCTCTTGAGAAAAAAAACAAAAACAAACAAACCCTAAACAGGTTTGAAAAAAAGAAAAAGTCAAGGTTAAGTAAATGATATCAACACTTAAAATTTTGGGGAAAACTATCTCTTTAAACTACATGTTATTTTAACTAAGCATACATGATGATTTTTACCATATTTTTTCCACCTCTGTGGACAAGATGTCTTTACTTCAACAGCACGCTGTGTTTCAGCAGAATGACTTGGTACCCATTACCAAAGTATGATATTAGCGGATAAAAATCAACCAAGTCATTAATGTTAAGACACTGTAGCCAGTTACTCTGTTTAGTCATAGAGTACAGATGGTATTCAAAATGATATTCAGCTCTTTGTATTCTCATTACAAAAACACAGCTTCGCCATTTTGAATTAAAATGATGAGAAGTTCTCCAAAATCAAACTCATAATTTTTAGACACAAGAAAATGTCCCTTTTTGTATGATGTTCCTTTATACATTATTTCTGTCAGTAGTATTAAACTCTAAAAAGAAAAAATTCTCTGTATGTTTGATTGATTCACTGTAAAGACTTGGGTAAAAAGGCAGGCATGAAAAGATTTCAAGTATTGAAAACAGCATAGTTTACCTTTATTCCTTTGATCTCTTGATAGTCTTCAGATTGTAAATCATGAACAACAGAATCAAGTTTCAGGGGTTCACTGTGGACCACAAACATTTAAGTTATCGCTCTGAAATTCATTTCTTGTGATTTCACAATACCTGCAAAAATATTGAGCATGACTGAAATTTTCAGTTAACCCACAAATGGCGTGTGAACCCAAATTATGGGTATTATCACTTATAGTATCATTTGAAGCAGCTCTATGCTTCCTGATCATGTGAGTTGTAAAAGACGATTGATTGTAAAAGTATTACAACCCGTTACTGGACAAGACACAGGTCGGCCATCTGCTAAATGCTCTTTTAAGTGGCTTATTAAATCTTTAGCCGTGTTAAACGTGCGGTCACACAACAAAATGGCACATTTAAATCAGCAAAAACTGCTTTAGTACTAACGGTTGAGGCAAACTCAATGTGATCCCTATAGACATGTGCTTTTAATGCAGCGTAAGCGCAAAATGTTCGCATACAGCCAGCAATAACACATTTGAAAAAACAATGGGGTTCGTTTCTGTGAACTTTACAATGCAACACATAACGTTAACGTCTCAGTGTGTCAAGTGTTTTGTTGCAAAAATGACACGTAACGTTAATCATCTTTAGACTTCTAACAAAATCTTCAGTTTTTTCAGCGTTACGTTAGACGGACGATACGACAAGTGACCGAGTTACCTTTGCATTGTAACACAGATTATTATTCCGAAGACCGTGCAACACCCCAAATAATACCCTCTCCTTTTTTGCAGGTGTTTGTATGGTAAAGCGTTTAAAGTACAAAGTAAACCAACTTTACACTAAACTTACCAGTGCCTCGGTAGTTAGAAATGCTGCAAGACGTCTTCCACAGCTTTATTCGCGGGCCGGACAGATTGAGCGCGCGCTCTCACAAACAATATCTGTAAAATGGCTGCTCCCGCAAGAATCAGATAGCCGATTGGTGATTGGACAAGGCAGAACAGAGTTTGAAATTCAAACGCAGACGTTAATTTACGCAAAAGCATACATTTTAAATAGAAACACATCGCAAAAATAAAGGACCCCTGGGGACAAATAACCCTTATCTTTCTATGTAAGCCTACATTAAATATGATAATTAGCAAAGCTAAAATAGCTTATAGACCATAAGGACAATTCTAAACAGACACATTGCCTTAAAACCCCTCATTTAAAACTTGTAAATATGTCATGTAGGATAACATTTGTGATAGTTCTACTTGCTTACACTTGCTTTTTTATCTGTAATAGCTGATTTTTGTTTGTTTAGTATCATTTTGTAATTTTTACAGCAGTTTTCAGTATTACATGTTTTTACTATTCAAATAACAGTGATCAGTAAATTTTACAAATAAACATTGTTATTGATACACAGTCTTACAGTACAATTAACAGTTTAATTTAGTTTAACATTTTACAACTGTATTTTTATTTTTTACAAAAGCATACTGTAAATTTAACGCTGTTTCATTGTTTTTCTATTTACAAAATTTAGATGTCACAATTTTACAGAATTTCACTGTTATTTTCACAAACATTTTTTACAGTGTGTGTTTGATTAGGGTTGAAGCTAAGATCTGTAGGACTCCAACCCTCCAGGAACAAGATTGGTGTCCCCTGGCATAAGTGATTAAATCTGATTAGACAGTCAGCATCTCAATCAAAAAAAATAAAAATCCCAAAAATATAATTCACATTTAGAATTTTCCTATTTAAAGCTTGACGTGTCTGGAGTAATATTGTGTCCTAAGACAGACAGAATCTGAAAATGCCGGAATAAGAGTATATTTCTTGTTTCCTATATTAAAAAACAGCAACTGTTCATTTTCCATCTGTCTTATTATACAATGCAACTTCAGAAGCAGCAAGCTTTAAATAGAAATATCAAAAACTTTCAATTTGAGTATGATGCTAATGGTCTAATCAGATTCAATGATTTATGCCAAGCTAAAAGTGCTCAAAATTCAACTATTTAACTCCAGGGGATTTGTAAAACAAGCCCTTTCCCAAAAAAGTTGGTGTTCCATTAAGTGGCTTCACTGAGGAATGAAAGAGAGAAAGGAGAAGAGAGAAAGGAGGGAGGAAGGAAAAAAAAAAAAACTCATTAAAATTGTTGCAACAAACTTCTGGATGGACACCCTTACCCAAGAGCCTTCACTAAACGTTTCATTGTGGCAACATTTTGCAATAGGTGATGCTGTAAAGCTACAGCATCTCGCAGTCAACGGAAAGCATGAAACCAATCTAAAAAAACTACAGTAGTGTTAATCTACTGAGTATTGTTGTATTATTGAGTACAAACAGCACAGAAGGACAAATTGGGAGTTAAGGGAACTTGAATAGCTCATATAAAAATGCTAAGTTTATTCGCATTGCCTTTAACAGATAAAGAAACTCAAAAGACGAAGTATACTTCCTTCCCTACTATGGATGTCAAAGGCTAATTAATTGCCAAAATCTCTTGTGAACAGAAAAAAAATTCAATCAATTTATCAATTTTAGACCAAGAAGGAGTAATTTTCTTGTTTGGGGTGAATTATACCTCTAATAATAATAATAACAAAAAAAAAGTACTTAATTGAGTTTATTAGGAGTTTTTCCTTCTTGCAACCCAAAATTAATTTAAAAAAAAAAAAAAAAAAAAAAAAAAACTATTAACTTATAATCAGTGCCAGACGGAATCTGCGGACATTTTTTGCTATTTCTGCAGAGAATTGATAAAATCTGCAGATTTCTGCTGAATTATTTTGGGAGTATTATAACTAAAACCTTAATACATGAAATAAAAAGTAATAAATTACTGAATAAAAAGATTTACTCAAGTAAATAAACAGAATTAATGGGCTAAAAATCTGCGGAATTCTGCAGAAAATCTGCGCGCACAGATTTCGTGTGGGCCTACTTATAATTAGGATTTCTTAGCTGAAGCAGCCTCAAGCACCATCCTTAAAGAGAAAACCTTAATAAAACGCACATCTTGATCTCTAGCTTAAAATGAAAGTGAAGCACATGCCAGCGCAAGAGAATTTAAGACTCGTTAATTCTCAACTTCAGTCCAGATCATATTGTGTCAGGACCATGCTGCAGGAAGGAATGGATTTACTGTAGATCAGCTCCAAATACAGTTAAGTCAGTTACTGCTGGCACTTGCAAACGGATGTGAATAAGATAAGGTGCGGTGCAAATGGAAAGTTGCAAATCTAGGCAGCCGTACCACCAAGTTGACAAAAAGACATCTTAATCTGAATTACTTTTAGTAAGCACTTTTTTTTTTCTTTTTTTTTTAAATAAACCTTAAGAATATTGCCCAAATGTTTACCTTACTGTTCCTCGCGTGAAATCTACATTGAACATTACAAGCTTCTTTAAATAATGTTCAATATGAATGTATCCTGATTTCAATGCAAGGATTTTCATTGATCACTGGTTTGAGGTTTCCAGTAAAAATTCAAAAGTTAGTCACCTACCAATCAGCAGTGAAAGCACGTTACAAAAATAACCAGTGTCCTGATAAGTTATGAGCATGTCTACTTTGCTTTCAAATATCAACAGTTAACTTAACCTTTCATTATTAGTAATACATTCAAAGTAGACTCTAGCACTGAGGTTAAGAGTCCAGAATAGATGAATCCTTACTCTCGTATATAAAAAGGAAAAAGTAGCGGACACTTCAGTTGATCAGTAGTAGTTTAAATGAACATTTAATTAATCATTATTAAAAAGTTCCATGTTTAAAACAATTCATTAAACTTAAATCTATAAATAAAGGATTGTAAAACTGCACTTTTTTTTTTTTAAAACAGATCTTGAGCAAGTTTTCAATTCACAACATAAAATCTAAAAGACCAAGGTAAATATACCCAGTCACATATAAACTAAAAATTTCAAAAGTTGTCATCCTCAAGAACGTCGTCACGCTTCTTAAGAACAGCCCGGTACAGAGAGGTTCCTCTAGCCTGGATAAACGTAACGGTCATCTGTTTCTTATCAACCTCAATGTGAGCAAAACCACCCAATGTTGAGGCATCGCCATTGAAGAACTTAAGGTAGCCTTTGGGAACGCGGTTGCGGTGGCGCACATCAGGATCCATAAAGTTACCAGCTCCACTAACTACATAACCAATACCAGACTCCTTGATGTACTGGAAAACAAAGCAAGAGGCAGAATGTCAGATTCAAATTAATCAAAAAAATGTTTAACCTTAAATTGATCAAAAAGGCTTGGAGGAAAATTTGAAAATAAGCTCATTTAACTCAAAGCAGGAGTGCCCAAACTGTGTTCTAGATGGCTGGTGTCCTACAGGGTTTAGCTCCAATCCCAACTAGACTTAAACCAACCAATTAAATCTTGGTCATACAACAGGCATGGGTAAACTGTGTCCAGAAGGGCCAGTGTCCTGCAGAGTTTTGCCCAGGGTCTTGAAATCTATAGGTAGGAGTGTTAGGACCAGGGGTGGCCAACCCTGTTCCTTGAGATCTACCTTCCAGCAGATGTTAGTTGAAACTGATTAAACACACCTGCCTGTAATTATCAAGTGTTGTTCAGGTCGTAATTAACTGGTTCAGGTGTGTTTGATCAGGGTAGGAGCTAAACTCTGCAGGAAGGTAGACCTCCCGGAACAGGATTGAGCACCCCTGGTTTAGGCAAAGTCAGCAGGACACAAACCTTCCAGGACGGCGTTTTTTTTTTTTTTTTTTTTTTTTTTAAACTACTGTACTAGAAGCTTTTAGGCAGGACTGTTAAGGCAAGTTGGAGCTGAACCATACACGGGCTCTCCATGACAGGGTTGGTTCACCCCTGCCCTAGAGTTAAATGGTGGATTTGACTTTTCAGAAGTCTTTCAGCCAATCTCCAGGTGTGGCAGGAGCACTCAGCTTGAACCATTGATTTGGGATTAAACAATTTGCCTCACATGACCAAAGGGGTTTTGATAACTCATTTAAATTTAGACTTTCAGCAGTTACATTGTGTACCAAGACTGAGGAAAATGAAATTATTTCCAAACCACATCAACCAAGAACTTTTCTGCAGTTGTTAGTACAGCACAGTAGTCAACTTTTAAAGCCGACCAAATCGTGACAAGAATAAAGTGCCGAATAGTTTAAAACGGGTGTCCAAACGCAGTCCAGGAGGGCTGGTGTTATGCATGGTTTAGTTCAAACTTGCCTCAACGCACATGGCTGGAAGTTTCTAGTATACATAGAGCTCGATTAAATGATTCAGGTGTGTTTAATTGGGGTTAGAACTAAACTCTGCATGACACCAGCCCTTCAGGACAGAGTTCGGACAACCCTGGTTTAGAACTACTATGAAAGCTTTTGAACCTCTTCGTTGACTACTGTACATGCAACTACAGAAGCTCTAAATAGTAAAATTTTAACTTAAGATGCTAATGGTCTAATCCAATTTAGCACATTCCAGACAGACCCAAAAACTGGCTGAGTATTGAAAATTGGTAAAATGATTTAACGGAGATCGCTTCAAAAGAGAGGGTTCCTTTAGAGACGTACTTGTAGGTTGTGATCATGGCCACAAAGGTAAGCCGTGGCCTTGTACTTCTTTAGTAATGGCCTCAAATTCTTCAGCAGGCAGTCAGTTGGCCCGTGCTCGGATATGGACCACACTGGATAATGGCCGGCCACCAGGAGATAATCAGCTTTGGACTTCGCCAAGCGTTCCTGAAGCCACAGCAGCTGCCGGTTGGCCAGTACACCACTTCGTGGAGCTCGAGGCTGCTGGTCAAGAAAGTCGTCAGAGTTGCCACACAGCAACACAGTGTCCAGCATGATGATTGTCAGAGTACTGTCTGTTCGAGGAATGCGGAAGTTCATCTCATAATAGTAGTAGGGGAAGTTCCTGGCAGATGGAAAGATTGTTAAAAGCAGCCCATTTGGAAAGAGAAGAGGGCAAAGTCAAAAGTACAGCTGCAATGAACATCAAGTCTCAGTGCAAATTGGCTTAAGAGCCAGGAAACTCAATTAGACATTGAGGCCTATGTACTTTGGCTCACGTACCATCTCTTTGACCTCTGGCTGTACTCAATTTGAGCTTTGACGTTTCCTACATGGTCGTGATTGCCAGCAATGACGTACCAAGGAATGTTAAGAGAATCTTGAGTGTAGACGTCTTCAAAGGTTTCCTATAAAGAGCATAGAGATATTCGATTACTAGGAAGTTACAAGCTGAAAACTGAAGCTGAACTGTGGACATGAAGTGAAAATAAGGTTTCAATTAGTGATGTGCAGATTGATACTAGAATATCAATATCTCTGATACCTGCTTAGCGTGTTCTAGAATTGATTATCAAAATATCGATATTTTAGTAATGGAGCAAATATGTAGTTTATTGGAAACAGAAATGGAGTGGAGGAAGGAAAAAAAAAAAAAAAAAAAAAAAGAAACCATTGCTACCCTAGTTTATCTAAAAAATGCCAACTTAGGCAGAACTACTTGTTCTTCCACCTGCCAAGTCATGTGTAATATGGCACTGTATAACTGCAGAGCACGCTAGCTAGCCACACTCAGTCGGCAGATGTTCAGTCACATGGTCATTGGATATGGGTAACTGCAAGCAAAGTTTTGTGGGGAGCTACTTCACTTCCATAAACTCAATGTTTGTGACACGCAACAACAGCGAGGTACGGTGGTAACCACAAACCTCTTCAAGGGGACTGGATTAACATGTCACTAAACTAAAAGGTGTGAATGTTTGTTTCATGTTAAGATGTTCAGGCAGGCGTTTGAAGACGAACATGCTCAAATGCTGTCAATGAATAAGTTTGCTCTTTTTTTGGTATAATAATTCAAATCAATAAAGAACGTACAATTTGTCTCGTATTCAGTATAAAAATGACACTCAAGTACACTAAACCTTCAACTTTAATTTCCTAAACAGTCATTTTTGGGCAAAAGTATCAGATTGGTATCTCTGATACGTGCCTTTTACTTGGTATCGGATAGGAAGCAAGCGGTATTGCACATCACTAGTTTCAATAGCATGGAGTTCATTAGATCCAAAAGTACAAACAGGCATAATAACATGACAAGAGCACTGCAAGGGTCTCTATTTCAGCTTTCAGAAGGGCATCACAAATGCCCCTTTTCTAGGTGCCATGCACCCTTGGAGCGAGAAACAAACTCTGACAAAGTGGCATTACATCAAAGCAGATTCAAGTCAAGCAGGCTAGAAGCAATAGCCCTACAGGGATTGGTTCAAGCCTTGCTATTCATAACTTAATTGTAGTCTTAACTTTTAAAGTCAGTGTACCTACAGTTGAAGTGTCCAATTTAAAAATGTACACTTAAAATTACATTGGTTTTTAAAATAGTTTGCCTTTGTACCAAAACATGCCCCCACCACATTCTAAGCATCATGGAACATTAATAAAGAGGCTATACTGGAATTGGATGCAGCATGCATAGGGGTACCATATTTTAAAATTATGTAGTCATCTAACAAACACAAGCATCTCCCATATTACAGGCTGTGGTATTACCACAATGGATGGCTCAATAGAGGGAGTCCATTTTAAATGCTTCTTGCGTGTAAAGATAAGGTGCTGATCTGGGTGCGGATCAAACTTAATATTTGAGGTGTTGCATGTTACCATTCAAGGCGTTAAGTGGATAATTTGCAGATCAGAAAAATCTAATTTAAAAAAACCACCATTTCCAAACTGTCACCTAATATACAATGGAGGATGACATGATTTAAAGTCTGGATTTGGGCTCATAGGACCAGACTTTCCTTGTAACACCATGTGCATGCACGTAACATTTGTTAAACTTAGATTTTTCTCAAATGGACATGCCAAAAAGCAATACATAAACTGCTTACAAAACTACTCATTTGTAATTTGCTATCCCATTTGGGGGAGGGGGAAAGATAAAAAAAAAAATAAAAATCCTTGGACCTTAATTCGCTAATCCAGCTGCATTTGATTTGAGTTCACCAAATTAACAGAACAGTCATGCTCCAGTACAACACATAACCATGCAGGACTCTTGTCTCTTATGAACATTTAACCCATAAGGCCATGGAGAGGATTTAGGAAAAAAACAGATGTATGGATGGGATCACGTTCATACTAAATAAACTTTATGGTTACAAACTACCAACAATAACTACCTACTCAAGAGTCTGCAATTTAGACAGCAACACCATAACCACACAATTCCCCCACTCCCTTAACACACCTGGTTCGCCTCATAGATGTGCCATTTTTTGGTAGATGGTGAAATTTAAAAAAAAAAAAAAAAAAAAAAAAAAAAAAAAAAAGCTGACAAAAGTAAACAAATTGCATTAAGACTTAAATTCAAACCTGGAATCTAGGGTCATTGACATCAGTGACGCCCTTGTAGTAGAAGTTGTCACCAACAGCCAAAATGAAGTCCGCACCCATCTGAGAAGCAGTTTTGGCCATCATGCGGGCTGTAGCGGTCTCTATGGGGGTCACATATGGAGGATTAGGTAGTCCACCCCAGTCCCCCAACACTAGGAACCTGATGGATGACTGGTTACCTGATTGAGATGGGAGACAATATTATATTAAAAACTCAGTCGTCAAGTTTGACAAAACTTAGAGATTCTTAAATTCCAAATGAAACCAAAATTTACAATGTTTATTTTGCCAGCTCACGCTTGTTCTTACAGCAAGTCCACACAAAAAAATAATATGGTCTTCAATAAGAACAACGTCTGACCATTTGCTTCCACTTTATGAGTGGTCATTTTGACGACTTCCATTTCAGCTGTATATTAATCTTTGACCACTACCCTCTTGCATTAGATTGGGATGAGTTAATATGCACGAAATTAAGCCCTGCCTCTATTCAACATTACATTTTAGTTGGAAGTGCATCAACATAATAAAATTACTCACCTTCTGGCTCACACAAACTTTAAACATACTACATGAAATCAATAGCAACTCACTTCCTTGAGCTTCCAGGTCAACGAATGAGGAATAGTAGCAAAGGACCCCAGGGAGAGCACTTAAAAACACCAGCATTAGTGGTGACGCCATCTACAAAACAACATACAAACAGTAAACCACTCAATTCTCATAAAACCACACCAAGAAGTGAAACTTGCCAGAAAGCACCTACACCAGCAGCTTCTGCTCTTTGAGAGTCCTCTCTCCACACCTCATACCAAACTAACGCCTAACTTCCACATTTATATCATTCTAATCACCAATAAGCCACGCCCTCATTTCAGCTACAGCTGTTTTCTCTTAGTAAACTAATCAGCCTGATCAGCGTGATTGCGGGAAATCGGCAATACTCTCTTAAAGAAGCAGCTCACTCAAAAATGAAAACATTTATTCTGCCTACTGTGGTTTTACATTTTGTGCTTATAAAATAATGTAGTTGTATAGTAAACGATGATAGAATTTAAATTTTTGGGTGAACTATGCCTTTAAATAAATGTATGTGCTTCTTTCAGAATTCTTTTTCAGAAATCTTTTTCTTAATTTGATTTAAATAATATGAAATTAAATAATAAATAGTCAAAAAAATTACAATTTAATAATTCTTTTTTTTAATTTACAATATATAACAAACAATTTGTGCAGTGGACAAGTTCCATAGATGTTAAAAGTAAACAAAACCAATGATGCAATTAAATTATATAAAAGTCTATTTATAAAATGTTTTTTAATCATTTTTTATCAGTAATACGCAACAATGCTATTCTAAATACCAAATACCCCTTTTTAGGTTAAACTGAACAATGAAGATATTATTCACACAGAAAAAGAGGAACCATGTCCTGACCAAACTTTTTTGAACTGTGTTTTTATAAACATAGTATACACGTAACATTTACGTAAACGTAAAATAAAAAACATTTACCCAAAAAAAAAAAAAAAAAAATATATATATATATATATATATATATATATATATATATATATATATATATATAAGACAGTAGTAGATAAATTACTTGTACATAAATAATAGTAACAGCTTAAAAAAGATATTACATTACATTAAATGAAAAAAGTAGATAAATAAATAAATAAACTCCAATATAAAGACAATAACTGTGTCCATTCTGTCAAAGCAGGTCAGCGGGTCTTCATCCAGTTCTCTATAATTATCTTCCTACAAGGTAAAACCCAAAAAGTTAAGGAAACTGATTGCTACAAATCATTTAAGTTCAAAAACTAATCCTAATGACTACTGTGAACTTACCCCATTTGAGTAAACGTAGCAATGAGCACAGTAAAACCCACAGTGAACTCAAATCAACTGAGTACTGTAAAACCCAATAAGTTAAGGAAACTCAAACCGTTTGAGGAAACCGATTACTGCAAACTATTTGAGTTAAAAAAAACTATCTATATGAGTACTTTGAACTTACTCCATTTATATTGAAGTAATGAGGTATTTATTGAACTCATTACCTCCAACACTGAGTTCAAAACTCTTTTTAAATGAGTAGAATTAACTTTCAGTCAATTTTGAGTTAACGACACTCATTTCATTTGATAAAGTTGACTGTTGGGTTTTACAGTGTGGGTGTTATTAATAATATATGTAGTGCAAATAAGCGAGACTTACTGGGTGCATTTGTATGTCGTACCCTAAAACTTCACTATCAACCTCCTGCATTTACACTTGTATTTTTAGACATTCCCCAAATCTGACCAAACTGTAACTGAAAACAAATATTGGTGGCTGTAAACATAATAGAAGAGTTGATAAAAGAGACTTACAATGATTGAGTGGCTCAGTCCTCAGCGTCCTCATGCTCAGCGTGTCTGTCCTCAAATATATATCAGACCCATAAAGAGATGGGAGTGTTTATGCATGTGACTTAACCATGTTCCTACTGACTCAATGACCACAGACACTTGTGACACATGTGTATGTGTTTTAGTAACATTTCCACCTTGATGCTACTTCCATCCCAGCTTAATTTAGATGCTCAAGAAACAACTATTGACCCTAAATGCTGTTTAATAATACAAATGAACATGCATTTCAATTTAAGTGTATAGTTCGACCAAAAATAACTACTTATGAGCTTTATGGGTTTATTTTTGTTTGTTGAACACAAAAGAAGATACTCTGAAGAATGATGGTAACCACTGAAATGCATAGTAGGAAAAAGAAACACTGTGGAAGTTAATGGTTACAACATTTTTCAAAGCATCTCCTTTTGTGTTTAACAGAAGAAACTCAAAACTGAAATGAAGGCTGAGGACAGGTAAAATTAGGGTGAACTTTCCTTTTCAGGATAAAGACATCAATGTGATCAGTTCAAAATCAATGTTGTGACTTAATGTGAGCTTTGCTTTGTGTCTTAGTTGACAAAAGTGATCAGGAACAGACATTTGGTCACGTCAGCGGTTCAAAAGTTCCTCATATGTGTTTAGGTTTTGGTTTTGTGTAGGTCGGACAAGTTTCTTCCTCTCCGATAAATCATTTTTTGTGTGTTTGTGTGTGTGTGGGTTTTGCTTTGTGCATTGAAGTATTGTAACTGCGAGAGAAAAGGGCCTTCGCTAAAAGTGTTGCCACAATATTAAAGCACAGAACTGTCTAGAAGGCCATTCTTTGAACCAGTGATCTGACCTAATCTGTTGATTATAGATTAGTGTTTCCCAATACGTTTGATCAGTGCATCTCATAGTAGATAACAAACAGGTATCTTAAACTGTCAATGGGACTACTCATTGTAAAATCAATCTTAATCATAGTTTCACCTCAGACAGGTTTCAACTAAATAATGGTCAGAAAAAAAAAGAGTTTTAAATAATATTAAACAAATTTGGCTCTTGAACGTTTGTATTGAGTATTAGATGGTATAAGATATGTGACTGAGGACCACAAAACCAGTCAAAAGTGTTGATTTGTTTTTTGGACACACTATTTGGAAAATAAAGTGGTTTAAAAAGAGAAATATTAGGAAAATTGGAGCTAAAATTATACAGAATTACTAAATGATGAAAAGAACTGTGTTAATAGTTTTGCTAAAAACTGTTAATTTTAAAAAATCCTTCAGAATTAGCAAGTTTAAGTTGCTGTCTTTGACATCAACTGATTAAAAACATGAAATTATAAATACATTTTACAAATAAATTCTACAAATATATGATACAAATACATTTACAATTGTCCCCATTTCGGGTCAGTCCTGTCACATTTGCATTCAAAATAACATGCAATGTGTGCAATACACATTTAAGGCTATGACTCGGGAGTGACTCGAAGAAGCTGACTGATCAAGCATGTGTTCTCTCATTGAATACTATGATTTTGTGCTTGGTTTGTACATTTTTTTTTAGGACAAGCTTATGTGACCGCCCACTTTTTTTTTTTTTTGGACAATATTTGGGAAATAAAGCTGTTTAAAAATCTGCAATCTAAAGGGGCAACCAAACTTTTTTGGGAAAAATTGGAGTTAAATACAGTACAGATTCAGTTCTTAGCTTTTGCATATTACCAATCAAAAATAAATTGACAATTACAGAAGGGAATGTACAACATATATTCATGGAACATTCTCTTTATTTATCTAATGATTTTTTAGAACACATTTAATGTATTTTTAGCTATTGGGAAAAATATACCTGTGCAATATAAAACTGGTTTTCTGGTCCAGGGTTGCAAATAATATGAACAGGACACCCCATTTTGAAAATGAAAAATTTCTCCATTTCTCAGTGAATATAGGCATTGTATTTTGGTGAATGTAAACAAAACAGATTTATTAAACAGATATTTATTAAAATAATATTTTAGTCACCAAACATATTTAGAAATTGAAAGATAACAATTAAATTCAAGCAAAATATTGCAAAACTAAATTACAACCTACAAAATTTCAACAACATGTTTTTTTTTTTTTGCTTCTCTTGATTTTTTCTCTTTTTAAAATTGTATTTTTCTATAACATATAAATGTGGATGTACTAGTTTTTGGACCATTATGGTAAGTTATTTTGTTAGATAAGCTCCAGATTTGGCTTCATTACTGACTAAGTAGGAATTATTAATAAGTCAGAATTATTAGCCCCCTTAAATTTTTTTCCTTCTTTTTAAAATATTTTCCGAATGATGATTAACCGAGCCATGACATTTTCACAGTATGTCTGATAATATTTTTTTTCTTCTGGAAAAATCTTATATTTTATTTCAGCAAGAATAAAAGCAGTTTTTAATTTTTTAAAAAACATTTTAGGAACAAAATTATTAGCCCCTTTAAGCTATATATTTTTCTCAAGAATCTACAGAACAAACCATAGTTATACAATAACTTGCCTAATTACCCTAACCTGCCTAGTTAACCTAATTAACCTAGTTAAGCCTTTAAATGTCACTTTAAGCTGTACAGAAGTGTCTTGAAAAATATCTAGTGAAATATTATTTACCGTCATCATGGCAAAGATAAAATAAATAAATAAATGGGGGGGGGGAGGAATAAATCTGACTTCAACTGTATATGCACAAATATAATATTGTATAGCTTCTAACTAAAAATATGAACTCAAAAGAGAGATTTGTGAGGGGTTTACTTGTATATGCTGAGCACTGTTTAAAGGAGCAAAGCAGAATGATATTCTCATAGCTTTTAATATAAATAATGTGTTAATAACATTTTTGCAGACTGTTTTAATAAAACAAATAAAAATATCAATTGTCACCTGATACTATTAAATAAGTGTAAATAGTAAATGCTTTGTTTTGTGAATAATAATAAGAGTCTTTACTGTGGGACGTAAAGCAATGGACTACAATGATAACTGAAAGATGAGCAAATAAATCCTTCCAAAAAGCCCAAATATTTGATTATTTTAACTTGGTTTTACAAAAAAAAAAAAACTTAAAAATCAATAAACACTTGGCATAAAATGTGCTCCAAAGTCTAAAGGGAGACATTTGACTTGAAACAAAGTCAATAGCATGCGCACAATTCAAAACGTCAGTCAAAAGAATCAAGAAAGCCATTAAAAATAGAAAAAAAAGGTTTATTTCTCAACAGTTGCAAGATTTCACAAACAACATCCACCTCGGAGAACACAAAACATCCTGCACTTGCCTATTTCACGTTGAACCGCAACACTACATAAAAGACGACATAAAAGATGCCAAGATTGAACTCAAATCTCTTAAAACTCCAAAACAAGGAACATCTAAAGTGGTTTCAGGCAAGGAAACAAAGTCTTGCTCATTCTACCGTCCACATTCAGTCCGAAACAAACCAAAAGCTAAAACCTTAGAAGCAAAACTAAAGGATGAGAATAAATATATCTTAGGGGGAAAAACAGAGTAATGTGACAAATATCTTCCATTTGAATCACACCAACCATCTAGGCACAGACAGAAAGCAACTTCCACCATCCTGAAGTAGAATTTCCTGAAATGTGTGGTGAATCAAAACCATGCTAAATTCAGAAGGCAAAGACAAAAAAAAAGAAACAGTATAAAATCTCAAAAGCTTTCGAGTGAATGCTTTAACCTAGCAGTACACGGCAAGCTATAGAATTACAGAAAGGATGTCTGAGTTGTTTGAATAAGCGTCTGTACTGCTCAAACCTGCAGTGTTTATCTGTAAGTGTAGTCTGTGGTGCTCGCTCCACCGCTGCTGTAGCCGCCCAGGTTTGGATATGCGCTCTGGGTGAAGTTATAGCTCTGATTTGTTGTTCCAGGTGGTCCGAATGATGCTGTTCCAGGGGGTCCACTGTATGCTACAGAGAAGAAACCAGAGTTTTAGACAGCTGTGGCTTCAAGAATAAAGACTAAATTACTCAATTTACTAATTAAAACTGAAGAGACTAAATTTATTGGACAAAAACATATCTGTGAACTGATGATTTCATAAGTGAAAAACTAAAATGAAAGAAACTAACAACAGTTACTGAAATGCATAATTGTTTACAGAAAGAGAAAGCACTTATTAAAGCATTTTTTATCTAACTGTAGTGTGCATATATGCGTTTATATACAAGGGTTGGACAATGAAACTATAACACTGGCCAATTGAGTGTTGGAAGTTACATCAATTTGACCAGCCTCGTGGACAATCTTCATTCATTGCACATTCCACCTGTAAAGTCGCGATCACACTGGACTTTTCGCCCTATAGACTTCCATTTATACGCACACAAATGTGTCAGACCGGAAATGCAAGCTTGTGGGACAAGTGTCACAGTTTGCGAAGTTCAAGCTTGGTGAACTAGGACATACAAAATCGCATCACTTGACTGCGTGAGACCAATTAAGGATCAAAACATGACCTCTCTGGACAGAAATGTAAAATATAGACCAATCGCTTGCTTTTTTAAATGTGTAATCATCTTGTTTAATCCTGTCTCTTTATGCAGCGCTGTACGACAGAATTTCGCAAGCTCAAATTCTAGTGTGACCATGGCATAAGAGCAGAGTGTGATGGGTTAATTAGCACAGCAATAGCAATGTTTTGCTCCAAATATTGCAATGCACACACTATTAGGGGTGACAGAGTTCAAAAGAGAAAAAATTGTTGTTGCGCATCTCCCTGGTGCATCTGTGACCAAAAAAATATACAAAATATAAATATACAAATGTTGAACACACAGAAATAGGCCTATATAAACACAAGCATATTGAGAACGCAACAGTCTATCAAGCATATCATTTTCATAGTGATTAATAAGTTGGTTTGATTTAATATTAACCTCATCTAAAGAGACTGGTGGACACAATGTTTACAGCAAAAGTCTATTGATAGTTTAATTATGGAGACCGGCAATCAGAGATTATTCTCAATATTCAGTTGTGGCCTGTATTTAAACATATATTTATATATATATATATATATATATATATATATATATATATATATATATATATATATATATATATATATATATATATATACACATATATATATATACACACACATATATATATATATATATATATATATATATATACACATATATATATATATACACACATATATATATATATATATATATATATATATATATATATATACATATATATATATATATATATATATATATATATATACATACATACACACACACAACCACATACAATCAAGTCCGCCAAACTCAATGCATAATTAAATGCGTTTCTACCAAATGCGATTGTTGGGAGCTTCACAGGGTCAAAATACAAGTGGAATTTGCTATATCCGAACCTGTGGTCACTTGTGGCAATGACAAACATCTTCTTTAATGATACCAGCAGTGAAAATCTTGGGCTGTGGAAAATGTGAAACATGTATTGTTCTCTGACAGGACCACCTTCATTGTCTTTCCCACATTTGGGAGAGTTATGGTGTAGAGAAGCCCCAAAGAAGTGTAAAGCTAGACTGTTGCATGACCAGAATGAAGCATGGGGGTGGATCAGAAATGGTTTGGGCTGCAATATCATGGCATTCCCCAGGCTCAATACTTGTGCTTGATGGGTGTCACTGCCTAGGACTACGGAACCATTTTACAGGACCATGTGCACCCAATAGTAGTTCAAGCATTTTATTCTGAGGCGATGCCGTGTATCAGGATGATAATGTACCAATAACGCTGCAAAACTGGTGACAGACTAGTTTGATGAACATCAAGTTGAACATGGCCTTCATAGTCACTAGACCTAAATATCATTGAGCCACTTTGAGGTGTTTTGGGAAGTGAGTTACGAAAGGTGTTCCTCCACCAGCATCACATAGTAACCTAGCCACTATTCTGCAAGGATGGCTCAAAATCTCTCTGGCTACTGTGCAGGACTTGTATCTGTAATTCCCAAGATGAAATGAGGCTGTATTGGACGCAAAAGGAAGCCTACACCATACTAATGAATTATTGTGGTCTACAACTAGGTGTTTCAGTTTCGACACTTTGTCGGCACTCAAACTCACCAGCATAATTGTAATTAGGTGGTGCTGCCATGTTCATGCCAGCCCCTTGATACCCATAGCCATAGTCTGGTCCAACAAGAGGAGCCTGTTGATTTGCTGTTTTGCTCTGGTTTTGATTCTCATTCTGGGCCTGGTCCTGGGGTTTTTTGAACTGTGAGTAGGATTGGGTGTATTGGTTGTAATAACCAGTCACAGGTGGAGGAACAGCCTGGTAGGTGGCTGCGCTGGCGGTGGAGGCAGCGGATGGGTCTGCCTGGGGATTCACAGAGGTGCTGGGGTCTGCAGGAGAAAAGTTTTGTTTTAATGCTTTCTCAAAAGGCTGCATTTTTTGATCAAAACATTCATTGAAGATTGGTTGTCACATAACTTTGTTCCGAGACATTTTAAGAGTGCTTTTATACCTGTAGATCGATTGTTTGGTTCTGAAAGAGGGATTAAAATTGTTACAATGTTGCTTTTCGTACCTGGTGCGGTTCGCTTTCACAAGGCACTTTAACTAAATGGACCAAAATAGCTAAAACAAGCCACGTGTGCGTAAACTCTCATCACATTGGTCAGAGTTCCACAGTTTATTTTTCAGAGTCCCGCTCAGCTGTCATGCATCCTTATTTTAATTTGTGACGATGAGCAATAAGACATTAGAAGCAAAAAGCTGCGCTTTAATTTTGAATAGTGACACCTACAGACAGTCACAAAATATAAATCAGACTTTCTCAATCATAGTGGTTAGTAAGAATTATGCATTATAGGCTTTACATTTGAGAGAGAAATTGAGAGTCAATTTTCCTAACAGATTAACAGCTCTGGTTAATAGTTCAGCATGCTTTTACTTTCGTATTTGATATGAAACCCACATTAACTGATACGAATGTTGACATCCCGCTCTACTCATAATTCTCTCTTCATATAGCCATATATGCCCATTACATATCCATAATACACCATGATAAAACCTGTTTTGTTATTTTGTTGAATCGTATTACTTTCTCGCTAAAACTGATCTGCTCCAGAGTTCATTTTAATCAAGTCGAGACCACCTCAGTCGATCTCTGACCAATTGTTTTGGCGGGATCAGATCGCGATTGCTAGATTCACATATGCCAAAAACCACGCCAGCTAGGGAAATGGGCTAGGTTCCCTCTAAGATGCAATTTAGTTCACTGACTAAAGCTGAAACTTCAGCATAATTATTTCATTCTAATATGCTGATTTGCTGCTCGTAGCGCTAAATATTTTTGTTGATACCATGATTAGGGCTTTGTAATATCTATGATTAAACTGTAACTGTTGTTTTAATGAATATCAGCACCATTTTTATGATTTACAGATGGGATGTTATTTTAAACAATTATTTAAGAGAAAAACAGTTAACACCGATCAAGTAACATTTTAGATGATATTGTTACTTTTTTTTATTTACTTTCTTTATTTAGCAATTTCTTGCTGCTATTTAAAGTTTAAAAAATTTCAAAAAGGTCCACAAATTGATAAATAATGCTATGACAGCGGTGTTAGCGTTAGGATACGATTAAATTGCATCTTGTCGCAGTTATGAAATAGCTTGAAAACAAGCAGGGAATGTTCATGAGCCAATTATATCACTACATTGAAACAAGTTTTATCTATTGCTATTGTACCTGTAAACTTGGTGGTGTTAAATCCTCTGCCTCGACCTCTGCCTCTACCCCTGCCTCGATTGAAAGACACCCCACCCATACCATATCCCTAAAGAAAAACAAAAACATCAAATATTGTAGACCTATTCAAGAAAAGAAGCTTCGAGAGATTCTCAAAAACATGCTTATTTACCATAGGATTGAATTTCTTTTTCTTGACCGGTTCTGGAGGACAATTTGGAAACAGCTGCTCTAAAGCCGCAAGTGCTGCGTTGGCTTTGGCTAATTTCTTATTTGATCCAGAGCCCTGAAATTTCTGTCCATCAACATCCACCTGGGAGAGAGAAAAACACACAAGATTTAATAAGAACAGCATGTTTCTAAACTTAGGACAAGAGCAGCAGCAGAAAAACAGCAGAGGTTGAGAGCAAAAGAATGTTTTCAGAATGACAAGTGAAAACACATGAATATTAAAGATACAGGTGTTGTAGCTGCAGTGCATTATCTACAACTGAATGCAAATGCACAAGTGAATTAATTGATCAGATACTAGATATATTATAAAGTGGCATGCCTAAAAAGCCATGCCTATGCATCTGCAACCGTTTATAATGAAAAGAACATGGAAGCAATGTCCTGGCTTTTCTCATTCACCCTAATTAAATATTTATATAGTAGTTGTCCTTGTCACTTCAATTAATCCAAGTTCCAGATACTGTGGTGCTACTTACTTGCCCAGACAGAATATTTTAGAATTTCATCTCAGAAACTTTTTGCATACTTTCAGGCTTCAAAACATTGATTTCTTTATGCTATTATAGCTTAATAACAGCATGTAACAAGTTGCAAGTATAAAATCACAGTGCTTAAAGGAGAGTAGGTGAGATTCTAAAATGTACATATGCTGGACATATTACTATAAGACTTTGGATTTGCGATTGCCGGTGAGATTAAATAATTGACCTAAAGGTAATGACAAATATAGAATGACTGGATTATATATACATTACAAAGAACATACTTTTAAAACCTTAAAATCATAGACTAAATGATCTTAGTGTTGTTATACAGATCAGTTACAGGACCATCAGATCCAACAAAACCAAAATAACTCCCATGAGCTTGGAAGACTGAATCCATAAATCTCTGCAATGACACAAATAAATTATTAATAAAAGTAATCTGGAATGGCAAAGAAAGCTTTCAGAGATCATCAAGATGCATTGGATTCATCTTCATTGCCTCATCCTCCATCTTACACCAGACATGCTCAATAATGTTCATGTCTGGTGACTGGGCTGGATAATCCTGGAGCACCTAGACCTACTTCGCTCTCAGGATCTTTAATGTGGAGGCTGAAGTATGAGAAGGAGCACTATCCTGCTGAAGAATTTGCCCTCTCCTGTGGTTTGTAATGTAATGGGCAGCACAAATGTCTTGATACCTCAGGCTGTTGATGCTCCAATCCCCTCTACAGATCTCTCGCACGCCTCCATACAGAATGTAACCCCAAACCGTGATTTTTCCTTCACCAAACTTGACTGATTTCTGAGAGAATCTTGGCTCCATTCGGGCTCCAGTATGTCTTCCGATGATTGGGATGCAGTTCAACAGATGATTCATTGGAAAATACTACCTTCTGCCACTTTTCCATTCCTATTATTTGTTGCTCTTTCAACTGGGATTGACGACCAGACCATTGTCAGGTAGTGTACTTTGCTACTCATTAATAGTTATTAAGTTAGTAGTTGGGTTTAGGTATTGCGTAGGATTAAGTATGTAGATTAAGATCATACAGAATATGTACTTTATAAGTATTAATAAACAGCAAATATCTTAATAATAAGCAGGTAATAAGCCACGTTAGGAAGAATTGGTACTTTAAAGTGTTACCAAAATGTTCTATAACATTTTGAGATTCTTAATACTTTAATTTTTTAATTCTTTAATTCACTATTTTTTTAAAGAAGTCACTTCATTTTAAGATACAATTCATACTATTAAAACAATTAACCAAGACTTGTAGTGTGATAAATTACTAATTTGCAACTTATTAGGAGTTAGTAAGGTAGTAGTTGAGTTGGGTGGGATTTGGGATGCACAATAAGATCACACTTAAGTACTAATAAACAGCCAATATCTAATTAATAAGCAGGTAACCCATCCAGTCACATAAATCGAAAACAATATTGATATCAAAGGGAATGTTTGCATGATTTGTCAGCATATAGACAATAAGCAAAAATGCACTAGCTTCAGTCAACAGGTCTAACCTCAATAGTGAAGGTCTTGTCGTTGAAGCGTCCCTTGACAGAGACAAGCTCATATTTCAGACTTCTGCGCTTCTCATTGAGCTCCATGACGGGATTCTTGCCATGTTTGGTGAGGATGGGGCCACCCTGTAAGATGAAGTGGAACCAATCATACCAAATAAAACGTCTACACCATACAAAGGTGTAACTCAATCTTCAAAATTTGGACTAGGGCTGGACCAGAATATTTGATTACTTATTCGGTGGGTTGGCATTTGATTTTCAAGTTTGAGATTCAAATATTTTTATTTAATTTTCCTGAATACCTGGCATCCCAACAAAACCATTCTGAATGTGAATTACCTATTAGTAAACATCATAGTTCAGTTAATCTGGAAAAAAATAACTAAAATAACAAAGACGTGCTCAAAGCTGTGTCGAAGCAACACTTGAATTGTTAAATCCCTGAACAGCCATTTTTCAGCTGAACACTTTTGAATTCACAACACGAACGCTGTCTACATTGTCAGAAGCAAGGTTAATTTTAGTAAACAGAAACTAAAAGACTAAAACTTAATTTATTAAGGATGCTCCGATCGATCGGCTAAAGATTGGCATCGGCCGACAATCCCATTTCATGACTCGATTGGTACTTGCCAATCTGGCCGATTTCATGAACTGATTGCAGATGTTTGTTTATGAGTTTACAAGCAAGAGTTTATACACAGACTTAACCGAAGAAAAATGAATTGTTTTCTGTAAAGCTGCTTCTAGCCATGACATGTTCAAACCTAAATGGTCATAAGTGATGTGTTTAAGGGATTATTTGCAGCATCCTCAAAAGAAGAAATCCTTACTCTGTATCGTCTCGAAAAATCCTGATCGAAGCATCCCTAACATATCTATACATTATATATATATATATATATATATATATATATATAAATAAATATAAAACATCTCAATTATATTAAAAGGTTTCCGCAACGGTTAAAGTAAGCTGTACAATTACTAATCTTTGCTTTGGTCAGCACAGGATGCAGGATGGTCTGTTTGCTAGAATTACTAAAACTAAATAGAAAAACTAAACAGAAACTATCACAAAATAAAAATTCAACTAAAACAGAACCGTTCATGAAGCGAACTCAAACTAGACTCGCGTATAAACCGAAATTTAAAACTATCAAAAATAAAAACTACTTTAAAAATACTATTATTTTCAATTTCATAAGGTTCCTATTACAGCATCGATGTTATTCAGGTAAATAGACTTAGGCATCCATTTAGTTATTAAAGCGTAAAAACAGACGAAATACTTTTCAAACGAGGCGCAGTCATTAGCTGCAGGCTAGCGCAGAAATTCCATTGACAATACTTTTTCTAGGTTTTTTTTTTAATAGCCTACTATTTACAGTGTCAGCACAGTAATTACATTTGCTGCCTATTTCTGATTTGGGAGTGATTTGTTTACTAAATTGTTTACTGAATTCCCACGCTGTTTTGCAGTTTAAACGTCCCTATGAAAAGCAAATAGTTATTCGAATAAACAGCAAAAGTAAGTCCAAGGCACTCGAAAAATGTTGAGTTCACCTTGCGTTCAATATATTATTTTAGTATTGTTTAGATATACTAATGAGTCATGAGAACATAGTGTTCAGAAGAAACTCCAGACGCACCAGATCTCTGTTACCCTGATAAAGTCAAGTGTTTGCCAAAGCACCTAGGCGCAGTTAAGGAATAGCCATGTCAATAAGAGCTTTTTAATATTTTTTTCCCACATTCTTTGAGTGCCATGGACTTACTTTTGCTGTTTATTCTGAGGAATCCCTTACCCAAAGAGCACCGACACATTAATTGAGCTACCCTGAGCACTTTTTGTTTGATTTTGCAAGCTATTGTTAATTCTTAATGTGCCACGTGTCCATATTGCACTAAAATGCCATACTGCACATTCTTGGATTCACACAAGACACCCGCCGCACATGAAGTTGCTTGGAATGAACAGTTCTTGACAATAAAAATCCAAACAGACAAAGCACACAGAGATTCCAGCTTTTATTACAGATAAGAAAATGTTCAGCCCCCACCTTCTGAAGCTTCAAACATTCGATGTTGATTACTACAGTAGCTTCGAAGTTCAAAAAATTGGTATTTGGACCAGCCCTACTTTAGACTCTAACCTCAGCGCCGTCATCAGAGCCTGTGGGAGTGTTTTCACTTGAAGCAGTGGCTGCAGGAGTGGAAACAGACTGGCTCTTCTTTTCCTCAGCCGGCTTGGTCTCTGATGGCAGAGGTACACCTAACGCCACCAGTACCTGTGTAATGTGAATACAAAAGACAACAAGTGAGACAAGGGGGCTTCAACTCTAAATGCATGTTAAAACCAGAAGAAGTTTAAATGTAGCACCCCATTTATGGCTACAAATTTAAGATGAACTAAACACTCACTTTCTGGGCAACATGGAGCTTGGCGCTGCGTTTGGAAGGGCCTGTTGCCTCATATGTTACCCCATCCACTTCTACAGTCATTGAGAACTGAGGCTCATGTTCAGGCCCAGTCTGTGATGCCAATTTGTAAACAGTCCCAGGACGCAGTTGATTTAGCTTCATCAGGGCATTTGGTGGCTCTTTCCTTTCTTCTAGGAGAAACCACAGGTACCATGGACAACCAATATGACTGACCTATATCTATTTGCTTTAATGCCATAAAGCAGTGTCGCCATGAATCAATCAATCAATCAATCAATCAATCAATCAACCAACCAACCAATAAATCTATCTATCTATCTATCTATCTATCTATCTATCTATCTATCTATCTATCTATCTATCTATCTATCTATCTATCTATCTATCTATCTATCTACCTACTGTATCTATCTGTCTGTCTGTCTATATGTCTGTCTGTCTGACTGTCTACCTACTTACTTACCTATCTATCTATCTATCTATCTATCTATCTATCTATCTATCTATCTATCTATCTATCTATCTATCTATCTATCTATCTATCTATCTATCTATCTATCTATCTATCTATCTGTCTGTCTGTCTGTCTGTCTACCTACTTACCTACCTACCTACCTACCTACCTACCTACCTATCCATCCATCCATCCATCCATCTATCTAAGCTATCTATCTAAGCTATCTATCTATGCTATCTATGCTATCTATGCTATCTATCTATGCTATCTATGCTATCTATCTATCTATCTATCTATCTATCTATCTATCTATCTATCTATCTATCTATCTATCTATCTATCTATCTATCTATCCAAGCTAGCTATCTATCTATCTATCTATCTATCTATCTATCTATCTATCCAAGCTAGCTATCTATCTATCTATCTATCTATCTATCTATCTATCTATCTATCTATCTATCTATCTATCTATCTATCTATCTATCTATCTATCTATCTATCTATCTATCTATCTATCTGTCTGTCTGTCTACCTACTTACCTACCTACCTATCCATCCATCCATCCATCTATCTAAGCTATCTATCTATCCAAGCTATCTATCCATCTATCTATCTATCTATCTATCTATCTATCTATCTATCTATCTATCTATCTATCTATCTATCTATCTATCTATCTATCTATCTATCTATCTATCTATCTATCTATCTATCTATCTATCTATATGTCTGTCTGTCTGTCTGTCTGTCTACCTACTTACCTACCTACCTATCCATCCATCCATCCATCCATCCATCCATCCATCTATCTAAGCTATCTATCTATCTATCTATCTATCTATCTATCTATCTATCTATCTATCTATCTATCTATCTATCTATCTATCTATCTGTCTGTCTGTCTGTCTGTCTGTCTGTCTGTCTGTCTGTCTGTCTGTCTGTCTGTCTGTCTGTCTGTCTGTCTACCTACTTACCTACCTACCTACCTATCCATCCATCCATCCATCCATCTATCTAAGCTATCTATCTATGCTATCTATCTATCTATCTATCTATCTATCTATCTATCTATCTATCTATCTATCTATCTATCTATCTATCTATCCAAGCTAGCTATCTATCTATCTATCTATCTATCTATCTATCTATCTATCTATCTATCTATCTATCTATCTATCTATCTATCTATCTATCTATCTATCTATCTATCTATCTATCTATCTGTCTGTCTGTCTGTCTACCTACTTACCTACCTACCTATCCATCCATCCATCCATCTATCTAAGCTATCTATCTATCCAAGCTATCTATCTATCCAAGCTAGCTATCTATCTATCTATCTATCTATCTATCTATCTATCTATCTATCTATCTATCTATCTATCTATCTATCTATCTATCTATCTATCTATCTATCTATCTATCTGTCTGTCTGTCTACCTACTTACCTACCTACCTATCCATCCATCCATCCATCCATCCATCCATCCATCTATCTAAGCTATCTATCTATCTATCTATCTATCTATCTATCTATCTATCTATCTATCTATCTATCTATCTATCTGTCTGTCTGTCTACCTACTTACCTACCTACCTATCCATCCATCCATCCATCCATCCATCCATCCATCTATCTATCTATCTATCTATCTATCTATCTATCTATCTATCTATCTATCTATCTATCTATCCAAGCTATCTATCTATCCAAGCTATCTATCCAAGCTATCCATCCATCCATCCATCCATCCATCCATCCATCCATCCATCCATCTATCTATCTATCTATCTATCTATCTATCTATCTATCTATCCATCCATCCATCCATCCATCCATCCATCCATCCATCCATCCATCCATCCATCCATCCATCCATCCATCCATCCATCCATCCATCCATCCATCCATCCATCCATCTATCTATCTATCTATCTATCTATCTATCTATCTATCTATCTATCTATCTATCCATTTATCCATCCATCCATCTCTTTATATCAATCTCTATTTATCAATCAATCAATCAATCCGCTCAAGCTATCCATCCACCCAACTATCTATGTGTGTGTATTGCAATTTATATATGCTAAAAATGAGTGCAGGATAATAAGAGCATGCATACCTTTTCTTGGAAACTTCAGCCTAGTATCAAAATCCCCACCATCAAAAGATTCCCTTGGTCTCTTTATTGGAGGATCAGGCACTGTAATTTAATTTAAAAACCATGATGTGATGAATTAGTAACTTTGGCTTGACTGACACACAATTTAATAGGTAACATTACAGATTATGAAAAAATTCAGCAATTTGTTTCACTCAAATTTTTTTTTTTAATTAAATAAAAAAAATTAAATCAACAAAGTGAACTACGCCAGCAGTTGTCATATGTCAAAAAAAGGGTTTACATTTAGAAGATATAGAGGCAAATAAAACTGCTTTAGTTGCATAAATGTAACGTCTGGTACCTCTGTGTTCAATCATTCTAGCAGCTTTGGAAGTGAGCCTGTCCATTCCCAAAACTTTGTAAAGCTGCCCAAACGCTGACAGTCGTAATGCAAACTAGGGGAGAAAAGGAAGCAGCACATTAAAGATGAAAAAATCAAAATGTTCATTGTTGCATTTTATTTAAAACAGTCAAGCTATAGTGTTGGACTGCAAGTAACCTGTGCACTCTGGGTAATGTCTTCTCTCTGCTGCGATGTAAGATACACGGCAGCATCAGTGGTGTCGCGCTCACAAGGATCAGAAATGCCTGGACCACCTGAAGAGAAAGATGGTGCTCAGTACAGCGTTCCCAATCTAAAACAAATATCAAAGTCCCTGACTTTCATTCACTGAATAGTTGAATTTACACACATTAATGAATGGAAAAATAGGCTGATGTTTTGATTTGCATAATATTAAAATGGTTTTAGATTGAAGATGAAGATTTTGCCTTTAATAGCTACTATGAGAGCAATGGATAAGTAACCTCAGATTTTGATTTAATAAAAAAAAATTAAGCTGCTGTTTGAGGGCCGCAGCTCTGCGAGTCTAGTTTCAACCCCATTTAAACAAACCTGATCAACCTAATAGAGTCCTTTAGGCATGTTTGAAACCTATATATAAGTGTGTTGAAGCAGGGTTGGATTTAAACTGTCCAGGACTGTGGCCCTCCAGGAGCTAAGTTTGACACCCCTGCTATAGACCATTTCTGCTATAGACCATTTCAATGAGATAATGTCCTTGGCTCATGATCATTTCCTGCTTGCTGTTAAACCATTTTCCAAACTGTAACAAGAGGCAATTCAATCATAACTTGACATTAAAACATATGACATATTTGGATTCTCTGAAGCTATGAAAATTAAAAATGTAAAACATGAAATACATTAGGACCATTGTTATTGTTTACATCCCTCAAAATGGACTATACCATATTTGATGGTTAGATTTTACAAACTTTACATTTAGTTTTTCGGTTGTGTACTTTAACACTTGTAAAGTGGTCATTTTGAAGTCAAAGCTCCTAAAATGTATATTACCCAGACATGCTAACTTTAATTTAGCATTAATAATAACAGTTAGAGACTTATTAGTTACAGTCTGATTAACACTTTAATTAAGGTGCACTTCTTGAAAATATTGCTTTTGGCCCACATTTGCATTGAATAATATACTGACACAACTATGATAAATAGTAATAAGCAATTAAAATAATAATGATAGCCTATGGAAAAAAGGTCGATCAGGTGGTCCCGATGCTTGTTAAAGGAGCGATTGCCAGTTCATGAGAATGAAAGGAATAAAACAGAGCTTAAAAACAGACTAACCATAGGTGTAATAACAAGCATGAAACAATGCAATAAAAAATACATATCAATAAATGCAAACTAAAATATAAAGGTCCCAGTGAATTAAAGTTTTTTAGATGTTAGTATCAGTATTAATAGTTTAAGATATCGATAAGCTAGTGTGCCACAAAACAGTGGCAAAATTCCAGTTTGGAAGATATAAAGCTCGCATATACATGTAAAGCTTATAGTTTGTCACTACCCCCTAAATGGGTCAACGGTTTTATTCACGTCACCTCATATTTCAGTTTCTCTTGACCAATCAAATGCTCTATAGTATCTAACATGCCCCGCCCATTTCAAGATGCTTCTCTTTGCTTTTTTTCTTGATGCACTTGACCTCAATCGCTCTCACTTGTAGAGCGGCTATAAAACCAAACGCTTTTGTTTTGTTTTTTTGGTTTTTTTAAAGGGGAGGAGCTACACCCACCCTCTCTTCGTGTTTTGGTCGATATTATGTCAAACATCGAATGACAATGCACATTTCAAAGCACTTCACAGGATCTTTAAAGCAACAAACAACAGTCCCTGACTTTTAATATCTGCAATATACATTTTTTAAATAGGACCATTATAATCCAGAAGTTCCTGTTGGTAAAAGTTCTCAAACACAAATAATGGGTTGTTTCAGTCTTTACCCTCCATTATAATCCCTGAAGCAAGACACTCCAGAACTCTGCGAAAAGCCTCTCCAGGACCCAGCATCCTCTCGCTGGTGGAAATGGCCTTCTGACACAGCAACTCAAGAGTCTGCGAACAAACAAAAGCGTCAAAATGGCGTCCTATGAATTTCTCTATAGAATCACTCAATGTTGTTATTGTTTGAGGTGGACTCACCCAGCCTTTGAGCGGTGCCCATGTTGAAACACGGGAACACAAGTCCCGCAAGATCCGAATCACAATGACACACGACTCAAGCCCGGACACTTTAGCCTGCAAACCCAACAAACAGCAAACCAGTTAAAAATACTACAAACCATTTGCAAAAACAAAAACTTCTAGATGCTTTTAAGAGGTGGATTTGCATTTAGCAGATCAATCTGGCCAAATTATAGCTTCTGACCAAGAACGAACTGCAACCTGGGAAAGATACATCTGACATTTCAACGAATGAGGTCAAAACGCAATCCAGTTTAAATTATGTATTGACGTTTCAATTAAGAATCATTCCTCAGAAACAGCTCAATGTGCAAAATGTATTTTCCCCAGGTCAAAAGGTCAGATTAAGTTACAAGTCGACTTTTAGACAAATAAAGACGGATGCAAACCTGGAACCACTTGGCCTGGCGGAGAGACGCCAGAGAAGCCAGGCATTTCTGCCTGTCCAGAGCGTCCTGCGGAGAGCTTTCCGCGCACGGTTCTAGTGACGAATGGAGTAAGAAGACAAGGCACAGTTTGACCAAGGGGGGTTCTGTCATCTGGCCAGGGGTAGACGCAGTGTTCCCGTGCCCACAGGCAAGAGGAAGAGGGGGAACTGTTCAGGAAGTAATCTGACACAATCTACGCAATCCTAACAGTATTTCAAGACAATCTTCACAATGATCTACTTCTACAGACATTTCACCCTCTTCTTCTGTAGGCCAACTGCGCCCCCCCCTTCAGAGACAGAGAGTTTCCAGTTGGTCAAAAGTCCAGCGCCCCTAAAATTGACAAACTAGAAGGCTTGGTTGAGAAAGTCAATTTGCAACCACAGGCAACAAAAGCAATATCTTGTTTCAATGAACTCAGCTGTGAGCAGGGTAAATACTGCAGCAAAATACAAGTGAAATATGTTCTAGATAAATCCTTAAGCAGATAGATGAAATAAGACTAAAACTCTTATTCACTATATAACAACAAACAAGCATAATCACCAACAAAAACAGCTTAAACTATCAGACTAACCATTTGTTTGCTTTTTTTTTTCTTATTTGCTGCAATGCAAACCCTTCGTATCGCTTAAAATTTGGCGTTCGGAAAAATGCAATGCTCAGCAGAACATAGCTGAACAATAACGAAGAGCAATACTTGTAACATTTAAATTCCTGAAAGCACCCAGTATATACGTTTATATAAATAAAAACACATTTCATTCAACATTAAACAATTTGGTGCAGCAGGAATGTACTGCAGGACTACTATTTTCCCTCCTCTGAAGGCGCTGAATGTCTTTCTGGTCCAAAATTGACAAAAAGTGAGATCATACCTCCAGATGCCTCTTTTTCAACCTGCTCCCTGACCACAGGTGAGGTCAGATGGATGCGGAGTTTCAAAAGGGGTTCCTTCGTGCTTGTAACAATAACAGAAGCTTCCTGGATCGATGGAGTGATGACGTATTTCTCCTCAGTCACATCCTTTCATTGAGAAAAGTGAGCAGAGAAACAGCATGTTAATTTTATTTCCAGTAACACTAGCTTTTAAACAACATTTAATTCATCTATTCAATAACATACGGTTGGTAAGTTGAAGTTTTTGATTTTTAATGAGGTTCTTTTGTTTTACGCTTACCAACAATGCAGGAAGCGAGATTGTCACACGCTCCTTGGGAAAACATTCTTAGGGACATTACACAGCAAAGAAAAAAAAGTGTCTTGTCATCGAAATTTTTTTGATGTGACAAGTTTCAGAATGCTGAATAAGTGGCGGGGTCATCAGTGGGAAATCAATTCTTTTGATTGACTGCTCGGTTTGGTGAACGCATCAATGTACAAGAACAGAAGCAATAGCGATGAAAGTCTGTTCTAACATTGCATCTCCTTAAAACTAATATTCAAAATGCTTCGTTTACGGTTAGTATACAAGCATTTCGGTTTCTCTTTCTGAATGAGGATTATAGACCATTTTCCTGCTGATTTTGACAGCCAAGTTCTTACACAAGCACAGTATACACATGCTACTTTCTTTAGACATCTAATAGTTTTTTGGTGTGTTTTATGATTATGACAAAGATCTTGCGATTACAGCCTTAAAGTTCTGATTTGTTTCTAAAGAAACGTGTTTTGTTATCGATATTAAAAACATTTGTGCTACATAATATATCTGAGAAAACCCTCAGTGCTTCCAACAGGTTTGAAATATACTTGAGGTGGTAGCCGAATTAAAAAGACACCTTTTACTCACAGCACATAAATAGTTAACTATATGTGACAAACAAAACATAATTAGATTTTTAACACTATTATTAAATTATTATTAAATTTCTTTTTAATGCTATTCAGGAGCCATGTGCACCCACTGACAGGTAAAATCAGCTTCTCACTAGCTCTCATTTAAGTTCAGGTTGCTTTGATGACATGACATTTTGTAGAGTATTGACAAAGCATTTTAGATGTATAAAAAATTTAATATATTGACATTATCAAATTAAAATATACATCAAATGAGAAATAAATAATAGAAAAAAGAAATAAAAAAAACAATATCTCTAAAAATTATAATAACTACAAGAATAAACGTGTGGATTATTTAAATAAAGGCAAACGAGTTGATTATTCATTTCCAATGGCGTTTAAATATTCTGCAGCCAATTTAGATGTAATTTCGCCCTCTAAGAGTACTTAGTCAAGTTTTTCTAGGTCAATTAGATTAAAGAATTAACAATTTAATGTCTCTCTCAGCGCATAAAATTAATGACAGCTTAGAAAACAAAAGCAAAACCAAATTCCGGACATTTTAGGTGATTTAAAAACGCCGACCGGATGCAAAAAGGTGTGGGTTTCTGCAGAGCACGAGAGACTGTCGGAGTGTTGACAGATCTTGCACGCACAGAATGAGCAGTATGAAACATGTAAAGGATAGAAGATTTTCCACTACTTATCCAAGAGCGATTGTTTATATTGGGCGGATACAGTGTAAAAGGATGATAATAATAATAAGAAAAAAAATTGTCAATAAATATACTTGAGCGGCCATTAATAAATCTGGGCACACCGCCCAAGTAAAGTTTATGTGTGGGAAGTACTGACCCTGATATCCGTTTAGGATTATCTGATGCATATTAGGTTCAAAACAGCATTTTCAGAGCACAGCATAAATGAGTGTATATTTTATTGTTGGTGAATATAAACAATATATTTTGGTGCATTTAAATAAAACAGTTTTGTTAAACCATTATATTCATTAAAACAAGTGTGTGGTCACCTAACATCTTTAGGAATGGAAAGAAAATTAAACTACAAACCACACCATTTCAACTAAATGTAATATATATATATATATATATATATATATATATATATATATATATATATATATATATATATATATATATATATATATATATATATATATATATATTTTTTTTTTTTTTTTGCCTGATTTTTTTCTCTTTACTCATTTTATTTCATATTTTTCTTTAACATATTGTTTGGTGTGTACAATTTAAGTTGTTTTGTTATATTAGATCCAATTTTAGAACTGACTAATCCAATGCACACACACAAATCTAATTGTACAGCATCCTATAGAAAATATTCATTTAAAAGAGAAAACTTAAAAGGGTGTACTCATTCAACATTATAAATGCATCCTTGATAAATAAAAGTTAATTATTCTGAACAGTTGTGCATGCTTACAAAAGCATTACTTAATTTTAATAATGCTTTTAAGCACTAATAGTGTATAAATTTAGTGCTTTTAACATTTAAATTAAATGTAAATATGGTCAACGGTGGTATGAGTTTTCTTTTTCTTAATGTAAAGATGCTGATCAATTTTGCCAGCCAATCTTAATGCTTATGTTTCATAAATGGGTTCTAAAAGATGACAAAAAAGCAAGCAAAATTCATAGAATAACCACAGAATCAAATAAGCAAAGTGTAAGGAACAACCTTTATGAGTTCTGAGAGTTTTCCAGAGACCAGCCTGAGAAGAGAGCTGGTAGGCGCATCCCTGGTGAGCAGCACCAACTCTAAATCCAAGTCATCTTTGAGCAGGAGTCCTTTAGCCACCAGGCCTACTCTCAAAACGCCACGCAGTTTACTTTGCGAGGATTTGCTGCATAGGAAAAAACACAACAAGAGATAGGAAGCATGAGGAAGGAATTTCTTGAAAATGCAGTGACGTGACAATTTTATCATCTTGGAAAATGTTTAAAGTAGTAAATTTGGACATGACCCTAGTATTTACTAGAATTTATTATTTACAGTTTATTAAAAAAAAGATGAAAGACAGATGTATTTGCCTCAAAAAATGTCTGTTGTTACTTCTGGTCTGGAACACAAACTTGTCTAAAATGTGGACGTCACAGATTACCACAGAGTTTAACAAATTCTGATTGATATGGTCTTTCCTTTAAGAATACATAAAATAACTCTCGTTGTCTAAACAGGATTGTTTGTTATTTCCTTTCGTTCCTACTGAAAAACTGCTCTAAAACAATGTGGTAATTCTTTGTATGTCATTTGTTATATATGCATATGTGTTTAACCATTTTTCTCTCTGGCCACACCAAAAATAAATAATTATTTCTTAGCCACACGTTTAAAACAATTTTAAAATTTCAAAACAACATTAATGTAGCTGAATAAGGGTATAAAGTAAACACTAAATAGAGAGTGGAATTCAATACCTTTTAAGACCTTTACTATGACTCTTTCCATACATTAAGAGGTCATCGCTACTTTAGGTTTCAGCCGATAACATTGGCGCAATTTTAACTTACAGCGTATTTATTAAATACTGATTGTAAGAAACGAATCCTAAACTAAAACATTTTTCATGCACTGAATAAAAATGCTAATCCAGCAGTTGGCACCAATAGAACAACAGAAAAATTATGTCTTCTTGGTTACTGCAGTAAACAAAACAGGGTGATGTCAAATCTTGCAGGATTTGATTGATTTCATGAGCTACGCAACATCCTGATATTCCCAAATTAAATTCAGGCAAACTTTAGCATGCTGAAACAAATTTAATCCCTTATAAAATAGCATTTAGGACTTTAAAATATTTTTTAAAGGCCTGTAATTTCTTTAAATTTAATTATCAACTTTTATACTTTTTAAAGATATATATATATATATATATAGTAATATGAATACAATTTTACAAAATGACTTAATAGAATTTATAAGGTTAGTGGGAGTGCATCTCCATAAAATCTAATAAACAATCTGCAAAAATTTAGAGGTCCCCAACACATTTCCGTTGTGGTCTGTGCTATTTGCTTTGCATTTCTGTATTTGCATGTGTTGTCAGTATTTCATGCACTTGTTTAGTCCGAGATTGATGAAATGATGTTTACTATTTGCATCTCCAAAAAAACTCATAAACAATCTATAGGCTTTTTGTGATTCCCCAACTCATTTTCTTTGTGGTCTGTGCTATTTGCAGTGCATTTATGTATTTGTATGTGTTTAGAGTATTTTTATGCATAACAATCTATAAATACAATTGAGAAAAACTTACAATTTCAATGAAGTGTTTTATCATTTCTGAAGTCTAACAAGTAGTAATTGAATGATCAAAATAAAAGAAAATCCAATAAAATGAATCGCAATTAATGTCACAAAAGGTCAATTTCTTACACCTGAATTTTAAAAAAAATCATTATACAATCACAGCCATCAAAAGCACATGACAACAATAAATTATAATACAAATTCCACATTGCATATCCTGCAATGTGACTATTGCAAATAATCAACTCCAATCTAAACCTATGCAAATCAGTCTATCCTAGCTAAAGGTCCCAAATCACTATACATAAATAAAGCGTAAGGCCCAATCCCAATTCTATTTTTGTACCCCTTCCCCTTGGCCCTTACAACTTAGGGTTAAGGGGAAGGGCTTTAAAATTTACCCCTAACCGTACGTTCACACCGAAAGCGGCGAGAGTGTCAAAGTAGCCGGAAGTCATTCATTTTCAATGAGAGCCGGCGGCGATAGGCGGCGAGGAGCAGCGTGGCGCGTCTTCGCCGGCGTGAGCGTCGAGGAGAGTTGAAATGAAGTCAACTTTATGGTAATGAGCTATGACGCGGTTCGGCAGCAAGCAATCAGAATGAAGACGTCCATCGCTTGATAGCAGTTCAGAGAACACAGACCTGTGAACTTTGGTTCCGACCACAGTTGTTCCCAAGGGTTTGATTATTGCGGTCACCATATTTCCAATTATTTACAATTTTTTCCTACAGGAACATACATTAAATAAGTTACTGGCGATTTACTGATGTTCATTAATGTTATATAAATTTGTCTTAAAAAAGCGGGAATCTCATGCGATGTGACAGTACAAAACAGTACTGCTGCTTCAGGATATTTCAGACATATGGACACATATTGGATAAATAGAGCAAAGCCAAACCACATGCAACTTGATCTTCCATTATTGTATGATTTTGATAAGAAGTGCGCAACATTTTCACGCTAGAAACATGTTTTATGCAGGAATGTAACTGATATGCTGCAACGGCTCCTTTAAATATGAGATCAATGTAGCGAGTTTTGACGCTCTCGCTGCCGGAGCTGAAGGCAGAGAGCGTTGTCGCCAGGGCGGCCAGAGCGACCTTGGAGGCTCTCGGTGTGAACGTACGGTAAGAATTGGGACAGCACTACATCACCTGCACTTGTCATCATATGTCCTCACGATTTCTTGCTTCATATGAGATCAGACGATCGCGACTGTAGGTATTCCACTTGTGTTATTTTTTGGTATTTATCTTCAGGAAATCACTGAAGGCATATATTATGTTATCATAATGATCTAATGTGGCAATAAGATATAATAATACAATAATAAAATACTGTGCATTTAACACAGTGGCCATACTCAATGTAAACACAAAAAACAGCATTAACATTATAGCAGACACTGTAAAAAGCCCATTGACAGCCACTAGACTTTTCTGACAGTGTATTCCAGTGTTTTCGAGTGTCAAAGTTGTGGGACTGCTGTACAGGAGTTATGATTAGGGATTATAGATCGTGAATAGATCATGAAATTTAGCGGTTTTTGTTTGAGCATTTTTTTAAAGCATGACGGTAAAACATGAACGCGGTTATGAATGTATTAAAACGTGTTTGTTTGTTGTAAAAAATCGTAATAATGACAAAAAATACTAATTTGTGGATCACCTTACTTCCGGGTGCAGCTGTTGTTGGGGTATTTCTGGGAATTTTTTCTTACCCCTTGGTTTCAAGTGTGGTCCTGAAAAGTCTTCGTTTGAAGGGGTGTATACCCCTTGCCCTTAACCCTACGCCTTCAAGCTAAAGAGAATTGGGACACTACTATCCCTTCACGGGCACGCGCAAAACAAGGGGTAGGGGTAAGGGCTAAGGGGTAGAATTGGGATTGGGCCTAAATCTCCTATTAAAGCAAGAAAATTGTAAAGGATGATAATTAAACCACATTATTCAAAAATAACTGCAAGCAAAAGAAAGCAGGTGAAAAACAATGTGTGAAACAATGAAAGAATGATCACACACACGATTAACAATAGGCCCATTATTAATCTGCTCATAGAATGGGTAAAGCGAAAGCGACAATCGCTGCTGTTTACAAAAAGTCAAAAAACATTTCCCACATTTTTTTTTACATTTGTCCAGTCTATTTCAAAGAGAAGCAATTGCACCGGTTGTGTTTCCTGGCACGGTTTCTTTGTAAGATTGCAAGCTTTTTATACACTCGCACACATTACATCCCATGTGCGCGTGACACTTAAGCCCTCGTCAAAGAGTGAGGATAGCCTGTGTTTCACCGTGTACATGCGATCATCCTCTCATTCCTTTTTCAGCTACTTTCATACGTATACAAGTAAATGAACTAGAAAAAAAATTACATTTAAGCCCAACACATACCTTTTAGTATCGGTGTCACCGGCCTCTTTTTCATTAAACCAATCAGAGACAGCCTTCATTGCAAACTCTATATGAGACACCATGTTCTGCACAGCATCTAGCTGCTCTGATGACGGATATACTGTTGTGTGCTTGGCCCGTAAATAACGATCCTCATTCACAAACGTTCGCTGAGGCGGTGGCCTCATTGGTGGCATCGGCTGGGGAAGAGAAGAGTTGAATTTAATTAATGGCAATGTGTTAAAATGCTGATTATCAAGGTCTCTTATTATGCAATCAACTATGAGCATATAAGGGATAATCTAATAAAAAGTAAGAGAATTAATTTGGGTCATTAAATAAATAAATGTTAGTGACATACTTCCTCTGGGTGCAAATTCTCCTCCTCCCACTTCCTGTACTCCACGATGTAGTCATTGTACTGCCTGAGGTCTTCTTCATAACACAAGCAATCATACCAATAACGCAACTCTTCATACCTGCAACGAGAATTGAGCTTCATCACATCTTTATGCACAGACATTGATGTCATTCCTCCATCTAGTTTATGACAACATGTGACTCATTTAGAAAGTTAACAAACTTATAATGAAAATACTATTAAAATCAAGACCACCATCCAGCATATTCTAGCTTCTTCCCCATTAAACATAGCTAAATTAGCTATTCAAGAAAAGCTTACTTGGAATACTACAACCCGGACAGCACAGTATATCATTTTAGCATCCAAATGCCATTTGCAAGAATCACATAGCAAGATCTGAAACGTAGAGTCAGGATTATGTTTCACCAGGCTCCACAGAACAGAAAACATAACCGTGTGAAGGTTTAGCATTTGTGTGTTTAAAGGCTTCTGACTGTGAGCCTTTCAAGCAAGTTTGTAGTATTAACAAATATTAATTATATTTATTATTATTGACTATGGTGTTATATACATTTGATTATTCAATTTATTTACCTGCAAACTATTATTTCATTTAAAAGTGTTAGACTGTAAAGTGTTATTTAGACCTGATTATTCAATTTATTTACCTGCAAACTATCATTTTATTTAAAAGTGTTAGACCATAAAGTGTTATTTACATTTGATTATTCAACTTGTTTACCTGCAAACTATCATTTCATTTGTACCTGATCCTTGCCCTATTGTATGGGATTCTGTATATTTTACGCAGATGCTCCACAAAAAGTTTGTTGTAATTACCAACAAACTTAACAATAATTTAACTTTATTGAATGCATTTTGCAAAATGAAAATAAAAACAAATCTAAAAGAAAAATAAATGAAACCATTTGCAAAAACAACAATAGTTATGTTGTTATAGTTATATAAAAAGACACCTGTTTAGAACATTGACAACAGTAAAGAATAAATAGTAAGAAAATAAAAAAATGTCAGAAAGAAAAAACGAATAAAGAAAACTGTAGAAACTAAAACACTCGTGAGACATTCTTTACAAATTGAGCCTTTCAACTTCTCTGGTGAAATTATATTGATATCACAAATATAAACATTGAGCTAAAGTTGGTTTTATATATTCGCACATTTGTTCATTTTAACAGTCACTATATTGTTTACCACGCTAACTTGAATATTTAGTCTGAAGTCACAGGCAAGTTGGACTTTAAAACAACATTAGTATAAACAACATTAGAACAATAAAATAAATTGAGGTAAAGATGAGTTTATATTCGCATTCATTCAGTGACAACTTGTGGAATTCTTTCTATAATGTTTACCATGGCACTTTGAATATTTGGTCTGAAACACATGCAAGTGTGACTTCAAAACAACATTGGCACTATTTAATTGAATGTGAACAATGCTGTACTTTGATAGTATTTTGCTGCTAATATTGATTCATTTTCTTATTGGCTTAGTCCCTTTATTAATCCGGGGTCGCCACAGCGAAAAGAACCGCCAACTAATCCAGCAAGTTATTACACAGCGGATGCCCTTCCAGCCGCAACCCATCTCTGGGAAACATCCACACACACTCATATACTATGGACAATTTAGCCTAACCAATTCACCTGTACCACATGTCTTTGGACTGTGGGGAAAACCCACTCGAAGGCAGGGAGAACATGCAAACTCCACACAGAAACGCCAACTGAGCCGAGGTTCGAACCAGCGACCTTCTTGCTGTGAGGCGACAGCACTACCTACTGCGCCACTGCATCGCCTGCAGCTAATATGACTTTTGCTATTTAGAATTTGCAAATAATACATTTATGATATTAAATTGTTAAGGGGAAAGTCTCAATATGCAAATTTAACAGCAACTGTACCTCAGTACAACAAATAAAGTGTTTTACCGCTCGTAGTCGTGCGGGTGGAGGTGGTACCCCTCCTGCATGAGATTATCCCAGTGCAGCAGCTCCTCGTAGGCCAGGTGCTCGTCCCAGGCGGGTGGTGGTCGAGGTGGAAGAGGTCCGTCCCTTCGTCTCGGAAAATGTCTCATTTGAGCCATATTCTTCACACAATAACCTGTAAATGGAAGATTGTTCATTGTAAATAAAGGACAACACTCCCTAACGTTAGCATCAACGTGCTAATACGCCATTTAATTAAGATAAATTGTGTTTTGAAATTTCTGGCCGAGTCACAATAAATGTAAACTTAATAAAACTGCAGAATTTAATAAAATACATGCTCGTAGAGCGTCTAACACGTTTTTGGACAACGCAAACAGATGTTAGTGAAGCACGTTAGCACGCGCGCGAACAAATCATTTGGTTAAACGAATAACGTGCAACAAGACTTTATTCATATTTACCTGCACAGCTTCTAATGCTATAAAAAACTCGTAGACTTTAATATTCAGTGCCCATGTATTTGTCTTCAAATCTAAAAAGATTTGTTGCACACACTGCTGGCTCAGTTTACTGAATGAAAGCGTAAAATGCTCCACTTCCGGGCCACGCTCTGACCCTTTCGCGCATGCGCACTCAAGATTCAACTTTCTTATAATTGTTTACATCAATTTTTACTCCCAAATAAGGTAAAATAAATTATATCCCTGCAATATATGTATAAATAAATTAAAATATATATATTTCACCACAATGTTCTTTTTGTAACACTGTACCTGAAAGTCTTTTACATCTATTTTGTACTTGTACATTTTCTGAGGACTTTTGGAAACAGGTTTCAGGGTTGATTTTTGATTCATTTCACAAAATAATTAACTTTGACAAATGCATGATTTTTTTTTTAAATTTTAAAGCTGACTATGATGCACTCGATAATGCTTTGAAGTTGATCATTTTTCTTGGGAAGTTTCACATACACAAGACAAAAGTAATGTTTATTACTCCCTCCTTTAGTTTTTTCTGTAAAGATTTAAAAATACTTTATAATTCTTTGACCTCAATTACAAGAAACAAGAAGGCTTTAAAAACCTCTCTAATAATGAAAAAAATGAACTATACAATCCAATAATTGAAATATGATGGATCCCCTCATATGTAGTGTAGTATTTTTTATTTAATGTATGTTCTGCATCTCTAAGCTTTGCATGACTTTTACATATGTTCATATCATATAATCCTGTATGCTTGTCAGTTATATGCTTCAATACAAAAATAAAGAAAATTGTTTACATCAGGGATGTCCAAACATTTTCTTATGAAGGGTCAAAAAACCAAACTTGATTGAGGCTAGTGGGCCGAAGATAAATATAGTTGCCATAGGTAATTTCCTAGTTTATTTAGTCATTTTTTTAAATGGCTAGAAAACATTGGTTTAAACATGTTTTATTTTTACATTTAATAATGAACTTATTACAATAAAATCAAAACAATCTAATTTATAACAGAATTACACTATTTTTTTTTGCCTTGATTTGCTTGCCGATGTCCTCTGTGTAGTTCTCTAATTGTGGAGTGACAGTGGGCTATTTACATTTTTAAAAATCTGATTCATTTAAAATATTTGATAAAAAATTTTTTATTTCAGTTTGCTTTTTTTGTACCTCTCTCAGATGGGATGGTAGGCCAAATCAAAGGCTACAATGGGCCAACTTTGTCCCACGGCCCTACTTTAGGCATCTCCGGTTTACATGCTTATTTATGCACAGTAATTTTGTGTGCTGATCATAAACATCTAGTTATTTAGTAAGCATGAAGTTTAGAGTAGCTTAATTTTTATGTTAAAAAAAACTGCATATTTTGAAAAGGGTTTGAATAACCAATTTATTACACACAATTTACATGGTTTATTTGTAGCTCGAGCCTCAAAATGCTTTACTTACAGTTTGATGAAGCACATTGGTTATGCATTGTGAAAAAAAATGAAACAGTACCAGATCTGAAATTCACTTACTTGTTTTATTTTATGTATACTTTTGCCATGTAAATATCAACATAAGAAGCTCCAGAAAATTGGAGGGGAAACACAGGAAATAAATTATACAAAAATATGAACATTATTATTCACACAAGCAATGTGCACCTTTACATATATGCAAGATAAACATCAGTGGAAAACGCAGTCTTCCTCCTATATACATTAAACTGAGTTTACTTTACAGTTCTGATATCTGATAAAGATCATGCTGTACAAAATCTCCGAAGGGTTAACTTTACGCAACCTTTTTTTTTAATAAGTGTACAAAAAACACTTATGTTTAGTGCCACTTTTCACTGGCATGCCAGTTTTTGTACCCAATGATTTCATCATAGGAACAAATGGCTACAAATAAAAACATAGTCCTGGCTAGAGCTATTGCTACATTACTAGGTAATCTTGGCCAAAGCGAGAAGGGTCTGGCTGCAGATGCAAACTAAGACTGCATGCAATGCTTTTAATGTGTACACCTAACCCGTTTCTAACACCTCACAGTGACGTCCCTAGCTCTATTGAGTGCAAGTCTGCATTCAAATACTCTTAGCCAAAGACAGCAAATAATTGCTGATTTCTTTTACACTGCCATGAGTGTTTCTGGCCAAAACTATTAGAGCTCTATCGTGAGGAATGTCCATCTCATGCTTTGTCTTTGAGCAGGTTTACTTTATACATTCTTTACACAGACATAGAGAGTGCATCACATGCTGTAATTAAGGGCTCCTCTAAATAAATGAAATGTCTCATGTGTTGTGTTCTTTTTGGTTAGTATATTAACCCTTTACCCTGCTGAAAAAAAACAGCATGTACTGTATGTTATGATGCTGGTGTGCTGGTTAAAAAATATATTTAGCTTAAACCAGAGTTTCTTAACTGGTGGGTCGTGACCCAAAAGTGGGTCGCGGGAACATTTTCAGTGGGTCGTGTAGTGTGTGGTCAAAAAAAAAAAGTGTAATTTTAAACTTTGACTTTTATTTTGAAATGCATGCAGGACAACTGTACTGTTTGACATGTGAAATTTTATTTAATTAAAGCAACAAATGCCCACATATGACCCTCAATATGTAAAGTATGGATTTACATATTTGACATATTTTTACATATATATATTACATATTTTTATTCAAGAAAAAAAGACTTAAAGCCTTAGTGTGTCATAGGTAGTGAGGTGCTCTCACAAGTGAGCATGAAACCTTCTAAATTAAAACAACATAGAACCCGACAACATGTTTTATTAACAGTTCAGTTTTAGTTAATGGTAACTGAACATTTCCTTACCCTAACCACTGTTTGCAGTATTTTTTCTTTTTACTTTATAATATTTCTATAATTTGATACATTTTGTTAAACGACAGCAATAAAATATAGTTTATTTGTAATTGTTGGTGATTTTTTTTATGATTTATCAGTCACTACTTGTGTATTGTAACAAATAAATCCAAATTAATTATAATTCCTAAAATTGTATTTTAGTTCCTAAAAATTTGGGTCGCGGCTTGATGACCGTGTAAAAATGTGGTCCCATGGCCAAACCAGTTGAGAACCGCTGGCTTAAACGGGCTAATAATTTTGATAATTTTAAATAAAAAAAAAAACTGCTTTTATTCTAACCCAATTTAAACAATAAGACTTTGTCCAGAAGATAAAATATTATCAGCCATATTGTGTAAATTCCCTTGCACTGTTAAACATAGTTTGGGAAATCTTTTAAAAAGAAACAAAAAAAATTTAAAAGGGGGCTAATAAAACCCACATTTGCTGTGGGTCACGCCGATCACTCGACACAGAAGTATAAATCAGCCTTCGGGTAACAGCAGTAGATTTATGCAGAACAGCAGGTGTAAATGGCATCCGCGAGAGAAATTTGAGACCTGAAAAAGTGTACACAGCGGCCTCTGGTGGATTTGCAAAAACAAAAACGGAAGAAAAAAAACTAACCTCCTGGGACATTTTTGGCGCTTTCCAGAAATGTATACAAGGGTACATCTCAATATTGAGCCTGGGTTGAAAAATTACAGCATAATTGCTAAGTAAACTAACTTTCACTTACAGTAGGACTAAATTAACTATTTTCATTTTGGGTTTGGACCAAATAGTCCAAGAGAACCAAACTACAAGTGTGAACACACACTTAGCAGGGTAGTCTTTTTTTTAAGACTCTTACTCTCAGACTCTACTGACAGGATTCTTCTCTGAGCTCGGAAAAGAGTGGATCTCCCAGCAGCGGAGAGTGCTTTCCTTCAAGTCTGTTTGACGTTTGGTGATGAAGTAAATCTTTTGGAGGACAGAACGACGGAGAAGGATGTAAACCCATGGGTCCAGGATCTGGTTCCAGGAAGCTATTCGCACACCCATTATCATCAGGGTCTTGTAGGTGGCAAGATCGTCTCCTATGGAGTGCTCGTATGACTGCTTGACTGTAATTAGGCCAACAATCTAGATTTGAGACAAAAACAAAACATTATTAAGACTGCAGCACAAAATATTCAGGTCCAGTAAATCTATATTTCAGTCCATTACAATATATATTTATACTCTGTGTCATTTGTAGTATAAACTAGCGACTAAATGTAAACTAAATTTAAGTCAGTACATTTTACTTAGTAGTGAGACTAAGTCAGAATATTGCTGACTTTACATTTATTCATAACTTTTTTTTCAGCTTAGTCCCTTATTTATCAGGGGTCACCACAGCGGAATGAATCACCTACTATTCCAGCATATGTTTTACGCAGTGGATGACCTTACAGCTGCAACCCAGCACTGGGAAACACACATACACGTTCGCATTTACACACTCATACACTACGACCAGTTTAGTTTATCCAATTCATCTATAGCGCATGTCTTTGGACTGTGGGGGAAACCGGAGCACCTGGAGGAAACTCACGCGAACATGGGGAGAACATGCAAACTCCACATAGACATGCTAAGCAGGGATTCGAACCAGCAACCTTTTTGCTGTTAGGTGGAGAAAAAGATATATCTCACCAAGTAATTTTGTGTTCAAAAGACATCTAATAAATGTCCAAACATAGACATATTGGCTAAAACAAGGCCATATTTAGGCTGTCAGTGAAAATTTATTTGAAAAAAAAATAGACTAGTCATTAAATAGGCAGAGCTTGCATGTGTAGTCCTTCATTCCTGTTTATTTGATGACTTATTTGTCGCTGGTTTGAGTACTGGCTGGGCCAGTTGGCATTTGTATGTGGAGTTTGCATGTTCTCCCCATGTTGGAGTGGGTTTTCTCTGGGTGCTCTGGTTTTCCTCCATAGTCCAAAGACATGCGCTATAGGTGAACTGGGTAAACAAAATTGGCCGTAGTGTGTGAGTGTGTGTGTATGGGTGTTTCCCAGTATTGGGTTGTGGTCCTTTTATGTGGTTCACCACGTAAAAACATTTGCTAGAATAGTTGGCAGTTCATTCTGCTGTGGCGACCCCTGATAAATAAGGGATTAAGCTGAAGGAAAATTAATGAATAAGTTCAATAGTAAAGCTGCAATGATTTTTCTTTTTATGTTGACCCCAAAATATATTTTGAAGAATGTTAGAAACCCCTGACTTCCATAGTAGGAAGAACAAATATAATGAAAGTCAATGGTTACATGTTTCCAACATTTTTTACAATACATTTTTTTGTGTTCAAATGTTCAGAAGAAAGAAACTTAAACTCAAATTTGTGACAAGTGAATAAGTAAATTATGAGAGAATTTTCAATTCTGGGTAAACTATCCCTTTAAGAGACATATAGTTGAAGGCAAAATTATTAACAAAATTATTATTTATTATTTTTCAACTGTTTACCAAGTGATGTTTAACAGAGCATGAACGTTTTCACAGTTTTTCAGATGATTTGTTTTTCTTCTGGCTGGAATAAAAGATTTTAAAAATGCTATTAATATTAGGCGTCACGGTGGTGCAGTGGTTAGCACGATCGCCTCACAGCAAAAAGGTCGCTGGTTCAAGCCCTGGCTGAGTCAGTTGACATTCCTGTGACGCAGTAAAGTGATGCGATTTCGCAGGTCAGAGTTCATCAAACTTGAACTTTGCACCGCAGCAACCTGTGAAACTTGACGCATGACCCTGCATTTCCCATCTGACGCATTCGCGTGCGTATGAATGGAAGCCTATGGGAGAAAAAGCCCAGTGTGACTGCAGCTTAAGAGTGTATGGGTGTTTTCCAGTGATGGGTTGCAGCTGGAAGGGCATCTGCTGCGTAAAAACGTATGTTGGATAAGTTGCCGGTTCATTTCGCTGTGGCAACCCCCTAATGAAATAAGGCATTAAGCCGAAAAGAAAATTAAATGAATTATTAATATTATTCCTGATGGGTAGGGCCAAACAGAATCTGTGGAACATTTTCTGTGCAGAATATTGTAAAAAATCTACGGATTTTTGTGTGTATCATAACTAAAAACGTAATACGTTGAATAAAAAATAACACATTTTTAACTTTTATTTAATGTTTATTAAATGCAAATCCTAATAGATCCATTTATTTGCTAAACAAAGCAAGTCTCAGAATATATCGACCATATGTCTTCTACTAAAAGACAGAAATGATTACTTTACAAATTGTATTGTCAGTAAATCATATGAACATTTTCATATTAGTCAGTAATATTGCTGAAATTAATAAAAAAACTGAATAAATATAAATGTACACACATTTACACACAACTAAATAAATAGACTCAATGATGGGCTGAAAATCCGACCTACAAAACTACTATAACTTGCCTAATCAACCTAGTTACGCCTTTAAACTGCACTTTAAGATGAATACAAGTATCTTGCAAAATAGTTATTATTAAAACTAATATGGTTCAAAATGTGCAGAAAAAAAAATCTTTTAAACAACACTTGAGTATTGTTTTAAAAAAATTACAAATTTAACAGGAGGGCTAATCAATTTGATTTTAACTGTAAAGTCACCTTTTTATTTCACTCTCAGGACCAAATACACCCCTTCACATAATCTCACCTTTTCATTTCTTACTATTATCAATTAATTTATTGAGTGTGAATATCTTCAAAGGTTGACTTGCAATCGCTCATACTCACCAAAAGAGGGCTCCAGCAGATACAAGATGTGACCATGATGCCCACGAGCTGCACCACCATCTCAATATCATGAGATCTGGCTGACCGCCGGTTACATGGTTTCTTTCGTATCCTTGCTAGCACCAAAGTTAGTCCACTTATAGTGTTACAAATCAAAGCAACAGCAAGGGAGGTCAACCCAAGTCCTGAAAACAACATGACAAATGCCATATCTGCCTTCTCAGCGTCCTCCAGCACTTTAATAAAACACCAGGTTCCAGGGTATTGGTAGGTATATGAACCCAGCTGAAAACAGGGCAAAAGGGCAACACAAAGAGCTGCCAGCCAGATGACAGAAAGCGAGAGTTTAGTCCTTGTAGTTGTAACAAGCGAAGCATGAAGAAGTGGTTTTGTTACTCCCAGACATCTCTCAGCTGCCATGGCACAGCCAAGAAAGAGCGGACACAGTCCGAAAAACACCATACTGCCTCCTAAGAACTGGCATAATGGGTCAGCCCTGTTGTATTCCTCAGCTGGGACACCTCCAGAAAGATACAGCCTCATGACTATTGCACCAGGTATGACGTGTCCCACAAAGTCTGTGGCCACCAGAGAGCCAGCAAACAGGAGAAAGGCCTTGGATCGCCTGCGCAGGCGAGCATACGCATTCGCCAGGATGAGAAGAGCCACGATGTTAGACAGGATCCCCAGGGTCATGGAGAGCATGGCAGCTATGGGGCCGCTCAGGATGGGTCTGCTCGAGGTGACATTTGAGGGGTCGGCGAGTGATGGAGAGCCGGCCTGTCCTTCCCATTGACTGCGGTTGGAAAATGGGTTGAGCGGCACAGCGCCTGATGAATTGGCGTGATGCATGGCTACCTGAGAGGGGTGTTTATATGCTGCAGGGCTCCCATCTTCAAGTACAGCTGTGGATAGAAAAGTGAAATAAATACAGTTGAAGAATTATGAACCCTCTTATATCCTGATATCTGTTTATCGAATAGAAGAACACATTTCTAAACATAATAGTTTTAATAATTTAATTTTTAGTAGCTGATTTCTTTTATCTTTGCCATGATGATAGTAAATAATATTTTACTAGATGTTTTTCAAGAGACTAGTATTCATCTTAAAGTGACTTTAAAAGCTTACCTAAGTTAATTAGGCAAGCTAATGTAATTAGGCAAGTCATTGTATAACCGTGGTTTGTTCTGTAGAAAATAAAAATAAAATATTGCTAAAGGGGGATAATAACATTGACCTTAAAATTGTTTTTAAAAAATAAAAACTGCTTTTATTCTAGCTGAAATAAGAAATATTATAGGAAATACTGTGATAGATTCCTTGCTCTGTTAAACATAAATTTAACTGTATACATGTGAGAGCAGGTCATTTCTAAGAGTTCAAAGTTTGTGTGGCTTTCAGTTGATGTAGATTAAAGAGATTCACCTAAAACTGACATTTCTGTCATAATTCACACACCCTTCATCTTTTCCAAGCACATTAGATTTTTTTTTGTGCTGAAGATATTTTGAAGAAAGTTGGAAACCTGTAACTAGCTGTGCGATTAATCGAAATCGAATCACAATTTAAACCGTAGCGATTAGCAAGAGGCTGCAATATGAAATATATCTGTAATATTTAATTTCCCCCGCCAATTGCAAGCATGTGACTGCCGTCTATGTGTGATAGTCTAACTGGCCAATTGAGTGAGCACAAATGAGTGATGAGTGTCTTGCTAAACAGTCAACTGAGTATTGCCAGTGACACTCAATCTAGTAGCAAGCAACAGCAAAGTACATTTTCAGAGTTGTTTCAGCCCTGTTAGTTTGCTGAGTGTTTTGTTTTTGTTTTTTATAATAAGCTACACTAATACTTAATTTGAGTTCAACTTGTTTACAGAAAGGTACGGTCATTTTATTTGTGTTTACTGTTTGCTCTAGAGAAAAAAAAATGAGTGTTTCATTTCTGAAAATGTAAAAATAAATTTGAATAAATGTTTAAGAAATGTAATATATTTTCTGTTTCTTTTTCGACTAACACTCATTTTTTATTTAAGAAACATAAATGACAGTTATATCTGTTTGTCAAATATTTCATATAGTCATCTATCTATCTATCTATCTATCTATCTATCTATCTATCTATCTATCTATCTATCTATCTATCTATCTATCTATCTATCTATCTATCTATCTATCTATCTATCTGTCTGTCTGTCTGTCTGCCTGTCTGTCTGTCTGTCTGTCTGCCTGTCTGTCTGTCTGTCTGTCTGTCTATCTATCGGTCTGTCTGTCTGTCTGTCTATCTATCTGTCTGTCTGTCTGTCTGTCTATCCATCTCTCCACACACAAACATTTAAAATTTAAAAAGCCAAGAACTATTTAGGGCCACACCAAAAATCTTACATGTGAAAGAAGCAGGCATGTTCGGACAGGGGCTCCTGACAGCCACAAATCATTTAAAACATTCCTCAAGGTTCCTTCTCCTGCCTTTGACCTCTCAATATTATTTCTGGTAAACATCTTTCTTTAATCATGCTACAGTGAGTCATACTGAGCCATACTTAGCTAATTACATGGATGCATTATAAAGCACTGATCCAGGAAACAGATAAATATTTGCATAGTTCCTCTTGGTTCCTGCTGTGACACTTGAAATTGAGGTAAAGTTGGTTTTAGATTCACACGTTCGTTCAGTGATAACTTGTGCTCTCTATAATGTTTACCATGTAACTTTAAATATCCAGTCAGAAATAGGATGCAGGTATAACTTCAAAACAACATTAGCACTATTTAACTGACTGAACAATGTTGTAAGTTGATAGTTATTGGCCGCTTAAATGATTTCTCTATTTGGCATTAGGAAAAAAAATACTTTTAGTAAAAAATAATATTAAGGATAAAGTCGGAATGTGCGACTAAAACCAACTTTACCTCAGTCACTTGACATAACTCAGGTCGGTGAAGAGCAAACGCTTCTGCTTACCGTCATTATCGGATTTCCATTAAAGCATAATTTCCATGAGGATCGCCTGTGTGCGCAAAAGTTACAAATTGAGTTGAATAATTGTGCATATGAAAGGATATTCTGGTTTAACCTAAATAAAAATATAGAAATTGCTGTTTTAAGCATAAAATATTACATTATTGGTTGAGATGAACGCAGAAGGAAAATGGTGCATCCTCGTATCCAAAGATTCCATCCGAGCGCCTGGTTATTTTTAGTTCAGTCTGAGGAAAAAAGTAATGAACTACGTCCAACATATGAAAAAAACTAGTTCTCCATAAGAATCTGGATTTTAATGAGGCATTGCAGATTTTTAGTTCGGTGGATTTCTAGGTGGTTTATTCCAGCAGCAGAAGCGCGCGCTCGGATCAGCAGCTTCAGTTCAGTGTGAATCTGACGGTATATGCGGGAGACTAAATAACCCCTCCCCGATGAAGATCACTGCTGTAAGGTGAGTGTGAATCACTTATCAGTATGTGAGATACACCAAGATGAAGATGTTTTAAGCCATAAAAACATGTGTTAATGCGATGAAATAAAGGTGTTGTTAACCCTCATAATGCACTCGACATCTGCGTCCAGTGTTGATTGTAATTAAAATTACTGTAATTAAATCCACATATATCTCCAAGTCATTCGTTTTCATCTTCAGGTAATTTAATTTGGCTACTGTTAATTATAAATGTACTTGCCCTAAATAATTTAAATACATTCTACTGTTCTGGATAAATCAGTTCAGAGAAGCAGAGTAAATCAACTAAACAAGCTAGTAAGAATTTAGCTAATGCTAAGAAATTGCATTAGGGCTAACATGTTTTGTATGAAATATGGTGGCATTGCTTAGTTTTTTTAAAAATAACTGTTTTGATATATGATTAACTTCTTACGCATTACATTATTTTTAACATAGCTGAAAAGTCACATTTGACTCACATTTAAAGATTTAAGTTTTAGTCTCTTTAGTTGAAACTTCTGCATTTTTTAATTAGAGTTGGATTGGATTACTTGAGCAATTAAGTTATTTTTAGGTATTTAATTGTATTTAATAATAACTTTCCCCAACACTGTCTAGCTATACTAACAGTTATTTTATAAAACAGTCATGTATTTTTTATATAAATTATTAATTATTAGTGACTTCTAATTACTTAATTTATAACTCAAGATTGCTCAAAAAGTCCAAATTTATGACACTAAAATAAAAATATTAGACTAAAAGGGTTTCAACACAAAATATATTCATTTAACTTGCATAAGCGCTCCTTCAACTGGAGAAAAAAAAAACAGTAATCAAGGACTCATGCTTCAATGGTTTTTCAATAAGTGTAGCTAGATGCATAAAATATCAAGATTAAGTCCCAAAAACTAATATGGGTAATTGCCAAAACATACTTCAGAAAAATGTTGACAGTGATGTAATTTCACAAGCAGCATTTAAAAAAATTAAAGCTTAAAATGTATATAAAAAATATAAAAAATCAATATTTAGATAGTGTCACGGTCACACAATGAAGACAAGGATGGGTATCTCTTTTCATCAATTTATTCAAAACACAATGGATAGTTCAAAAGGAGAAGCAGGTAAGTCATAATCATGGATGGAGAGCAGACGTACAAGTTGTTCACAATGTAAACAAGTTCTTATAAAGTCACTACCCTTAATCACAGAACGTGCATTTACAGGTTAGGAGAAACATTTACAGGTTAGGAGTAACATCCACAGAAGAAAGGCAAGCAAGGGAGAAGGTGAAGTAAACCATTTGACTTTATTTGCAGCTGATGAATGACTGGAACCGGTAAGTCTTCATAGGGGACTGTGTTTGCTGGTGCAGGTGTGTCTCATTAGAGCTCAGGTGATTGTGCACGGGTGTGATAAGAGGTGGCTGGAGAGGGAGAGCGGTTATTGGTGCTGAGGGAACGAGATGGTGAGGGTAATGGTGATTGGTGCAGCAGGAACGAGCTGGGGATGGAGCATGTTGAGGGATGTAAACAAAAATAATGGTCCCAACGTATTTTCTGTTTTACATTTTTAATTTCTAGAGAATCCAAAAAGAATCCACATATTGATAAATAATGTTATGACAGCTCTTTTAACATTAAATTATTGTTGAAATGCCTCTTGTTGCAGTTATGATTTAGTTTCATAACTAGCAGTAAATGTTCATTCCATGGGCCAATGACATGACCACAATAAAATGGTCTATTGTGTAGGATAATTAAAGGTGTAGGTTATTAACCTACTTTACAAACTATTTTGGAGCAACTGCAAACATGTGCTCATTTATTACAGTTATAATGCATTAAATACTAAGTCAGTAATACCCTAACAAAGATGAAGACTGATTCAGCTTTTGCGAATTAGTTTTTTTTTCTTCTCTCTCAGGTCTGACCTTGAACATACTATTAAATGTTCCACTAAACCAGGTTTTTGCAGATTGAAGACAGGTGTCTGTGTTTGCTTTACTTTCTTCAGCCTGGCAAACTATAGTGGCTCCACACTTGTGGCTTGGATTCTGACTAACAGCAATATTTTTACATGGCGAAATTAAAGACGGCAAGAGAAAATGGGATGTTTAACACAGAAGTGACATGTGCTTTTAAAGCAAAGATCTCTGGACCGGACTTTAATACGCATCGATTCACATGAATACACATCAAAGCAACATGATTCAATGAAATCAAACTCAATCAATCAATCAATCAATCAATCAATCCACTGACAATTTTTTTTAATTTTTATTTTTTGCTCAAGTGAACAATTAACCACAGTTAAACCAATACAAAATAAATACATTTAGGACATTTGGACTAATGGACTGTACAAAAAAAAAAAAAAATTATATATATATATAAAAATATATATATATATATATTACAATAATTTACAATAATTAATGACAACATTTACAAAAGTTATGACTTTGGAAATTAATGGAAACCTATTTTCTAGTGGAAATACAAGGCAAAATCTCTTATTTATTTACTTATCTGTTGTAGATTTGCAGTAAAACATGTTTTGGAAATTTCACATTTCAAATTTGAAAACTATATGCAGTATATCTCTCCAGATTGCTGGTTTTACTATGGTCATTTCCTAACTCTTTCAAAAAAAAGTTTGCATATCTATATATAAATATTATACATATCTATATATATAAATATTGGGATTTCCAGAAACATAATGTAATGTGTAATGTTAAAATGTGTAAATGAATGGTCAATACACATTAAAAGATTAAAAAGTATTTACCAAAAATGTACCTAATAATAAAAAAGAGGCTTGAAAGAAAAAAATGCTCATAATTTTCTCTTTTTTCCCCAAGTGAACATTGGAAAGAAAAAATGTTTACAAAATGAACGTGTTCGTTCTTGGAGTTGATAGATGTCAAAACAGAAAATGGCGCCTCATGTCAACCGCATCAATGAGCTGAAGCTGCAGAGCTTTCCAGCCACCCAGGTCTCTCTCATTATGTCATTAGACCCTAGTTTTGCTTGTGAGAAGCTCATTATTCGCCTATTGACACTGGAACATTGAAGTGGACAGAGTGTAATTTTTCCTTTGTCATTTAAAAAATGTGGTGTTCAGAAATGTCAAGCAGGAGTCGGGTATTTGGCATCAGCAGAGATTTTCCATTTAAAACAGCCGCGTTCCCCAGTCCACTTAATAATCTTGTGAATGTGGCCACTTGGAGGTTGTTTGAGTTCATTCTCCTAGACTGGAAGTCTAAAAGCTCTGACCATTATTTATTTATTTATTTTATAGAGCCACATGCTGTGTCCGCTCTTCCAGTGTCAAACTGTAGACAACCGAATATAGAATTTGAGCGCAGAGTAGGGTCTAAAAGGGGAGCAAAAAGTAATTTTTAGCTATTTGTCAAGGGAAAGATTTCTTGTGATCATTTAAGTTACACAAAAAATGTTGAACAAAATACACTAAACTGAATGTAAATGTAAGCTAAAATAAAAGCTTTTATTAAAGACATATTCTAACAAAAATGAATATATACACTAAGTATTCAGCAGGGAAATTAAGTATTGAAAACATCATGTTTTTTCCTGTGTATAATATTTCTAAAGGAGCTGTTGACATGGAACTGAACCAGATTTTGGTAAAAATCCCAAACAAAACAAAAACAAAAATCAGAAAGATGAGTTCTGTCACATGAATTGCTCAGATGTAAATCTTTCACAGACTTCAGCAGAGTGTAAAAATCTTGATGGTTCTGTGGGTCTCGTCTATCATATCTGATCCTTATTTTGTATTTTCTATAGGATTTAATTCAGGTGATTGGCTAGGCCATTCTACAGCTTGATTTTCTTTCTCTGGCTTTTCTCTGGCTGTGTTTTGGATCCTCGTCTTGCTAAAATGTCCACCCTGGTGGTTTCATCTTCATCATCCTGCTAATGTAGATGTTGGACTGAGAGGCTTGCTGAAGAACTACGGAGAGATTTCAGCTCTGTCTGGGCTTTCACTGCCTTTGCACCTCTCCTTCTTCATGTGTTTAATACTTTTCCCCTGTGTCATTTAATTTTATTACACATAACTTAGATTTGTTTTCTTTGCGTATATGTATTTCTTTGATTGTTACCAACATGCAGGGAAAATTTAAAGTCAACAGCACCTTTAGAAATATATTTCTGAAAAAATGGTGACATGCTCAATACGTATTTTCCCCACTCTATGTCATACGTTAGATTTTAGAGTTTAAATTTCAACATAATATGAAAGCATAATCATCATCTTTATGTGTTTTTGAACATGCCTTCCTTAATTTTGTAAGTAGATTTTAAAACCAAATGTCCAAGCTGATCTTTCCCAAACAATAATTCCTAATAGTACTAATGTAAAACTTAACTTAGGTCAAATAAGTCATCTCAACTTTATATCAAGTGTTATTTACTAATAGTTAAAGAGTTTCTACTTCTCAGATGGCATTACAAAAAAATCAATGTTCAATAAGCATATAAAAACCACAACTGAGTGAAAAAATAATAACGTTAGTTCTTCTAAGATTAGCAATAACCTAAAAAACACACAAGGAAAATGGCAACTTTATCAAAGGACATGACACACAAAACACATGCTTTTTTGATTAACCATTATAACATACATGCATAAAACATCTCACTTGTGTGTCTGTCCAGCCTGATCTCACGAGAAAACGTAAGTATTTTACGTTTTGCCAGTTTAGTGGCTAATTCGTACGAATTCGTACGAGTTCAGTCGTACGAAATGGTAAGATTTTAAAAAGGAGGCGTGGCACCTGACCCCACCCCTAACCCCAACCGTCATTGGGGGGTAAGCAAATCGTACTAAATTGTACGAATTAGATCGTACGAATTCATACGAATTAGCCACTAAATGAAAAAGTTACGAATTGCCGTGAGATTGTGTTGGTCTGTCTGCGCATGTGCTGATCTTACTCCACCTGCTGACCAAAGTGTGGTACTGCATGGCTCCAACCTTAAGTTAAATAATAAAGAATAATTCTTTTTCATATAATTTTTCAATAATTCATTTGTAAATGGCGCCTTTCTAGACAACCAAGGTTCCCTTACAATAAGCATTAACAGCCATGCTAAAACAAATTAAAACTAATAATAAAACATTACCAAACAAGCATTGACCAAACAAGTATAAACACACGTCGCAAATATAAAATAACATGATAAAAAACATGATAACAAATTGTTAAAAGAAAGCCTGCAAAAAGATGGGTCTTCAGACGAGATTTAAATGTGTCAAGACTATCACTGCTCCTTAGATCCAGGGAAATTGAGTTCCATAGTCGAGGAGCTAAAAGATCTGTCTCCCATTGTGCTTAATCGAGTGTGAGCTGGTACCAGGGAGTAGGAGTTGGCTGATCTAAGAGTGCGAGAAGGGGTGTAAATATAGAGAAGTTTGGTGAGCAAGATTATGAAGTACCTTGAAGGTTAGAAGTAATATTTTAAAATCAATAGAAACTTTACCTGAAGCCAGTAAAGCTGATAGCATGCTTTTGAGAATCCTAGAGATGACACGAGCTAAATGGTTCTGAACCAGTTGGAGTTTACGGAGAAGTTTAGAAGGAAGCCCAGAAAGAAGTGCATGACAGTAGTCAAGAAGTGAAGTTACTAAAAGCATTGATAAGAATTGGTGTGTTATCGGTTGTGAGAGAAGGGCAGAGACAAGTGATTTTACGCAGGTAAAAATATGCAGTACGTGTAATATTACAGATGTGACTTTCAAATCAGAGTGTGCTATCCAAGATGACACCCAAACTCTTTACCTGCACAGAGGGAAGAACTGTGCTGTTATCAATGTCTATTGTGAAATTATCAGCTTTATCCAAAACACTTTTAGTACCAACGAGAAGAGCGTCAGTTTGGTCGCTATTTAATTTTAAAAAGTTTGCTGAAAGCCAGATTTTTATTTCAGCTAAACATCTGCTCAAGTAGAAGTTGGAAAAGAACTGGAGGGCTTGGTGGACGCAGGTAGAGTTGAGTGTCATCAGCATAGCAGTGAAATTGTATGTGGTATTTTCTAAAAATGTGACCAAGAGGCAATAGATATATGATAAACAGGAGAGGACCCAGAACGGAACCTTGTGGGACACCAGTAGTGACAATCTGAGATATTGACTTAAATGAAGTTTCACAAACTAATTTCGAGAGGAGCACGTGATATGATTGACTGCAGCTGGCCACTCATCTACACTCATCAGCTAGCCAATCAGATTCATCCAAACTCACTATAAGTAACCTAGCTGAGAACTACTCCCTTATCTTCGTTTTCCGGAAGAAACCCCCCATCCACCCCTTCTCCTCCTTTCCTCTTTTGCCGAGGGGAGCTCTCGAGAACACCTGACCTCGTACTCCCCTCACATGCTCTATGGACCTGGCGGGAGCCCTGGGCTCAACTATCTCCGAGCTCAGGGTTCTCTCCCGGGACAGCACGCAAAACCTGCTAACTTGCTAACACGTTGTCAAAAAGTATCTAGGTGTGAACTCTTGAAAATCTTTAATTGGCCAGAGATCCCTAATAAGGCAAGCCTATTCAAAAGTCCCTCGTGCGAAACCGTGTCAAAGGCTTTACTCAAGTCCAGAAGAATAAGAATTGAGTCTGCTGCCAGTAGTAAACCATTAGTGATCCTGACAAGAGCAGTCTCAGTGCTATTGTTGGGTCTAAACTTACTTGATGAACTTCAGTACAGTTTACTTAGGTTATTTAGTTTAGCTACTGGATTCACGTTAAAGTTTACCTAACACAGTCAAATCAAGTAAAGTCTGCAAATTTGCCAAAAAATTATTTAACTTTCATTCATTCATTCATTTTTTTGTCGGCTTAGTCCCTTTATTAATCCAGGGTCGCCATAGCGGAATGAACCGGCAACTTATCCAGCACGTTTCTATGCAGCGGATGCCCTTCCAGCCGCAACCCACCTTTGGGAAACATCCACACACTCATTCATACACACTCATACACTACGGACAATTTAGCCTACCCAAATCACCTGTACCGCATGTCTTTGGACTGTGGGGGAAACCAGAGCACCCGGAGGAAACCCACGCGAACGCAGGGAGAACATGCAAACTCCACAAAGAAACGCCAACTGAGCCGAGCCGAGATTTGAACCAGTGACCTTCTTGCTGTGAGGCGACAGCACTACCTACTGCGCCCCCCAATTTTATTTTAATTTCATTTTTTAAAAGATTACAAGCATTTTTCAATTAGATTGAGTGATTACAGTGGACTAGTACCTGTTATCCAAGTCATAAAAACTTTATATTTTTTACAGTATATATTCAGCTTCCTAAGAGTGAATAATCCTTAATAAACTTGACTGTTATAAAGTTAGACTTGGGAATGAGGATGCAGGCCAAACGGTATGATAATTTCTTTAATAAACATAACAAAATTGCAGGCTGAAATGAAAATATTTTGCAAAACTCTGAGACCGGGGCGCGAGCGGGTTTGGTTTAGATCCCCAGAGCATTCAGAGGGCACAAGTCAGGAAAAGACAGTGGCTTTCAATTTTCCGAAGAGGTAGAACATTGTTCGCTACTTGCCAGACATTACAAATCAACCCAGATGCATATTTTTCCCTCTGGCACGAGACATAAAAACAGGTATTTATCCTGGCATCCATATAGACATGTGAATCCAGAAACAGATCTCTGCGGATTGGAATGTGGTTTCTGTTGATCAGTTATTCATAACCATTCTCAAGCCGGCTTGATGTAGTCAGCATTGAAACTCATTTTGTTCTGCTAAATTCTGCTTTTGGGTTTTCGCTGATTGCTCATTTGTTTGCTCTAGATCGAGGAATTTTGGATCGGATCCCACTGGAGCTGAAACAAGATACAAGGAATGAGCTGTGGGTAGAAGAACTGCAGACGCAGACTACACAGGTTGGAAGTTATACATCTGTTTTGTTCCCTCATTTAAATAAAGCTTCTCAGTAATATGATTGCGCAAAGGGCAGACTCTTCCACTGATTTGTCTCTGTGACAATCGCAGTAAGGAAAACAGCTAAAGCTATTTCCTTAACCAATTAGCAAGGTATTTACAGATGAGCGCGAGTTGTAGCCATCTCCTCTATGAGACAGATGTGCAAGTGATGAATTCATTGAGGGGACATTTTATCCACCTTTTCACAATTCAAAATGTCTGGTGTCCCCAGAATGTGTGAACATTCAACTAAAAGTGCTGCGCAGATGATTTAGTATGTGCTATATTTGCTCTTACTTTGGTGTGAACAAGACATGCTGAGTCCTTTCTAGAAAGGGGCGGGGCTTTTATTCTTCATTCTGATAGTCCAGAAACAACAAAACAAGTACAGCCAAAATGTCAAAAATTACATTTTTAATTCCTAACCCAGGCTCATTATGAAAACATACCCCTATCTACATTTCTGGAGGGCGCCAAATACATCCCAGGAGCTACATTTGTTTGTAGTTTTCATGATCCACCAAAGGCCGCCATATATGCTTTTGGAAATCTCGAATTTCTCTCCATTACCACCTGATATTTTCGTGTAATCCATCATTGAGGCCATTGTCGACTGAATGATTGACTGACTGACATGGCTGACCGATCGACTGACCCACCCTCCTATTTCCCTAAACCTAACCAATAGTCTTTTCAAAAGCATCAATTGACCTGCCCACCAAGCAATCCAGAAAAAGAAAAGCCCTCACCTGACTTTTACGACGTTTTACCACATTTTCACCCGGTTATTAACTTGTTTATTTTATTTTTTGGATTCTGTTTTGGCCTTATCTGCTATCTGGAATCGTTCTTTACCAGACTCAAACCTTGTCGTCGGGTTGAACTTCTCTCTGCATCTCAAGATTACTGACGCACATGGCGAGCTAACTAAATAACCTGGTAACAGCTGGAAAACCGTCCATACGGAGGTAAGCGGTCAGCTGGTAATCGCGAAAAGGAACGGCGTCATACTGCCCTGTAGCGTTCGTTTTAAAAACGAAATGCAGCCATACGTACTTCTGGCTACATCATTTCCGATTTCCAGAAACGTATATAGGGCTACGTTTTCATTATGAGCCTATGTTGAACACTCCAGAATGCCACAAGCAGATCATGTGACAGAAATCAACCAATCAGCTTCACACTTTGTATAATCTATACCAGGGGTGGGCAAACTCTGTCCTGGAGGGCTGGTGTCCTGCAGAGTTTAGCTCCAACTTTAATCAAACATACCTGCTTATAGATTTCTATTGATATTAAAGACACTTATTAGCATGTTCAGGGGTGTTTGATTAGTGTTGGAGCTAAACCATGCTGGACACCAGCCCTCCAGGGCCGAGTTTGCCTACCGCTGATCTATACACATGCCAGTGATTACAATATACTACCTCAGACAAAGCAGAGCACTCAAACTCTGCCACCATTTGTTTTTTTTTATTTTCTCCAAAAATAAAATTTGTATCAGAGCGACAGCAAGGGTTTGTTAGTGGTGGTTCCTCTGTAAGTGCCAATTGCTGGTTGTGATCGCAAGCTCTTGAGCATGTAAGAATTGGTGGTGGAAGGGATGCGTCTTGTTTTTTTCACATGGTTATAGATCTGATATGTCAATGGCCAAGAAGCATTGTAGGCCTAAGTAGATTTTAAAATTATTGTGCAACTTATTTTAATGTAACAGCCTGTTTCCCAAAAGGATTGTAATTTATGTACTACTTGAACATTGTAACATTGTAGATCTATGAGTACTCATAGGGAATCATACAGAATCTGCTCACACAGAAATCTGCGTGTCCATCATTGAGTCTGTCAACGCGTTTCTTATGCATAACCATATGTTCTTCAACCTTAAGTTTTTTTTCTCCAGCTGTTTTGAGCCTCAGTCTGTATAGACTTGTCTTGATTGCTAATCCAAACACAATGACAATTGTTGCAATTTTGGAAACGTTGAATTGCAACAAGCATTTGTAATCTTGCACATACAGAATGCTCTGAGCTAAAAAACATTGTTATCAGGAAACACATTTTTTATTAAATCCTGCTTTTAAGCAGCCGGGTTCATCACTCTTTGGGGCCCCCAGCACATTTCCATTGTTGTCTGTGTTATTTGTAGAGCGTTTCTGTACTTGGATGTGAGATGTTTTCTAATGTTGTTACCTTTTTTTTGTATGTGTTGCAGCACAGTGGAGCTCTCTCAGCCACTTTAAGACTGCCACAAAATATATTTTGTGCAAATTTATAAAACTTTGCTGACAGTCTGATATTCTTCAGCACATTTCTTTAAAAATGAATTTTAAACACAAGGTTTGCCTAATTCGGCTTGACTTATGTTCATTGATAAATTCAACAACAGAACATTTTTGGCATTAGATTCAGTATCAGCATGATTGTGGCATCATATCTTGTTCCTAAAAATATTATCAAAACAGAAAATATAAAATCGCTTTGTTGCTTGTCAGAAATATGTTTCTCTGTCAGCCTAAAATGTTATAAAACTAAAGGTTGAATGAGATAAAATAACAATCAATATTGTGTAAATAGGTCAGGACGTTTTCCTGCTGTTAACCTTTATCCTCTGTTCGGCCGCAGGCTCAATCTTTGGTTTTGAAAGCGAGAGACATGCGAAACCCACCATTTGTTCGGCAGCCCAGAATTCCACCCAATCATGAATCTTTCACAAATCAAATGTGGTTCACCACATTCACATAAAAATGTCAAGGCTTTAAAAATGCTCCCCCTTGCATTGCGCTGCCGACCCATCAGACTGAATGCCAAAATGCTGTGGTGTGGAGGGTCAAAAATATGAGAGAAACCACAGGTTCCCATGAACCACAACAAGGCTGATGTTGGCTCTCAGTTGGGCAACTGCTCAAATCCACTGGACATCCATCCATCAATCAATCAATCAGACAGTCAGTCAGTCAGTCAGTCAGTCCACTAACCAACCAACCAACCAATCAACCAATCAACCAATCAATCAATCAATCAATCAATCAATCAATCAATCAATCAATCAATCAATCAAATCAATCAACCAACCAATCAATGGCTATCTATCTATCTATCTATCTATCTATCTATCTATCTATCTATCTATCTATCTATCTATCTATCTATCTATCTATCTATCTATCTATCTGTCTGTCTGTCTGTCTGTCTGTCTGTCTGTCTATCTATCTATCTATCTATCTATCTATCAAGTAATTAATCATTCTATTAACCAACCAATTAATCAATAAATCAATGACAATGTCAATTTCATTTATATTGCAAAATCTTTAAATACATTTTTTTATAAAAAAAAAAAACTAAACTCATAATTGCTAATCTCTTATAATCATACTTGCTAGTCTAAATAAGAGAACTAATTGAACTGAAGGTGTCCACATTTACATTTATTATGTACAGTCATTAATTCATTTAACGGACACTTTTATTCAAATGACTTGACCATTAGTTTAGTTGCATCTGCTGTATATCATTGCAGTTTAAGACATTCATTCATTAATTCATTTTCTTGTCGGCTTAGTCCCTTTATTAATCCGGTGTCGCCACAGCGGAATGAACCACCAACTTATCCAGCTAGTTTTTACGCAGCGGATGCCCTTCCAGCCGCAACCCAACTCTGGGAAACATCCACACACACATTCACACACACACTCATACACTACGGACAATTTAGCCAACCCAATTCACCTGTACCGCATGTCTTTGGACTGTGGGGTAAACCGGAGCACCCGGAGGAAACCCACGCGAACGCAGTGAGAACATGCAAACTCCACACAGAAACGCCAACTGAGCCGAGGCTCGAACCAGCGACTCAGCAACCTTCTTTCTGTGAGACAACAGCACTGCCTACTGCGCCATTGTTTCGCCCCAGTTTAAGGGCTATTAATGAAAAATGCTCGAAATGTACTCACAATTCTGGAATAGCATAATTATAATAACAGTAATGCAGCATTCGTTGTTTATAGGTCGTATTAAGATCAAAATATCTCTGTTTATGTTTTTGTGTGATTAAAGATGAAATATGCAGTGAAGGCACGTTCTTTACTTACCCAGAAGCCACTAGCAGAACATAATGTTCAGAACAGAGTCTTTTCTTTTAGTATGTGCATCAGTAAGGATAAATGGTTGGTTGGCAATTTGAAGACAACAAATAGAACAGAGAAGGACAGAATGAATGAGATTCATATTACGAAATGGGAAAAATAACACTGATGCTCATCTACGTTTCAAATGAAAGTAGTGACCCAGAGCTGACCAATCACTTACTGTTTTGTTCAGCGCTCATTCGAACACTGGGTTTTGGAAATGAGTTTCATACATTATTCAGAAAAAATTGACTCATTATCACAACATCTATCACATATTCATCAGCTTTGGGCCACTGGGGTCAATAGGATAAAACCTGTGTACAACGGTCTAGCTCAAGGCCACATAAGACAAGAGAGGGCTTTATCTTTTCAATGGAAAATCCATTGAAATCAAATTAGGCTTTCGTCACATACTTAACCCTTTGCTTCCAAACTACACATCAGTAAAATCAAGCAAAGTGTAAGTTATACTGCCTTAAAGGGAAAGTTCACCCAGAAATTAAGATTTACTCACTTTTTACTCACCCTCAAGTGGATACTCACCCAAGCCTTTCTTCTGTTCAACACTAAAGAGGATAGTTCGAAAAAAGTTGAAAACCTGTAACCATTGACTGCCACAGTATGAAAAACAGAAGTCTATGGTTACATGTTTCCAACATTTTTCAGAATACCTTCTTATTTGTTGAACAGAAGAAAGGAACTTATCAAGGTTTGAAAGGATGAGTAAATGATGACATACATACTTTTATCACACGTACGATCACACCGGTGTGATCAGCTTTGGCTGATCCCTGAAGCATATAATCACACCAGTGTGGTGTGCTTAGAACGTTCAGAACGTTCACATAACTACTAGCAAAACATACCATTCAATGTTTGTAAAATACACAAGATTGTCTATGGAAATGGCAGGATTAATTATTTTTCAATATAATTGGCTTTGTTCACGTAAGATACACACTATTTATGTTACTAGGTTTGTTTTCTCTATTCCTCTTCCAAATAAACAGTTGCTTACCTTCATGTGTTTCGGAAAAAAAATTATGAATAAACATGACGTAAATCCAGCAGCTCAGATCTCTCCTGCGGATGTTGCTATAAGCAAGATGTCCACGCTGATGTCCTTGCTGCAGTCTGTATTACAATGACTTACTGGACCAGGTCCAATATGTAGTGGACCTTGTACCACCCACTAAGTTAACGCCCACACTACTATGACGGTTGGGTTTAGAGTTGGGGAGGTGTAGGGGATAGTTCATTACGTAATGGACATTGTACAGCCCACTAAGGTAACACTCATAGTACTGCGACGATTGGGTTTAGGGTTGGGGGAGGTGTAGGCGGTTGTCCATTATGTAGTGGACCTTGTACCGCTCACTTAGGTAATGCTCATACTACTGTGACCATTGAGTTTAGGGTAGGGGGAGGTGTAGGCGAAAGTTCATTACGTATTGGACCTTGTACCGCCCACTAACGCCCCATTCACACGGGGCGTCAGCGTCAACGCTTACCATTCACTCTGAATGGGTGATGTCAAGCATTGCCGAACTGCATTGTGGATTCGTCGGCGCCGCTTCAGAGCAATTGCTCGCTGCAGAAGTTGAGACTAGCTCAACTTTTCAAGCGCCGACGGAAGCGTCAGCCAATCAGATCGCACCAGCTAGACAGTGGTCTATTGCTGACTGAATTTCATTGGCTGACGCTGCTATGACGATCACTTTAGCCCCAACTTTAGACACGCTTTTAGTCAAGCGTTGAAGCCCCGTGTGAATGGGGCGTAAGGTAACGCTCATACTACTATGACTGTTGGGTTTAGGGTAGGGGGAGGTGTAGGTGATCATCCATTACTGTATGTAGTGGACATTGTACCGCCCACTAAGGTAACGCTCACACTATTGTGACGGTTGGGTTTAAGGTAGGGGGAGGTGTAGGTGATCGTCCATTACATAGTTGACCTTGTACCGCCTACTAAGGTAATGCTCATACTGCTGTGACGGTTGGGTTTAGGGTAAGGAGAGGTTATCGTCCATTACATAGTGGACCTGGTCCAGTGCATCATCAAGCTGCGGGATGCTGTAAGGATTGTCTCACTAGAAGGGATATAGCTGTGATCAGAAGTTTACAAGAAGTATCCTCAGCTGTATCCCTTCTAGATGTCAACGAGCTAATTTTCACAAAATAATTTGAACATTTGTTAATATTTACAGAAAAGGGCTAAAGGAAAGAAACAAAATACATTATATATAAAGATCATTGGGGCGGGTGGGTTACGTGATAAACACATCATCATGGGATCTTTAGAATGCAATGGATTCTAAGTAACGGTAAAACTCATGCATTTAAGGGTTAAGGCTTTTCACACCAATAACAATGACTGAAATGCTTGAAATATAGCTTTTTAAATGGGCATTTTGGGTTGCTAACCCAAAATACATATAAAATACTGTTAAAAATACAACTTCAAAAAGTGTTACCATTTCTAGAAATTTGTTTCTATGCCAATTTTATCAGTGAAATTAATTTTGCAAATAACTTCACAAAGGCAAGTGATAGTAAAACAGGAAATTGTGAGGCAGAAAGTGAGAAATGGTATTTACTTATAAAATGTACTTCATACAATAAATCTTCAGAAGCACACTAAAATTACTAAGTTTTATACAGGAATTGCTAGTAAATTACACAAATAATAACAAACCAATGTCAAGATTTACGTCTGAGATTCATTTCAGAGTGAAAAATGTTTCAAAGTAAATCCAACAGCTATTTTTTGTGTCTGTAATTTGAAGTAGATATACTGTATAGAGAAGGCTTTTTCATTCTAAGACACAGCTCGTGTTTTGTCTTGCATTCTTGCTTAGTAATATTGATTCGCCATTGGCTCCCTTTCCAGATGGCACGTAGGTGTTGAACTCAGATCAATTAATGGACTTTTCTCACAATATGTTCTGTCAGTTCAGCTGATTTAATATGTGCTTCTGGCTGCGAATGGCTTAGCAATTGCTCCCTTCATGTTGGCATCTATTTTATCGGCCAGTGAGTTCTTCAAAATGGCTTTTACAAGGAATCCCTTTCGCTTAAAGGGATAGTTCACCCAAATATTTCAATTCTGAATTACCCCGGAGTGATTTTTGACTCTTCTTTATTTCTTAATAAACATATTAGTTCAGTTATTGGAGCTATTTGAGATCTATTGGAAAGTTGAAACATCTTCTCTCAAGTGAGGACATGGAAGTTGTTAATTCATCTAGACAGGATTACAGTAACTCTCCTTATTCTGGTCTTTCTCAATCTTCAGTGTTATGAATGCAAGCTGTTTTAGAATGCTGGGATCATATTTCTCATGTTTTAGCATTTCTCTATTGGCTTCCTGTTAAATTTAGGGTTGATTTTAAAATCCTTTTATTTGTAAATTAAGCATTATCTGGTTGTGCACTAAGTTACATTTCTGAACGTCTTGTGCCATATTGTCCAGTTAAGGCAGGGGTGCTCAATCCTGTTCCTGTAGATCTACCTCATGTACAGTTTAGCTCCTGCCCTGATCAAACCCACCTGAACCAATTAATTAGGACCTGAAATCCACTTGATAATTACAGACAGGTGTGTTCGATAAGGGTTGCAACTGAAATCTGCAGGAAGGTAGATCTCCAGGAACAGGATTGGCCACCCCTGAGTTAGAGTTGTTATTAAGTTGGTTTCTGTGGTTGCTCCCAAACTCTGGGGTCTCCCCCTCATCATGTAAAATCTCTGCCTTCTCTGGACATTTTTAAATTTAGACTTAAACACTATTTTAATTTTTAAGCTTTCACATGTGTGTAGATACATTAGTAGTTTCACAGCCAGATCTGTGTGTACATTTGTTCAGCACTTTGGATCCATTTTATTGTGTCTATGTGCTTTATAAATAAATGTTGTTGTTTATATGCCAGTAACTTCTTCAAAAAGACTTTTTATAAGAAAATGAATAGTTCACCAAAAAATGTGAATTCTGCAATTGTTTACTCCTTCTTTACTTCTTTAAAACTCATTTGAGTTTCTTTAAGCTTTATGAAAAATGCAGGTAGCTGGCACCTTTTGACCTCCATAGTTTTGTTTTCCTACTATGTAAGTCAACCCAAGGATATTCTGAAAACGTAACACTATATTCATTTGTGGAGAGCATGGACATAAGTTTTTTGCAGTTTATATTTTTGCAAATTCACCAAAGGCTGATGTGTGCGCTTTTTGAGATCTCAAATTTCTGCCATTTACGCCTACTATTCTCGCATAAATCCACCAGCGTCTGCTACCGACTGACTGACCAATTGACTGACCCAACCTCCTCCAGCCCCAAACATAACCGAGAGTTTTAAAAAGCAATCCAAAAAAAAAAAACAATCAAGTTGTCTGCCACAAAGTTCAAGAATTTTGTTGTTATATTTAAATGAACAAGAAGCAAAAATCAGTGTAATTAATTTTACAAATAACTTCACAGAGAAAAGGCAAGTAACACAAAACACAAATTTAAGATTGAAGTGAAGAAATTGAGATTCGTGTGAAATGGTATTTACTTGTACAGTGTACTCCAAAATCTTATATACACTACCCTGCTGAAAAAATCCAGCGTAAACCAGCCTAAGCTGGTTGGCTGGTTTTAGCTGGTCGACCAGGCTGGTTTTAGAGGGGTTTTGGCCACTTCCAGGCTGGTTTCCAGCCATTTCCAGTCTGGTCTTAGCTGGTCAGGCTGGGAGATGACCAGCTAAAACCAGCTTGACCAGCCTAGCCAAGCTGGGAGTCCAGCCAAAACCAGCTATATCCAGCTTATACCAGGCTGGTCAAGCTGGTTTTAGGCTCCCGCATTCAAACCCCAATAAATCTTTGATTTTTGTTGTCTTGTCTTTCATGTAGTGCACCATCCCTAGACTTGCGTAACACACAGAAATGCCTATTAAATTTCACAAATAATTAGCAAGACTATCTTCTGAGATTTATTTCTGAGTCAAGAATGTTCATTGTAAATCATACACATATGTATTGTGTCTAATTTAATTATGACTATGAGGTAATTGTAAATTTTGGGTAAACTATCCCTTTCAGAAAGACTATACTGTTAAAAAAGGGGGTTCCAGACAATTCATTCATGCTATCCCAACACAAATTGATTGAGTTAACAAATTTAAGTAGATTGAACATAAAACAATTAAGTTTTCCCCCTAAAACTCAAGAATTGTGTTGTTTTTTTAGCTCAGTTTTTAGAATGCAGAATTATGGAAAATCTGCTTTGGACATTTTCTACGTGACTCTGTAAAAATAGTGATTGACTGCTGTAATAATATACTTGCTGAGTAACAATGATTGTGTGGTGGTAAAATGCTTCTACGGTATGTGATAAATAACTTGCAATAACAACTCTCGCTCCATTACACACCAGCAATAACAACTCTCAGTCCATTAGTTTTGCTGTAATTTGTAAGACTGTCATGGGCTGAAAATCGAACATATGGTTGGTGGGTGGTGAAAGGAGCGTAATTACATCGGGAGCGATGTGCAAGAACATTCATTTGCAGCGAAACATCCATGTCAGCACGAATCAGGCGATGTATGTGCGCGTGTTTGGTCTGAGATTACTGAATGAACTCTACACAACAGAGTCTATCTCTAAAGCTGTCTAATAAATTAATGATGGCTAATAAAGGCTTTTATGTGTTCACAAACGCGGCACTAAACAAGATTGGGAAGCATCATTTATGTTCTCCAAACAGAAAGACAAGCAGGTTATCTTGCCAGCCGCAGCTCTAGCCGGTATTCATAGCTAAAGCACGGTCAAACACGTGACGTCTGATTTCAGAGAGTTAATCAAAGCCACTTCCTGCAGTCTGGAGGTTATGATCACATGACGGAATATTGAGTTTCTCCTGTTGGGAAGAGCCACTGTTTAGGCATTATGGTAAAAAACAAACAACTCCGATGATTATGATGATGAAGATTACTATTTGCAAAATTGCGGTGGACAATTAGTGGTGTGTAAGTTACTAGGGGTAAGTTACTACAAAAAAGTAATTAATTACTAATTACATAATTTAAAGAGCATTTGAGTAAATTTGTACATTTCTTTGTCTATAATATTAATACATTTTATTTATCATGCACTTTTGTTAAACTCAAAGAGCTACAATGTATACAAAAAATAAGAACACAACCAAAATCAAAACAACAAACTTGCATAAAACCTTAGTAAAAAATCAGTAACAATAAACAAAATTACAAGTTGCAGGATTGGCAGTGTTATATCACAAGTTAAATGCTTTACTAAAAAGATGAGTCAAAACTAAACATCCATATAAATCAATAGACAATAAATGAACTTTATACTTTAACACCTTTTAGTTTAATTTAGTAAACTTAAAACACCATAAACACTACTTAAAACACCATATATACAGTTAAAGTCAGAATTATTAGCCCCCTTTTTTGATTCTTTTTTAAATATTTCCCAAATGATGTTTAACAGAGAAAGGAAATTTTCACAGTATGTCTAATAATATTTTTTCTTCTGGAGAAAGTCTTATTTGTTTTATTTCGGCTAGAATAAGAGCAGAGTTTAATTTTTTAAAAATCATTTTAAGTTCAAAATTATTAGCCCTTTAAGCTACATTTTTTTCAATTGTCTTCAGAACAAACCATCATTATACAATAACTTGCCTAATTACCCTAACCTGCCTAGTTAACCTATGTATTTAACCTAGTTAAGCTTTTAAATTTTACTTTAAGCTGTAAAGAAGATTCTTGAAAAATATCTAGTCAAATATTATTTACTGTCATCATGGAAAAAAGAAAACAAATCAGTTATTAGAGATAAGTTATTAAAACTATTATGTTTAGAAATGTGTTGAGAAATCTTAATCATCTCAATCATCATTTCACCTAATCTTATCATTTTAAAATCAAAAACACCATATTTCATATTATACATTGTCATTAATTTCTTATTTAGTTCATTGTTTCTTGAACAAGTGCAATTTGTCTTGATAAACTTTTGAGTTGAAAAAAATAGAATTGTTCTGTAAAGTATATTTGCATAACAAAAGAAAAACTATTTCTCTGCATCTCTGAACTGATTTCTACAGAACTGTTTACTATACAGTATGTATACCGTATGGATAAGTACATTAGGTAATTGCCTGCCTGCAGTCCCGACCTGTCTCCAACAGAGAATGTGTGGTGCATTTTGAAGAGCGAAATGCAATGACAAAGACCTCGTACTGTTGCACATCTTAAGTCTTGTTTGCAAGAAGAATGAAACAAAATTACACCTAAACACTTTATCACTTGGTGTCTTCAGTCCCTAAATGTCTTTTAAGTGTTGTGAAAAGAAATGGCAACATTACAAAGAGGCAAATGCTTTACTGCTCCAACTTTTTTTTTTAATGTGGTGCAGATACCCAACTTGTGTTTATTTAGAAAAAACAAACTATAAAATCACAAGGTACACATTAAACAATGTGCTGTGGTGTTGTCTGCAATGAAATACGAGTCAAAGTAAATTTTGAAATCACTACTTTCTTTTTTATTTGTGTTTTCTATTGTCATAACCTTTCTCATTTAGGGGTTGTAAATGAAAATAAAACATCCTATTTAATGTTGAAATGTAGCGAAGTTAAAGTAAAAAGTCTCCTTAAATGGAAACACTTCAGTACAGATACACGTAAAATCTAATTATGTACTTCAACAAATGACATATTTTTTCATTACTGTCCACCACTGCAGACACTAGTGCGTATGAGATATTAAATATGAATTAACTGGATATAAACAGCCTCTTATGAACAAACTTCCGCATTAGTGCTTTATTAAAGCAATATAACATGAGTCAGAGTTGTTAAACAGTAGGTTATTACGAACATGGCTGCCCTGAAACATGCATTATCAATGTTTTGACATACTTTCCACTGAAACTTTCTTATGAAGCCATTAACAACTCGTTTAAATGTAGCCAGCCATCCGGTCACAGTCACCTCGAGCCTCATTTGAGAGCTCATCCTCCTTCTCATCTCTTTATTATTGATTTTAAATACAGCATTCAGTGTAGAATACAAATGGGTCTGTGCACAAAACATATTCAATCTGTGCCTTGTCTGTGCTCTTTATTTATCCAATTCATCCATGCGTAATTCACCATGTAGAGCATAGCAATTGTGCAAAGAAATCAGTCAGAGCTGTGCTTCTCAACGTACAGTTTGGTATTGGTTTGCATCACAGCCAAATTAACACTTCATCTGTGAATTTTCCCACAAAACAATTCAATGTGAAAAAGACATTTAATGGATGTCAAACATAGACACCTTTGCTAAAATGAAGAAAATCTAATAGATGTCTTATAAATTTAAACTAGTCATCAAATTAAGGGTGCTTTCACACCTACACTTTTGTTTCGGAACGTGTCTCATTTGCCCAGTTAGCGCGGTTCGTTTGGCATATGTGAACAGGGCAATCGCGCTCTGTTCCGTGCCAAAGTAATCGCTCCGAGATCGCTTGAATGAGGTGGTCTCGGCTCGATTGAAACGAACCCTGGAGCGGTTTGATTGCAGTGAGAAAGCGATCCGATCCAAGCCTGGTTATATCACAGTGTTTTATGGATATGTAATAGGCTTACGGCTATATGAAGAGAGAATTATGGGTAGGGCGGGAAGTTTCGCGAGTCTCCGGATGCCCGCAAATGAGTGACGATCTCCTGGTAATCTCGCGTCTCCCTCCCGGTCCTCAAATAGGCATCGTCGCGCACCCTTCTCACCCCTCCCTACCGCGTCTCTTCTCAGACACGTCGCGCGCGCACACCCTGTCAATCACCACCAAACCACCACCTCTCCTGACAGCTTAGCGGGACGCTGCTAAATAAACCCTGACACTGTGACCAATGTGAGGAGAGTTTACTCACACATGACTTGTTTTAGCTCTTTTGGTCCGATTAGAAACTTTGCAGTGTGAAAGCAAACCGCTCCAACAGCAAAGAGCAACAATGCAACATTTGTAATCTCTGTTTCGGAACAACTGAATCGATTCACAGGTGTGAAAGCACCCTAAGCCTTGTTTTTGCCAAGATATCTATGTTTGGATGTCCATTGGACATCTCTTAAATACAAAATTGCTTTGTGGGATAATGCAAAGCTGAAGTGATAATGTTGATGTAATGTGAAGCAGTACCATACTGTACTTTCAGTTTCAACATTTCTATTATTTCCTATTCAGCAGTTGAGCAAAGAAGCTAATGTTGAAATGTATATTCATTGTGCCTCATTGGGAAAATGTGCCCTGGTGTATATTTTTGAGAAACAAGAAATATAGTTGAAGTCAGAATTAATAGCCCCCCTGAATTATTAGCAACCCTGTTTATTGTTTATTTTTACCCCATTTTCTGTTCAACGGAGAGATTTTCTCAACACATTTCTAAACATAATAGTTTTTAATAGCTCATTTCTAATAACTGATTTATTTTATCTTTGCCATGATGACAATAAATAATATTTTACTAGATATTTTAAAGGCACTTCTATACAGCTTAAAGTGACATTTAAAGGCTTAACTAGGTTAATTAGGTTTACTAGGCAGGTTAGGGTAATTAGGCAAGTTATTGTATAATGATGATTTGTTCTGTAGACCAGTGGTCCCCAACCTTTTTCTAACTGCGGACTGGTCAACGCTTGACAATTTTTCTGCGGACCGGGGTGGGTTTTTTTTTCTGGGGGAACGAGCGCGTGCACGTCTAGAACGTGCTGACGTGAGACGTCTGCTTAAGCCAATCAGAACAGTCAGACGCGTTCACGTCCGCAATAAGATAAGATCAATAAGATGCTTATGATAAGCCGTTGTTTGTTTACCTTCAAGCTTTGCTTGTGCCCGTGAAACAGCCCGTGAGCGCTAGAACACACATATCATGTACATCTCGACATGGCAACAGGGTTTTCAGTGCTGTGTTAGCGATCTATGGGTATTCTGCCATTACTTTAATCCAGAACACCCGCAGAGTTGTTGTCTCGAACACTGTTTTAAGGCCGCCGTCATTTACGATCTCCAGCAGTTGGTCTTCTTCTTGCACGGACATGCTGGATTCTGCTGGTTTGTTGACAAATGGGTTATGTATCCATTCCCTAGCCGTTTGTGGGTCCTTTGAGGTTGGGAAGTAGCACTCAAACTCCTTTAACAGCGAAGACGATGATCGTGCACCAGCCTGATGAGTGAGGGCTCAGGGCCTACTCACACTATGCCATCCGTACCGTGCCCAGGCCCGTTTCCCGGATCGTTTGAGAAGTGTGAGTGCGCTGAATCGGGCTTAAGCACGGTTCACTTGGCCGGCCCTGGCCCAGTTGGAAGAGGTGTGCCTGAGCGCGGTTCAATTGGGCTTTGGCGCGTTGTTTGTTTACCTCCAAGCTTTGCTTGTGCCCGTGAAACAGCCCGTGAGCGCTAGAACACACATATCATGTACATCTCGACATGGCAACAGGGTTTTCAGTGCTGTGTTAGCGATCTATGGGTATTCTGCCATTACTTTAATCCAGAACACCGGCAGAGTTGTTGTCTCGAACACTGTTTTAAGGCCGCCGTCATTTACGATCTCCAGCAGTTGGTCTTCTTCTTGCACGGACATGCTGGATTCTGCTGGTTTGTTGACAAATGGGTTATGTATCCATTCCCTAGCCGTTTGTGGGTCCTTTGAGGTTGGGAAGTAGCACTCAAACTCCTTTAACAGCGAAGACGATGATCGTGCACCAGCCTGATGAGTGAGGGCTCAGGGCCTACTCACACTATGCCATCCGTACCGTGCCCAGGCCCGTTTCCCGGATCGTTTGAGAAGTGTGAGTGCCCTGAATCGGGCTCAAGCATGGTTCACTTGGCCGGCCCTGGCCCAGTTGGAAGAGGTGTGCCTGAGTGCGGTTCAATTGGGCTTTGGCGCGGTACGCTTGTGTGTGAGTGCAAAATGCGTCAAAGCCCAAAACTGAAAGCGAGACGTGACTTTCAAGGGGCTGTTTCATATGGATTTATTAATCATTCTTACTGTTCAGTGAGCGCAAACTGCCGTAGTTTATTAAAGACGAGAACTCCTCACAGCACGTCTACTGCACGGCTTCAGCAGACCTCCTCATTCCTGCAGCCCGAGGGCTTTATGATTGTTTATGAGCACCAAAAGTGGCGGATCTGTTCGGTGAAATATCTGACTGCGTGTCACCGCATCCCTAAGGACTGTTTGGCAAAATATTTGACTGCATGTCACTGCATAACAAACGACTGAAACGATATAACTAGAGAAATCTTCACTGTGCTGCTGAGTGAGAGAGCGCTTCTCACTGAACAGCGCAGCAGCGATGACGTAAGCGTGCCGAGGTCCATTTGTGGTGTGAGTGCGGGCCGTCGGGAGAGACGGGAGGGGGGACAATCGTGCTTTGGCCCGGTTCGAGGCAACTGTACCTAGTGTGAGTACGATATATATACCTCAGTTTGGCTTTAAATGCAGCTACTTTATCTGCCAACTTAAAGATAATTCATTCTTGTGCGGCCCGGTACTGATAATTCTGACTTCAATTTTACATCCAAATGGGTCTTTACAAAAATGCTAAAATGCATTTGCTAAAAAAAACAAAACAAAAAAAAAACAGAAATGGCTTTTTGCTGAAAAAAGGTTCCCGACCCCTGTTCTAAACGCAAATTTCATCATTGTTTTGGAGCACACTAGCTTGTAGATACCTTAAAAACTAACAATACTGATGCTTACATCTAAAGAACTTCATTTTAATTTTCTGGGACCTTTAAAAATGTTTGTGAAAAAGCTTTTTAAGCATTGCAGTGTTTTATACATCAGAAATTGCGATGGAAAAATGAGACTGTGAATAGAGCAGTTTTTGCTTTTCAAAAAACACACAGAGCAAATATTGTGCGGGGATGGATGAAAGGTTTCCAGCTGTCTTCACGAGAGCAGAAAACATCTGGAAGGGTAAGTGTGAGAAAGTGTTTAGTGATGGTGGAAGTCCTCTTTGGAGATTCAGCCCCCTGTGGCATTACATAATAACACAAATAAATGAAGCTATAATGGTTTGACCTCTCTTTCTAGCAGTAAGGCCTGTGACCACAGGTGGTCTGTGATGGTCAGCAGGAGGTCAGACAATTATAATATATTTGCTCTTAAACTTCAGATTATTCATTCATTCATTTTACTTTGGATTTATCAGGGTTCGCCATAGCGGCGTGGACCGCAAACTACTTTGGCATGTTTTACTTAGCGTATACCCTTCCAGCTGCAACCCAGCACTAGGAAAAACTTCACACAGAAATAACCAAATCGAAAGATTGTTCAAAAAATGTTTCATTGTTCCTTCATTTTCATTTTCCTTCTGATTAGTCCCTTTATTCATCAGAGGTCAACACAGCTGAACGAACCATCAACTTATCCAGCATACGTTTTACACAGCAGATGCCCTTTCAGCTGCAACCCAGTACCGGGAAACACCCATACACACTCATTCACACACATACACTACAACCAATTTATTTATTCAATTCACCTACAGTGCATGTTTTTGGACTGTGGGGAAAACAGGAGCACTTGGAGGGAACCCACGCCAACACAGGGAGAACATGCACACTCCACACAGAAATGCCAACTGATCCAGCAGGGACATAAACCAGTGCCCTTCTTGCTGTGAGGTGACAGGCCTAACCACTGAGCCACCGTGTCAACCCTCAGATTAAGATTTAAAGGAGAAGTCCTGCTTTTTCTTGTTTTTCCGCAGCTGCTGAAGCTTGTGCTGTATTTCAGATTACTGCTGTAGGGATTTCAGGCTGTGAAGGATCTGATTTTGTCATTTGGGAAATCTTCTCCATAAATTGGCATTACAGAACCTCTAGTGTTTATTATCGTCAGCTTTTAGGATAAGGTAATATAATTTCTATTTAATTAGACGAAACTCCCTGTAGAACTTTGGATACAAATGAAAAGTCAGAGTGCATTTCATCAATTATCAAAAATGTGCCAGGAGCTCGTATTTAATTTAAAACAAATTGAAAAAAGAAAGAAGTACACAAACTTTTTTCACCTACATTATATGCTGTATATATACACATTTTAATACAATACAATATAGGCGAGGCAGTGGCGCAGTAGGTAGTGCTGTCGCCTCACAGCAAGAAGGTTGCTGGATCGCTGGTTCGAACCTTGGCTCAGTTGACATTTCTGTGTGAAGTTTGCATGTTCTCCCTGCCTTTGCGTGGGTTTCCTCTGGGTGCTCTGGTTTCCCCCACAGTCCAAGGACATGTGGTACAGGTGAATTGGGTAGGCTAAATTGTCCGTAGTGTGTGTGTGTGTGAATGTGAGTGTGGATGTTATATCCTAATACACATGCTGGGCCCCATATGGTCTAGAACTTGACAGGTGGGCAAATCTAAGCTTGTTTTTAATAAAACAAATATAAATATGGATATAAAAAATAATACTGCTAATAATAATAACATTATACAAAAGCAAATTGTTATGAATGAACTGAAAAAGCCTCTCGAGATGAAGAAGACATAAAAGCAGTGATTTTTCATATTTATGTAGGCTAGAAAATAATATATTTTGTAATATTTTAATCCTTTATATTTATATCCTATATCTATTCTTATTATATCCTACATATATATATCCTTAATATTTATTTTTTTTCATATGTAAAGATATTTGCCTATTGCTCTCTTGTGCGTATTAAACAGTGTGTAAGCGAGGCGCAACTCTGCGGTGGAGTTTAGACCAGGTTCGTTTTGGTCTAATGAAAAATCTATTTTAGTTTCTCAAAATAGCAATGCGCCAGCAATGCGCCTCAGAACACCTTCCTTTTTAGACCAGAACGCCTATGGACGCACATATGAGCATTAATGCATTTGCTATTTAAACAGCGTAGCGCAACGCCTCAAAACAACTCTTGCGCCAAGCTGAAACTACCAAAAGACTATTGCGCTGCGCCTTGCGCCACATTGCGCCGGGTGTATGATAGGGCCCTAGATCTTAAACGCACTGATTTTGTAATGGCGTGACAGTTCATCGACTGATTATTAAAGTCTGTTTAATACCCTATTAAATAGATGCCACAAAAGCTGTCCGCTGATCTTGGCATACTGAATTTCTTCAATGATTGTCTCAGTGTTTTAGATGCATCTGTAAGACCTCAGCAGGCAATCCGCTTGTTAAGTGTGACGTCACTCGGAGCGGCTTCCGGGTCCAAGCGCTCTATTTAACTGAATGGGGAGATTCATGAAATGATAATAATAAACGTTTACAAAGGGATTTAATACTTTCGAAAGTCACGATCGCAATATATATGTCCATGCCTAATATCCGATGGCCAGAAAGTGATTCATTGTTTTATAAATTGTTAAAATTTTGGTATTTGTTATGCAGCAAGCCCAGAGATTGTTGTGTACACTATGAATGTAAAATTAACTTTAATGTGTGATAGGAATAAAACGCGACCATAAACGAATGATTTCTCCACTCAAAAGAATGGCGGCTTGGACCCGGAAACAGTATTACATACGTCACAAACACGTCACCACTTAACAAGCGGATAATGAACCTCTCTGCTGACTCATTAATGGACTTTATGTGTGAGAAGTCGAGTTCTGAGGTATAGCGTCCACGCAGGCTGCCATTGCCTGGACTGTGTTTCTTCCTGCTTGACCTGGATGAATTCCTACTTTAATCTTCTTTAACAAAAGCAGAGTCCACATTCACATGGATTACATTTCCATAAAGGCAGCCGCGGCTTAATTCCTATGTACTTCGTTTTGCCAAGTTTAACACGTTACATATTTCTTTGAACTGCGCTGCCAGCAGTCTGGATCTAAAAAACGACAAGAAGATTCATTCCAGAAGATTGAAATATTTTGTACAAACCGTTCACAAACCCTTTGCTTTCCGACAAAGGAATCAATGCGAAATGAAAGCTTAATATATTGTACATCCTACAGCACAGCACCTAATGCCATTACCATTCTGATTCGCATCTGCAAACACTGCAGATTTAAGACTCACTCCAGAATAGTGGGTACATTTTAAGCATTTTCCAATCATTCGTTCATTTTCCTTCAGGGTTATTCTCTATATCAGTGGTAGCCACGGTGGAATGAACCGCCAACTGTTCCAGCATATTATTTTACGCATCGGATGCTCTTCCAGCTGCAACCCAGTACTGGGAAACACCCATTTACACTCATCTAAGCACTGGGATAAAACATTATTTTAGCACATTTGAACAACAGCGCACATTGAAATCCCTCTTACACATCTGGAAAAGGTTGTGACCGTGCTGTGACCAAAACACTATTCGTTCTTATCTCTGGCACATTGTATTTCTCGATGGATTTGATCTTTCCGAAGGCTCTGTGCTCTTTTTGAAGACTCCAGAGATATGAAAAGCATGTCTAGAGTTATTAATCATGAGTGGAGTTACATCTTCAATGCGGGATGCTGAATAACAGTGAGATGATGAGCGATTGTCTCGTAACTCATCTGAATTCAACAGAGATTGTTGGTCCTTCATAGAAGCATGGGCTTACTGGGTTGGGTTTGCAGTCTAGGTCAGTCTGTGCTTCTTAAAGGAACACTCCACTTTTCAATATAGGTTCATTCTAAAAACGTAGCCCAATATACATTTCTGGAGATCTTGAATTATGTAGCCAGAGGTACAAATGGTTGCATTTTGTCTTTAAAACAACTGCTACGGAGCGGTATGATGCTGTTCCTTTTTGTGCAACCAGCTGGCTTACCTCCGTATGGATGGCTTTCCCGCTGTTACCAGTTTGTCCAGTGGCTCGCCATGTATGTCGGCGGACTTGAGACGTGGAGTGGAGTTGACTGCGACGACGGAGTTTGAGTCCAGCAAAGAAGGATTCCAGAAAGCAGGTAAGACAAAAACAGAAGTTAAAAAATAAAGTAAACAAGTAAATAACTGGGTGAGAATGTGGTAGAATCTGAAAACGTGGTAAAAATCAGGCGAGGACTTTTCTTTTTCTGGATTGCTTTTGAAAACACTGTCGGTTGGGTTTAGAGAAGAGGGTGGGCGGGTCACTAGGTGCTTTTGAAAACCATATCGGTTGGGTTTAGAGAAGAGGGTGGGCGGGTCAATGGGTGCTTTTGAAAACACTATCGGTTGGGTTTAGAGAAGAGGGTGGGCGGGTCAATGGTTGCTTTTGAAAACACTATCGGTTGGGTTTAGGGAAGGAGGAGGGTGGGTCAGTCGTTCGGTCAGTCAGTCAGTTGACAGCACCCTCTGGTGGATTTACATAACAACAAAATGCACGAATGGTACTCACATGCTCCTGAATGTATTTGGACCCTCTTTAGAAATGTATATAGGGGTACGTTTTCAGAATGAGCCTGAATTGCCACTTTTTTAGGAATTGTTTTATGACTTATAACTCATTTTACAAGTCACCTAAAGTAAAACAGTGTAGTTTTATCTTTTTTGAATCCATTCAGATAATCTCTGGGTCTGATGGGAGCACTTTTAGCTTAGCTTAGCATAAATCAGTGAATCAGATTAGACCATTAGCATCTCCACCATCAATTTTTGGTAATGTTTCTATCAAAGGCTTGACTCTTCTGTAGATGCATTGTGTACTAAGATCAACGCAAAAGTAAAAGTTGATATTTTCTAGACCCACATGGTTAGGAACTTTATTCTCATTCCAGCATAATAATCAAGGAACTTTGCTGCTGTACCATGGCTGCAGTAGGAGCAATGATATTATGCCAGACTTATGCATAGTTACCTGACTTGGGACTGTTTTTAGGTGCTGCGTAATATCATCATCCTAGTACACTATGTAACTACATGTTGAAAAATATTCTCTCCATTAAACAGAAATTGGGGAAAAAATAAACGGGGGCTAGTAATTCTGACTTCAACTCTAAAGGAAAACTATTTTGGGTGAGAGTATTGGGTAATTTATATTATTATGGTGGTTGTATTAACACGACAACTACAGAGTAACCATTCATTTTTCTTCGAATTTCCTTCACCACAGTGAAATGTACCGCCAACTACAGAATAACCACAACAGAATAATTCAAGTACTTAGATCAAGTATAGTTTAAAAACACAACAGTATTTGCTTCAAATGACTTTATTAATAGTAAGAAAAGTGGCTAATTCGTACAAAGTCATTGTATTTAATTGAAAATGTAACCACCAATAAACACAAAATTAATCATTGGAGGATGAAAAAATCATTCTAAAAAAATGTACATTACAAAAGAGATTATATAAATTAGTAAGATTTACCTACTAAATCAAAAACTTACAAATTGTCTTGTGATTGCGTTGGTTTGACGTCTAAACAACTACGTTCTTGTTTACAAAATCTTCACACTACAATTCGTGACACAAATGAATAGTGTATGTACATTTGTAATGTGTTTGGACCTCTGCCATGACACTCGCTGCAAGCAATGCTGAAGGCAGACTGATACAAGCGGTTCTCATGGTGATTCTAGTAGAACATCACACAATCTCTCAGCCAATCAGAGTCTAAACATTTGTCTTAAAAGCAATATAGGACTTTCAGAACTTTCTGTATATTCAAGAGGAATATGTATGTATAAGCAGAAACAAAGTTAGACAGTGTGTGAATCAGTCACTAAGAGAGAGAGAAACAAACAAGAACTGGAGAAAGTTGGGAAAAACAAGAAAACAAGCCTCCAGATATCTGGTTTGGTAAAGCTTTTCACTGGTGCCTGGAGATTCATTATTCATAATAACACAAATACTCACTGATTCCATTTGTTCATCAGAAGACGCACTTTGTTTTAGAGTTTCATCAAAATGATTCTTTCATACCCAACAGAATAAAGTAAATAATAAAATAAGAGAAAAGGTATTTGATTTGTTTCATTTTTCCATACTCAAAAAGTCCAACCAAGACACACCTGGAATTTACAAATATATAAATGCGTTTGCTCTTCCGATTCTGTTTTAATTCCCTAAGCTTCTTTAAATGTACGTGCATGGGAATGTAAAGAGAGACTAATGAATCACAAGCAATGAATGAGTCACAGCGAGACACTGGGGAGAGATGGAGAGAAATAGCTGTTTATCACGGACCGTAAACAGCACTGAATGCCAAAGAGTATTAGATTTCACATTCTTAGGTGTAATAATGACCGCTTTGCTGTAAACTGAGCGTTTATTGGATAACCAATCACGTTTTTTCATTTAGAAGCTTACCGTTTTGAAGAATCTATATTGCTTTAGAAATCTCTTGCAATAGTTGACATCCATTCATCCGAAACAAAAAACGCTTGACATGTAAAAATAAACATTCCGGCATTAATTGTTTCAAGCTGTTTAGATTTTGAGCTTTCTTTTGGCATATAATAACTTTAACGTGTTAATTGTAAAATTTACAGTAACTTACCAGCAATTTCGGTTGCCAGTAAAGACTGTAAATTTACAAGCACACAATAAATAATTACAATTTTATGTCTTTTATTACATTACTATTGTAACTAATAATTTACAACGTGCTTGTAAATATACAGTCTTAATGTTAATGTAAATTTAACAGTAAATTATAATTAATAATTTATTCATTACAGTCTTACCTGCTTCCATAATTGAAAGTAAGTTACTGTAAATTTTATAGTAAATTATGAATATTAATTTACATTATGCTTGCAGATTTACAGTCTTACTGGTAACCAAAATTGCTAGTAAATTACTGTGAAGTTATAGTAAAATGTATTTTTTAATTTACAGTGTGCTTGTAAATTTGGTCTTACTAGTGGCAACCAAAAATGCCAGTGTGTTACTGTGAATTTTACTGTAAAATGTAATTGTTTATTTACATTGTGGTCATAAATTTAGTCTTACTGTCAAACAAAATTGCCAGTAAGTTACTGTAAATTTTACAGTAAAATTTAATTATTAATTTACAATGTACAGTCTTACTGTCAACCAAAATTGCCAGTAATTTACTGTGAATTTTAAAGTAAAATGTAATTTTAAATTTATAGTGTCCTGTTAAATTTACAGTCTTACTGGCAAAAAATGACAGTATGTTACTGTGAATTTTACAGTAAAATGTAATTGTTCATTTACATTTTGCTGGTAAATTTAGTCTTATTTTTAACCAAAATTGCCAGCGAGTTACTATAAATTTTACAGTAAAATGTAATTATTTATTTATCTTATATTATTTATCTTTCTGGCAACAAAAAATTACCAGTAAGTTACTGTAAATTTGACAGTAAATTCTAATTATTAATTTACAGTGTACTTGATAAAATCAGTAAAAGCATAATAAAATGCACTTTGGGAACAGAGTGGCATCTAAATCAATAAACTATACCACCAGTTTAAGAACACTGCACAAAATTATTTTCTTTTTTAATTTCCTTTATTTTTGTTTAACAAAATAATCTAAAAACAAGTTTGTTATACCATATATTGTCAGACATTTCTTTAAAAAGGGGTTTGTCTTGTTTCTAGTCCAAATATCTAAACATTTTAAAAACATCAAGTAAAATTATTGTCTTGTTTTCAGAAAAAAAAGTCAAAAGGAGTTTTCCCTCTAAAAGTAAAATGTTTTTTAAACCTCACTGGCAGTGAAATAAATTAATAATTACTTTTACACACTGTAAAAAGCTGGGTTCCACACAACAGCTTCATGTTGTCACAACACAAATTGATTAAGTTAACTTAATCCTTTTTACAAATTTAAGTGGAATGAACATGAAATCCCCAAAACCCTTAAGGATTGCATTATTTCAGCTCAATTCAAACTACTTATTTAAAATGGGTTGAAACAACACAGATTTTAGGGGGGAAAATTAATTGCAAAAGTATTTTTCAGCAAAACTCATTTTTTGAGTGCTAGTGATTCTTTGACCCTCTGCCTGGATTTGTCATTGAATCGCTTCTGTTTTTAAAAATAGCCCATCTGTAAGTCAATGCTGTGGCTGGACCGTAAGAGAGGCCAAACATCAAACAAGTAATCATCTGGAAACATATTCAGACAGCGCACTCTTTTTCCAGGATATTATTATTAATATTCAGCCTCATATACAGTAGTTACGTGTGCTAACATGAATTATGTGCTGAGAGCATTCCTTTTGTTCAGTCCGTGACAGTATGTTTTTGAAATAAGCGTTTTGTCTCGGATCATCTTTCGTGGAGATTATTAGTTTCTTTTTTTCACATCATTTCTTGATTTAAAATAATGGTTTAATGTAAATAAAGTTTCAAAACAGAGACCAAGCAGGTCAAAGTATTCAACAATGATAAAATTAATGATTAAGAGATAATATACACTGTAAAAACTCTGCAGTGAAATTTTGGTTGCCAGTGTATACTGTAAAAGTTGCCAGTAATACTGCAAAATTTATAAATGCACTGTAAATTAACAAATAATTATGGTGTAAAACTACGGTGCGCTTGAAAATTTTTTGCCAGTGATATTGTAAAAGTTGCCAATAATACTGTAAAATTTACAAGTAGATGGTAACAATTTTAATTGTGCTGTAAGACTACAATGTGCTTGTAAATTTTGCCAGTAATACTGTAAAAGTTGCCAGGAATACTGTAAAAATGGCAATTAATACTGTAAAATTTACAAGTGCACTGTGTACTGTATAATTACAGTGCGCTTCTAAATTTAGCCAGTAATACTGTAAAAGGTGCCAGTAATACTGTAAAATTTACATGTGCACTGTAAATGAACAATTACAGTTATGCTATAAAACTACAGTGTGCTTGTAAATTTTGCAAGTAATCCTGTACAAGTAGCCAGGAATATTGTAAAAAATGTCAGTAATACTGAAAAAATTTCAAGTGCACTGTAAGATAACAGTTAATTATGCTGTATAAAGTAAAATGCACTTGTAAATTTTGCCATTGTTTACAGTAAAAGTTGGCTGTAATACTGTAAAAGTTGCCAGTAATAGTGTAAAATTTACAAATTTACTGTAGATTAACAGTTAATTACGCTGTATAAAGTTAAGTGCGCTTGTAAATGTTGCCAGTGTGTACTGTAAAAGTTGCCTGTAATACTGTAAAAGTTGCCAGTGATACTGTAAAAGTTGCCTGTAATACTGTAAAATTTGCCCGTCATACTTTGACATATACAAGCGGACTGTAAATTAATGATGTAAAACTACAGCACAATTGTTATTGTTTATTTACAGTACACTTGTAAATTTTACAGTATGACTGGCAACCAAAATTACCAGAAATACTATAAATTTTAAAGCATTTTTACAGTGTACATCCAGCCTGTTGTTATAACAGATTATTACACGGCTCCCTGGATTTGATTCTGATCAGCCAATCACAACATTCCCTCTACAACAACCGCTACTTAGTATTTTGTGATGGAAGTACAACATGGATTAACAGTTAACATGGATTGGCTCCTTTAGAAAAAAAAATAAAAATATTATATATATATATATATATATATATATATATATATATATATATATTTTAAAGGGTACACACCTATTAAATGCACAGACTAAACGAATGTTACAAATGACTTCATGGTAAAGCATTACTATTTATGTTTGTATAAAAATTTTACTAAACATGTTCATTTCTCTCCTCAAGTTGTATTTTTTACTTCATCAGTATTTGGCTAACCTGAATATTTTGGCTTCTTAAAGCTCTCCTGAGGTTTTGCAAACTTTTTCCATTTATTTATTTATTTATTTTTTTTCAGGGTTAGTTTTTCTGGAGACTGGCCTAAATAAACGATTAACTGTATTCATATGTCGCAGTAAATAAACATTATTGTTTATGCGTCATCCTGGATCCATTAGTTCCAGACTCTTACAGAGAGATATTGAAGAACAATTGATCTTCACTCCACTGCAGTGACTTTTTCAAATGTCAAGATCATTTTGTATTGGTTTACTATTTCTTTTCATTCATTAATTTTCCTTTGGCTCAGTTCCTGATTCATCAGCCACAGCGGAATGAACTGCCAACTACTCTGGCTTATGTGGAAACACCCATACACTCTTACGTATACAATCTCACATCCACACACACTTTGGCTTATTTTGCTAATCCCACTTCTAGTGCTGGTGTTTGGGAGAAACCGGAGCACCCAGAGAAAACCCACACAAACACGAGGAGAACATGCAAACTTAACACAAGAAATGCCAACTGACCCAGCAGGGACTCGAACCAGCCACTTCAGTACTTGTTTTATTCACCTTATTCTCAGCTGACGAGCGGGCGCTGACATTTGAATCTTTTTGTCTCGCGACTTCCGGTCACATTCACATCCATTCATTTTTTGACGTTAACAACTGCTCGTTACGCTGCTTGATGTTGCAATTTAATATTTTCTTATTATATTATGCTACTTGGTCTGTGTAGTCATGCAAACATTTGTTTGTTGAGCAAGTAGTTTGGCCATTTTTTGCCGTTTATTATTCCTAGTCATTTCTCCCATAGGCGACTGAATCGGAAGTTCTAAGACAATCGCGAAAACAGGCGCACTTCCGCATTTTAGAATAAGGTCAATACATCTTAGTCTATAACTGGTTTGCAGTGACTTAAGCAGTGCTATTTTAGTATTATTGATTTGGTTATTGTTTTCATTGTTGAATAAGAGTCAGGATAATTTGATTAGTTTTAAAACGTCTTTATTACGTTTAGTTTTAGCTTATGTACTGCTTTGATTTTAAATAAACAAAAATGAGAAATGCTGCCATTTCAAGTACAGCTAAAATAAAAAATATTCTTTAATTTCATTTAATATTTCCCTTTTCCTGATTTATAATATACAAAATGTGTTTTAAATAGTTTAAATAAATGTAAAAATAATTTTTTAGCAACTTAACATGCGATCATTTTGTACAGGTGACCTATATAAGATTACATTAGCTTGTGTAATGCCCTAATGTTCAGGGCTGAACTTGAGCGGTGTCTTTGAGCTCCTACATTAACATAGTTATGCAACTTCCTCCTCTTCCTTCCTCGTTTAACTTCACCTTTCCTTCCGCTCATCCAATCATCTCATGGGATGTGCTTTTATCACTTATCATCTGGCATCAGCTGTAGCGCTGTCTGTCAGACATGAATTATGTTTGTGCATTGTCCTAGTGAGTTGCATGTTGAAGATTTTGCATATTGAGGATTTAGCCGGCACTTGAGTTGGAGCTGAAATTACTCTAAAATTGAAAAATAAAACATTAATAAATAATAGTTATAATAATAATAATGCTACTACTTCTACTACTAATAATAATAATAAACAGTAACATGCTGACAATTTTGAATTATTTTAAATTTTCATCTTTCCATTTACTCTCAGAGTTAAAGGGACAGTTCACCCAAACATGAAAATTCTGTCTTTATTCCGTTGAACTTAACAATACATTTAAAAACTGAAAATCTGTAACCATTGACTTTTTATTTTTTTCCTATTATGGAATTCAATGGTTACATGTTTTCAGCCTACTTCAGAATACCTATTGTGTTCAATAGAAGAAAGAAATAGTGATTATATTTTGGTTTTTAGACAAAAAATGATTTTAGACTTAAATGGTCACTTAAAATGCTCCTGTTATGCTTTTTTCAGGGATTATATTTAATTTAGAGTGTATTAATATAACAAGTTAAATGTCTGCAATGCATGTAAGGTCAGAGTTAGTGACAAATGGAGTTATTTTCTCCCAAAGGAAGGACAAAGTGGTAATTTGCAGTGTATGTTGAGAGAAGACAATGCACTAAAAGAATCTGCGAGACCGCAAATATGAACTGCATAAAAGCAAGTTATCAATGTACTGTATTTGTGTATTTATAGTTATTTACATAAATATACACAATATACAGGTAATGTAATTACATAGCTATTACATTGTAATTACATCCCAGATAATATTTATCAATGTGTTTCTTTGTATATTTCATGTGCAGTGTGTATTTATAGTTTACACTTAAATGTAAACAATAACCATGAATGTAATATGCAATTACAAATGTTTCTCTTGGATATAATTACTGTGTCATTACATTGTAATTTCTATGTCATTACAATGCTATTACTTTGTAATACATTCAAGACAATAATTATTAACTCAAATGTTTCGTTGTATATTTCATGTACAGTATTTGTGTAATTATATGTAAATATACACATATAATTACAAGCTTTTATTTTGGATGTAATGACATAGTCATTACATTATAATTACTATGTAATTACATTGTAACTACATGGTTACAACATTGTTATAACATTGTATTGACATTTAAGATTTCTTTTCTTTTTTAAGATTATTTCTTGTACAGTATTTGTAAATTATAGTTATATACATATACACAGTACACATGTAATAAACAATTACAAACTTTTATCTTAGATGTAATTACTATGTTGTTACATTGTAAATACATTGTAGTTACGTCCACGTTAATATTTATAAAAGCAAATGTTTCTTTGAATTTATTTTGGATTTAATTACTATGTTGTTACATTATAACTATGTAATGGCATTGTTATTACATTGTTATAACATTGCATTTGCATCTAAGATAGTATTGTAAATGTGTATATTTCATGTACAGTATTTGTAAATTATAGTTATATACATAAATATACATACACATTTAATATGTAATAAACAAACTTTTATGTTAGATGTAATTACTATGTTGTTACATTGTAAATACATTGTAGTTACATCCAAGTTAATATTTATAAAAGTACTAAATACTGCATGTACATTTGTTTATTTACAGTTGTATACGTAAATATACACAGTACACACGTAATTACAAACTTTTAACTTGGAGGTAATAACTATCATTACATTGTAATTACTATGTCATAACAATCGTATTACATTGTAATTACATCCAAGATACGTCATAAACTTAAACGTTTCTTTGTATATTTCATGTACAGTATTTGTGCAATTATACGTAAATATACACATGTAATTACAAACTTATTTTGGATGTAATTACATTATAATTTGTAAATACATTGTAACTACTATGTAATTACATTGTTATAACATTGTATTTACATCTAAGATAGCACCGTAAATATGTATGTTTCATGTACAGTATTTATAAATTATAGTTATATAAATCAATATACACAGTACACATGTAATATGTAATTAGAAACTTTTATATTAGATGTAACTACTATATCGTTACATTGTAATTACATTGTAGTTACATCCAAGTTAATATTTATAAAAGTAAATGTTTCTTTGTATACTGCATGTACATTTGTTTATTTACAGTTGTACAGAATACGTAAATATACACAGTACACTACAAACTTATCTTGTGTGCAATTACTTTGTCTTTTTATTGTAAGTACTATGTCATTACATTGCAATTACATTGTAACTAAATCCAAGATAATATTTATAAACACGTTTCTTTGTATATTTCAAGCACCGTATTTGTGTATTTATAAGTAAATATACACAGTACATATGTTATTACAAACTTTTATCTTTTGTGCAATTACTATGCCATTACATTGTAAATACACCCAAAATAATATTTAATAACGTAAACGTTTCTTTGTATATTTCATGTATAGTATTTGGTAATTTATAGTTGTGTACGTAAATATACACAGTACACACATAATTACAAACTTTTATCTTGGAGGTGATAACTGTCGTTACATTGTAATTACTATGTCATACCAATCTTATTACATTGTAATTATATCCAAGATAATAGTATATAAACTTAACTGTTTCTTTGTTTCATGTACAGTATTTGTGTACTAATACTTAATAAAACGCAGTATATATATGCAATTACAAACTTTTATTTTGAATGTAATAACTAGGTTATTACATTATAGTTATTATGTAATGACATTGTAATAACATTATTATGATAACATTGTAATTACATCTATGATAGTACTGCAAATGTGTTTTTGTATATTTCATGTATGGTACAGTAACAACAACAGTCTGTGAATATAACCAGCTTCAAATAGTAAAAATGTATTAATTTTACTCTTTGTAAACTCACTTCATCAAAAAATTGTGTGGTGAAACACTTTGATTGGCGTTCTCCCTTTGAATGTGTCATCAAAGGAGGAAAGCCCTGCCCATTAGTGACGATCTCTTCCTTATTTTATAGGACGTTAGTCTTGTTTTTAAATCTGCCACTATGCTGACACACAGGCATTTTAGCTCCACTCTCTTTTGAAAAGTGGCCACAATCTTATTTGAATTTAAAGCGACAGTCAACAAAATGGCACAATTAGGATCAAAGCCTAAAAGGGTCAGTTTCAAGGAGTTATAAAACCATTTTTGTGTGGTAGTTTGAGGTGAAACTTCACATACACACACTCTCTAGGCACATCAGAGACTTATTTTGCATCTTGTAAAAAGGGGCATAATAGGACCCCTTTAATGCTATCCTATCACACCCATTTTTATCACATGATCTGTTGAAACCAAATAACATGACTTTTTAATGTGCATGCTTGAATTTATTCAGTAAATGTGTTTCCGCTGTAGTTTACGCACATTTTTTCCTACAGGATAACATGTTTATCCTACTCAGTTGTGTGTTTGTTATGCACATTTACAAAATGCATGTGTACCATTTTTTACAATATTCCAAAATGCGCATCAAAATATGTGGATGAAACATAGCTATTGACTTCCATAGTATTTGTTTTTCCTAAATCAACTGTTACCACTTTCCAGCTTACTTAAAAATAGGTTTGGAACAAAGTGAGTGTGAAAAAAAACCCCTGTACATTTTCATTTTTGAGTGAACTATCCATGAAACATGATGTTCAGTCACGTTACGAGAGAACTGTTCACAGTATTCACTATCCATCATTTCTGAACATAAGGTACACGATTCTTCTCCCTGATCTACAAGATACAGGAACAAGAGTCATTTTGAGCAGAGCTAAGCCATTCATCAACAAACGTCCTTCGCTTTGAGATCATCTTACCTGAGCTTCAGTGGTATTTTGCTTCAGATAGATCCGCATTTGGGCCGGGTCAAATAACAGTCCACTCCGAATACAGAATCTCTGCGTCATCAACAGAGGAAACCAAAGATGGGGTGAAACATTTTGTCCCCAACAGAGAGCAGATGAACATTACAACAACAATGACCATTCACTTGGTTTCATTAAAACAAAAAATAATAATAAGGCTGCACAATATTGAAACAAAAACACACACATACAATTTCATTAGATGACTGGAAAAGCTTCATTTTTAAGAAATTAATGATTTTAGATTGATTAGGATGATTTTTGTGGAAAACATACAAAATAACAAACACATCACATGCATGGATGGGAAAAAAACAGGACAAATGTACCATACTGTTGCTACTTGTTCAAACCACTTATTTACTGAAATATGAGTTGAACCAACACAATTCCAAAGATTTTTAAGACAGCTTAATTGTTTTATGTTCAATCAACTTGTCACACCCTTGGCTCGTTCCTGCTGTCCAAGTCACTGCCCTCCCTCACCATCAGTGAACCCTCACCTGATTACTTATCACCTGCACCTGCAATCACCACACACTATATACACTCACCTCACTCACTCAGTCATCGGCTGGAATCAAAGGCACATGGTCTTCTCTCCTATGTTCCTCCGTGAATATTCTCCTCCTGTGAATCCACCTTTTTAAGGGAAATGAGTATTCTTATGCTGGCGTATAACCAAAGTACTGGGCTTATCCATTGAACTGTTTGTGTGTGAGATCGCTCACCCTCTTCAACGCCATTCACCTGCTTCACCTTACCTTTGTTGTCACGAAGCTTGAATAAACACCCTTGAAGTTTTAGCCTCCTTTGTCTTCCTTGTGTGACCGTGACACCACTGAAATTTGTAGAGTTAACTTAGGGCGTACTCACACTATGTACAGTTGCCTTGAACCAGGCTGAAGCAAACTCACATCGTATTTAGGCCTGAGCATGCTTACGTCATCAATGATGCGCTGTTCAGTAAGTGCTCTTGCTCAGCACAGAGAAGATTTCTTTATATCGTTATATATTTTTCGTCGTTTGGGATGCAGTGACACACTGTCAAATATTTTGTTGAACAGATGTGCCACTTTTGACGCTCATAAACAATCATAAAGTCCTCGTGCTGCAGGAATTAGGAGGTTTGCTGAAGGTGCAGCTGTCATGCAGTGAGGGGTTTGCATCTTTAATAACCTAAGACAGTTTGCGTTCATTAAACAGTAAGAATGATTAATGAATCCATATGAAACAGTCCCTTAAAAGTCACATCTCGTCTTCAGGTTCGCCCCCAGGCATGCTTCGCACTCAACAATACAAGCATACTGAGCCCAAGTGAACCCTGCTCTGGTACACCTCTTCCAATCGGGCCAGGGCAGGCCAAGTGAACCGCGCCTGAGCTGGATTCAGAGCACTCACACTTCTCAAATGATCCGGGAAATCGGATAGCATAGTGTGAGTATGCTCCTAACCGATTTGTGTTAGGACAACATGAAGGAATTGTGTGGAAGCCAGCATTTTTACAGTGTGTGTCAATCTGTACCAGGTGGTATTTCCTGCAACTTTTCAAGAACTTTCACAATTTATTCATTGAGTATGTTCACATAAAACACCAATAATCCTGATTTAATACGATTAATATAATACTCTAAATTAAGAGTCTACCATGTAAACAGAAATTTTTGATTACCTTAATCCGACTAAAGTCATAACTAATCAAAAATCGAATTAGGACATGTGGAGTATGGTGATTTTAGTGGCATTATTAAAGTGCAGTACAGACATGTAAACACTGCAATAAAACTATTACCGTTGTGTAGGACTTTTCACTGCATTCTGTGATAGGATAGTCCATACACACAGGGCTGTTAGACACTATTCTCTCCACCTACCGAGTCAGTAAAGAACCACAGACACCTGCATCGAGAAATGCAGAAAAGTTTTCTTTCAATTCTGTGTTTGGTTTCAAATTCCATTAAAACACTAGCCCTTACTTCATACTCACATCCAATACCACAGTTTCTCACAGGGGCATGAATGAAATGTTGTTGAATGAAAGTGAAAGTGCCAAACTGCAGTTAAGGTCGACAAACTAAAAATCAAACATCCGAAATTACATAAAACTCCAGAGGAAATGTGGAAAGTGTGGTGACGCAATGACGTTAATCTAATTATATGCTATAACATGTAAAACAGGATCATGAAAGGAACATTCAAAAAGCAACTCATGTAAACACCTTAATCATATTTTTGTCTTATTAGGATTAAGGCAAATAATGTCCATGTAAACATACAGTAGTCGGTGTTACTTTTGACCGTGTCAGTATGGATGAAAATAACGCACTAGTGAATCAAAAGTAACACAACTGTATTATCTAAATTTATTTTGTGTTGCTGCAGGTTAATCTCCACTGTAAAAAATATTAATAAAGTATTTTTTTGAGTCATGGGTGTTTTTCTTTTATAATTTGCATTATAGGACCTGTCAACTGTTGATATAAAATTATGGTCCCACTTTATATTAAGTGGCCTTAACTAATATGTACTTACACAGGAATTAATAGGTTGCTACAATGTACTTATTGTGTAAATACATGTATTTATTTTGTACTTATGCTTGATTAATACATGTATGTAATTACATCTCTAATTAACTTTTGTAATTACGTTTGTAAATACACTGTTGACCATCCCTTGCACCTTAACCCACCCTTAAACCTACCCATACCACCAAACCTGTCCATAACCCACTACCTATCCCAACTCAAGAGCACCACAAATGTTCTCAAATACATTATGAACACAGTAAGTACATTGTATTTATTTTTGATGCAAGTACACAGTAGTTAAGGAGACTTAATATAAAGTGGGACCAAAATTATTAAGCACTGCAGTTCAACAAAGTCACTTTTTTTGACATTTCAGAAGCTTGAAACAATGTTCTGTGTAATAAATAATATATGTAGAATTGAGTCTGTGGAATAACAAAAAGACAGTACTGGCAGTTAATTACCAGGTTTTTGTGCCACAATTTACAACACCAAGCAGATAATTCATCACTTCAAACTATTAAATATGTTGCTAAAAGTCACCTTTCAACATCTGATACGAACATCTAAAAGACTTTAATGTCATGAGACCTTTGATTGGACATTGTTTTTTTGAAGAACATTGTACAGCAGCATTTTATGGAATACGAAAAAAAAAAAAAAAGAGCTGATCTACTATGAGAAATGGCTCCTGAGAGGCGTTGAGCCCTGATTGCAAAGCCACAAGTTGTGTGAGGAAACTGTTCAGAGCTGCCAAACCTTGAACTGTATAAATCATTTATCAAAGATTACAGGCTTCGATTAAATTGAGAAAAAGACTGTAACTCAATATTGTCATCTCACAGCTTTAACTAGACTCCCTTTTCTCAGGGCTTGAGGACTTTGCGTTTGGCTCGGCTCTGATACGTGGGCTTTTGCGCTGTGCTAGGATAATGGACGTCAGAACTGACAAGCCCACTGAAAAATGCTGTCCAAATTCATTTATCTGATGATTTGATTATTTAACTGAAGATTCCAAACGGCTTATTTTACATCTATTAACTAGTCATTCAAGCTGCAGAGTTTATAAACATAACAAATGTCCATCACGGATGCATTCATTCATTTTCCTTCAGCTTAGTCCCTTATTTATCAGGGGTCGCCACAGTGGAATGAACCACCAACTATTCCAAAATTTGTTTTACACGTGGATGCCCTTCCAGCGGCAACTCATCATTGGGAAACACCCATACACACTCATTCACACACTCATACAGTATGGACAATTTAGTTTATTCAATTCACCTATCTTGCATGTCATCATTTACTCACCAGTCACAAACCCGTCAGTTTCTGTCTTCTGTTGAACACAAAATATGTTACTCTGAAAAGAGTATCCATTGACTTCCATAGTATTTGTTTTTCCTACTATGAAACTCAGTGAATACAGGTTTTTAACTTTCTTCAGAAAATATTTTGTACAGCAGAATTAAAACTTAAGTAAATAGTGAGTACATTTTCATTTACGGGTAAACGATCTCTTTAAATTGTTTTATATTAAAAATCAAGACACTGATTATTATTATTTTTTGATTAAAAAAAAAGTTTGATTAACGTAGATGTCATTGAATGAAATGTATGAATTTGGCTTACTCAAGCATGCTTGGTTTTACACAGTCTAACATTTTTTGAAGAAAAAAATATTTAACTCCCTTGATAGCTGATAGCTGTTATAGGTACACCTTCCTAGTACCGGGTTGGACCCCCTTTTGCCTTCAGAACTGCCTTAATCCCTTATGGCATAGATTCAACAAGGTACTGGAAATATCCCTCAGAGATATTGGTCCACATTGACATGATAGCATCACGCAGCTGCAGCAGATATGTTGACTGCACATCCATGATGCGAATCTCCCATTCCACCACATCCCAAAAGTGCTCTATTATTGGATTGTGATCTAGGGACTATGCTCAAGAAACCAGTCTGAAATGATTCGCGCTTTATGACTTGGCGTTTTATCATGCTGGAAGTAGACATCAGAAGATGGTACACTGTGGTCATAAAGGAATGGACATGGTCAACAACAATACTCAGGTAGGCTGTGGCATTGACACGATGGTCAATTGGTACTAATGGGCCCAAAGTGTGTGAAGAAAATATTCCCCATACCAGTCACCACCCCTAAATACATTGTTCGGATGTTATATTTCAAAACATTTGCCACATTGCCAAAAATAAAAAAAAAATAGCAAAAAATTTTTATAAATTTAATTTTTAACAGATTTAAGTGGATTGAACATAAAACAGTTATCTTGTCTCAAAAAGTTGCCCCCCTCCCCCTTTCTTACTCATCTTATCCAAAGATTTGTGTCTTGCTTAAATTTATTTACTGTCAAATTACAGTAATCAATATTTGAAGTGATTTGGAACCGCTTTAGCTGTGAAGTTGACTGAAAATAAGCTGAAATTATTGATGTTGTGTCTGTTAAACCTCAGGTGTGTGTGTGATATATCTGCTTACACTGTAAAAAATGCTGGGTTCCACACAATCGATTTTTTTTTCAACATTTCTAAACATAATAGTTTTAATAACTCATTTCTAATCACTGATTTATTTTATCTTTGCCATGATGACAGTAAATAATATTTTACTAGAAGACGCTTCTATACAGCTTAAAGTGACATTTAAAGGATAACTAGGTTAATTAGGTTAACTAGTTAGGGTTATTAAGCAAGTTATTGTAGTGGTTTGTTCTGTAAAAAACTGAAAAAATATACAGCTTAAAGGGGCTAATAATATTGACCTTAAAATTACTTTTAACAATTAAGAACTGCTTCACTGAAAAAAAATATTCAAAGATGATTCCTTAGATTTACTCATTTTTTTTTACATTAAGTGGTTGTAAACAATTTATTTGTGTTGAATTTAAACAAACAAATTAAGTTGAACATTACTCAACTTATTTTGTTTAAATTCAACACAAATAAATTGTTTGCAACAGTTCTGTATGCAACAATTTTTCAGTAGCCGAAATAAAACAAATAAGACTTTCTCCAGAAGAAAAAATATTATCAGGCATACTGTGAAAATGTCCTTGCTTTGTTAAACATCATTTAGGAAATATTTTTAAAAATATATTAAAAGTGGGGTTAATAATTCTGACCGTTATTAAACATAAAACGATTAATTTGCCTGAAAACAAACTTATTTTAAATAAGTAGTCTGAAGAAACAACCCATCATTTTTTGAGTGTACGCTTATCACACCTAAAGAAACTGCTCAGAAGTATTTGTTGCTATTAAAGTTTAGTTTGTTTAGGGCTTGCAGCATTAAAACACCAGGGAGAGTAAATAACAACAGAACTTTCACTCCTTCGTTACGATTAATGGCTTGTGCAGAGGACACATCTGCAGAATTTCTCCTCGACTGCATCCAGAATGTTCTATACTTCAGATTGCCTTTTAAATTCTCAAAAAAAAAAAAAGGTCTCTTCACATCTGTTCACTACAACCTAGTTCAGCCACTTCTTCTATGTAGCTCACATTGATCTCTCTACACGAGGGGCTCGGGCTAAACTAGAAAAACACTGCATTATAGTTTTAGGAAGACAGCACTTGGGTCAATCTGCTAACAATAGCGCTGGACAGTTTTAGGATTTTTCAGTTTTGTTTTTAAAAAGTCATTGCAGAACTTTCCAGAAATCATATTTCCCCACTTCAGGTCCAAAGTGTCATTTAATGTAATATCTGAAGAATTTTAAGAATGCAGCGTCATATGTTTTACTACAAATAAACAAGATGTCTTTTACAGCATATATGAAGCACATAATAACGGAGTTTGTCCTAGCAGAACAGCCTGTTGTATAAGTGCTCAATTTCCCCTTCCTCTTCCACCTGAAAAGGCCCTTTATTCACATAAGAGCTCCATAAATGTGTCGACCCAGTCTATATGTCCTGTAATGAACATCTGTCAGCACAGCTGCTTTACACAGACTCCTCACTGCAGGAAGCAGACAAAACTCCCCAAACAGGAGGGTTTCATTTACGCAGGAACATCACATTAACAGAGCTCAAAAGTGGAAAACAGCTCGAGATGGAAAAACGAGAGCAGCTCTGGGAATATCACTCTTTTTGGTCTCAGATACAAGAGACGTACGCTGAATTGATTATTCTAAAGATTCAGTCAAACAGTCTATAAATGGCCCGCATTACAGTAAAAAGACTTACAGTGTGACTTTATTAATCAAACGCAGGTATAAAAAGTAGTTTTAATAACGTGTACCAAACTATTTCGCAAGAACACTGCAGGGATTATGAACTGGATTTTACTTAAAACCTTAAAAGGCCAGCAAATTGGTTAAAACACATCAGAAATCACACAAAAAACAACAGATGTGGAAATAAATTCCACATACAACATTCTGGAAAGGTCTGACGCTAGAGAATACAACATCATCTACTCCAACCTGACACCAGATCACAGTGAACATGTAATAGCATCATGTAAACACACAAGAACATGTAATAGTATCAAACTGTAGACCCATTTTACACGTGAAGACATAGGGAAAAAATCTGTTATAGTAAGACAGTAAACGTTCACCTAAGATCACTTGACGTCACCTGACTGCTCTGTAGTGCTGGTTTCTGTTTATGCTGCAAAAATCCTGAAACTATTTCCTGAACACATATAAAGAAATCTGTTTTTTTGGCATTGAAAATGACACTGTAGGATGGTGTATAAAAATTTTAAGTACTAAAAGTAAAAATAATATTATTTTCGATGACCAATTGCTGGTCTCCACAGTTTGTGTTCATAAAACGCTCTTTAAAATTAGACACATTAAGTACTAATCGCAACTTTTAAGTACAGTATAAAACAACGGGCTTGTAATCTTGTTAATCAAGAAACCAGCAAAACGTAGTAGCGTTATGAAAATACGATAAAAACCTACCGGCCTTCGCAATGCTTGATAGGTAGGACAAGCTGTGGTCCACATTTTTCAGTAGTGTCCTATAAAACTGATCACCTTTGAATAAAAGGAAACATCACAGTTGACAATTAAGGTCCAGATGATGAAGCTGTACTCAAGTCAGTGTAGTGTCATTGCATAAGATTACAGTAGAGAAAGAGCCTCTAGACTGCCTGAGGGCCGATGAGCAGCGGTGTTTCTGGTTGGCTGAGAGGAGGCTGAGCTGATGAGCCGGAGTCCTGCTTCAGCTTTAGGATGTGCTGCTGGAGGTGCATCACCCAATCCTCCTGGATGGAGAGCGGCCCGTGAAAAACCTCCTCACAGAACCTGCCAAATCATTCACAGATTACTCCAGTCTTTACATAGATATATTCTTTAAAAAGTACGCATGAAATCAAATTTGGAGATTTACAACAAATCACACCATGCTTTCTTGAAAAGATGTGCATGGCAATCACAGCTTCGCTCGATGTATTCAATGAATTGAAAAGTCTTAGTTAAAGATTAGCAAATCAAACTTCGGTAACACTTTAGAACGGGTGTCAAGCTCAATTCCTGGAGGGCCGCAGCCCTGCAGAGTTTAGTTCCAGCTCTCCTTCAACACACCTATCTGTAGGTACCAAAAAGCACTCAATTAGTTTAATCAGGGTTAGAACTTAACTGTGCAGAGTTACAGCCCTCCAGAAAGTTTGACACCTGTGCTTTAAAATAATGGTTCATTAATGCTAGTTGAAGCATTTACTAACATTAACCAAGTATGATTAATCATGTAAAGCAATTTATTAATCAAGTAGTGCTTGTTTTTTGAGTGCAGTTAGTGGTATATCCAGAGAGACAATTGCAGATTAGGAAGTGAAGTGGAGACTAAATAGTTGAGTGTTTAGTCGTTTCTTGAAAACAGCGAGTGACTCTGCCGTTCTGATGCAGTTAGGGAGTTCATTCCACCAACTGGGCAGATTGAACGGGAGCGTTCGCGTGACTAAATACCGTTATAAATGTATTACTAATAGTTTATGTTAATAAATACCTTAACTAACATTAACTAATGGACCTTTACTTAAGCGTTACCAAAAACTACTACTATTTTTGTCAGTGGATTAACTTGAATGGATTAATTGTGGATGTAAAGAGTAACAATGTGCACTAGGAAAATAAACATTGTGAACTGATTTTTAAACCTGCTTAGACAGCTCTTCTCCACATCCATGCAGGAAAACAGGCAAGCTCATAATAGTACCTCACGTACTACAGTAGTAGTATAGTAGTAGTATTTCACGTACCTGCACTTGAGGGAGTATATCTTGCCCACCAGCTTCACCAAGCTGGTTTCTGGTGGTCTGGGCACCAAAGAAGGAATGTTTCCGACCCGAGGAGGCTTTGAAGGTTCCGTTTCCCCAGATCTGCTCTCAGAGTGGGATGAATGCTTTGTAGGACGCCGTTCAAAGCCTAAGACAACAACAGAGACTTTCACTGCACATATTCTTTTTCTTTTACTTAATACCTCAATTAGTGCATTGTACATTTAAGCTTTAAATTTAGATCCCTTTACCTCGAGGTAAACGAACGTTCAGCTCACTGCGGGCTGTGGGAGACTGGATAAGGCTGTCTGAGGATAGTTCATCTGACGGAGGCCGTTTTTTGTGAGTTGAATAGTGGCTCATCCCTGCTTTGCCATCTCTTGCTGCTTTGGAATTCTGGGATACCTGCGGCTGACCTGCAGAGTCTTTCGATGAAGCTTTGGGAGAACCAAGACGGACAGACTCAGAGTCTGAGGATGAGTATGGAGTGGAGGTTTTTCTGGGGACCTGCAACAGAGATGGTTTGAGAAGATTAATTCCCAGCAATCAAACATTCAATAAGGTATTGAGCCAGATCAGTCTAAAAAATAATATATTTACAAAATATAATTCATACATCCACAACATTCACATAAATACACGTTTACAAAATCCAATTTAAGCTCAAAACACAATTCATATATACACACATCAAATTTGTAAATTTAAAACACGATTCATAAACACACAAACTCAATTCATACATTTAAAACACGATGCACAAATGCACAAATCCAATTTGTAAATTAAAAACAATTCATATTAAACTCAAATCCAATTCGTAATTTTAAAACACGATTAATAAATACACAAATCAAATTCCTAAATTCAAAACAATATTCATGAATACACAAGTCCAAGGGTCCGTTCTTCGTACGTGGATTACTCAGTTAGCTGGATTTGGATGTTGACGATTTGACACGATCCAGGATCGTTTCGTTCTTCAAAGCTGATCCGAGAGTTGTTGTCATGGCAACAGTTCTGCTAGGTCAAACCTGATCGGAAGCAGGTTCAATTCATATAAACAGGATTAGATCGGCTCAGTTCAAGCAAAGATAATACAGAAAGTATGTTCCGAATTCTGATATTTTCTTACAGTAGTAGTTATATACACTTGGGAAAATGGTACATATTTTTTTAACTATATATATGAAGTTATAGTCATTAATAAAATAAATAAAGTTATACATATTAATAAAACGTATGCAATCTGCACCCTCGAAATTAAAGTACAAAGACTGCCATCTGGTGCAAAGAGAAAACTTATTGATATGAACTTTTTAGATAGCTTTAGTACAAATTGTGTATAATAGAAATGCACAATATGTTACTTTTTTTAAAGCAATAATACATTTATGCAGTCATAAACATATTTTGATAGTTAATATGCCGGTGATTTGATGCTTCACAAAAGTTGCAGACACCTTTACCAATATCAAAATGCTTTTGTAAACAACCAGTTATTCTTTACACCGATTAAAAAACGGCTACTATAATAAAGAAAATCTTTTCTAAATGTAGAACTAAATACATTGATTTGCATTGAAATACATGATGAATACTCTTGTCTTGACAAATGAAAGAGTAAAGCCTGCAGCTCACAACAAATGTGTAAAGTTCTTGCGTGTCATATTTAACAAACCGTTTACTGCTAATTTGATGTAACTTTGCTCACATGGATAATTGAATATTAATCAGATGATGTCATTACGTTTCTGTGCCGTCAGCCAATCGTTGCATTGCTGATCATGATTTCGAGGATCGATAGATCTGTCCTTCATAACACACGCAGCGATCTCAGATCAGTTCATCCAGACATTCTAATCTGATCCGCGAACTTCTTTGAAGAACCAAATTAGTGAGAGATCAGTTATCGAGATTAAAAGATCCAGGATCTGCCAAATAATCTTAGATCATTTAAGCGAGGTACGAAGAACGGACCCCAATACTTAAATTTACAACAATTAATAATAATCACAAATCTAATGTGTAAATTTAAAACAATTAATAATATACACAAATCCAGTGCACAATACAAAAACACACACACCTAATTCGTAAATTCAAACCAATTCATAATATACACAAATCCAATGTGTAAATTTAAACACGATTCAAAAACACACAAATCCAATGCATTCATTAAAAACATGATTCAAAATATACACAAAATGAATTCGTGAATTCAAAACGATTCAAAAATAAACAAACACAATTTGTAAATTCAAAACACAATACAAATACACAAACCCAATTCGTAAATTCAAAACACGATTCAAAAACACAAATCCAATTTGTAAATTCAAAACACAATTTATAAATACACAATTTCAATTCGTAAATTTAAAACAATATTTAAAAATACACAAACCCAATTCATACATTTAAAACAATTCATAATATGCACAAATCTAATTTGTTAATTCAAAACATGATTCATAAATACACAAACCAATTCGTTAATTCAAAACAATTAATAAATACACAAACCAATTCGTCAATTCAAAAAAATTCATTAATACACAGATGCAATTCGTAAATTCAATGGCTTTTTTTTTTTTTTTTTACATTCTTTAGTAAATGATGTGTAAAACCTCGTTCAGTGTTGGCGCCAGTAGCCTAGTAGTACTGTGCGCTGACATCTAGCACCAACATGCTCACGGCGACCAGAGTTCGATTCTCGGCTCGAGGTCCTTTGCTGATCCTTCCCCTCTCTCTGCTCCCAAAGCTTTCCTGTCTGAATTCTCTACTGTCCTGTCATAAAGAAAGTGAAAAACCCCTAAAGAAATTGATAAGACTCACCTTCTTAACAAACGGTAGTTGGCCCCTCATGTAACTCTTGTGGAGCTCTGCTACTTTCTGCGGCTCACTCTTCATCCAGGCCATTAGGGTCTCAATAGGAGAACCGTGGACCTTCCAGTCCACTCCCTGCTGCCTCAGATGGGCTCTTGCGTGGCTGGCCAGTGCCTTTCGGTTCTCAAAATCAAAACCACACAGTTCACAGGTAGCATCACAGCCTATAGCAGAAAGAAAAGACAGTGAAGAATAAAAGTCATTAAGATTGAGAGTTCCACAGTATTGTTAGCTATGGATGTCAATGGCTTCTGCTTTCCAACATTCTTCAGCATAACTTGTTTTGTGTTTAACAGAAGAAAGAAACCAGGAAGCTGAAAATTTTGGAATTAACTATGCCTTTAAGAGACATTAACAAAGTCACAAATTTAGAATATTGTTTTAGATGAGTAGATATTGCAAGAAAATAACTATAGGTAATTACAAAAAACTTAAAATATGCTTTATTTATTTGTTTATTTAACTTATAATTTAACTTATTTAACTTATAATTATTTATTATATACTTGTGTTATTTAACTCTGTACTCACAAATAATCAATAATAATCACAATTAATTTTCCTTCAGCTTAGTCTCTGTTTCAGAGGTTGACACAGCAGAATAAACTGCCAACTAGGCTTGGGCGGTAATACGGTAATATGGTATACCGCAGGATCTAAAATAACAGTTACTAGTGTAATTTGAAAGGGAGCGGTTAAACAATATTGCTCCCGAGTGAGCGAGCACGCACACATGCGCATGTTTGCTGTTTGTGTGTGTGAATGAGAGATAGTGTGATACTATGTGTCACTTGGTGCTCTCTCTTTCTCTATGTGTGTGTGATCGAGAGAGAGAGAGAGAGAGAGAGAGAGAGAGAGAGAGAGAGAGAGAGAGAGAGGTGCTCTCTCTTTCTCTATCTATGTGTGTGCATGTAATTGAGATCGAGAGAGAGCATAGTGCTGTGCGTCACTTGGTGCTGTCTCTGTCTGTCTGTTTGTGTGTGTGTGTGTGTGTGTGTGTGTGTGTGTGTGTGTGTGTGTGTGTGTGTGTGAATGAGAGAGAGCGTCTCGCGCAGAAGAATACGAACAGGACAAACAGTTGACCTTAGGTTGCATATACGGTATTCAGTTTCTGAAAGGTTTAGGCACAAGCCAACAGTTTGGTGGCACTGTCCGAGCGTTACGTCATCATTTTGTTAGTTAAGCACGGTAATACCGGATACCGAGGTAAAATGGGGAGGAGACTTAATGGTATCAAAATTTAAAATACCGCCCAAGCCTACCGCCAACTATTCCAGCATATGTTTTATGCAGCTTCCAGCCACAACCGAGTACTGGGAAACAACCATACACACTTATACTCTACGGTCAATTTAATTTATTCAATTCACCTATAGCGCATGTCTTTGTACTATGGGGGAAACCGGAGCACCCTGGGGAAACCCACGCGCGAACAGAGAAAACATGAAAACTACACACAGAAATGCCAACTGGCCTAGGCTGGACTTGAACCTGCGACCTTCTTGCTGTGAGGCGACATTTCTAACCACTAAGCCACCATGCTGCCTTATAAATAATCATGCAAGTAAAAATATTTTCATAAAAAAAAAAAAAAATCAATGTACCTGCGCCGTCTTCAGGTTTCTTGTTTTCCACTGGTGATAGAGTTAACTTTGGAGGTGTGATTGCCTTTTTCTTGATTTGCACTGGCGCCCCTAAAGCAGATTCTGGTTTGATTTGGGATGCCCGTACAGTGCCCTCTCTCCTCATGAGCTCATGCAGCGCCTCTATGGGTGGGAACTTCAAGGACCACTTTGCTCCCAGTTGTCGTAAGTGTGAACGTGCGTGACAGGACAGAGCTTTACGAGTATCAAACATCTCACCACAGTAGTCACAGCATACAAATTGTTTGGGCTCCTGGTTCTCAGTTTTAGCGGCTGTGTGAAACAAACATTGTGAACACTGTGATCAGAAAACAAAAAAATGTTCATCCAATTAAATAGAGTCGGACCGACATCTCTCATAATTCCGATAAGTAGCCCAAAATACCTGTCAGCAAATGCAGATTTAAACAATGGCGCAGCCGTTTGTACGCAGCTCCGAGAGAGAGCATGCGCGCGCGATCGGTCAAAACATGGTGAATCAAACTTTTTAAAAACCTGTATCAATATTGGAGTTACCTTTGCACGCTGGAGAAAGGATGACACCATGTCTAAAGGATTTCTCTTAGAACGGTAATGTTCTGTTTTAGAACTGTTTTAGCTTCACACAAAGCTGATGCAACGTTAGATGTTACAAATGGGTTACATCTTCACAGAAGTGTTGTTCAGCTACTAAAATCTTTCGATAAAAGATTTATAAGACTATTTTCAGTTTCATAAGGGACCTTTTACAGCATCAATGATGTAGATTTTAATTAGTTTAACAACAAAACACAAGTAAATACCGCTATTCTGCCTAGTCTCTATCTATATTGTTTACCATGCAACTCTAAATATTCGCTCTGATATAGCATGTCAGTTTGGGTAGCATGCCGCCGGACAAGCACTAGTCGCTTTTAACACATTCTTTTGTGGTGCTCCTGTTTCAGGAGCCATGGCTCTAGACGGCAAGGTAGCTGTTAGCATTGTGGAAGATCACCTACTGCACCTTTAACACAATTCAATTTAGATTGTTTTGGAATATTATTAGCTCCATAATATAACAAAAGTTAACAGGAACTTTAAACACATTCGACCTTCCCTGACTTTCAGACAAATCCCATTCGGGCAAATTTCTGAGTGTCTCTATAGCAGGGGTCAACAATCCTGGTCCTGGAGGGCCGGTGTCCCTACAGGGTTTAGCTCCAACTTGCCTCAACACACCTGCCTGGATGTTTCAAGTACACCTAGTAAGACCTTGATTAGCTTGTTCAGGTGTGTTTGATTAGGGTTGGAGCTCAAATCTGCAGGACACCGGCCCTCCAGGAACAAGTTTGGTGACCACTGCTCTATAGTCTATATACAATTAGAAATATTTTATTAAATTGTTGTTGTTGTTTTTTGAGAAGCAAGAACCAATCACAAGTTTCTTGTACATTACATACAGACAGGTGCAAAAGTAATAACTTGCTTGCTGCAGTTCCCTAAACATCCACTAGTGTTGCTACATATAGCACCTTTCTAAAAGATCAAATTAACCAGAAATCTAACCATCACACAAACATTTGCAACATTGTGTTTAAAAGGAAGCAAAAACCCAAGCAACACATTAGTACTCACCAATCACAGGTGATTTGACTGCGTTTGAATCTGACAGAGGTGTTAAAGGTGTGATGGGTGCACTTTTTGACTTTGAAGACTCTATGTTCGAGACATCAACCTCCACAGGCTCGTCTTTTGGTTTTGGGTTCACAGTCCTGAAACCTTTCTTGGCCTTTGGAACTTTGTGTGGAACTGGACGAGGGGAGGATGAAGGGGGTTCAGGAGCTAAGAGAAGCGGGGGTGCTGAGGGAGGTGCAGACGGAGATAAAAGCGGAGTCAGTGAGGGCGGCTCCAGGGTAGAGAGAGATCCTGCAGAAGCAGCCCGTTGGGCCATCACCTCTCGCAGGGTAGCCATGGGAGACCCCTTGACAGACCACTCTGTGATGCCGAGCTGCCGGAGGTGATAGCGAGCGTGACTTGCTAAACTCTGACTCTTCTTAAACTTCTCATGACAGAATTCACATTTGACAGTTTTAGATGATTCACCTTTTGAGGAAGAAAGAGAAAAGTATGTTAGGACCAGAGATAAAGTCTCAACTGTGTTTCTCAATCACATTGCAAGAGGACCACCACCTCTGCACATTTTCCATGTCTCCTTAATTAAACACACCTGATTCACATCCTCAGCTCATTAACAGCCTGAAAGACTTGAAAAGTGTGTGGCAGACAAAGGAGACAAAAAGTGCAGTGCAGTGTGAGAACCACAGCTTAAATACAATACAAAAGATTTTTGATCTTTCACCCTTAAGTGAATATACACCGAGATCTGTTTGGTATTGAGGGAGTATATCTTTGGTATATTTCTCCAAACATAATTCTTTATGTTTAGCAGAACCAAGAAATTTACAAAGGTCTGGAACAACCAGAGCATGAGTAAACAAAGACAGAAGTTTTTTTTTGGTTGAACTATGCCTTTAAGTAAATGTAATGCTATCTATCAAAAACCAATCAAAAAAATATAAATAAAAAAACTCATCTGGTGCTCATTTATGAAGAAAGAAATTAATATTATTATAAATTTTGAAAACATTTGTTGTGCTTAACATTTTTGTAAAAACAAAATATCTCATAAGAACATCATTTAGTTGTTATTGACATCCTTGCTGAATAATATAAATAAATAAATCAAAATAATGATAATTATATAATAATTATATAATGATATTTACACACACACACGCACGCACGCACGCACGCACGCACGCACGCACGCACGCACGCACGCACGCACGCACGCACACACACACACACACACACACACACACACACACACACACACTCACTCACTCACTCTCTAACAGAGAGAAGATTTTTTTTTTTCCAACACATTTCTAAACGATGTTTTGATAACTCATCTCTAATAACTGATTTATTTTATCTTTGCCATGATGACTAAATAATATTTGACTAGATATTTTTCAAGAGACTTCTATACAGCTTAAAGTGACATTTAAAAGCCTAACTCGGTTAATTAGGTTAGCTAGGCTATCGAACCACTATCGCCAAAAATTGGCTTAAAGGGGCTAATAATTTTGACCTTAAAATGCTTTTTAAAAATGGAAAAACTGCTTTTATTCTAGCCGAAATAAAACAAATAAGACTTTCTACAGAAGATAAAATATTATCAGACATACTGTGAAAATTTCCTGACTGTTAAACATAATTTGGGAAATATTTAAAATATTTGAAAAAAAATTCAAAGGGGGGCTAATAATTCTGACTTATATTATTATCTATAAATAAATAAATAAATAAATAAATAAGTATATATATATATATATATATATATATATATATATATATATATATATATATATATATATATATATATATATATATATATATATATATATATATATAGTTAAATATAAAATTTACATTTTGCTTTTTAAAAAACTATTTCAAAGTTTCCAGTTTTTGTCATTTGGGTTATATCAAACATTCTGCCAACATTAGAAAACTTTTAGTTTTACAAAAAATAATATTACATTAATAATTATTTTCTCACCATGACAGCGTGATTTAAACTCTGCTTGATCGCCAAGGGACAAACTTGCTGAAGCATCTGAAGAAATCTTGCATTTCTTCACTGAGGGAGTTGATTTCAGTTCTGTTTTCTCAATGAGAGGCAATGCTTCTGAAACATCTGCAGAAACCTTCTGCTTTTTGGCTGGTGGGGATGATTTCGATTCTGCTTTACCACTGACAGGCAATATGCTCAAAACATCTGGAGAGAGCTTTTTCTTCTTCCTTGAAGGTGATTTTAGTTCTGTTTGGCCACTGAGAGGCATGTTCCCTGAAAAATCCTGTGAAATCTTCTTCTTTTTGGCTGAGACAGTGGATTTAAATTGAGCTTTTTTGCTGAGTAAGTTCCCTGAAACATCCAAAGAAGTTTTCTGCTTTTTGACTGAGGGAGGTATTATACGAATAGATGTCAGTCCTTTAAGTACCAAAGAGGAAGGAGATGGATTTTTGCTGGTAGATGATGATGTGGAAGGAACAGAGGTGAGTGAAGTGCGATCCTTAATGTCTGGGATGTCCAGCAGACCAGCACTGGCTTTTTCCTGGAAATCCTCGCTCTGGATAATTTTATGGAGCAATTCTATGGGAGCACCTTTAGAGTCCAAATGGACGCCAAACTGCCGGAGGTGGGACCGTGCATGGCTGGATAGACCTTTACGAGTCTCATACCACGCTCCACATAATTCACACACATGGACGTCTTCCCTCTTTGTGGAATTCGTCATAGTTGCTGGTGAAAAAGCACAAAATGCATTTCAGAATTTATTTATTTTAATGTTACACGCAAAGATTTAATTAGCTTGCTTTATAGAGTGGTAAAATTAGCAAGTCCAAGATTTAATTCCACTTCCACACACATTCCAACATTTTTTTTTTATTGCAGTTACTTACTTAAATTAAGTGGAGCGTCTGTTTCCTGAGGAGCCCAGAGGGGTTTGGCGGAGGCCAGAGAGAGGGAGGTAGATGGACTGCTATCACCAATTCTGGATTCAAGAGCCTTCGGAAGAGACGAGGCCACAGGACTGGACACTACAATCTTCTTTGAAGATTTTTTACTAGTCTTCCCTACAGCGAAAGTCAGACCAGCCAGTGATCCTTTTACAGCAGAGGGGGCAGACGATGAGGAAAGAGCATATTTCTTCTTTACAATGTTGGATATTTTAATCTTCAGTTTGGGCCCAGGTTTCTTTTTGAGGATGTGGGACGGAAGTTTACTTTTTTTAGCAGGCTTGGCCTTGACCTGGGACTTGTGTTTGTACTTTTTGACAGGCTTGGCCTGTTTTTTGAACTTAGGTAGAGTTCCACCTCTTTCCTTCATGAGCTTGGACAGAAGGTCTATAGGAGCTCCACTGCTGTCAGACACCGCCACTCCCAGCTGCCGGAGATGAAACCGTGCATGACTAGAGAGGCCAGGTCTGGTTTCAAAATTGGTCCCACAAAACTCACAACTGTGGATGCCTGCTGTAAGAATGTGAGAATGCATAAAGTAAATATATCTGTATGCCGGGTTCAGAGCTAAGGATTTTTTCTACTGGTTCGATCGGGCCAGAGGTTCAGGTTTTTACTTGCCCTGCCAAAATTTTCACTGGCCCCACCAAAAAAAAAGGGAATTTAATAGTTATTTTTTTAGCCACATATTTTAAATAATGTGTCAAAATTGAAGTCTGTGAATCTAGAATTTCAATACTTAAAAATAAAAGTGATATGCAAACAAAAAGAGCAGAGGAAAATGTGGAGGTATTTTATTGCGGTTCGAAATTTTTTAACAAAAGGTGGCTGACTTGTCAAACTGACAGCAAACTGTGCAAAACATTACTTTTTTTTTTTTTTGCTTCCAAGACGTTAAAAAATTGTTTTAAAACATTTCTTTTAGCCTTATAATTTGATGTTGCCGCCATGTTGCCGTTTCTTCACTGTACTGGCTGTTACCAGGTTACGGAAAAAAACAGCATGCTCAAAACATCAAATCAGATAAGAGGAACTGGAGAGCAATATGGTGTTTACAACATCACAGAGAAGGTGGTGTTTAAAGACAAAAAAGCACAAACTTAAAATGCACACAATTGACAAATAGTCGCAGACAAAATAGATGTCAGTGACAAGGCAGCACTGTCCCAATCTGGCCAGTAATGATCCTGTCTACTGTCCCAAGCGTCTCTCACGCTAGCCCTGGGCCACCGGGCAGTACTTATGGTTGAGCCCTGGTATGGAATGTGAACATTTATACTGTTTTATAGATTTTTCATATATAAACAAATACCAGGGCACCTATTTGCCATATATTATGCAAAATGTTGCTCATATTTGGGAGTTTTTGAGTTCGCCTGCAAAAGGTTTATTAGCAACCAAGGGCAAACATACATTCAAAAATTAGCTAATGTGTCAAAATCTCAAAATGATTGGCTTGATTTCTCTTATTCTTTGTAAACCCCTCCATTCCTACTCTTTCTCATTACCGAATCTGCTTATGAGGCTTCTTTACCTCAGTGATTGGGAACAACATAGACAGTAATGCTGTGTTCAGACCAACTGCAAAGAGAAAAATACCATTGTGCCACTCACTCTAGTTTATTTGCCTCATGCTAATTTTTTACTCAAGACGGAAATTGAGGTGAACACTTCACAGTCATGTCATTAAGGCCATCCAGTGGAAGTTTGCCTCTGTTCGCTTATTTGCACTGATTTTGTAAAATCCAGCATAGCAATTTTACTATACCATTTTCAGCCACCGTTTAATTATTAAACGCTTGATTAACCTGAACCTCCAATACAAGCATTCCACTGGAAAGTTTTTAATTTGTGGTATAAGATAAAATCTTAATACAAGGCTTCTAAGCATAACATTGACAACATAAAGCAGATACAATGTTTGATGCTGGGTAAAAGTACACATTGTTTGTGGGCAGTCAGTGAAGAGGAAAGGCTGGATTTTTGGAAATGTTTTATGGATTTATGTTCAACTTTTTGCATGTAGACAACAGAATGATATTGAAACATGTTTGGTATTCTCTAACTGAATAAAATAATTGAAGTAAAAAAACATCTGTCTCTGTCATGCATGCTGTTTTCTGTGCAATATGTCAATTCTCAATATCTGCAGGCTGGCTCTAACTTTAGGCAATGGGGCAAAAATCAAGGAATTATACTGTTGTGTATTGTAGCATATTTAAGTACTTTATTATACCATATCCAACTATCATAGCCAACTATGTAAATTCAATCATTGATGTACTTACAGTCTGATTCGTCTTTATGCACTTCTGACACCAGAGGCTCTTTGGAAAAGGTGGCTGTGCTTGTCTTTGCTGTGTCTACGGCTGTATTCTCCATGGCTGGAAACTCCTGGATCTTAAAGATAATAAAGTTTAAATACATGTAAATCAGTCTCTTTTAAATACCCACATTTTAAACGAAAAGACAACTAATAACAGTCGGTAAGAGGAAAAACACACTCAAGGTATACAGTAGTTCCACCAAAAAATGAAAGCTCTGTTGGTTGTTTACTTCCCTTTACTTGTCACAAAGATGTTTTAGTTTCTTTCTTCTTAAGATAATATTCTGAATAAAACTGGAATCAATAGCATTTGTTTTCCATGGAAGTTGATAGTTACTGGTTTCCAGCTTTCTTCAGAATATCAGCTTTTAGGTTCAACAGGAAACAGACACTCTTGAAGCTGTGGAACCACTTGACGGTGAGTAAACTGCGAGAATTTTTTTTTATTTTGGGGGGTAAACTATCCCTTTAAGCTTCTGTAACCAAAACGTAATAGTAACTACAGCTAACGTTAATTCTACATTAGCATAACATTGTTTGCATCCTATTAGGAAACATGTATTAAACATACCTCTAACAAAACACCAAATAAAATCAAAGAACCAAAGCAAAACGTACTGTTTTACCTTCGGTAAGCATTAACATGATCGACTATAGTAGTTTGATTCATGGCTGCACTTTTCTTAGCAATGTTTACATCTTAGTGTGACACTGCAAATGCACGTGCAGCCACTCATGTCTCGGCTATAATATTAAATGGCTGAATTTATACGCAGTCATTAGCTTTAATCACAACAGGAGATGTTAGTGTTGCAATATTATGAGGAACCAAAAGCAAACTTTCCATCTCGAAACATTTCATGCGTCAGTTTCAGCCATTTAACACAATGGACGCGCGCATGCAGCTAGCATGAGCAATAACTGATCACACACTGCAAGTACAAAAAGCGTTACGAGTGTGTAACGTAAAGCCACAAAACATACGGGCGGTTCTGCTACATGTCGCCAGTTCTATTAAAAACAAAATGAAAAAACACATAATGCTAAAAAGCATACCTTTTAAGTTGCGAGGTTTCTGTTACAGTAGGAAAGCCAGCCACTCTAAACAACACAGCACAGTCGAGCTGCAAGGCAAAAGCAGTCGATACCACTTTCGGAAAACACCACGTGAGGGCGAATCAAAGAGGCGTGACTGCTGTCACAACATTATTACCATAGATTCTTTCTTTTCATTTATTCGATCTTTTGGATGAATGTGAAAGCTTCTTTCCTTTATCTTTACTGCTTACACAACTATATTGAATCTGCAAGACCACAACTATAATGAATGTGCAAGAACAACGCGGAGGCCATGTTGGCAGACTTTCATTTCATGTTTAATTTGAAGACATGAACTTGTAATAGCAGCATGTATAAGTTTACGGGTAAGCTGCAGGTAAGTTATGTAAAATATTAAAAAACATTATTATAAAATATTATTAATAATATTACACAATAATATTATAAAACATTATTGTGCCGTTTAGCCTGTAAATACTGTAATATGACAGATTTATTATAAAACAGTATAGCTTAACAGACAGTTCCATATTTGGTGGAAGACAAAAACCGTGGGTTTTCTTGTAGTCTATCTATTCAGTGTTTGACACACAAATTTCCTCATAAAAATGGAAAAATTAGTATTTCCAAATTTCCCAAAATCGAAGATTAGCATTGCTAGCTTACAGTGCATTTTCGGGGAGGAAACCCCAATCCATACAAGCTAATGTACAGGAAATACAATTATATTAAATTTATGTGCAAAAAACTTGACAATACTTTGAGTCAAATTGGCAAATTAATTGCAAATGGTTAAATACTAAATAATGAATTTTACTAATCATTAACACAGTCATAGGGCCCAAAAGTTCTGAAATGCACCTTTTCTATTTTATTTATTTTTAATTGATTTATTTTGACAGGGTGACACAGTGGCGCAGTAGGTAGTGCTGTCACCTCACAGCAAGGTCGCTGGTTCGAGCCTAGGTTGGGTCAGTTGGCATTTCTGTATAGAGTTTGCATGTTCTCCCTGCGTTCGAGGTGGTCTCCGGGTGCTCCGGTTTCCCCCACAGTCCAAAGACATGCGGTACAGGTGAATTGGGTAGACTAAATAGTCCACCGTGTATAAGTGTGTGTGGATGTTTTACAGAGATGGATTGCGGCTGGAAGAGTCTAAAAACGTGCTGGATAAGTTGGCGGTTCATTCCGCTGTGGTGATCCCGGATTAATAAAGGGACTAAGCTGAAAAGAAAATGAATGAATAAATGATTTTATTTTTATTTATATCACTCAATCACTCCTTTTCTACATTTTGTCCTAATGTAAAATAATGACACGTAAAGCATCTTGCAAAACGTTATAAATCATTTGTTTTCTTAAAACGAATTCCTAACTAAAAGTTATATATAAAATATTTAGTTTTTAAAACTAAATCTTTACCTAATTTGACTGCTGGACTTCTCCATGATTGTTGCGCAGATGTAATAAACATTAAACATTTATTTTTTTGGACAGTCATCATACAAAATATGACAGAAAATGATGTTGTATATTATTTAGAGGTAAAGTTTATACTTAAAGGTATTTTTTGGGGGGCCCTCAGATTTCCTGGGGCATGAAGGAGTCTAGAGGCCATTTATAAAAGTAGGCCAATCAAGTAGAGGCTTCACTATGCTGAATAAACTGCTAGTTTGGTTTAATCCCATCTCAGAGTTTACATCAAAAAAGCTGTTTTATAAGGGAAGTACTTGCAAACGGTCATAAGTACTGTTCTATTCAAAGTTTACATATATAGGCATATGCAAGACTGTTAAAATCTCTGTGTATTTGCTTCGTCTCATTTACTAATGATCCATAGGCAGGTGACTTGCACAAACTTGAGACAGCGGTAGTCCAAACAGGACAAATTCACATCTACAGGGCAGTTTAAAGTGAGGACAGCTTTGGCCAACATATTAAAGCAGGGGTGCCCAAACGTCTTCGTACGAAGGGCCAAAAACTAAATACCGTTGAGATCTGTAGGCCGAAGATAAATATGACAAACTATTTTACATTAAAATTGCCATGGGAAATTTCCTATTTCATGATATTTCAAAATAAATATAAAACATTACTTTAAATTGTATTATCGAATGCAGTATAACTTTATTTTTTTAATTGTTTAAATGATAACGTATTGCAATAAAATCATAAACAGTCACATGTATAACACAATTGTTGAATGCTGAATACACTAGTCACGCAGAATCTGCATTGGCTTGATTTGCTTACCAAATTCTCTGTCTTGTTGTTTGACCGTATGTACATTTAAAAAAAATTTTAATTGAAACATTTAATTTCAGTTTGATTTTAAGAATAAAGCAAACAAGCAAGGGGTTACATTAAATTTGAATTGATTAAAATGAGTCTCAAAACCATCCCCATTAATCTCCCTCTCTTCTCAAAAGGGATGGTGGGCCAAATCAAAGGTTACCATGGACTAACTTTGGCCTGCGGGTCCTAGTTTGGGCATCTCTGCATTAAAAGGTTTTAAAATGAAGCACTTTAAAGGGCCATAATGGCATGAAGGATATAAAGTTAATGGACACTTTTCACTCCTCTGATGCTGCTTTATGCTTAATTTATGATGCAGAATTGGTCCTCTACACTCTTATTCAACAGGACAAATATTTAAAAAGGATTATATCACAGAGATGAGCTTTTAGAAATGGAGCACAGTCAAGGTATACTAAAAACCATTTAAACCATTCAATCATCCCTTCAATTTACAAAAATTCAAGCCAAAATTAGGGCAACTCTAGGGTAGTTAGAAATGTAATAATCATTAAAACACACTCAATTCATAAGTATAAGATCATGTGGTTGTATCACATCTGAAAATGTAATTGTTATATATGAATTGGTAATAGGGCAACACGGTGGCTCAGTGGTTAACACTGTTACCTCACAGCAAGAAGGTTGCTGGTTCGAGCCCTGGCTGAGTTTCTGTGTGGAGTTTGCATGTTCTCCCTGCATTCGCATGGGTTTCCTCCGGGTGCTCGACTTTCCCCCACAAGACCAAAAACATGCGCTATAGGTGAATTGGGTAAGCTAAAATTGTCTATAGTGTATGTATGTGAATGAGTGTGTGTGGATGTTTCCCGTTGATGGGTTGCAGCTGGAAGGGCATCCGCTGCATAAAAAAAACATGCTGGATAAGTTGGCAGTTCATTCCGCTGTGGGGACCCCAGATTAATAAAGGAACTTAGCCGAAAAAGAAGATATTCAGGCAACTCTATGGTAGTTAGAAGTGTAATAATCATTTAACACAAACCAGTTCATAAGTATATAAGATCATGTGGTTGTATCACATGTGAAAATGTAATTGTTATTTATGAGTTGGTAATAGGGCGACACAGTGGCTCAGTGGTTAGCACTGTCTCCTCACAACAAGAAGGTTGCTGGTTCGATTCCCAGCTGTGTAGAGTTTGTATGTTCTCCCCATGTTCTTGTGGGTTTCCTCCGGGTGCTTCAGTTTCCCCCTAAAGTCCAAAGACATGCGCTATAAGTGAACTGGATGAACTAAATTGGCCGTAGTGTATGAGTTTGTTTAAATGAGTGTGTGGGTGTTTCCCAGTAATGGGTTGCGGCTGGAATATAAAACATATGCTAGAATACTTGGTTCATTTCGCTGTGCCGACCCCTGATAAATAAGAGACTAAGCAGCTGAAGGAGAATGAATGAATGAATTAGTTGGCAAGGATTCCCTTTACTCTGGCTAGAGTATTCAAGAGTAGGAATGAGATAAGGATATTTACGTCATATTACATTATTTTAGTAATTCAAATTGTTTTTGTTACAAAAGGAATTTAAATTAACAAACGAACAGTTCAAAACCAAGATGAAAACCACACACTTCTATGTAGAATTTAATGAATATTTTTCCTTTTACTTATATTTGACACTTATTTGCCATTGAGTCATTGCAGTGACTAAAGTATCAAAGTTAAAATAATAACGGTGATCCAAAATTTGTTTTATGCACAATTTATTTGCTAAAATCCGCAAAACACAGTCGAAGAACTCTTATGCAGCTCTATTCTTTATATTAAACTCGGAAATATGGACAAATGAATTTTAATTGTGTAAAAATGTATCTGTTTTACTGTGACAGGTAGCCATGCAAGCTCAGTGAATTCATAAAATCTGACAAAAGCTAATGACATTACGAAATGGCACTCTGTAGCGCACCACACCAGAGTATTTCCTGTCTTGCATCAGGTATTGATGTAAGTCTGTCTTAGGCCATCGGAATTAGCCGCATAGAGGTGGTGCACATCTTTCAACAACCCAGCAAACTGCTCCTCCTGTTAACAAACACACAAATGCAAGTGTTAATTATAACATATGCACAAGCTAGAATGAATGATGTGCACTTTTAAAAATATATATAAACACAGTGATAACTCACCAAAACATTCATGCGCTCTACTGCAGCCACTGCAACATTCAGCTTCCTCTCATCTTCCTCCCGCTCCTCTTCTATGACTCCAAGTCTACACAAACAAGTAAGGAGATACAGAGACATGACCCCAGCTGCCTTATCAGTACTTGCAGATGTACACATTTTGCCTTTTTTTTGCTTTATTTACCTGAAAGTTGCACTTGCTAGTTGTTCTTCACGGATGGCCAAGAGATTACGAAGATCCTGAACCTCTGCCTGTAGCTGTGCATTCTGGTCTTGAGTTAAAACGATGAAGTCTTCTAAGCGCTTGGCCATCTCCAGCTCACGCTCCGTCACCTGCTCCACTCCCATACGCAGCTCAGACAACTCTTGCGCATGCTATGGGATACCAAACCTTTGTCAAAATACTGAGGTATTTTGGTCACACTATTTACTCTGAGTATCCTAAAGGCCCTGGTAAACTTAGGGCACAGCCGTCAATTTCCAACATTTTCTAGTTCTGTTGCCAAAATAGCATTGAAATCTCTATCATGATTACTTGTGAGTAAAAAAAAAAAATTCGGACACCACATTATCCTAGTACTCTACTGCAGATTAGTAAATCTAAAATATGCACCTTGCAATTGGTTTTTACGCTGTATTAGGTGTTGAGGTAAGTAGCTACTCGTTGTGTTTATAGTACAGTTCCTCTGAATGACATAACATGATTGCTTTCCATTGTGTTTTTACCCTTTCTGCACTCTTCAAAAACATATCAGTTGTCACCTATGCCTTGTTTGAACCGAGTTGCACAGTTTAGTATAGTACAATATGGTACGGTATGGTACAGGTCACTCTTATCAGGCTTGCGTTTCCATTGCCACCAGTACCTATATTTGTTAGGCAGAGTGTATGCCAGAATGAAGTGATCAATGTGATTCTTGCTCTGCACTCTTTAAAAACATATCAGTTGTCACCTATGCCTTGTTTGAACCGAGTTGCACAGTTTAGTATAGTACAATATGGTACGGTATGGTACAGGTCACTCTTATCAGGCTTGCGTTTCCATTGCCACCAGTACCTATATTTGTTAGGCAGGGTGTATGCCAGAATTAAGAAATCAATGTGATTCTTGCTCTGCACTCTTCAAAAACATATCAGTTGTCACCTATGCCTTGTTTGAACCGAGTTGCACAGTTTAGTATAGTACAATATGGTACGGTATGGTACAGGTCACTCTTATCAGGCTTGCATTTCCATTGCCACCAGTACCTATATTTGTTAGGCAGAGTGTATGCCAGAATGAAGTGATCAATGTGATTCTTGCTCTGCACTCTTTAAAAACATATCAGTTGTCACCTATGCCTTGTTTGAACCGAGTTGCACAGTTTAGTATAGTACAATATGGTACGGTATGGTACAGGTCACTCTTATCAGGCTGGCGTTTTCCATTGCCACCACAGTACCTATATTTGCTAGGCATGGTGTATGCCAGAATGAAGCGATCAATGTGATTCTTGCTCGAAGAAGAATGTCACTTAGGTTATTTGCATATAACGTTTTGCTCAAGTTTGAATCATTTTAAATGCAAATAGCTCTCACACACGACAAGTGAACAGTCCAGTAAACAACAATTAAGGACACGGGAGTCAAACTCAGTTCCTGGAGACCCACAGCACTTCACAATTTAGTTCCAACCCTAATCAAACACAAGCTAATTGAGTCTTTCAGGCTTGTTTAAAGCCTCCAGGTATGTGTGTTGGGGCAGGGTTAGAACTAAACTGTGTAGGACCACCTGATTTAGGACAATGGTCTCAAACTCAATTCCTGAAGGGTCGTGGTTCTGCATAGTTTAGCTCTAACCACCTCAAACTCACACCTGCTTAGTAGTCCATATTAAGCTGCGGTCACACTGGACATTTCTCCCCAAAGACTTCCATTCATATGCATGCGAATGCGTCGGATCGAAAACACAAGTTCAGAGTATTCCCCTGCAGAGTTCAAGCCTTGTGAATTCTGATCTGTGAAATTGCATCACTTGACTGTGTGAGGATCAAAACATGACCTTTCTGAGCAGAAATTTAAAATATGGACCAATTGCTTGATTTTTTTAAATGCATAGTAATCTTGTTTAATCCCACCCCTTTTCGCAGCGCCGTACTACAGAATTTCGCAAGCACAAACTCTAGTGTGACCACAGCTTTAGTCTTGAACACTTTGATTAGTTGGATCAGGTGTGTTTGATTAGGGTTGCTGCAAAACTGTGTAGAGCTGCGACCCTCCAGGAATCAAATTTGAGACCTCTGATTTAGTACATACAGCAGATCCTGTTCTTGCTACTTGGCATGCGGCTAGTCGTCACAAGAAGAAAACAGGCTTTGTTTGAGCTTGGGTTGACCGTGGTTCATTGCTGCATGTCGTCATTGTATGCTGTCATGTCTCAGCTCTGTATTTAAAAATGGAGCTTCCTGTGTCTTCCTGTGTTCCCCTATTTGGAGGGTTGCTGCATGCTCAAGTCACGATTCTCAGTAAAACATTAGCATTCAGCTGCGAGTGTAGCTTCACTATACTGGTACTATGCTGTTGTGCCTGGTACCCTTATGAAAAGGTCCCAAAAAAGTGGTATAGTATGCTTCGCTGTTTTGAACTTCTGACAGTGTAGATGGACATAATTACGTACTGTACCGGTAACTCTTCTGTCTATTTATGTACAACATTAAAATACACTTAAATCAGTCAGTTTTTAAAGCATGATAAGCAAACTCACCTTATCCAAGGTGTTTGTCTCCTCTCGATCTTGCCTTCTTACTTGACAGGTCTCACTACCGTCAGGTTGTTTGATCCAGTGTACTTTTGCTGCTGCGGCGGCTTTGGATTTTTCGGGCTACATTCAAACAAAAAATACACATCAATGGATATATTTGAAAGCAGACGATTGCCAAAATGTTTGGTAGATTTTAACCAGTCATACTAACATTGCTTGGGGGTGAAATTTCTAAACGGTGATCTTGATTGTCGTCCGGGCACTGTGTAGGTAGCTCTTCATTGCTTGCCTGTCTCTTCATTGGTTGTCGCTGCTGCCTTGATGGTCTGTTAGGCACACTGAATGCCCTCTGCACCTGCCTCCGCTGACGTTCTTTGGTACATTGGTTGGGTTTCGAGTCTATGGGAAGCTGCTGCATTGAGGTTTGTAATGGACTGTACTTGGGGAGATCCCTTGGAGGTACATATATAGGCTTTGGCATTGCTTGGTTGCTGTTTCAGAAAGAACGGTTACACAGGTGAGTTGTAAGTAAAAGTAGCTTGCATTAGCATTGATTTCATACCACATATGAATATTGTGTATACTGAAATATAACTGCACCTGCTAACAGGAATCTGTTGTGCATCATGGCCAAGGAATTCTGTGATCTGGTTAAGAATTCTAGGCAAGGGATGTAGATTGTCTATTTGGTCCTATGAAAAAATATGTGTTATTGCTCATGAGCACATTGTTTAATAAATTAAGTAAGTAATCTCATGACAGCAAAGGACTTGTTTAAGAGACTTAATCTTTTGGTACCTGTTTCATGACAGAGATAATATCAACCAGGAGATTGTGAAGGACAGCTAGACGAAGAGGCAGGTCTACATAGCCGTCAAATCGAGACATGGTGATTTCACTCTCTGGATTAGAGACTTTCTGTAAGAAGTCTCGCATAGGCTCCCAGTGTTGTGTTAGAAAGTCATTCATGAAAAACATGTACTCCTCTTTTTCACCAAACCTGGTGGACATTGAGATGAAATGGTAATGTAATTATGCTAATTACAAGAGAGCAAACCATACAAAAAGTACATTTAGATCAGATATGACTTACAAGGTGAAGTTTGCAAGGTTTTGAATGACCTTGGCTGTTAAAGTAAGAGTGCGAAGGGTGTTTGTCTCTGGATAGGGTTGGGTAAGGCCAAAGAGTGATGGACTGAGGATCGCTGGGCATAAGAATCGAAGGAACAGAGATGCTGATATAAGACGTTGTCCAATGTCCTGTTGACCTCGATCCTCACAATCTGATACCCAACTGGAAAATATGTCATTCAGCTCTGCGGGGAATGACCTGTTTGCAGGCAGGTGAGAATAGAGTAAGTGGACATGGTAAATCTAGTCACTATTAACCCTTCATCTGTAGTTTGAATGACAGGTGATCTGGCCAATCATAACGCTAATATTCAGTGCCCCGTTACTGTCTGTCATTTTATCCAACAAGCAAAACAATCCAATTAACCGGGCATAGACGAAAATGTGAAAATGGACGTGTATGGGATGGCAGACAGCAGATAGGGATGTGGGGACTCAGTGAGGGGGACTGGTGGGTGGATGGGAGGTTGAACATCAGTTTGCTATGAGAGAATTGTGGTTTGAACCGTAGAGGGCTTATGCTGTTTTTTTTTTTTTTTGGTTCAGTTTGAATATCATTACACCCCTATTCTGTTCTATCACTATTTATTATAATATACTTTGTAGTGTGTGTGTCCATTTAGGTTGATCTTACTCTTGCATGTCAGTGATTCTTTTCACAACATCCTCACAAGTCTCTTTAAGATGTCTCTGGTTGATTGGTAGATCAGAGGGCGAGCATTTTAGCGGGTCTACCTCACAGTTCTCTCCTCCATTGTACAGTCTTGCTATAAAGTCACCTATGGGTGAAGGTGGTTAAACAGGAGATTAGAGGGGGGTAAAGTAGTTTCATAAGAAGATGCAACTTTCCTTACCAAGTGTGTCAATGAGATACTTCTGGCCCACCAATTTCATATATTCATCAATAGCTTTTGTAGCCAGAGTATTCTCCCTGAAAATCAAAGCCTCATTTTCTCCCAAGCGTTGAACTTCTGCACTACCAAGATCAATCAGGAACTCCTGCAAAAAAAAAAATGAAATGTTTAGAAATTTGAAGAACTCTTCTGCCCAGTCCTACTATTTCTGCTGTGCTAATTACCTTAGCTTTCCCAATGCTTTGGAGCACATGAACAAGTGCTCCAGCTAGTTCTTCTTTCTCCCGCACATTGAGAAGGGGTTCAAGACTGCTACACATATCCACATAATTCACAGTGACATACTCTGCAAATTCCTTGTACCTCTCAATAGGTAGAATTTTCAGGTTCTTGAATTTGGCCTTGACTCGAATTGAAGCCTGCAGTTCAACCGAATCCTTTGCTGTACTTGTTCCCGGGGGTTTATAGGCAACAATTCGATACCATTTCTCTTGATAGGCACGTCCTTTTATGTCTGCCAAAGGGAGAGCTACACTTCCTAAAGGATGCAGGGTAGCGTCGTCCCTGGAATGCCGTTTCTTCTTGGGGTCTTCACCTTTAAAGAGGTGCAGGGTGATCTGGGTGACAGGGGGCAAGTTGTCAAGTTCAAAAAATTCACCCCAGAACAACTGGCAACCTCCTGAAGTACCACCACTGCCGAACGCTCCAGATCCTCCATCAACTGCCTGGCTGGAGCGTTGGACAGACTTCCCTACAGCCCGACTACTTGTACGAGCAAACAGTGTACCATCAAGGTGGACCTCACAATAATATCTCTTCTTTGGGGGAAGGTCTTTTGCTTCATTGATCCAAAGGCACAGTGAGTTTTCAGTGCGCTCACAGTTGTCCTTTCAGAACACAAGAGTACAAATAGATAGCATTAGAATAAATAGAAATAATATAATTAAAATTGGATATTAAAATTGAAAGATATGCTATACCTTATTTGGATGAGCCGTACGACGCAAGTCCTCAATCCAGCGGTCTCTTTCTGCAGCTGAAGTGCACCCAAAGCAGTGGTTATTTTCTGAGTTTATAACCTATCATGGGTTGGATGTAGAAATACCCAGAAAATAGGGCATTGGTTTGAATTATGGGGTGTCATTTGAAACATAAAGTGTGTCCCAAATTGCATACTTATGCACTATTGTACGCCATTTTGTAGTATAAATAGTGTAAGTAGTGCATTAACAAGTACACTTAAAATACCTGGATGATGCCGTTAAAGTGAAGTGTGGAATGTTGGACACTTCACGCACTCAACAGCCGCTGCTTTTCTCATGTAGCGAAAGGGGTGGGGGTGGGGGGGTACTTTCGGGTGCTGATGTTGGATTACTTTATTTACTTTGGATTGTAAAAGCAAAATTCTCCACCTCCCGATGGTAAATGCGGTTATACCCACGGCAGGTATTATTTGGTAGTTTGGTCATTTATTGCACTAATCTGGCAACCGTCAAACGTCGTCTAAGTAAGTTTTCGCTCGATAAAAAAATTGTTAGTGTCCTATTTAGTACGACACTACATACATGTACTATGCCAACGTGATCTCACAGCAATTCGTAACTTTTTGATTTAGTGGCTAATTATGAATTCGTACAATTTAATACGATTTACTTATCACCCAATGATGGTTGGGTTTAGGGGTGGGGTTAGGTTAAGTTCCATGCCGCCTTTTAAAATCAAACAATTTCGTATGACAAAACGTAAAATACTTACGTTGTCTCTTGAGATCAGACTGACAATGCTGTTGAGTGTGTAAGTGCATACGTACATAGTGCATAGTGTGCCATTTGAGACATAGCTATGGTCTATATTAAAAGAAATCATCTATCTATACCCTTAAATAGTGTCTGAAACCATAGTAGATGTTCCGAAGTGGACTCGATCAATACCACAATACAAATTATGTACAACCAATGGCTTGTGAATACCCATAATGCACTGTGAGAGTTTAAGTGCCAAATGATTTTCGTGCCTGACAACAAAATGGGAATTCTATTGAGGTAAGCTTCTATATAAAGTACTATTTAATTAGCGTTTGTATACATGTCAGAAATCAAAATATGTTGTCACTAATAGAGACCTTGCTAAATGTTAAATAATTATCACAGGGTCTGACCAAGAAGTTGAAAATCTGATCCATCTGAGGAATTTATCCAACAAAGCACAAACAAAATGACATCCTTGAAGTGGACTATATTAGTGGACTAATGTAGGGAATAGTGAATGAGGGTGAAGGGTGCGATTTTAGATTCACTGTAATTTGGATTTCACTGTAATTCGCAACTGCAAGGTCTACCTGAAAACAGTACTTCTCCCCTAGAATAGAGCTGTGGACCGGCCTGATGACAGTGGTCTGGTCTGCACTCAGATTGAGGCTCTTTGCAGCACTGACTGGGATGGATAAAGATTCTTTGGAACCATACCTTGACAGAAAGTGTAATAGACTGGTAAGTAACATTGTATAACAAGTTGTTAGATTATACGTGTTCCAATTGAAATGAGACATTGTAACAGTTCCTTCACCTTGCAGCAACACTTAATCCTGCAGTATTGAGCTGGGTGCTGCTTTTCCGTTTATCATCACCCTGTAAGCGGCGCTTGATTAAACCCTAGCATGAGAATAAGAGGGAATGTCAAAGAAAGCCATACATCTAGTTTCTGATTGTACTGAATGTACTAATCTATACTCACTTTGACTCCGCCATCTTGCCCTTTTAATTTGGTACCACTTGAGGGGACCACAGGATCTGGGTTTAGCTCTAAAGAGTCAAAGAACACTTTCCATGACTTAAATTCTTTTGCATTGCAAATATCAAACATGTTTTAAAAGAAAGAGACATTTACAACAAACATGTTCATGTATGTCTTGTTTATTTCATTCTAATGGGAAAAAATACTGCAGAAACCATGGCAGGAAGCATAGTCATTTCCTTCCTCATGTGTATCAGATCAATAATTTCCAGTTTAACCGAAAATGTGTTTGTTAAATTCTGTTAACACAAAAACAGAGCAGACATTTGGGGTCTTATTTAATCTTTTTGTGAAAAATTAGCATTCCCTTAATCATCCATGTGCCTTTATGAAAGCTGGAAACCAGACAAGCAGAACCGTGCAGAGGATGCTCTCCCAATTTTTGGATTTACACGATTACAAGGGACAAACTTAAGGGTGCCATTATAAATCACAAATGCAGAAGTGGCAGCTCTAAAAAATGAGTCATACTAAGTAGGCAGTTTATTAACATGCCAATTAATGTCAGAGAGCTTGCACTTTGGCATGAATTTTAATAGCAACTTGTAGGATGCAAGTTATCTTGCAAAGATGGAAAAAGCACAACATTAGTGCAATCTTAAAAAATGACAAGAAATTTAACTAAATAAGCGACCACTCAATACAAAATTAAAGCTATAAGCTGTGGTACTAAAAACACTGAGCTTTTACAAGTATGCTCAGATTCCTTTCAACAAAATACAACATGCAGTGCATCAGGTTATAGACAACAGCCTTCATATTAGAGTCTTTAGATTGTGTGATGTTTCTAAACCAGCACTAAAAATAAGCACTAAAAGAGTTTTTTTTTTTTTTTTTTTTTTGCAGTACTGCAATAGACGAACCACAAAAAAACCTTTTCACTTCTTGAAAGGACCATTTATTTCTTAAAGTGAAAAACAATTTAAGGATGTAGAGAACTTTTTCAACATTAAAGAACCTTTTGAGTTGTTATAAGCAGGGTTCCCACACTTCTTAAATGTACTTGCATCTCAAACATATGGATTCAAGGTCCGTGAAAGTGCTCATATTAAAATGTTTATGGTGTTATTATTGTGCTTCTGTCATAAACAGAACTAAAAAATGACATTACATTTAAATCTTGTACACAAACTTTGACAAACAATGCACATTTTATCAATATTTCAGAAACCACATTTGAATATCACCAAATTTGACTCGGTCAAATTTTTGAAAATGACACATCCAAAACATCATCATTACTCTGACTTTTTAATGTAAATATTAAGTGTAAGTGCAGGCCCGTAACAAGGTGGTTCGAAAGAAACAAAGGTCCACAATTTGTCCCATACATGAACTCATTTGTCTTTAAGACAAGCGGAGGCTTGTCTTAGGCTTTAAAATCAAGCGGAATGCTCTGTTGCCCATCACACCGGTGTGACATCAGCTAATCAGTTTTGGCCAATGAAAACAATTATTTATAAAGAGTCCAACATCCAGCCGTGCAAGAAAACACGCAGTCTGACGAATGTGAAATCATCTTTTGCTACTGTATTGTTGTCAAAAATGAAAAACATTTGACAACTTTTATTCTAAATCTGGGAGCTTCTTCTTGAAATCTTAAAACCATATAAAAAAAGTTTTATTATTCAAAGGGCCTGACTGAGGATTGTTGAATGTGCTTGCCAGTTTGTTATTTGCCTAACAAATGACAATAGACTACAGTTTTCAATCAAAAACTTTAACAGATTCCTATTTTTTTCTAATGTAATTTGTATTTTAAAAATAAGTATCTATTCAGTATTTATTTCGTTATTCTAAATCTTTCTGAAATACTTTGGTACATTAAAAAGTGTGGTTATGTTGACCACCTGACAAGCTAATCCAGCTAGTGCTTAAAATATCACTGAATTAAATAGAAAATGAGGCGAATAACTGCAAAAAGGTCCACATTTTGAGAAAAAAGAACAACCCCTTTCATCAGGCTGGCTACGGGCCTGAAGTGAGATGTTAAGTAGGGACTTTCATTACGCTACATATGCTTGGAGAATAAAAAGGTGTTCATTTGAATATAATGATGCTTTAAAAAGTCCTTGAATCTGCTGTTCATGAAGGAGTGGGAACCCTGGATAAGATTCCATGTATTTTTTAAAGGCATTTTTAAATATTGCATTAAAATGTACACACTGTCAATCTTAATCTTTTAAATGACCATCTCTTAATATCTTTAGATATTTATGGAAGCAAAGAAACTCCCACCTAAATATGGATAATTATTTGACTCGAAAAATCCTAGAACGACTGAACTCAAGGTCAAACTCCACTACCCTCTTCATATAAAGAATCACAGCTTTAAAACATCAGTTCAATATTCAGTATCGACAACTCAATTACCTGAAAACGAAGGCCAATGTCAACTCAATTAAGCAGTCTGCAGTCTCCTTAGATTTGTTTTAATACTGATTGAATTTAACATGCATTACACTCGCCGTAAAAATAATTACACTGAATCAATTGTAAAGAGAAATTTAAAATTATTCTGCTTACCTAGTGCCCCTCCACATACTATCCAGCGCCTGAAACCCATGCTTTGGTGCAGCTTAGATTAATCTACCTCCCACTTTCAGACCATTAGTTCTTAAAATCCCCCTTTTTACTTTTAACATGAAGGCTCTGCATGAGTTAAAGTAAACTAGACAGCACAGCCCATCAGTCTCAGTCGTCCTCTGCTAGATGGAACACTCAGTTATGATGATATCTTCACAAACTCGAAGGAAGCAATTTTATAAGCACACGCACACACAACCACGTCAACCATTTCCTGAGTCAATATGTTATCTAGCTTCACTTTAGTCACTGGCAGAGAGTCATTGGCTAGATAGAGACAGACGATATACCTCTCATCTCTCAAAGTCATCTCCAGATTTGTTATTGTGGAAAGATTTATGTCGTTATTTCAGCAATGCGTCCTGCAGTCTTCCCAATGAGCTTTATATAAGATACATTGAAATAATAATTATGTACATTTGGGTTTTGGGGGGCTTAAATATGAACCACACGTATAAATGTGCACTGTAAAACCCAACAGTCAACTTTATCAAATTAAAGGAGTGTGGTTAACTTAAAATGTACTGTTACTTAAGTTAATTCCTCTCATTTAAAAACAGTTTTGAACTCAGTGTTGAAGGTAATAAGTTAATTAAATACCTCATTACTTCAACTTAAATGAAGTAAGCTCAACTTCACAGTACTCATATATATTCGTTTTCTAATTCAAACGGTTTGAGTTACCTTAATTCATTGGGTTTTACAGTACTCAGTTGGTTTGAATTCCATTTATTGGGTTTTACTGATCAAATTGCTTCGTATAGTCAAATGAATTAAGTTCACAGCACTCATAATGATTAGTTTTTGAACTTAAATGGTTTGTTGTAATTGGTTTCCTCAAATGGTTTGTGTTACCTTAACTTATTGGGTTTGACAGTGATATTATTGTTTTAGATAACAAAATACCAAACCAAACTGACCACTACCCCTTCACCTACCACCAAGGCATTCGAAATTATTCGAATTATAGTCAAAATTCTAAATTATTAACCTCCTGTGAAATTTGAATTCTTTTACCCAGTTCCTATTTCCCAGTTGATGTTTAACATCAATAGAAAACACAATAACTACTTCCACTGTATTAACTTTTTTCTGCTGGAAAGGCTAGTTTGTCTGTAGTATATATTTTTTGTTATGTATATATATATATATATATATATATATATATATATATATATATATATATATATATATATATATATATATATATATATAATTATTTTTTTATTACAACTGTCATGACTGAACTGAAGTGTCAATTTGCAACATTACACGTGGAATATTAAAAATATTTATATTTTAAACATGAATATTTTTAATATTAGTCTATAATATTAGCGTCCTTAATACATTTTTTCCCTATTGGCTGCAGAACAAACCACTTTTATCCAGTGACTTGCCTAATTGACCTAATTAATTCTTTAAATTGCGCTTTAAGTTTAATATGAACATCTGGCAAAATAACTAGTAAAATATTATGTGTATAAGTTAGTGCTGGGCAAAAATAAATTGTGATTAACATTGTTTTTGATGTGTGTGTGTGTGTGTGTGTGTGTGTACACACACACACACACACACACACACATATATATATATATATATATATATATATATATATATATATATATATATATATATATATATATATATATATATATATACAGTTAAAGTCACAATTATTAGCCCCCCTTTTAATTTTTTTTTCTTTTTAAATATTTCTCAAATGATGTTTAACAGAACAAGGAAAGTTTCACAGTATGTCTGATAATACTATTTCTTCTGGAGAAAGTCTTATTTGTTTTATTTTGGCTAGAATAAAAGACGTTTTTAATTTTTTTAAACCAAGTCAAAATTGTTAGCTCCGTTAAGCTACATTTTTTGTGATAGTCTACAGAACAAACCATTGTTATACAATAATTTGCCTAACTACCCTAACCTGCCTAGTTAACCTATTTAAGCCTTTAAATGTCACTTTAAGCTGTATAGAAGTGTCTTGAAAAATATCTAGTCATATTTTTTTATGTCATCATGGCATAGATAAAATAAATCAGTTATTGGAAATGAGTTACTAAAGCTATTATGTTTAGAAAAAATCTGCTCTCCGTTAAACAAAAATTGGGGAAAAAATAAACAAGAGGGCGTATATATATATATATATATATATATATATATATATATATATATATATATATATATATATATATATATATATACATACACATACATAGAAGCAAATCAAATTTGTTACAATGATGTTTCAATTTATAAATCATTTGTATGCATATCCACATATTTTATATCTAAATATTAAAAAAAACTATTTTATTAAATATATACATGCGTGTGTGCATTTACATATACAAAATAAACAAGCATAGTTCATTCATTCATTTTCTTTTCAGCTGAGTCCCTTTAATAATCAGGGGTCGCCACAGCGAAATGAACCGCCAACTTATCCAGCATATGTTTTACACAGTGGATACCCATCCAGCTGCAACCCATCACTGGGAAACATCTATGCACACTCATTCACACACATACACTATGGACAATTTAGCTCACCCAATTCACCTACACCACATGTTTTTACAAGAAGGTCGCTGGTTTTAGCCTTGGCTGGGTCAGTTGGCATGTTTTCTCAGTGTTCGCGTGGGTTTCCTCCGGGTGCTCCGGTTTCCCACACAAGTTCAAAGACATGCACTATAGGTGAATTGAACAAGCTAAATTATCCGTAGTGTATGTGTGTGAATGAGTGTGCATAGATGTTTCCCAGTGATGGATTATGGTTGAAAAAGTATCTGCTGTGTAAAACATATGCTGGATAAGTTGGAGGATCATTTTGCTTTGGCGGCCCCTGATGAATAAAGGGACTAAGCCAAAAAGAAAATTAATAAATATTTGTGTGTGTATGTGTGCTATCATGGCAAAAGAAAAAAAAATTGTTTCAAAATTTGTAAAAAAAATTATTATCATTTTTCGTCTTCATATTTAGTATGATCACCTATTTTTAAAATACATCATAATAAGAATTGGTCAGAATAAGTACGCTGCTTTTTTATTTTTTACATATATATGTTTTGCTGAATAATTTTTGATTATTCATTTTTGATCATTTTAACAACACGCTATTTTAAACACTACCTGTATATGAAATGCATTCCATTTCTATGTAATTCGACTTAGTTTGATGCGGACACCAAAATAACTCTCTTATCTTTGACACCCACAAACATTAGTTATTATATATAACTGATACTGACCAGCATGACTTCCGCTTATGTTCTGCAGACTGACGCTGAAGAGACAACTGCTGGCCCGGTTCCGCACTGTCATCATAGGCTGAAATGAATAAAAAAAAAAAAAACAATCATACACTGGCAGCATCAATCAATCCATCAGCATTTCCAAACTAACTTTGGCACGCATCCAGCATCTCAATCTGTTAAGCACAACGCCTCATCTTTTGACATTATTGAATGTATTAGATGTCCATTACCTCCTCTTCACGTGGGATAAGGATCTGTCCATCCTGAAGAAAGCAGTTGCTAATGTCCCAAACGGGAACTTCTTGTGGGGGGGCCCAGGATAGCCGAACAGGGTCTTGGAGCACATAATCAGGTTCACACTTTTCTTTGTTTTCACATAAAAGGAAAAATATGTCACTTTAAATATTATCAATAATAATAATTCATAACATTTATATAGCGCTTTTCTGGACACTTAAAGTACTTTACACATTGGAGAGGATGTTCTCATCCACCACAAGTGTGCAGCGTCCACCTGGATGACGCGATGGCAGCCATATTGCGTCAGACTGCACACCACACACCCGCTGATTGGTGGAGAGGCGACAGAGTGATGAAGCCAATTATAATATGAGGATGGTCAGGAGGCCATGATGGACAGAGGCCAGTGGGCAAGTTTGGCCAGGATGCCAGGGTTAAACTCTTACTCTTTTCGAAGGACATCCTGGGATTTTTAATGACCAAAGAGAGTTGGGACCTCAGTTTAACGTCTCATTCAAAAGACAGCGCTTACTGACAATATAGTGTCCCCTCCACTATACTGGGGCTTTAGGAAACACACAGATCGCAGGTTGAGCGCCCCCTGCTGGTCTCACTAACACCTCTTCCAGCAGCAACCTAGCTTTCCCATGTGGTCTCACATCCAGGTACAGACTGGACCCAGCCCCGCTTAGCTTCAGTGGGCAATCGTGTGAGAGTTGAAGAGAGCTAGCTGCTAACAAAACATCAAATGCCTAACTTTTATAAAGTTAACTTTTGGAACACTTATTAAATAAAGGTTCTTTATTTGCATTGATAGTTAAAGAGCTTTAAAGAGATAGTTCCCCCCAAAATTAAAATTCTTCCATTATTTGCTCATTCTCCACCTATTTGAGTTTCTTGAACACAAAAGAAGGTATTTGGAAGAATGCTGGCGCTCATTGACTTCCAAAGTATTTCTCCCCTAAAATATCTCATGTGTTCAACAGATGAAAGACTTGGTTTAAAACCACAAGATGGAGAATACATTATGTATTTTTCATTTTTGGGTGAACTATCCTTTTAAATGACGTAAAAGCATTATATTCTGGTAATAACTTTTATGAAGTTAACTTTTGTAACACACCATAAAATAAAGATTCTTTCGTGGCACTGACGCTTCCATGAAGAACCGTTAACATCCATGGAGCCTTTTTTATAGTGTATTTTTATTTCTTTTTTAAGGAAGGAAGAAAAAATAATAATAAACAAATATAATAACACATTACCATCGGGAACTTAATTGAACAGACAGGTCACACACTTCCTTACAGCTCACATTAACAAATACATATAAAGATCAGTTTACACAGTGTAAAGGCATAAGTACACTCCATTTCTCCCAATATTGCAGGTATTTATTTGTAGTTTTAATGAAAACGCATCCTCTCTATATTTTGAACATATTGAGATACAATATCTCACCATTCAGATTTTGTAGGGGGGTTGAGTTGTAGTCACTTCAGAATTACAATTTTATTGCTGTTTGCTATAAAGTATTTTTAATAAATACTTGTCTTTTACTATTAAGTTGGCTGCTATATTTCCCAAGTAAATGGTTGTAAAAGAGAAGTCTTCCATCACCAAAAATATTTTGTATTACTTGTATTACATCCTGCCAGTACGAATGAATGGCTGGACAACTACATTTTTCACAAAATATTCTTCAAACTGAAAAAAGTTCTTTGAAGAATCACTACAAGGTGGTGAACCTCTTTAGCATCTTTATTTTTATTCATGAAAGTGGTCAGATGAGACTCTTTCCGCCCGCAATGTTCAAACATGTCCCTGTACGATCATTTTGTGGATGGCAAGTACAAATTTTTTTATGATTTGTATGCTTTGATTCATTGCAGCTTAATGAACAACTTGTTTTAGTGTGCTTTCTGACAACACATCCCGTAACATTCTGGTGTTCGGTCAGCAGGTGGAGAATAGATGGCTTTTTGCATGAGCAATTACACACCGAAAGCAATCTGATTAAATGTGTTTTCCACTACCTTTGGAAGTGTTTAACAACTTAAAACGTTTCACTGATTGGCTTGACGAAAACATCTTAATACCAATACCAACTTAATACCATTACTGACCTCCAATTATATCCAATTTTAACTTTAAAAGGGTTTAAATATAATGATTGCAGTAATAATCGGTAACACTTTATTTTGATGATCCATTTGAGTAGTAGTATACTGCTGCTAAACAGACATTTAACCGACAATAAGAAACTGCAAGTACATGTCAACTTACACTAACCTTAACCACAACAGTCTACTTATAAGCTAATGAGAATTAGTTGGCATGTAGATGTTATGTAACTTAGATTCAACAAACATCGGACCATAAAAATTAAGTGTGACCTAATAATCTTGCTAATACTAATATTTTCTTCAGTGAAGGGATATATCACTAATAAATCACAGCCTTCAACAGTGACGTTTATATTTAACGGAATTGAACTTCAACAGTGATATTTGTATATTGAACTCAAATGCTGGGTTGGGCCAACATGAAGGAATTAAGTTCACTTATTAGATGTTACAAATTTAAGTGGATCGAACATAAAACAATTAAGTTGTCCTTGAAAATCTTTAAGAATTGTGATGTTTGAGCTCATTTTAAGTAAGTAGTTTGTAAAAAAGCACTATAGGAATAAAAATGACTTGACTTGTTGTTTAATATTCCATCTCAATGTCACATCCTGTTGTTGTACCCTCATTCTTTAGCGCCATTTAGTGGCATCTGCATGTGCAATCATTTTAATAAGCAAGTTCACACAGCCGTCCAACAGAGGTACATCTAAAAACCTCCACATATCATAGATTAAATGAAATATTTAGCATATAATTTAATTTGCAAACACATTTTATATGGTGAACACAGAAAACAAACAGCAATAGAAGTATGTATAATTAGAAATGACAATGTAGTATTTAAATAGCATTCATAATTAAAATATGATAATATTAATAATAATACTAAAGTTGGTGATGATAAAAGTAATATGTGATGCCACAAACATGGATATCCATGTTAAGCATGCTGTACTTTTGTGTTTTTATGTTGTTGGTGGTGTTTACATCCTTCCATGTCATGTGTACACCCTATTACTATTGCACACACAAATCTGGCTGTTGTTGACTATCTTGCGTGTTTTTTTTGATAGCTCTTTTTCCTTTTGAACCGTATCATCTAGTTTCATGTATCTCTTTACATAATGATATTCATTCATCATTTATTTTCCACAGTGGAATGAACCACCAACTATTCCAACATATGTTTTACGCAGTGGATGCCCTTCTAGCTGCAACCCGGTACTGGGAAACTGCATAATAATATATAAAATCATAATAAAAAATTAATATATATATCACTGTAAAAAAATTTACTTGAAGCTGCGCCAACGACAAAGTGTGATAAAAATAATAAACCTAAAAATTATGATGTCACAACAATAGTAATAACAAAAAAAAGCATCTAACATTGCATCTCTTACCATGCTCTGTGACAGTACTCTGCAGACGAGGCTTCTTGAACCTCTGCGAGACCGTTTGCAGGTACTTTCTGATTTTGCCTCTCTGTGTCGTGTCCTGGACGGTGGACCCTGTTGCCTGTGCGCTCGAAGACGCGGGGGCCGAGGAGGCCAGGAGGGACCCCGGTGGCTCCGAAAGAGCTCTGCGAAAAGGGTTTTTCCTTGAAGTTGTCGGCTTGTCTGGTTTGGAGGGGCTTTCTCCTCCTCGATTTGCAGTTGAGGACTTTTCCCCGGGGTCTTCACTCAGAGCTTTGCGCCAGCTCTGCATTTTGTTCCACTTGTTTGAAGCCCCTTTCTCCAGCCTTTCAATGGCACCCTGTGCCACTGTTTCAGCCTTGGCTCCAGTGTGCCACTTGTATGTATTAAGCAGCTTGCCATCCTCTGTTTGTCGTGGGTCTTGATCAACCGGGCTGTTCTGTTCAGGAACCAGCTCCATGTCTTCCTCAATCTGCGATGCTGCTCCAGCCTGCTCAGCATTTGACTCTTTGTTTGTACCCATCTCAGATTTCTTTCTCGGTGAACTTTCTGTGAATGTTTTCTTACAGTACCAGAAAGAGTATGGATTCACCTACCAGTTTAAATCCTTTGCATCATCATGAAGTTTTCAGGATTTCATCATCAGCTCACTTCACCTATTAGCTACTTCCTCAAACTGTTTTGCGCATCATCAGCTTTAAAACCTCTCTGGTTTTGAGTGAGTGTTGAGGTTTAATTCTCTTACACTAGTCACTCTAGTCTAGTATTTGCCCCCAAAAATGCTTTTTGGGACTAAATTTGTGCTCCTTATTGTGCAGGTCTTCAGTTTTTATAGGTATGAGCTGTTTTTTTTTCTGTGCGCACTTATCGTGTAGCGTTCAGGAAGTCAGTCAGTTTGTGGGTGGGGAAGTCAGGTTAGGTTTACAGGTTGATGATGCATCTCTCAGCTTTTTATCAATCTGTAAACCTAACCTGACAGAACCAGAAACTGCCTGTCCTGCTTTATTTGCTCCAATTGATCAAAAACTACTGTGGGAGAGCATAATCTTTTATTTAATGTTTGTCTTACTTACAGTTTGAAACAAAAATGGTTTTAAAATGAAAATAGAAAGATTATTATTCAAGCATAACATGATGCTGATTGGATTTAGTTAATAAATGACACACAAGTTTGACGGTTTACCCTAAATACCTGCTTGTTTTGTTCAGTGACTGTTACGTTTCCTGTCACAACAGCAGCACACTTCCTTTCTCACTCTTGGGCCTGCTATGAAAACCACTTCCTGTGGTGGTAAAAAAAGAAAAAAACTAGAAGTAATCGTGTCAACCTTTTCTTCAATCTAGCTGTAGCATAAAAAAATTAAACGAGTAAGACTGGAGATCACAGTTTATTTTTGCACACGTAATTCTCACGTACGCACAGTAATGTTTCATAAATCTCATTTAGACACTCAACCAAAACTCAACCAAGGTTTGGTTTCATGCCGTTGACCTTGCAGTTCAGTGTTAAATTTAAATGTTTGTATGCTTGATTCTGATTGGCTGATTAAGGTTTGCAGATGTTTTAGATAAACACACAGCTAAAGGCCTTGACTGTATTTCAGTTTCACAGTCAAGACTCAAAATCGAACAAAAAGGCTTAGGATGAGATTAGCAAGAATCTAGTCTTATAAGAAGAGGTTTGAGGACAAAAAACAGACAAAAAGTCTTGATACACAACATTTAAAACAGTTGCCAACCTAATTTTACCAAGTAGGACAAAGTTCCTGGATCTATGTTGATCCTGGAACAAAATTCCTCTCAGCCTATCAGAATTAAGGGATACGTTTACAGTTAAGTTTAGGCTAACGGTTAGGTTTATGCACTTCATGATTGTTTTCCAACTATTATTCCCCTCTGATTTTAGGAATAATTTGCTGTTATGGTTGGGTTTAGTGGTAGGGAATAGGTATGAATTACATTTTCGAAACAAAAATTATGTTCCAGGATCAACATAGATTATACAGTGTCTTTAGGTGTGGGGACTGTATAAACAAAACAAATGATTATTATTATTAATATTGTTTCATTCTGCTGTGGCGACCCCTGGTAAATCAGGAAGTAAGCTAAAGGAAAATGAATGAATGAATAACATTGAATTACCATCAATCTTTCCTCATGTTTTTTTCAGACAAATTAAAAGGCTTAGTTATTGTAGCAGTCCTGCACAATAAACCATGACGTGTCAGTGAGATCTCCAATGTTACTTCAAAGGATCCTTATCCTGTAAGAAACATAGTAGAAACAAAAACTCTTAGTTTGCATGTTGTATGTACACTATAAAAATAAAATAAATTCTGTTTTTTGTGGTTCACAAGTGTTTTCCGTTTAAATATGGTTGGTAACTGCATTATGGGAGCTTGATTTCTGCACTGTTGACTTTTGATGTCGAAAATTCAACTCTACAGTTTACTAGTTTAAAATAATATAATGTATAAGAAATAATATATAAAGAAATATCCCAGCAAGCATTTTCTGTGTTTAAAAGATATCTAATAGATGTCTAAAGACATCTTTGCTAAAACAAGGGTATAATTGGCCCCTGTGTCTGTGAGTAAAAATCTAGTACAATAGCCCAAAACTAGACTAGTTATCAAATACACATGATTAAATACTACACATGTGAAGCCTGTATAATCAGTGTATTTGTTGATTGGTCTAATTTTGGGCTATTCTTAGACATTTATTATGTTTTCACTGACAGAAAACTTAGCCTTGTTTTAGTCAAAACATCCATGCTAGACATCTATTAGATGTGTATTAAACATAAAATTGCTTGGTGGTCTGTAAAATAACAGAAAATGTACTGGCAATTTATTACAAGGATTTTGTAGCAAAATATAAACTACCTGACAAAAGTGTTGTCGTCAATCCCAGTTATAAAAGCAATAAATAATAACTTGACTCCTAGTTGATAATAAGGAAAAGTGGCAGAAGGTACATTTCTCTAATGAATCATCTGTTGAACTGCATCCCAATCATCACAAATACTGCAGAAGTCCTATTGGAACCCGCATGGAGCCAGTACTCTCACAGAAATCAGTCAGGTATAGTGAAGGAAAAATCATGGTTTGGGGTTACATTCAGTATGGGGGAGAGCGAGAGATCTGTAGAGTGGATGGGAACATCAACAGCCTGAAGTATCAAGACATTTGTGCTGCCCATCACATTACAAACCACAGGAGAGGGCAAATTCTTCAGCAGGATAGCGCTCCTTCTCATACTTCAACCTCCACATCAAAGTTCCTGAAACAAAGAAGGTCAAGCTGCTCAAGGATTGTCCAGCCCAGTCCCCAGACATGAACGTTATTGAGCATGTCTAGGGTAAGATGAAGGAAAAGTCATTGAAGGGGAATCTAAAGAGTCTTGATGAACTCTGGGAGTCCTGCAGGAATGCTTTCTTTGCCATTCCAGATGACTTCATTAAGTTATTTGAGTCATTGCAGAGATGTATGGATGCAGTCCTCCAAGCTCATGGGAGTCATACACAATATTAATTCTTTTTCCACTGTACCATGACTTTATATTCTATACTGTACATTATTTCTGTTAAGTGACAAGGCTTTTGTCTAAGCAAAGTCAGACCTTAATGTCCTAATTAAATAATTAAATCAAGGCATGATTATATTTTATTTTGGTAAAATAAGCATAATCTAGAGGCCTTTGTCTTTCATATAAGCCACTTCTAACACCAAATGATCAACTAGAAGTCAAATTATTATTTGTTGTACCTAAAGCTTGGATAGGCGGCAAGACTTTTGTCACATAGTGTACAACACAAAGCCAAAATGTTAATAAATACCACAAATTAACTTTCAAAGTTAAAAGTTGTTGGAAGAAAGATCAATGTCCCATAATGCAATTCAAAAGCATAAATAAACTAAATAAAAACATGAATTACAAAATATGTAAAACTGCTGATTTTTAGATTTTTTTAACATTGTAGATGAAAAGTATTTCAAGCATTTAACTGCATTTTTGAAAGATGTTCGATACATTTAAGACTGTGGAATCCTACATACTTTATAGTGCATCCAGGTTGTGATCTCAGAGTAAAGGGCATTTCCTGGGCAGCTGGTGGTTACTACTACTTGTCTGTGTCCGAGAATGGTGAAATCCTCCTGCAGAAATCCATTGTTCACTCCACACTTGACCAGATGATGGCGCACCAGTTCCATGTCATGAGTGGAGGGTAAACGACCAGAGTAATCGCCAATGAAAGCTACACCATACCCCACGTTATTGCGTCCTTTAGTGTGAGCCCCTTGTGACATCCAGCCACGACCTTCATAGATGTATCCATCAGACCCAACCACAAAGCTTAATTAAAAAATATGTAAATAAATAAATAAAATGTGGTAGCATATGCCATGTTATGCATATAACTGTTCTAGAATTGCCTTAGTTAGTTGCAATATATTAACTGAAATGTAAATCTAAATTTGTTTTAAATGCTCTAGATAGACAGTAACTGTGTCGTCATTGATTTTGACTGCTTACTTAAATTTGATTGATTCCTACATTTAGTATTTTGTTAAAATAGCCAGTTGTGAATAAACAAAATCAAATTTTAACTTTGCTGAGCTATGTATACCTAATGCTTTTCAACTTTAATAAAGCAAATGTGGGGAGCACGGTGTGGAGTTTGCATGTTCTTCCCATGTTGGCATGGGTGTCCTCCAGGTGCTCCGGTTTCCCCCACAGTCCAAAGACATGCGCTATAGGTGAATTTATAAACTAAATTGGCCGTAGTGTATAAGTGTGAATGAGTGTGTATGGGTGTTTTCCAGTACTGGGTTGCAGCTGGAAGGGCATCCGCTGCGTAAAACATATGTTGGAATTAGGGCTGCTCAATTATGGGAAAAGCCATAATCACGATTATTCAAAACGATTATCAGTTGAAGTCAAAATTAATTACCCTCCTGTGAATTTTTTAAAATAAATATTTCCCAAATTATGTTTAATTAAATAAATTAAAGGAATTTTTCACAGTATTGCCTATAATATTTTTTTCTTCTGGAGAAAGTCTTATTTGTTTTATTTTGGCTAGAATAAAAGCAGTTTTAAATATTTTGAAACCCAACTTAAGGTCAATATTATTATCGCCGGCGAGGCAGTGACGCAGTAGGTAGTGCTGTCGCCTCACAGCAAGAAGGCCGCTGGGTCGCTGGTTCGAGTCTCGGCTCAGTTGGTGTTTCTGTGTGGAGTTTGCATGTTCTCCCTGCCTTCGCATGGGTTTCCTCCGGGTGCTCCGGTTTCCCCCACAGTCCCACAGACATGCGGTACAGGTGAATTGGGTAGGTTAACTTGTCCGTAGTGTATGAGTGTGTGTGTGAATGTGTGTGTGGATGTTTCCCAGAGATGGGTTGCGGCTGGAAGGGCATCCGCTGCGTAAAAACTTGCTGGATAAGTTGGCGGTTCATTCCGCTGTGGCGACCCCGGATTAAAAAAAAAGGGACTAAGCCGACAAGAAAATGAATGAATGAATGAATTATTATCGCCCTTGAGTAATATATATTTTTGATTGTCTGCAGAAGAAACTACTGCTATACAATGACTTGCCTAATTACCCCAATTAAGCCTTTGAATCGCACTTTAACCTGAATGCTTGTATTTTGAAAAATATCAAGTGAAATATTATATGCTGTCATCGAAATCATAAAAGAAATCAGTTATTAGAAATGAATTATTAAAACTATTAGAACATTTAGAAATAAATTTAGAACATTTAGAAATGTGTTGAAAAAAATCTTCTTTTCATTAAACAGAAATTGGGGGGAAAGGGTGGCTAATAATCCAGGTGAGCTAATAATTCTGATTTCAACTGGATATATATATATATATATATATATATATATATATATATATATATATATATATATATATATATATATATATCACACGAGTAGCAGTGCGATATGGCTATATATCAGCACTGGTGGGAGGCGTGCGTTGGCACCGATTTTATGTTGTTAAATTTAAAAAAAAAAAAAAAAAAAAGGACTGTGTGTATTTATATCACCCCAATATGACAGTATATACACTTTATCTACACACGTCTGTCCAAACAGCTTTTCACCAACGGTGCCCTTCAAAGTACACTTTTTGATTCTGGATTTGTCAGTGTTAACACACTACTTGCACTATTTATATTTAGAATAATGCACATGGTTTTGTGCCATTGTCATTTACTAATCACCATGACATATATGTCAAGTGGATCCAACCAAAAATAAATATTTTGTACACACTCTAAAAATGCTGGGTTGCTGTAACCCAGTGTTGGGTCAAACACGGGCAAACCCAACCGATGGGTTCAAAAGAGCAATTTAAATTTATTGAAAAAAACAAACTTTGAGTTTGTCTATATTTGACCCAATGTTGGGTTACTCATAATTTTTTGAGAGTATAGTCTAACCCTGGCATACAAAAGTGGACCTACTTAAAAAGAAAGTCACACTGTAAAGTGCATTATTTGATTTAGAACAGAGTATATGTCTCAAATATATATCAAGATGATAGTACCTGTAGCCGATGTCATACCAGCCCCGGTCCTTCTGATGGAAACGCTGCATTGCCCTCATGTTTTGGGAGCACGTCTGAAGGTTTAGACAGGGTTTGCTGGGTATTGCTGTGTGGTGAATGTACAGAAATGACATTGGTGGAGAGAGGAGTTCAAGAGGAACCTGAGGTGGCGCTGCGCCCCATATACATCTAGGAATGATGCTCGGGCAATCTGTAGGAAGAACACTTTTCTCAATGTGGTATTTAGTGGTTTAAAAGATCAGTTCACTTTCTGAACAAAACTTTACTGATAATTTACTCAACCCACAGTCTTCCCAGAAATTCACTTCGTTCTTTCTTTCGTTCTTTCTTTCGTTCTTTCTTTCTTTCTTTCTTTCTTTCTTCTGCTTAAATGCTACAGCATGACGACTGCCAAAAAAATATATATATATAAATTAAAAAATAAATACGTTTTTAGAAAATGACTGATAGTTTTGCTAGGTAAGACCCTTGTTTCTCAGCTGTGATCATTTAAAGCTCTCAAGTCTGCATTTAAACTGCATTTGTAAAGTTCTTGCTACTTCTTGTGATCATGTGCTAGTCCCGACCAGCAAAGAACCAGATTAAAGGAACTTTATTTATTTTTTTATTCAGCTAACTTTACAACGGGGCGAGGCAGTGATGCAGTAGGTAGTGCTGTCGCCTCACAGAAAGAAGGTCGCTGGGAAGCTGGTTCGAACCTCGGCTCAGTTGGTGTTTCTGTGTGGAGTTTGCATGTTCTCCCTGCCTTTGCGTGGGTTTCCTCCGGGTGCTCCGGTTTCCCTAACAGTCCAAAGACATGCGGTACAGGTGAATCGGGTAGGCTAAATTGTCCGTAGTGTATGAGTGTGTGTGTGGATGTTTCCCAGGGATGGGTTGCGGCTGGAAGGGCATCCGCTGCGTGGAAACTTGCTGGATGGGTTGGCGGTTCGTTCCGCTGTGGCGACCCCGGATTAATATAGGGACTAAGCCGACAAGAAAATGAATGAATTAATGAATTTTACAACTCCCTTAGAATTTAACAGTTGGGTTTTACAAATTTTAACCCAATCAGCTGATCTCCAGATCTGGCAGGAGCACTTTTAGCTTAGCTTAGCTTAGCATAAATCTGATTAAATCTCACTCAATAAAAAAAAAGGTTCTAGCTATTTTCTAGGTCAATATGGATAGGAACTATACTCTCATTCTGGAAGAAAATAAAGGAAAATTATCGAAACTTATAAAACAATATTTCAATTTGAGTGAGATGCTAATGGCCTAATCTGATTCAATGATTTATGCTAAATTGATCTAAAAGTGATTCCGCCAAACATGGAGATTGGATGATCGGATTCAAAAATGGTACTCAACTCAACTGTTTAACTATTAGGGACTTGTAAAATGAGCCTACTTTAAAGTTCACTACATGGACAAAATCTGAAATGTTCTGCTCAAAATACATATTTTCTTTATGACTATGAAGCCAAAAATATCTTGGATGACAAGGGGTGAGTAAATTATCTGTAAAGCAGTTCAGAACTTGACCAAGTTGACAGACAGTACCTTAACTTACCCATGTAACGTAGCACAAATTCTTTGATTCCTTTTGCTATAAGACTCTCCAACTCAGCGTCCCCTTGACTAGGGAGTACACCAGCTACCTTCTCTTGAAGCAGCGAAGAACTTGTGATCTTCTGAAAATTCTGTCTGCGATATCGACCTTTCAGATGAGGATCCAAAACATCATCCAGCTCTTCCACAGTCCTTAAGTAGTAACTCCTCAGCAGTGTGCTTACATTCATTTTAGAGCAATTAACAACAGAAAGGTGCTTCCCAAGTATGGCTCCATCCATTCCACCATGAACCACAGCATCAGTGACCAAAGACGGAAAGTTGGAGAGAGTAAAAACCATTGGTGCAGATACACTGTCCCAACAACCCTCTGCACCAAGTCTCACAGTTGGAGTTGAGTTAAGAAATGACAAGCCTAACGTCCTGGCCAGTGGATGTAGGTAGAATCCATTAGGCTGGTTACTGTCGTTTTCTGCTCGTAGTCCAGATTCAAGACCTAAAAGTAGGGGAGCGAGGGCAACCGTTGTGCCATCGGGAGTCAGAACAACTCCCTTTTCTTCATAAGCAGCTGTTATAAAATGATGAAGTGCTTGGCTGAAGAAATGAGAGAGATTGAGGTTGATATTTAGCCGCTCTTTGATTTTCGGATGAGTTTCAGTTTCGTTGTTAGATGATCTCATAAAACCGTGAGTGATATTGTGTGTTTGGTCTGCAATCTGGCATAGATTCGACACTAAAGCCAGTGAACTCAGTTGTGGGTTTAAATGTTCTAAATGTGCAACAGCAGTAATAAAGTGCTCCATGTTTCTCAGATGCACAGCTGTAAAATACATAAAGAATTATTTCAATATAATCAAAGCACAATTAATACTGCCTTCATGTTGAATTATCATAAATGTTACTTTTTTTGGAGTTTGGCATTGGGATCCTGCTGTAGGTGTAGCTTGTTATCATATTAATGATAAAACATAATTTATGATAATCCCCTTACACAAGTGCAGCGTATTTGCTTATAACATGAAAAAATGTTTAATGTTTATTTCAACATATGCCAATATATACCAACTGGAATCAACAACTGTGGTGCTAAAAAACTCGTGCTGAAAAAAACCTCACAATGTAATGTAACGCTATAAAAACATGATCTTATTATCTGTATTAAAACCTCAGATGGTCACATAATAATTCATCTTTTGTAAATTATTTAATTATAGTAATTTGGGGCGATGTATGTTTGGACAAAGTACATCAGCTTAATTAAACAATGCTACTAAATAGCTATTGAGATAAATATACTCGCTGCAAAAAAACAAAAAAAATAAATAAATAAACAAAAGTATATTTACCAATTTCATAGTAAATGCTATAGTTTTTGAACCAGACTATAGTAAAATATAGTAAAACCTACTAAGTATTGTTGCTGACCATGTCCATCCCTTTATGACCACAGTGCACCCATCTTTTGATGGTCACTTCCAGCAGGATAACGCGTCATGTCATAAAGCGTGACTCATCTCAGACTTGTTTCTTGAACATGACAATGAGTTTACTGTACTCAAATGGCCTCCACAGTCACCAGTTCTCAATCCAGTAGAGCATTTTTGGGATGTGGTGGAACAGGAGATTCGCATCAGGGATGTGAGGCTGACAAATCTGCAGCAACCACGTGATGCTATCATGTCAATATGGACCAAAATCTCTGAGGAATATTTCTTGTTGAATATATGCCACGAAGGATAAAGGCAGTTCTGAAGGCAAAAGGGGGTCCAACCCGGTTCTAGTAAGGTGTACCTAATAAAATGGCCGGTGAGTGTATATTATTACATCTATTTCGCATATTTTACTGTAGTACTAATTTAGTGAACTTATAAACGGTAAAAAATACTATAGTGTACTTTAGGTTTTAGTACAAGACACCGGTTCATTTTAAAATATAATTGTAGAAAACCTAGCCCAGTAATGCGTCATTTGTTTATATTAGGCTACTATAGTTTTCAATTACAGAATCACCACAACAGATTTAATCAACTGTACTATACCATAGTATGGTTCAAAAATAACATTTAACAATTAGGTTCCGTCTTCAAATCCAAATTTAACACTTGTCATTAGATTATTGACATGAAAATCTGAATAATTAAATATAGCGTACGTACCTGAGCTCTGCATGCATATTCCAGCCATGACCATAATCCATAATGCACCTGGTGTCATTATTAGTACTAAATCTTACCATTTGCTTCTAAAAGTGTCTGAATGTACGGTAGCCTATGAGCATATACATATGGCGAAACACTAAAGGCGGGACAGTCCAAATTCTGCAATTTACCATTCCGTTATTTCAGGTGTGGTATTCCGCCATGACAAAAATGTTTGTGGTGTTTCCGATGTGTTCGATGTATTATTTGAGTAAATATCTGAAGTGATAAAAGTCTTCCTCGTGAACTGGAGTATAGATTTTTAATGGCAGGGACTCACAGTTCTGCTGTTCTGTTTGTTGTTTAATGATGCGTACCGAGTTACTGGAAATTAGGAAGGTAAAGGTCATAGCTAGGTGGTCTTAACTTAGCAGACTGTTTTGACGACGCAGGGTTGCCAGGTTTTCGCAACAAAACTAGATCATTTGCAAAATTATCCCAATAACAAAACTCTATATTCTACTGCCAATACGTAAAAGGCTTATTTATCCTTGTATTTGTGAAAATCACTGTTTATATTAGCAATTACAAACATTGTTTTCATAAATAAATAAAAAATTTGCAACAAAACTGGACAGTATATGACACAGCAGCACACATTTCACATTTAGTACCCATGCATGGACCACACACACTTGTGCTTACTCTATTTCAACAGCCTAGTTCATTTTATAGCACTCTTAACATCAGTATTTGGTAAAGTAAAACATTTTAACACAAACATATAAATAAAATCTATGCAATCAAACAGATAACACGTGGAAAGTGGTTAAAAGTACAAAATACCGCGGGGAAACAGCGGACTTGGCAACCCTGTAACATTGAATTAAATAAATGCATAGTTGCTGTGATGACTGGCTGACAAGATATTTATTTGATATAATTGAGATAATTAGCAGTTGAATGTATGCCTTGTATTATTTTTTTAAAGACATGGTGACATTGTGGGTATTCAGTAAAGCTTATACAGACATATACATAAATATTGTTTTAATACTGTACAATTTACTAGGAGTATTATGCTAGCCAAAATTACTATAAGTAATGTACCAATTTTGCCTTTTTGTTAATATTTTCATATTTTAACAATAATTTTGCATCACTTTTAATTCAAACATGTGATATAAGTTTAAAAATAAATATGTAACCAAACAGATCAATTTAAAACAGCATTTCGGCATGTAAACATAATTTAAAGAAGAATACAAGAGATTTATTTTCAGACTTTATTTCATGTGCATGTGGTTTCACAAATAACTAGATGGAAGTGAATAAATCCAATGACATGGCATTCCCAATGTACTTTAAATTGTGCCAAGTGAACGTATTGGAAAAATAAAACTTTATATATATTTATATATTTTCAAAGTTCTTTTACAGGCATTCTATGTCAAAAGATCTCTAATCGACTGCATGAATTTGAATTGCAAGTCTGTTACAAATATTGAAACACTTTTAGGCAAATAATAACCATAATATTTGACCGTTTTTAAGAAAATACTTTAAGCAAACATTCAGAGGGAACATAAAATGCTATAAAAAAAACTACAGAGGTTTCAAAGGTACCTGACTGTATGATAAAGAGGTAACATTTCCATATGTTATATTTTATAACTACTTTTCGGGAACGATACATACCTTCATTGATATTATGTAAATATCAATACATTTCATTTCACCGTCCACAAGTACTCGGTGTCTCTACAGTAATAATTAAAAACTAAAAACTTGACACCAAGACACACTGGTAATTGGGAGAAAAAAATCGATGACCTCCAGAATTCCTCAAAACGATCCATTTTGTTGCTTGTGCAAGCTGTATTTCAGGAATATATAGCAAATAAATGAAAAAGTGCAGGAAATTATGCAGTAAAAACAGTGAACAGTCATTTACCTGCAGTTGAGACATTAAAGAATAAAACAAAGAAGATATTTACCTCAAATCTGAGTGAAGGTAAACTCTAAAAACCACCAGGTTTTTAACTAAGAAGAAGGTTTTTAATAAACAAAACACTTGTTTAGATGAAATTTTAGAAGGTCTGCAGCCACAACGATCAATGTAAAAACTGGGGGTTGTGATAAATGAGCTAACAAAACTATAACTGCTAATAAAATAAAATAAAAATATAGAAATCATGACTGGCCAAATGCCAAGTCAGAGCGCAGTGCTTTGTTGCGGTCAAACAAATATATTAGAAACTAAATAATGACCCATGTAAAAGTAGACTTTGGTTGTTTGACTAGAAGGTATTTTGAAAGGTGATGTTTATTCATTAGATTTGGTTCCGTTGTAATCGCTCTGCATGTCGGCATCATCCTCCGCAGCATCCGAGCTGTCGATGATTCCCCGTCGGCCTCCTCCTCCAGTGCGTCTCGGTGTGCTGCTGAAGGATGACGTCTCATTGCCTCGCCTGAAATATCACAACAAATCTTAGCATGCAAATAGAAAGACTTTCATTCTAGGTTGCTTGGTTCCTGGTACATCAGTGTTAGATGTTACACTCTAAAAAATTATGTATGTTGTTTGTTTAAACTACTTATTTAAAATAAGCTAAAACAATTACAAAAACCGTTCCAAAAGGCACACCAACAGTACACAAACGTCAACCTCTTCCTATTCAAACACTCCTGAATCAAACCATCAGAACATTTGAAGAGACTTGAAAACCTGAAATGAACTGTTCTAATAAGGGAGACATCCAATATATGTATTGTTGATGTGCCTCCAGGAACAGGGTTGGGAAACACTCATCTCGAGTAGCGTTCAGTTGCTGCTGTGTTCATACTGCATGATGGATCTGCGACAGGAGGATACACACTGTATGACTACAAATCAATTGCTGACCACTCTGTCTGGCTCACAAACACACACGAGAAATGATAAGATCACTTAACATCCAAGACTGGAAATTGTTCCCTGCAATAAATATTTTAAATGATCTGCTATTCAAATGGTCCACGCACTGAATGCTGAATGATTTACAAAAGTGGTCACCAAACTTGTTCTTGGAGGGCCGGTGTCCTGCAGATTTTAGCTCCAACCCTAATCAAACACACCTGAACAAGCTAATCAGGGTCTTACTAGGTATACTTGAAACATCCAGGCAGGTGTGTTGAGGCAAGATGGAGCTAAACCCTGCAGGGACACCGGCCCTCTAGGACCAGGATTGGTGACCCCTGATTTACAACAAAGGGGCAAAATGAAAAGAAGATTGTGGAGGAGGAAATGTTTAGGGTGATGCATTGAACAAACCGAAAAAAATAAGTGGAAGTCAATCAATAATTTTGACTGATCAAGCAAATGTTCCTTTGTTTCTGTTTAATGTTATTGTAAATTAATTTTTTATATATATTGTGGTCTATAACTCCTCCACTGACCTGTATCCTGCTCTCTCATTGGCTGTTGATCATTGCTGATGCTTTATTCAGTCAGAACTCATTCACACATCATGATTTTTAATCACAGACAAGTCCAGACATTTAGCATGCCAAATATTTTGCAGACCTTGGTGATTGTCTCTGATTGAGTTTTTGATTATTCGCACTGTGAAAATGTTGCCCACGTCAACAAGCAAAAATCAGAGCTAAACGTTTGCAGTGTGAACTTCATCTTCAGATCTACTAGTTAAGTTTCATTCAACTATTCCTGATGAGACCAGTGCTATTTATTTTTGTAAGTATGGACAAATTTGGATAATATGTATATTATATACGTAGACCTATACATTTTATTCATTCATTCATTTTCTTGTCGGCTTAGTCCCTTTATTAATCTGGGATCTCCACAGCGGAATGAATCGCCAACTTATCCAGCAAGTTTTTACACAGCGGATGCCCTTCCAGCCGCAACCCATCTCTGGGAAATATACACACACACACATTCACACACAACGGACAATTTAGCCTACCCAATTCACCTGTACCGCATGTCTTTGGACTGTGGGGGAAACCGGAGAACCTGGAGGAAACCCACGCGAAGGCAGGGAGAACATGCAAACTCCACACAGAAACACCAAATGAGCCGAGGTTCGAACCAGTGACCCAGCAACTTTCTTGCTGTGAGGCGATAGCACTACCTACTGCGCCACTGCCTCGCTCCCTATACATTTTATTTTCTAAATATTATTTTTTAAAATCTGAAATATTAATATAAATATTTCCTAATAAAAAACATACATTTAACTAAAAAAGACTATCACTATGGTAACATTTAAAAATTTGAGACATGAAGTGTACAGCTGAGAAACACAGTAGACACTGAATACTTCAGATACTTCACTGAAATATACATTTATATATAAAAATATTTTTAAAAATTGCAATTTGAAAATAGCATTAGACTAATGCAAAGAAATAACAAAATGTTGTATTGTATTGGTATGCCATCAGAATACAGTCACAAGCATCCTTTACAGTAGAACGTGGAATCAGAACGTGGGATCAGTTAAGGTTTGTTAAGGTTAAGGAATCTGTTAAAGTAAAGTTGTAAGAGGTTAAAGGCAGCGTTAAAACCTCATTTGTAAACCTGAAAACAGGCTAAACGAGGCTGGTTCAGAAAACTGAACCATGCTTGGAGAGCGAAGAGGGAAATATGGTCCAATATAGGCTGCTATTTAATAATAAAAAAACTAATTATATGCTTATATGCGATTACTAAAATACTATTGTTGTGTTTCATTCATTCATTTTCTTGTCGGCTTAGTCCCTTTATTAATCCGGGGTCGCCACAGTGGAATGAACCGCCAACTTAAATCAGCCTTTAAGCCTGGTTTATACTTCTGCGTCAAGTGACCGGCGTAACCCACGGCGCATGCAACGCGCGCAGCTGTGCATTTATACTTCTGCGCGCTCTCTCTGTTGGTCTGCATTAACACTTCCGAAACGCTAGTTGGCAGTGAGGTGTAAATGTTCCTCTGTGTCGAGTTTCTTCGCTTCTGTTTTGCGTTTCCTGAGCACTTCCTGGTTGTAGAAGTGACTCAAACTCGCTCATTTTGAGGCAGGAACCGGCGGACGTGCAACAACTTTAACTATGAGGTAAACACAAAACAAAACTTTCCATCCGGAGCTCCTTCACGGGACTCCACACTTATAACCAATCGCTCGCGCCATTCGCGCGGCTCTCGGTCCCGCCCCGACTCGTCAGCGCTACCAAGCCGACCAATCACAGAGCTTGCGCTACGCATCATTGCGACGTGTAGTTACATTTTTTGAGAGGTGCACGTCAGCGACGCCGACGGCCACGGCGAAGGGCTATGCGTCAGCGCCGTAGCATACGCCGGCGTTTGACGTTGAAGTATAAATCCGCCTTTATCCAGCAAGTTTTTACGCAGCGGATGCCCTTCCAGCCGCAACCCATCTCTGGGAAACATACACACACACATTCACACACTAAAGACAATTTAGCCTACCCAATTCACCTGTACCGCATGTCTTTGGACTGTGGGGGAAACCGGAGCACCCGGAGGAAACCCACGCGAACGCAGGGAGAGCATGCAAACTCCACACAGAAACGCCAACTGAGCAGAGGCTCGAACCAGTGACCCAGCCACCTTCTTGCTGTGAGGCGGCAGCACTACCTACTGCGCCACTGCTTCGCCTATCGTTGTGTTTATTTATTTAATTTTATTTTTTGTTTAGGTTTTTCTGTATATTTTCATTTAGTTTTAACTTAAATATTTTTTAGTTAATTTTTAGTTATAATATAATTACAGTAGGTACCTTAAGTGTTCTGCTGTCCTAAAATATATATAATTCAACTTTTTTTTAGATGAATGAAAGTCTTGTGGGTTTTGCAATGGCACGAGTATGAGTAAATGATAAAGTAAAACAAATTATTTATTGTTTAAGTTCATGTGTGCGCTTTACGAAACATTAAAAGAGTTGTAATAAACCATATTTCACTCTCACTGGCAAGAAACACAGTATACAGTATATTGTGGCAAGTAAAAGGAAAGATTTGTGAAGAGTACATCTTCTGTGTCAAACTTTTGAGCACAGAGGTACCTGCATAGTCACTGTGTGGGTTCAGGATTGCCTCTGCAACAGAGATAGACAATCTTGGGTTTTCAGTTTATAAAAGGAAGAGATCTGGGAAACAAGTGCTGAGAATCTGCTGAAAGCTCGGTCTTGTAGAAGTTACTGGCCAAGCATTTCACTACTTTCTAGATATTAAGGGCCAGATTTACTAAATTATAAGAAGAGCGATACTAATTATAATATAATTATATTATAATATACTAATAATCAACCAACAAATTTCCTAAATTGAGGTCACTACTTAGTCCAATTTGAAAACATCCTAGCAGGACTACAGGAGCAGTTTTAAGGATTCATTCATTCATTAATTTTCATGTCGGCTTTGTCCCTTCATTAATCTGCAATCGCCACAGCGGAATGAACCACCATCTTATCCAGCACATTTTTACGCAGCCCTTCCAGCCGCATCTCATCTCTGGAAAACATCCACACACACATTCACACACACTCATACACTAAGGACAATTTAGCTCACCCAATTCAACTGTACCACATGTCTTTGGACTGTGGGAGAAACCAAAGTACCGAACGCAGGGAGAACATGCAAACTCCACACAGAAACGCCAACTGAGCCCACTACCTACTGCACCAATGCATCGCCTAGTTTAAAGGATATTTCACTGATATATAAGAACACAAAATTAGAGATGATTAATGATTCCTTATAGTTATTTGTATGAAAAGGGCACTTGGTGGTAATTTCCGTAATTGTTCTGACAAACCCTATTTAAAGGGATAGTTCATTAAGAAAATGGAATTTCTGTCTTTATTTAATCTGCATTCACTTGTTCCAAACCTGTTTGAGTTTCTTTCTTCTGTTGAAGACAAAAGAAGTTGGTTTGAAAAATGTTGGGAAAATGTATTCATTGACATCCAGAGATTTTTGTACTTACTATGGTTTTTTTTATTCAACATTCTTCACTATATCTTTTTATCATTATTATTATTTACTATTTTAGTTTCTGTTTGTGTATTAGATGTTAAGTGTTGGTATTTACTGTGTTAACTGTGTCATTCTTGTTGTATGTAAAGGACCATATCATGTCAGAATAAATTAATTCATAATAATAAACCTTTAAACTAAACTATATCTTATTCCTCATATGCTCTGGAGCTGTCCATTTTTGGAGACATTCTGGAAGTTTGTCATTGCAACATCCTCTGAAATATCAATTAATCAAATTGATCCAGATCCTAAAATTTGGATACATCAGTTCACTTAAGTTGACCTACCATAGCGGCTATTTTATTTTGCTTGCAAGCACTGCAGCTAAAAATTTATACTTCAAAAAGGGAAATCTGAGAACTTCCCTAAAAAAAACACTGGATCAATGAGCTTGTATCTTATAGTACTCCTGAGAAAATACTGTATTATGTCAGACAAAAGCCCACCAACTTTAATTATATTTGGGGACCTTTTGTGAACACATTACCTCTGTTAGATTTTAATAATTGACTATTGTGTATAAGTATTGTTAGTTTGGGTAGTGTTTGTTGTTGTTGTTTTTACTTTCTCTTATTTAATGTTATTGTTTTAATTGAATGTTTTATTATACACAGTTAAAGTCAGAATTATTAGCCCCCTCTGACTTATTAGTGCCCCTGTTTATTTTTTTCCCAAATTTCTGTTTGATGGAGGGAAGATTGTTTCAGCACATTTCTAAGCATTAGGTTTTAGAAACCTATTTCTAATAACTGATTTATTTTATCTTTGCCATGATGACAGTAAATAATATTTTACTTGATATTTTTCAAAACACTTCTATACAGTTTAAAGAGACATTTAAAGGCTTAACTAGGTTAATTAGGTTAACTAGGCAGGTTAGGGTGATTAGGCAAGTTATTGTATAACGATGGTTTGTTCTGTAGACTATCGAAAAAAAAAATAGCTTAAAGGGGCTAATAATTTTGTCCCAAAATTGGTTTTTAAAAAATTTAAAACTGCTTTTATTCTAGCTGAAATAAAACAAATAAGACTTCCTCCAGAAGAAAAAATATTATCAGACATACTGTGAAAATTTCCTTGCTCTGTTAAACATAATTTGGGAAATATTAAAAAAATAAAAAATAAAATAAAAGGGGGCTAATAATTCTGACTTCAACTGTATGTAAATGTAATTTATTTGTGCATCATTTTGGACATTATTGTTTAATCTATATTTCCATCAACCATTTCAGCTATCTTTACGTAACATCAAAATGAGAAATGTTTTGACAAAATTTGTGACAATTATATCTTGTATGGATGAGGGGTAGCGGGGTAATGTAATGTAATGTGTACTTATATAGCGCATTTACTGTGTATGGCCATACACCCAAAGCGCTTAACAATCATGAAGGGGGGTGATGATGATGCGACGGCAGCCAAAGGACAACAGCGCCAGTCCGCTCACCACAAACCAGCTATAGGTGGAGAGAAGAGACAGTGATGGAGCCAATTCGGTGGATGAGGATTATTGGAAGGCCATGATCATAAGGGCCGATTGAGGGACTTTGGCCAAGACACCGGGGTTACAGCCCTGCTCTTTCACAAGAAGTGCCATGGGATTTTTAATGACCACAGAGAGTCAGGACCTTGGTTTAACATCTCATCCGAAAGATGACGCCCACTGACAGTATAGTGTCCCCTTCACTTTCACTGGGGCTTTAGGACTCACACAGACCACAGGTTGAGCGCCCCCTGCTGGTCTCTTTAACACCACTTCCAACAGCAACCTAGTTTTACCATGTGGTCTCCCATCCAGGTACTAACCAGGCTCAGCCCTGCTTAGCATCAGTGAGTAACCGGTCTTGGGCTGCAGGGTGATATGGCTATTGTATTTGTGGGTTGTATTAGTAGGTTTTTTTTTTTTTTTTTTTTGCTATTATTATTTGTCTTTGCTAATTGTTAAAAAGTCCTGATATTCTTTGTATTCTCAAATTCTACATAATGTTATATATATTGTCAATAAACAAACTAAACTAAACTATATCTTGTTTTGTGGTTAACAGAAGAAGATCAAAAGTTTAGAAACACTCCATTGTAAGGTAAATGGTGAGAATTGTTTTATTTCTTTTTTGTGAACTATAATTTTAAGTACCTGTCTTAATGCACATTCATCGAATCATTCATTCAAACTATTCATTCAAAATGGCTAAACTGAAATTACATTAAAAAATGAAGTGACTTATTGAATTATGGATTTGTTTAAAAGATATTCTGCTCTGGCTTAATTTAGAACTATTTTACTATAAAACTTATACTTCTGACTCAAGTAAATATCACTGTGTGTCTTTGGTTTTAAGACCAAAAGAGTGTTTGCACTGACATAAGCTGCTGGTAAATCTGGCCCTAGACGTCACCTCTTGGGTTAAACGCTCACATATTGTACCTGAGTTTGCTCTTGAGGGAATTGACCTCACGGCTCATGGCATCGTTAGTCTCGGTGGCCTCGTCCAGCTCTCGCTGCAGTTTCCTGCGGGCCGCAGTGATTCTCTGAGACTCTTCCTCGCTCTCCTCCAACTGCCTCTTCAGCTGCTTGACTCGAGCGGTCGCCTTATCCGCCTGTGAAGAACAAACACTCCTCAGGCCAAGCACAGTTCGGTCATTTAGAACAGTGTCTCTCAACCACATTTCTAGAGGACCACCAGCACTGCATGTTTTGGATGCCTCCTTTGTCTGTCACGCCCATTGCAGGTCTTTTAGTCTCTGCTAATTAGCAAATGATCAGAATCAGGTTTGTTTGGTTAAGGATGAATGGAAAATGTGGAGTATTGGTGGTTGTCCTCTTAGGACGTGGTTGAGAAACACTGATTGTATTTTACTTTTATTTGTAATATGATCAGTGCATTTTACGACAGAAGTAGAAAGTAGAGGCCTGGTGCTGGTTTGAGTTTTTACCTATGTTTAGTTTGAGCAAACTTTGAGTTTTTGGGCTCAAGAAGGTGGGATGGTTTTGATTGAATTTCGTCGGCAATGTTACTTACAGATTTATTCTGGGTTAGAGATCACAAACCCAAACTGGACCAATCAGCTGCGAGTATAATGGCATATCTGATGCTCCCACTCCCAGAGCATCCTTTTTGCTACAAATCAAAGCATTTGTTAAAATTGTCTTTTGTTTATCTTACTTGTTTTTTTCTTATGTGTAAGTTATGTATTTGTGCAAACTCCACACAGAAGTGCCAACTGGCCTAGCCTGGACGCGAACCAGCGACTTTCTTGCTGTGAGGTGACAGTGCTACTCACTGCGCCACCACGACACCGGAATGTTTTATATATGTATCATATTATGTTTATTTTTTTTGTGTTTAGCTTGTGTCATCGATGCTGCGCTGTTCGGTGAGCGCTCTCGCTCAGCACAGTGGAGATTTCTCTAGTTACATCGCTTTAATTATTAGGGATGCGGTGACACGCAGTCAGATATTTTGCCGAACAGATCAGCCACTTTGACGGTTTGCGTATTTAATAAACTACGACAGTTTGCATTTACTGAACGGTAAGAATGATTAATAAATCCATATGAAACAGTCCTTTAGAAGTCACAACTTGCTTTCAATTTCGGGCTTAGGCGCGTTTCGCACTCACACACAAGCGTACTGCGCCAAAGCCCAAGTGAACCGCGCTCAGGCACATCTCTGCCAACTGGGCCAGGGTCGGCCAAGTGAACCGTGCCTGAGCCCGTTTCAGCGCACTCACACTTCTCAAACGATCCAGGAAACAGGCCCGGGCACGGTTCGGATAGCATAGTGTGAGTAGGCCCGAAAAAAATGAAGGCAGCAAGAATTTTTTACAGTGAAGTGTTGTGAAACAACTTGATCTTAACCATGCTGGATTTGTTAGGTTTTGTCAACCAGAAACTTTGGGTGCTTTCACACCTGTGAATCGATTCAGTTGTTCCGAAACAGAGATTAAAATTGTTACATTGTTGCTCTTTGCTGTTGGAGCGGTTTGCTTTCACACTGCAAAGTTTCTAATCGGACTAAAAGAGCTAAAACAAGTCACGTGCGAGTAAACTCTCCTTACATTGTCAGGGTTTATTTTGCAGCATCCCGCTCAGCTGTCAGGAGAGGTGGTGGTTTGGTGGTGATTGACAGGGTGCGCGCGCATGACGTGTCTGAGGAGAGACACGGTGGGGAGGGGTGAGAAGGGTGCGCGACGATGCCTATTTGAGGACTGGGAGAGAGACGCGAGATTACCGGGAGATCATCACTCGTTTGCGGGCATCCGGAGACTCGCGAAACTTCCTGCCCTACTCATAATTCTCTCTTCATATAGCCGTAAGCCTATTACATATCTATAAAACACTGTGATATAACCGCGCTCGGATCGGATCACTTTCTCACTGCAATCGAACCGCTCCAGGGTTCGTTTCAATCGAGCCGAGACCACCTCATTCAAGCGAGTTCAACGAGTTAGTTCAACTTGTTTTGTGCAACAGACCTCAAAGAGCCTATAGCTGTTGTCTGGCTAACCTGGTCTTTATATTGCTCAGCTTGTTTTCGTTCATCCTCCACTTGGGTCATCATCTCTTTCAGCTTCTTGTCCTTCTGGCGAACCGCTTTGGCTGTGTTCTGCTTATCTCTGTGTTAGAAGGAAAACATCAGTAACATCAGTAACTGCACCAAATAAGACAGATACAATACATTATGCAGTCATGCAGTTTGCAACGTGAGGCCTGTTGCACAAAGCCAGTTTGGGTTTTTACCCGGATAGTTTTGTGTTTAGTTTGACCAAACACATTTTCTGGTTCAAAAAGGTTGATTGTGATCAGGTTTCATCACTATGGTAACTTATGCTATGTGGCTAACCAGCTCCGGAAACTGGACCAATCAGCTGTGATTAAAGTAACAATAACATGAACATGAAGTCACTCTCAGTTCCCTGGCGCTAAGTTAAAACCTTTTACACTACATTTTTTGACAAAATTGTAATTTGTTCTTAATGATCATTTACATAATTATTTATTTATATAATCAACAGTCTTTTAAACTGTTGGTGGAATAATAAATTCAACTAATTTGCATTAATATAATACTACTTTTTTAGCCTTGTATATGTGCTTATATTCATTATATTTCTAATAATGATAACTCTTGATCTTTAACAGAGATTATGAATTGTGAATTTTGGTGACTCTCTTCTGAGAACTGAATCAAACTGGCTTTCTTGTGTCTCGTGTGATTGGCTGCTTACTCGACACATCACAAGACTCGTGTGTCGTGTGATTGGCTGTTTGCTGCATGTGTTACACCTTAATGTGCATGTTCTTCAGAGCTAATCCTTAACTCTGGCTTAAACCCTGAGCTGACTGAACGTTTACTGTATATTAAGAGTCGTGAAAACCCTGATGTTAACATGTTTGTATTTCTTTGCATTTGTCCATAGATATATACACTAGATATCGCATAGGGACCCTGAGCATGCGTCAATAGCGCCGCCACATTGGTACAGTGCTCCCAGGACAAATGTCATTCAACCGCACTAGTCAAGACAGTGTTATTACGTGAAGATGCTGGACTTTAGCGCTGTCTACGGGTGTAGTAACGAGCAAACAAAGAAAACAAAGCACAAAGGCAGAACATTTCATAGGTAATATTAAGTTTTTTTCTGTTTTTGTATGTTCTGAACTTTTGTGCTAATCAGGTAACGTTATTGATGATAATAAAGTCACTTACTGCATTCACCATAAGGCAAAGCAGCTCCAACTCGCACTAAACACTCAGCTTATGCTAGTTTTGTTGAATAAAATCAGTAAACAATGCAAAAGAAATATGACAACGAGATGCTGCGCTGCCAGAAACTTGTATTATTGTCGGCTAGTGAAAGAGTCGTTCGGGGGATTCATTCACAAACGAATCGCTCCCTCCGTCAGTATGAGAAGAGAAAGCAGGAGAGGAGCTGTGTTTCAGGACATGATTAGATCAAATTTAACAGGGAGGGTGAATAGTACATTTCTGTACACACAAACACAAGCTTTTTGTCAGGAATGCCCGTGCGGTCACTGATCCATCAATGTAGAAAAGTGATGTAAAATTATAATTTTCGTAATTAGAAAAAAAAAATTTACATACTAACATCCAGGAAAACTCCTGATCATAGATATATGTGTATATGTGTATATCTCTGGCTTTGCATGGCCACAGTCCTCCACTGTACCTTGGTCCCGCATTCATTTCAAAGGAGCGCTACCCTGTACAAAGATGGCGGCGCTATTGACGCATTCCGTCCAATAGACAACAATAGGCCAGGCGACATCTAATGTATATATCTATGGCATTTGTCAACCTGAAACTTACTCTGTAACCCAAAGTTTGTTCAACTCGTTTTGTGCAACTGGCCTATACTATACAGATAAGAGCATATTACATAAAAATAATAATAATAACAACAACAACTTCATACATCAATAAGACAATTGAATATGATTTTTCACTTCAATATATAATAAATAACTTAAAATACTCATTTAAATGCTACAACAATTCAGTTGGCTCTCCTGAGATCTACACCCAGAGCTGTTCAAAAGTTTAAAATATATCTTACGCAATCTTATATATACATAAAATGTATATATAAGTTTTTATATTGTAATTTAATGTTCAACGTTATAAGCAAATCATGGTCACACTTTATTTTGATGATACATTTGTTACATTGCATCTACATGCCAACTAATTCTCAATAAATTATAAGTAGACTGTTAGGTTGGGGTTAGGGTTAGTGTAAGTTGACATGTACTTGCATAGTTTCTTATTGTGAGTTAAATGTCTGTTGAAGGAGAAGTATCAGCAGATATGAAGCAGACAGTCTACTAATTCTCAAATGGACCATCAAAATAAAGTGTTACTCAAACCATTAACTAAGATTTTTAGATTTCTAATTAGCTCATTAATAGTTAGTTAGATAGTAGTTCACTTTAGGTATTGGGGATGTAAAATGGGGTATATGCCGAAGCATGCTAATAGGACTTTTAATTTGCCATTAACCCTGGGTTAAGCGCTTCCGGCGAATTGAATGGCAATGCAAAATCCGGTGCGTTTAAGGTCTGTTTTCTTTAAAAAATCAGCGATCTCCACTAGCTGAGTGATATCCGATTTAAAGTGGGTCTCAGATTGTACAAGAAGCACTGCATTAAATAACATTTCCCCCGCCATATCTTTATAATATGAGCATTTATTTTACCCCAGTATATTCAATGGAGCTTCTGCGTTAGCCTGCTGATTCTGACGGGCGCGTGCGAGTAAACAGCTTTTTGTCTCGTTTTACGCTTGAGCAACTAAATAAATGCTAAATAAATGTTTATTTAACTGAATGTATTTTAATGACATTACAACATCAATGCTGTATAAGGAACCGTATAAAATGAGAAAAAGTTCACAATAACAGGTCACCGGAAGTGTATCAGCATGGGAACAGCCCTAGCTCAGCATATACCCTATTAGATTTTACTTCATCAATGCTAATAAACAGTTAATACCTTAATAATAGCAGGCAATAAGCCAGTAGTAAAAAAAGGGTTATTACTGAAACTTAAGTGTTACATATTAAATTTGTCTGTTATTCCCACGTGACCCATTTTGAAATCTACTTGCCTGCTCTCCTGCTCAAGCTGCTCCTCCAGTTGTGCCACTTTGGCTTCGAGAGCTGAGATGGAGGACTTGAATTTGGATTTGACTTGGTTCTCCATCTCCTGCAGTTTAGCCTTCAGCTCTTTATTCTGCCTCTCCATCAGCTGTCTGGCGCTCTCGTTCTTTTGGGATGTGGTGCGCTCGGCCTGCAGCTCGTTGGTGAGCTGGTCGACCTGAAGGATGAAGAAAACGTTTGAGGAAATGAGATGGCTTTTTTTGTGTTTATACAAACGACATAAAGCTCTGTTTCTGCAATGGCATTTTTCCATTGCAAATAACCACTGTAATTATGTCTAAATGCGCCATTTTAAAAAAAAAAAAGCTCTGGATTGTGTGCAAGTGCTTTGAAAACAATATCTCTGAAATAAATAAGTAATTCTTTTGTAAAGGGGTCCAGGAAAAAACAGGCGTATTCTAGGATTTTTTTTAACATTAATTAGTTCGTTCATTCGTTTATTCTTTAATTCATTAATTAAGCAATCAATCAATCAATTCATTCATTCATTCATTTGTTCATTTATTTTTGAGTTGAAACCTGCAAATACTGTATAATTTTCTTAATAGCCAAATTAGAGCAAATACTAAATGGGGAAACATTTCAAAACAAAAAAAAAGGTAATTCATTTTAGGAACGCCTATAAAGAAATCCTATAAAAAATACTACCATTTGAGACCAAAGATCAGAGATATATGGATACAAACCTGACATCATAGTATATAATTAAGTGTAATATTTTTAATAATAAAATTATTTAATCACAATATTAATTAGGGATGCACAGTGGCTTTATCGATATCGGCCAATTAATGATATTTTTAGACAATATCTTTAAGACGATAAATCATGTATTATTTTAGATGGTTAAACCACTTCACGTCTTCTCTGCCAGCCAATTTTTTATTATTTTACTGGTATTTCCCCAGTACTCGGTTAAAGCTGGAAGTGCATCTGCTGTGTAAAACATACACTGGATAAGTTGGCGGTTCATTCTGCTCTGGCGACCCCTAATGAATAAAGGGAATAAGCTGGAGGAAAACAAATGAATGAATGGTGTTTTGATTTCGGTTAATGTTCAGCAACTTTGTTGCTTTATTTATGCATAATATTCATAAAGAAGGTTGGCCACAGAAAAGAAACAGTTAATTAATTACATTCAGAACTGTTAACTATACGTGTTTTCCTTTAGTTTTTGCAATCATGCAGAATTTTTTTTATCTTTTATATTTATATTTATTGGCCAATATATTGGTCTCCAAATCTAAAGACTATTATTTTTTAATATAATATTCAAAACTAGCAGGCCATTTAACCTATGGACTTTACGCATTTCCTGACCATCAGGCAGGGTCCTGGATTGAACATGAAACAATTATGTTTCATGTTTTGCCCCCCTATTTGCTCTTACAAATAGCTAATGTTATTTTTAAGTGTACTTGGCTGACTCCTGTACTTCATTTGCATACTTTGTTTAGATTTGTCTCAACCTCTATGTATCACTGCCCCCTAAAATGTGATTGAATTGAGTGCAAAGCAGCACTAGTTTCGATTTTTAAATGATGAATACAGCAACCGTAAGTTCTCATTAAAGGATTGTGCTTTGAAGATACCCGAAAAGTCTCCTGGCCTGTCGCTTTTTCAATTCACAACAGGTCAATATTTCCAAATGGGTCCATCCCTAATATTAATGTCTATTTGATGTACTGTAACGCATGTACCTGCTGTGCGCTCTTTCTCAGCCTGTCATTGAGCATCTCCATGTTGCCTTGCTCCTCCTCCAGTTCCTCCTCCAGCTGCTGAATCTTGGCTTCAAGCCGTCTCTTCTCATCAGACAGTGCAGACCTTTGAGGTTCAGTCAAGACACATATTAGTTTCAATCCGAATATATGCACGGAGCACATTTCTGTGGTAATATTTTAGTACATAAATGCTTCTGGTATGTCTAAAAAGTGCAATATTTCACATAACTGAAGTCTAGAACTACTCTCTGTTCCTGTACAAACAGTTAAACTAAATATGCCTACTATTAATTGTAACAGTGAACCACATGTTTTTCAATGGAAGTCAATATATCAGAGGTTTATAATGAATTCCATGGGATAAAACTATTTCAGTGATATTTTGTTGTCATACTCACTTTCCAGATGCATTGCTGGCCAACTCATCAGCCAGTTCATCTCTCTCAGCTTCAACTTGCTTTTTAGCCCTCTCAGCTGCGGCCAGGTCCTGCGTTTAAGGGATTTTAAATCTTATAATCGTTTCTGAAAACTCCCTGAAACGTATTATGTACTTGAATTGCCACTTAAAGGGATAGTTCAACCAAAAACTAAATTCTGTCACTGTAGACTTACCCTCAGCTTGTTATAAAGCTGTCTGAATTTCTTTCCTCCAAGGTTTTTTTTTTTAGTAAACTAAGACTAAAACTACTGGTCAGAAAACATTTTCATTAACTGAAATAATTTATTTTTTTTACAATTAAAAAAAAACAATAGTCACTGAAATACTACCTAAAATGTAATTATAATTAGCTTGTTTTCAGAATTAAAGCACTCATTCTGCAGTGGAAAATCTGACACAAGCAGCTGTAAATGTGCTTTTACAGACAAACTGAATAAAAAAAAAAATCTTCATTTGCCAACTGCATATTTGAGATTTAATATGAAGCAGTTTAATCTAAAGAAGTTTAACATGAATGATTCTTCAACATGTTTACTTTTCTTTGTGTAAGTTGCATTTGCGTGGGTTTTAGATTCAGTGTTTGTTCCAACAGTTTTATTCAAACATTTTATTTTTATCACCAGGAGATTTGCGCAAGAGTTAATGTAAACTGTGCAAACACTAAACTTTGCTCTGGTCAACACTGGACATGTTCTGTTGAATCTGATAACCAAGAATTACTTAAACTAAAACTGAAGATATACAAAAAAACTTTATACAAATGTGTTTACAAAATCAGCTTAAATAAAATAAACAAAACCATCAATGAAACAAAGTAAAACTAGACTAAAATTGCAATAGAATAAAAATAAAAACTAATTTAAAATGCAAAGCTTTAATTTCCTTGCTTTCCTCTAATGAAAATAAAAGAAGATATTTTGAAGAATGTTCAAATCAGCTTTTTTTCCTACGATGTATATCAGGGGTTACAGGTTTACAACATTCTTTAGAATATAGAATTTTGGTTCAACAGAAAAAAAGGCAAATAAAACAGTTTTGACAGTTGTTTTGGTGTAGAAAATAGTTCTTGGAGCTTCGTATGACTTTTCTCTCTGCTACCCTCAGTCAGACGGTTCCGCAGCACATGGTCACGCACTAGCCGGCTGAAGGAAAGCTTCTTCCCTCAGACTATCAGGCTGATGAATACTTAACACACCCAACACAGACTCTTCCATACCCCTCACTGCACACCTTCAATGTGTAGCATGCAGTGCACTTTAACCAATCCATACTTGAAACAATACTGCCGACAACTATGTGGACACCTATTCATTGTACATATCGCTGACAATTTTACATTTTCCTGTTTTTTTGGAAGTATGCTGTTTTATTTTACACAGTCGTTGTATTTGCCTCGTCTGTATTTTGTACTGTCTGTATTTTGCACTGTCGTTGTATTTGCCCCGTCTGTATTTTGCACTGTCATTGTATTTGCACTCTTTTGTACTGTCTGGAGCCAGCACCTGAGCTTTTCACTCATCATAGCACACGTGCTGCTGATGATATGACAATAAAAGTGATTTGATTTAATTTGATTTGATTTGTATGAGTAAAGTTGAACCACTGAAGCCACATGGAATGTTTGGACAATACATTAGTTTCCTATTCAGGACCCGAATTGCTCATTGCTTTCTATGGAGGATGAGGGAGCTCTAAAATTAATTAATCTATAATATTTTCATTTGTGTTCCAAAGATGAATAAAAGTCTCAGGGGATTTGAAATAAATGAGGTTCATTAACAAAATTTAACTTATGGGTGAACTAACTCTTTTAGTATATAATAGTGGTTCTCAAACTGTGGTACGTGTACCACTAGTGGGCTTCCTTCTAGTGGTACGCGGAGGAATTAAATATGTCATGTACATGCTCCACACATTTCAAAATTCATCAAAAATGATGTATATAATATGCCATAAATGACATATAGCCTATATTTCTGAGGTAATCTGCCACGTTTTTTTTTAACTGTGCAGACTTGTAGCTGCTTTACTGGGCCTACTACGCTACTGTATTTCAATACTGCTCATTTTGGTGGTACTTGGAGATACAATTTTTTTCTGAGGTGGTACTTGATGAAAAAAGTTTGAGAACCACTGGAATGTAACATATATAAGCCTAATTCCACATGTAAGCATTTTCACACACGTATGCTGACACTCAGTGGGTGTAACTGCTATCTTTTTGATGGGGATGTCACATGCATACCATTTATTGAACTAAAGCTCACCTCTTGCAGCTGTAGAAGTTCAGCCTCCAGAGTCTTGGCCTTCCTCTCATTCTCCTTGGCACTGGATAAAACTTCTTCCCTGGCAGCATGAGCATCATCCAGCTCTCTTTGGAAGTCTTTCATTTGAGCCTAAGTTATAAAAACACAGCAAAATGAGTAATAAATGTATCACATTCAATACATTAAAGGTGCTGTATGTAAGTTTTTGACTCTTCTGAAGTATAAGAATACCTTAATTTATTTCAAGATATTTAAGAAACACGCTAAGTGAACATGCTTTATCTAAAAAACAATGCTACAGTCAGATCTTTTTCTTTGAAAAAAGGGTTTCTGTGCCCGAATGTCTGTCTTTGTTTTGGTCTTTATAACCTGCCCACTGCCATTGTTCTCAATTATATTTCCTTGGTGGAAAAAAACTGTATTTTATTTTTTAGTCATGAAGGTTGCCTCAATATATAAGAGCATGGCCAAAAATGGGGCATTCAGAGGACAAAAGAAACAACAAATAATATAAATATTACAAATGTAAACATTAATTGAGCAGCTTATATTGTAAGGCTTGATCGTCATGCACACTTGCTGCTGTTTGAGTCATCAATCTGGCAACCTGCATCTGTGTTGAGTCATTGCAAAGACTATAGAAAGCACAAGACATGTCACTCAAATTGTTTTAAATAGAGAAAACTGTAATGGTAAATATAGAGAATGAAGCCCCGCCTTCTAGTACAGGAGCCAATCATCGATCGATATCCACTGACGATTCTCCTAGGGAGGGGCTCGGACTAGATGTGAGTTTCTGCAGATTTGTGTGATTCAAATGTTTAGAAATGAAACGAAAGAAACAGTTGTTTTTTCATTTTATTGTTGATTCCTATTATGAAATTTAATAGTAAATTTTATTTAATAGTAATAGTAAACTCACATTCTGACCAAAAGTTGTTTTAAAGATGGCCGTCTAACGAGAAATGACCTGCTTTAAAGGGACTTTAGTCACTGTCAGAGGGCACTAGTGGAAAAACTGCCCTCTCCAATATTTAGATTTTGGACTCCAATACCTAGTTCAACCACTAGGTCAATCATAGGTTTTATAAATCCACACGAGGTGGTTTTAATTAGCAAATAATATAAATATTACAAATGTAAACATTGATTGAGCTGCTTATATTGTAAGGCTTGATCGTCAGGCACGCTCGCTCCTGTTTGAGTCATCAGTCTGGCACCCTGCATCTGTGTTGAGTCATTGCAAAGACTATATAATACACAAGACATGTCACTCATATAGTTTTGAACAGGGAAAAGTGTAACGGTCATTATAGAGAATGAAGCCCCGCCTTCTAGTACAGGAGCCAATCATCGATCGATATCCACTGACGATTCTGGGGGTTGGGGGGGGGGGGGGGGGGGGGGTGGGGGAGCTCGGACCAGATGTAAGTTTCTGCAGATTTTTTTGTGATTTGAATGTTTAGAAATGAAACTAAAGAGACTGTTGTTGTTATTATGAAATTATTATGAAATTTAATAGTAAATTTTATTTAATAGTAATAGTAAACTTACATACTGACCGAAACGTGTTTTAAAGATGGCCATCGAGTGTAATTACTTGCCTTAAACGGACTTTAGTCATTGTCAGAGAGGCTGAGTGAAAAAAACATTCCCCTCATACTTTAAATTTGGACTGCAATATCGAGTTCAACCACTAGGCCAATCCTACATACTGCACCTTTAATCTGTTCATGAAATGTTTTAACCTGGAGCTTTCGGAGCTGCTTGATGGCCTCGTCTCGTCCCTTGTTAGACGTCTCAATCTGTCCCTCAAGGTCCTTTAGGTCTCCCTCCAGCTTCTTCTTGGAAGCAGCAAGTGCAGTCCTTTGCTTGCGCTCATCTTCAAGTTCGGTTTCCAGCTCACGCACCTGTTGGTGAGGATATACATTTAAACACTTATATAATTGGATATCCCAGTATGGGTAATGAAGAGCTACTGCACCTGCTTGACCAGCTGCCTCTTCTTTTCCTCTCCTTGCTCATCTCTGCCCTGGAGGTCTCGCTCAAACTGAGCCTTCAGAGCCTGCATGTTCACTTCGAGACGCAGTTTGGCATCTTCCGCAGCCTGTAACTCATCTTCCAGCTCTTCCAGCTGTGTCTTCATCTCTTCGACTTGAGCCTCTAAGCCACGTTTTGACTTCTCAAGCTCATGCACCTGAAATTAGGTATAAGTTTGATTGAAATATTCCAATGCAAGGAATGTTTCAAATTTTCCTTTACACTACTGAACTTACGTTTTTGCCCACGTCGTCTTTGGAGCTGACTAGATCCTCCATTTCAGCACGAAGGGCTTTATTGGCTCTCTCGAACTCCTCGCGGGCTTCTTGAGCTTCCTCCAGAGCTCTGGCCAAAGACAGAGCCTTTGTCTCCTTCTCTCTAGCCTCGGCCTCTGCGCGATCTCGCTCATCTGCATACTTACTAGAGATGCTCTTCTCTTCAGCAAGCATCTGAAAGGAAACAGCAGAAATGAACATAGAGCGGGTAAAATAACTATTGAACACTTCACGATTTTTCCTGATAAATGTATTTCTAAATAAGCTGTTGACATGATATTGACCCAGAGTTTGGATAAAACCCAAACAATCCAAACATAGAAAAATCTCAAAAATGTGTTATGAAAATGGAATGACTCAAGGAGAAAGTACTGAACTACTAAAATGAATTTAAAACTGTGTATAAAAGGCTTTTTTTTTTAGGTAAGGACAGCTTTAAGTGGCCTCTTGTATGCAGATTGTAGTCACATGCATTGCTCAGGTGCTATTTTTTCTTCAACAGTCTTCAAATCTTAAAATTTCTGAGGGTCTCTTCTATCAACTCTGATCTTTAGTTTTTTTTTTTCTATCGGATTCAGGTCAGGTAACTAGTTGCTCCATTCTAGCAGCCTATTTTTTTTTCTGAAACCAGTTAAGAGTTTGTTTGGCTGTGTTTGTGATTATTGTCTTGCTGAAATGTCCACCCTGGTTTCATCTTCATCATCCAATGTGCAGGACTGCTAAATATCTGCTGAAAGATTTCAGCTGCTGTCTGGTCCTTCCATGCCTTTTTACACCTTCCTTTCTTCATGTGTTCAATACTTGTTTTTCCCTGTTTCATCTCATCTTATTACATATAACTCAATTTCTAAACTATTTCGTTTTGTTTTCTTTGTATGTATGGATTACTTTGGTTGCTATAAACATCTGGCGAACATTTCAAGTCAACAGCACCCTTACAAATATGCTTTCCGAGAAAAATAGTGAATATTTTTTCAGCTGTATGTCAACATCCAATGAGAAAAAACAAAAACAAACAGAAACCTGATCAAACTTCTTCTGTTTCTTCTCAAGGTTGGACACCAGCTGTCTCTGGTTGTCCAAATCCATCAGCGTGTCCTCAAGCTCCTGCTGCAGTCTGTTCTTGGTCTTCTCAAGCTTATCATAGGCTGCGGCCTTCTCCTCAAACTGAGTATTCGCTGCCTCCAGGTCTCTCTGCAGACGCTTCTTACCCTCCTCTAAAAGCTCCACGTTACCCGTCATTTCTTCCAGCTTCTTCTTGAAGTCAGAGAGCTGTGGCCATAAAGGATAATCACGAGTGAAACATTGATGCTTTTCCAGATGAATAGAGCAAGACTACTTCAGAATACAATGTTAACCTGAATGTTAAGTGTTGAGACATGTCTCTCCACATTTCTCTTGGCTTCTGCTTCCTCGTCAAGCTGCTCCTGAAGGGCGTTGCGGTCATCCTCTATTTGGCGTAGCTTGGTAGACAATTGCAGCTTCTGTCTTGTTTCTTCAGCTAGCAACTCCTAAAAAAGACAGAAACTGTAAAGCAACAACTCCAACTATGTTGAGAATTACAAATGCCATAGCTGATCTATACAGTACAGTTGATAAATCTAATTGTATATGGAATAACATCTCATACAACATTTTGGTTACACTGTAAAAAGCGATTAGTTGCTTAAAGTAGTAAACTTATTGTAACTTAGAACTGTTAAGTTGACTTAAAAGACACAAAAAATACAATTATGTAATCATTTACTCACTGTCATGATCACCAGCGATCAAACCACCAGAGGTCGCTGGTAAACACTCACGTTCACATGAACTACAAATCTGCTGGTAAATGGACTACAAGATCCAGTTATGCTCCACACACACAACCGGTTCCAGATCCTGACTGATTGCATACACACAGCTGATGCTGCTCAAGTACTGATTACACACACATATATACAGCTCACTTTGAATCTCTCATCGCTGAGTCTTGTTATCTGCTATTGTGATACTACAATGCTTTTTCCTTTGTCTTGTTTTGCCGTTTTTTGATCCTTGCCTTGTTTATCTGTGTATTCCTGTCTGCCGCCTGCCTTTTGACCATCTGCCTGTTAATTGACCACGACTCTGGATTACTCTCATACATCTGTTTGCTCCTGTATTGACCACTGCTTGCCTGACTATTCTAATAAACCTGCATGTGGATCCTCACCTCTGTTGTCAGTGTCACTTCCCGTGTTACACTCACCCTTTACTTGTTCCAAACCACTTTCTTTCTTCTAGTAAACTCAAAAGAAGACATTTTGAAAATGTTGTTAAGCTGTAACCACTGACTTCCACAGTATCTGTTTTTCCTACAATGGAAGTCAATGTTTACAGGTTTTTTAGCCTTCTTCAAAATATAATTTTTAGAGTTCAGTAGCATATAGAAACTCATAATGTTTTATAACCACTTGAGAGAGAGTAAATAGTAAGTAAATTTTCATTTTTTGGGTGAACTATCCCCTTAATGTAATTTTTAAAATTATGCAGATGGTTCATTTCCTTATAATTTTTAATGCAATGAGTTTACTCACTTTTTTAAAGTAAAGCCAGCTAATTGCTTTTTAAAGTGTAGCTTCAGTTTTGTCACTATAAATGAAAGTACCATATAAATATATTAAATATAAATTTTATGTTGAATGATGGTGTTCCGTTATTTTATTTTTTTCAATTGCTATTTGAAACATGCATGTAGACACTTTACTTGCATTAAAGATGAATATGCTGTGTATAAATAAATAATTAAATTGCTAAATTTAATTTGATGAAGACACCAAAATAAGATGTCTCGTTTTTGACCCTCATACCTGTGTGTCTTGAACTTGAGAACTCAAGCTAGCCACATCCTTGCTAAGCTTTATGTTCTTTCCCTCAGCTTCATTGAGAAGGTTGGTAACGCTCTCCAGCTCCACCTGCAATAACAAAGGCCACATGTTAAATACACCATTTGCACAAAATGAATGTCAAAAACAAGGGTGTTTCTAGGATTTTATTCGTCCATTCGTAAATTGTTTCTTCGGCTTATCCCTTATTTATCAGCATTTATATATATATATATATATATATATATATATATATATATATATATATATATATATAGTATATATATATATTAGAATTTTTTTTCTTTTTTAAATATTTCTCAAATGATGTTTAACAGAGCAAGGAAATTTTCACAGTATGTCTGATAATATTTTTTCTTCAGGAAAAAGTCATATTTGTTTTATTTCGGCTAGAATAAAAGCAGTTTTTTTTAAAAAAAAAATCCATTTTTAAGGTCAAATTATTAGCCCCTTTAAGCTTTGTATTTTTTCGATATTCTAAAGTAGTGGTTCTGAACTGGTTTGGCCATGGGACCCACATTTTTACATGGTCATAAAGCCGCTACCCAAATTTTTAGGAACCATAATATAATTTTAGGAATTAGAATTAACTTGTGTTTATCTGTCAACATACACAAGTAAACCATAAGAAAATCACCAAGACCTACAAATAAATAAATAAAATATTTAATTGCTGTCATTTAACAAAATGTATTAAATTATAGAAATATTCCAAAGTAAAAACGTCAAATACTGTGAACAGTGATTAGGGTAAGGAAAAGTTCAGTTACCATTAACTAAACTGAACAGTTAATAAAAATTGTTGAACAGAACAAACCAGCAAATTAAAGTAAAATAATTAAAATTATCATAACCCTTTTTATAAAAAAATTTTCTCTTCTGCTATTGTGATAGCTTTCTTGGCCTTTGATGAGCACAGTAAGATGCGCCTGTACTGAGTGCCTGTACTTGTTGAACATGAAGATGTTAGGCACTTCTTAGCTATTGGGAGTCGTCTTTGAATATAGTCCATAGGTTTGTCCTTGCAACTAGGATGTTTGATTTCTAAATGTCGTTTTAATTTAGAAGGTTTCATGCTCTTGTGAGAGCACCTCACTACATACGACACACTGAGGTTTTAAGCCTTTTTTTTTAAGCCGTCGTCAATATAAGTAAATCCACACTTTACATACTTACCCTTTCACATCATTGTTGCCATAATTAAATGAAATTTCACATGTACAGTTGTCTAGCGTACATTTCAAAATAAAAGTCCGATATAAGCAAAATAAGTTTTTTTTTTTTTTGATCACACACTCCCTGACCCACTAAAAATGTTCCCGCGACCCACCCTCCAGTTGAGAAACACTGGTCTATAGAACAAACCATTGTAACACAGTAACTTGCCTAATTACCCTAACCTGCCTAGTTAACCTAATTAACCTAGTTAAGCCTTTAAATGTTACTTTAAGCTGTATAGAAGTGTCTTGAAAAAATACCTAGTATTTACTGTCATCATGGCAAAGATAAAATAAATCTGTTATTAGAAATGAGTTAGTAAAACTATTATGTTTAGAAATGTGTTGAAAAAAAGTCTTCTTTCCATTTAACATATATTGGGGAATAATTATACAGGGGGGCTAATAATTCTGACTAAAACTGTGTATGAATATACCCTCCATCACTCACAGTGATTTTAGAGACCCGATCTCCCAGCTCAGCTTTGTGCCTCTCGCTGTCATTAAATCGAGACTGCAGATCAGCCAGCTGTCCTTCCAGCTTCTTCTTCTTGTGCTCCACATCCTGTTTGCCCTGAGTAAGAGAACGGAGCTCCACGTGGAGTTCTGACGTCTCCTTCTCCAGAGCTTGCTTGGCTTTCTCCAGGTTTACCTTCACCTATAAATCATTTTACATCAGCACTTCAGATTCAGAAAGTCAATCAAACCAACATCATTTAGTTCTGGATATGGTTGCCTACCCTCTTGGACTGCTCCAGTTGCTCTGTGAGCTCCTCCAAAGTTTGGGTGTGTTTCTGTCTCATCTCCTGCACCTGAGCCTCATGGACGCGGCTCTCGTCCTCAATAGCTCTCTTCAAAAGAGTCACTTCCTGCTCACGTTTGGCCCTGAAAATATGGTATATGCAGCCTTATGATTGAGGTAATGGTACAATGATTTTCTTATTTAGAGTTTTTGTCTTGTTTATAGTCCAAATATTTAAAAATTCTTTAATTAAGAAGCATTTGCTTGAGAAGCAAAAAAAAAAAAAATCTTATTTTCAGAAATAATGTCAAAATTAAAAGTGAATTTATGAATCCAATATGTAAAATAAAGTATAAAAATATGTATAATAACATCTAAAATAATCTTACTTCGAAGTGAATTTTGGTTTGTCCCTTTGGCCAATTATTTAGTTAGTTATAAGTGGAAAACTCACTTAACTTTGACATATTATTTCTGAAAACATGAAAAAAAAATTTATATATATATATATCTATATATAGATATATCTATAAATATATATATATATATATATATAAATATATATATATATATATATATATATATATATATATATATATTTTTTTTTTTTTTTTTTGTCTAGAAAACTTTCATACTATTTTTGTTTCCACTATGGATATCAATAGCTGTTTTCTTTTCAACATTCTTTCAAATATCTTGTTTTGTGCTCATATTCAAATTCATAAACATTCGAATATGCTTGTGTGAGGAAATGTTCATTTTTGAGTGAACTATCCCTTTAAATCTATACAAGTCACATCAGATTCAGTCACTGTGTCCACACACACCTGAGCTCCTGCTGAGTGGCTGTGGTGTCCAGTGTGTCCTCCAGCTCTGATTTGAGAGCTTCAAGCTCCTCTCCCAAGTCTCTTTTGGTCTTTTCAGCCTTGTTCCGCGCAGCCCGCTCTGACTCCAGGTCCTCTTGAAGATCCGAGATGTGTCCCTCCAGCTCCCTGATCTTCTTCAGAGCATTGTTTTTCTGACCTGTCTCATCCTCCAGTCTAGTGTAAATGCAAGATGGAATAAACTGTAGTTACTGAAGTTGTCTATGACAGGAAAGTACACAAAAGTTCAACCAAAATGAAGATGTTTTGAAAAATGTTGAAATCTGTAACCATTGACTTCCATAGTATTTGTTTTTCCTACTATGGATGTTAATATTTAAAGGTTTCCAACATTTAAAAAATATCTTCTTTTGTTTTTAAAAGAAAAAAGAACTCATATGAGGGTAAGTAAATGGCCATTAATTGTTTGACGAACGATTAACTTAACATAGTTAACATAGTATTTGTTTTTCCTACTATGGATGTCAATGGTTACAGGTTTTTAACATTTTTCAAAATATTTTCTTCTGTGCTCAAAAAAAAAAAGAAAAAAAAAACTATCCATTTGAGGGTAAGTAAATGGTGATTAATTTTTTGGGTGAACCATTGACTTCCATAGTATTTGTTTTTTCTACTATAGATGTCAATAGTTACAGGTTTTCAACATTTTTCAAAATATCTTCTTTTGTGCTCAACAACTACAACAACAACAAAAAGTATCCATTTGAGAGTAAGTAAATGGTGATTCATTTATCATTTTTTGGGTGAACCATTAACTACCATAGTATTTGTTTTTCCTACTATGGATGTCAATGGTTACAGGTTTCCAACATTTTTCAAAATATCTTCTTTTGTGTTCAACAGAAAAAGGAAACACATTTGAAAGTAAATAAATGGTGATTAATTTTTTTATCTTTGGGTGAACTGTTGACTACCATAGTATTTGTTTTTCCCACTATGGACGTCAATGGCTACAGGTTTCCAACATTTTTCAAAATATCTTCTTTTGTGTTCAACAGAAAAAGGGAATTCTTTTAAGGGGAAGTAAATGGTGATTAATTTATCATTTTTGGGGGAACTATTGACAACCATAGTATTTGTTTTTCCTACTATGGATGTCAATGGATACAGGTTTCCAACATTTTTCAAAATATCCTCTTTTGTGTTCAACAGAAAAAGGAAACTCATTTGAGGGTAAGTAAATGGTGATTAATTTTTCAATTTCGGGTGAACCATTGACTTCCATAGCATTTGTTTTTCCTAATATGCAAGTCAGAGGTTACAGGTTTCTAACATTTTTCAAAATATCTTCTTTTTGTGTTCAACAACAACTAAAAAACTTAACCAATTGAGGGTAAGTAAACGGCTTTTCATTTTTCATTTTTGAGTGAACTGTCCCTTTAATATCCCAGATGTTATATTAATTAAAAAATAATTGTGTGTACCGCGCCAATGCAGCCTGTAGCTCCTCCTCTTTCTTAGCCAGCTGGGCTTTCAGATCTGCAATCTGAGCTTGAAGGTCAGCGATCTGCTCCTGGAGGTCATTGGATTCCGCCTCCAACTTCCTCTTGGCTTTATCCAACTCCTGTCGTGTCTTCTCCTCTTTTTTCAAGCGCACTATAGATTGCAATAAATATTATATTCAAAAATTTTTTGTGATAATTAGACATCAATATAAAGACAATCATTGCAATTATGAATGAAAAGTGAATAACAGACAAACCCTCCAGTTCTGAGATCATTGACTCGTGCTTGTTCTTCAGCTTTGTGAGGTTTTTGGATTTTTCTTCTTCTTCTGCTAGGTTTGAGCTAAAATCTGCTATCCTTTCTTCTAGAATCTTCCTCTCCTGCAAACAGAGTTCTGAAGATTGAGCACACATAAAATTCCCCCGCTACCACAATATGGCATCCAAAGAAAGAAAAACGGAAGCCAAACCTTCTGCAGTTTGTTGTTTTGGTCGTCCATTATCAGGATATCATCCTCTAGCTTTTTGATCTTTGCATCACAGGTGACCTTCTCCAGCTGCAGCTTCTGACGAGCGTCCTCTTCCTCCTCAAGATGCTCCTCAAGATCCTTGCAACATTAATTCAGAAACAAGAGAGAGAAATATGAATGCACATTTCGGCAGGTAAAGGCAGCATTATTAGATTTTCTTGTAAGTGAAGAAAAATAAAATGATGTACCTAAATTCAATATAAAAATGTGACTTGACTATGTTTTAGGTAGAGACCAAACAATACTAAGAACTTGTAAACAATATAAACACGCAATTTTATGTGCTGTGTTTAGGTGTATAGCTTCACCAAACTTTAAAATACCGTAATTGATCAGCTAGATTTAGCAGACCCTGAGATAATATTCAAAGAGTTCCATTTGTTGTTGCTTAAAGGGATAGTTCACCCAAGAATGAAAATTCTGGCAACATTTACTCATAGTAGGAAAAGCGAGTACTATGGAAGTCAATGGTTACAGATTTTCTGCATTCCACATTTATTCACCATTCAAGTTTCAAACCTTTATGAGTTTTTTTTTACTGGTTAAACACAAAAGAAGATATTTTGAAGAAAGCGGAATTTTGTAACCACTGACTTCCATATTATTAGCTTTTCCTAAAAAGGAAGTGAATGGTTACAGGTTTTAAACTTTTTTTTTTTCTTTACAAAATACTTTATTTTGTGTTCAACAGATAAAAATAATCATTAAGATTTGGAACCATTTAAAGGAGAGAAAATAGTGAGTAAATAATTAGTTTTGGGTCAACTATCTTTTAAACTAAAGCAATAGGATGTCCTGAGTCCAGTCAAGTTTTGGTGGCAATGTGGCTATGGTATTCTGCATCTAATTTGATTGGCTCATGAATCTGAGTGTACCAATGCCACACCACATAATCTGGCCTCTGGTTTACAGATAATTAAAGACCTTATTAGGAGATAGTTCAACCAAAAAAGAAAATTATGTAATCGTTTATTTATCCTCAAATTACTCATAGTAGGAAATACAAATACTATGGGAGTCAATGGTTACAGGTTTCTAACATTTCTCAATAACTCCCCTTTTGTGTTCAACAGAACAAAAAAAAAAAAAAAAAACTCAAGCTGATATAAAACAAGTACAGGGTAAGTAAATAATAACAAAATATTTATTTTGATCCCAAAAAAAAACAATGAACATTTTGTGTTATAAGAGCTAGGGACATATTTTCATTTCTTTTGAATGTGATTCTGAAATTTATTTCACATGAAAATAGCATAATCCTTGAAGTAAAAAATAAAAAAATAAAAAAAGACACTTGCTATAACATAGTCAATGTGACTGACCGTTGACACAAAACATTATAAATTGTTAGGTAAACTGCTACTTGTGGCAAGAAAATGCATCCTTTTAAGATGGACTTTAGGACTTTTTTGGACTGTCAGATGTTCAGGGGGAATAGTCTTGTTTTTGTTTAAATTTTCTATTTATTCAAATGACATGTATTCAGTATGAGGGTTTACTGTTGGAGATATAAAAGGTTTTTTCTGTGTGCTTTTCCAGAGGTTGTGACTGTTCAATTATGTGACTATTTAGTCACCAATATTAGTATTTATACGGTAGATTGTATAACTAATTCTTTTTTATTTATATAACCCCCCCAACCACTCTTCAGGCTCTATCATACACCCAATGCAATAAGGCACAAGACGTGTTTCCACGACGTGTTGCTACTTTCGGACCAATGCAAGCCTAATTTTCCAGCTTTCTGCCATATTGTTTAAATAGGAAATGCATTTGCGCCACTTTGTGGACTCATGGGTGTTTAGGTCTAGAAAAGAGACGTGTTAAGGCACATTGTTGGCGCGTTGCTATTTTGAGGGACTAAAATAGCCTGTGTAATAGACCAGCTGAAAGCAGGTCTAAAGTCCAGCGCAGAGTGCATTAGTTGTGCGCCTCATTTACACATGGCTTAAAACATGCAGGATGTACAGCAATACATAAACATATTTACAAATGAAAAAATATTAAAGGATTAAAATGTTAAAAAATTATTATTTACTACATAAATATAAAAAAACACTGCCTCCATTCCTTCTTCATCTCAGGAGGCTTTTTTTTAGTTTATTCATGACAATTTGCTTTGGTATAATGTTATTATTATTTGTAGTAGTATTTATTAAATGCATATTTATATTTGTTTTATTAAAAACAAGCTTAGATTTGCCCACCTGTCTGGTTTTGGACCATATGTGGTACAGCATGTGTATTTTGAACACACTTCGTTGTTACTGTTCATTTATTCGTTTGCTTGTAATTAGAAATGAATTTAGAAATAGTTTTGAAACAAATCTTTGTGCTTAAAAAACTAAATTAATTATGTAGGCTAATGTATGTCTATGCGTACAACACGTTTCCTTATCCACGAAAGAGAGAAAGTGAAATTAAAGGCCGATTGGAGGAGGCTCATTCTCTCATTCTTGCGCTGCAGATGGTATATTCAACTGTTTACTCTCTAGTTAAGCATTTAGTTTTACCACTTACAAAGTCAGCCATGTAAATAGCAAATGTGCCATGGCGTGACGCAACTAACTCTTAAAGGGAATGGGAGAAGAGATTCTGATTGGTTTATTCTCAAAACACACCCATAACTCATTAAGAAAATAAGCACAACCCAGTTAGACCATGCGCCGCGGCGCAAAGCATATTTTCTGTCCTTAAAATAGCAAAAGTGGATTCAGATATGCCCTTTATGCTTTTGCGCCCTGCGCTTTAGACTTTGTGCCTAGATCATTAAAATAGAGCCCTTTATATTTTTCTTTATTTATTTTGCATTATCATTATTTTCTTCTTCAAATGTATATTTATTTACCTAATTGTACATTGACTCGTTCATTTATTTGGACTGTCACAATTTATTTAAAGTCACTTCTAATTTACTGTATATTTGAATGTAGATTATATATTTGTCCTGATTATTTTAAATAAACATGTCGCAAAAACAACCCGAAACTATGAACATACTTTAATCTGTTCGTGCATTTTCTTCTTTTCCATTTGCAGGGCTGCGCCGCGATCCTCTTCTTCCTCCAACCTGGCCTCCATCTCATGTAAGATCTCCTCCAGTTCCTGTTTCTTGCTTGCCAACCGTACTCTCATCTCCTCTGCCTCCGCATAGAGCTCCGTCTCGGCCTGCAGCTTCTCCTGGAGCTGGTTCCTTTCATCCATAAGCTAAAAAATGGTTCATGATTAGTATACAATTGAATACATGAGGGCGATGTTAGGAGCTCCTCATACCTGTGTGTGCTTCAGTGCAATGTCTTTTAGCTCGATTTCAAACTTCTGTGCAGATTCTTTGGCCTTCTGGAGCTCCTCCTCTTTCAGGCTCATCTCCTCCTCTTGGCGCGTGACCTGCAGAAGAGGCTTTACCTGTGGCAATAGATGGAAAGGTGTTTAGATATTTCAAATCTGTTTAAGAGGGCGGGACAAGTTAAATACTAGAGAGCATTTAATTGGTCAAGATTAAATGAGAAACTGAAGTATGAGGTGACGCAACAATAAGCGTTGATGGATTTAGGCAGAAGTGATAAACGTTAAGCTTTACATGTTTATATCAGTTTTATATTTCATATTGTGAATTTTGTCATTGTTGTGGTGCACACTAGCTTATAGATATCCTAAAAACTAACAATACTGATGCTAACATCTAAAAAAACTTTTATTTAATTTCAAGTAATCTTAAAGTTACATAAATTATTACACAGTTTTCATCTTGACAGCAAATTTTGATTCAGTTTTAGTAATATTTTAGGATTTTTTGTATTCATTGAAAGTGAAAGTAAGAGCGAGTTGTGGCGAGCTGATGCTATTAGTTTAGAAGTGTATTGAGTGCTATCCAATTTACCACTGATTAATACCACAGGCGTATTATTTAACAGCAAATCATAGTTTTAGTCTAGTTTCAGTTGACTACATTTAATGAGATTTTAGTCGACTAAATCTATTCTAGATTTAGCTGGCTAAAATCCAACCACTTCAGTTAAATCATAACGTAATATGCATAAGTCTAAAATTCCCAGGCACATTATATAGAACACACATGAATGAATATAGAAAACATGAATGATATTAATATTTTAACCCAGATTGGCCCAGATTTAACAGTTGTGGTGTAACATTAGGCCTACATTGCAAAAAAAATTTTTCTTTCTTAGATGTTTTGTCTTATTTCTAGTCCAAATATCAAAAAATTCCTAAATAAAGAAACATTTTCTAGACAAGCAAAAAATATAGCCTTGCTTTCAGAAATAACGAGTATTTACTTTAAACAATTTTAATCTAATTTAATTTTGCTTACCCCATTGGCAGATTGTTTTGCTTGTTTTAAGCAATAACTCACTTAATTTAGACTCATTATTTCTTGAAAACGAGAATATCTTTTGTCCTGGTTGATGATAAACAAAGAGAATTATGTAGATTTTAAAATGGAAACAAAATCTTCTTTAGGGGATTGATTAGATTGCAGTTTTAAGACCTCTGAAACTCTGAAACACGAGGCCTTTTTTATATTACAGAATTTAAGACTTTAAAATGAATTTAGAGATCCGCGGACACCCTGTTAAAGTCTCACCTTAGTGAAGAGTCTCCACCACTGCCAGTTCCTGAGTTTCAGATAAGCAGCGCAGTTCCTCTGGATCACCTTCATGGCTGTTAGCTGTTGCTGCCTCTTGGCAAAGGCCCTACGCGTGGTTTTAAATGAATGAGATTAATTAAAATTACACTTTGCTATCATAAAAAGGATTCTGTATTAATAAACTCTACCCACTTTCTGGCTAGGAATCCCCTGGCCTGTGACTGGAAGGCAATGATGATGACTGTGATCTTAAGGTCTCGCTCCTCTTCAAGCTGAGCCAGGACTCCAGTGCGGAAGAAGATTTTGCTCTGACCAATTCGGTACAGGTTTGGATCAATGTCCAGGTGCTTAATCTACGGAGAGTTGAGTAAAAGGACGACATATTTACATTACAACAGTCAGATGATTTTTTTGATGATTTTCTTTATCAAGGGTTCATTAGATAATGTCTTACCATTAGACAGCAGGCCTGCTTGCCATCCATGAAGCCTTTTGGAATAGCATTCGCTGCCAGGATCTCATATCTGTATGTCAATATGTAAATGCAAAAAAGTTTTTAACCTTACTATTGCATAACACCATGCAATATTTTGTATTTGTGCAATGTGAGCACTATACAAATACTGTGTGTGTGTATATATACTGTGTGTGTGTGTGTGTGTGTGTGTGTGTGTGTGTGTGTGTGTGTGTGTGTATATATATATATATATATATATATATATATATATATATATATATATATATATATATATAATCAAGGCCAAAACTATTCATACCCCTGGCAAATTCTTATTTAAAGTTACTTTTATTCAAACCAAGTTTTTTTTTTTGGACACAGAATTCTCCTGAAAAAGAATAAGACGATATAAAAGAGGCATCCTTGTGGAAAAAATATAAATTTCCCAGCTTTTATTTACATTTGAAAAAGTAGGATGTCCAAAATGATTGCAAATTGTCACCGTCTATAGAAAAATCCAAAGTTCCATTCCAAATAGTCCAAGCTTTTCTTAAGCATCCTAGCTACCCTGAGTCATTGGGAACAGCTGCTTCAATCAATTCAATTCAGCTTTATTTGTATAGCGCTCTTACAATGTAGATTGTGTCAAAGCAGCTTCACATAAATGGCCATAGTAATTGGAACAGAGTAGTTCAGTTTTTAGTGTTTAAGTTCAGTTCAGTTTAGCTCAGTTCAGTATGGTTTAAAATCATTACTGAGAGTCCAAACACTGAAGAGCAAATTAATCGATGTGTAGCTCAACCGATCCCAAACCATGCAAGCTAGAGGCGACAGCAGAGAGGGAAAAAAAAACTTCACAGAGGCGAGTGAAGAAAAAAAACCTTGAGAGAAACCAGACTCAGTTGGGCACGACCATTTCAAATCCACAAGTAAATAACAGAAGCTGTTGGTTTGTGGACAGTCATATCTAAGACATAGGAGCTTAGTGAGGACCTGCAGCTGCGCATTGTGGCAGCTCATGAGAAGGGCCAGACAGAATCTGCGGACGTTTTTTGCTATTTCTGCGGAGAATTTTGGTAAAAATCTGCAGATTTCTGCGGAATTATTTTAGGAGTATCCAGCGAAGTATCATAACGTACACCTTAATATATTAAATATAAAGTGATAAATTACTGAATAAAAACTGAATAAATTCAGATTTACACATTTACTCAAGTAAATAAACAGAATGGGCAGAAAGTCTGCAGAAATCTGCAGAAAATCTGCGGAATTCTGCGCGTGCAGATTCCGTGTGGGTCTACTCATGAGTCAGGAAAGTGGTATAAGACCATATCTAAATCTAAATCCAGGGGTATCAATAATTTCAGGCTATATACAGTTAGATGAAGCCAATAAGATAAATAAATCTCACTAAATGACCAACTCAATACAGTTACCCACCGCTGTCGGAACTCCTGGAAGACAATTCTGTTTGGAAATCCTTGGCGGCAGATGCGAATGCCCTCTAGCACACCATTACATCTCAACTGCTCTAGCACCAGGTGGGCATCCAGCTTCCCTGCCTGAAGGCCAAAAAAAAAACATCGATATAACAATTAAATAACTAAATGCCCAAACAGAATTTGTACCACCACTTTTGGTATCTAATACGATGGCAATATACCCGTTTCTCATGGTTGGGGATAATACAGCGGACAAAGTTTGGCTGTGTGTTGTGCAGTGTGGTCATCAGCTTGGCCAGGGACTCTTTGTAAAGTTGGCCCACAGTACGGAACATGCCCTTCTTGGTCTTAGAGGCACTAGGTGCAAGGCTGTCTGACATCTTAGCAATGGTTTCCAATCCAACCACACGATCAGCTGTGAAAAAACGAATGGAGATCTTTAGCCTTTATTCTCAGTGACTAATCAAAACAAAAAAAAAACTGTAAATCATGTTTTTGTGTGACACCAATTACGAACAAACATTCAGTGTCGGCAGGGCAGCTTTGTTTTTAGACAGTGTAATAAAAGAGAGAATGTAATACTGACCATCTTTCCACAGATCTTGCACAAACGGATTGGAGGAATTATTCAGCAGCGCTGTAACGTTGTCATTTAGAGGGTCCATGTTTTTGGTCAACCATGCTACGGCATTGTAATCCACCTAATTCAGAAAGGGTAGAAAATACACTAAGAATTCACTTTGCATTGCACTCCCTCTGATCTCATCATATGGAAAGACTTTCAAGTTCCATGAAGTTCCAGACAGCATCAGTAAAAACTTCCTACTTTGTTCTCATAAATTCACAGGGGATATGTTTTCAAACATGGCACAGTCGACATTGGACTTTCAGAAATACTGTGTTGGCTTTACTAGACTTGTCAGTGATGTCACACTATTTACTCAGTATTTAAGTGTTTTTTACCTAAATTATAGCATCAATGAAGAATTTAGGCTGTAAAACATATATGCAGAAGTGTACATTGGTGGCTGCACAACTGTCCTTTCCTAATTTGGGACTAATCTCATGACCAAAGCATTAAATATGTTTAAATTTGCAAAACTGTTAGCCAATCATACCTATGGGCATTTACTTTAAGTATAAAATCCACTGTCTAAATAGGACAGAAAATAACCTATTCATTTTAAAATATGATGTAAATTTAGATCTCGATACAACAGAACAGTATAAAAAAAGTGCAGTTTGATACATTCAATTAAATGCAGATGAAGGCTGAGAGAGACTTATTTTCACATCTGTTCATGAAGTCAGAACTCACCCGTCCAGCATAATGTTGCACAGAGAATTCAGTTTTGTCTTTCAGTTGCTTAGGTTTTGCAAACTTTGTATGATTAGCATGAGTGTTACAAAGTTTCTCCACAAAGGACACGTCTGTTGCCTTCGGAAACCAACATTCTTCATCCAGCAAAGCCAAGATGCCTGGAGGATTGTTCTGTGAGGGAGTTTCAGTAAAAGTGAGTGACATTACATACTGTAAACACAACACATAATCACTTACACCTAATGTGACGCTGCAGCAAAAAGCATGTCTGTTAGCGTTCATGACAAATGCATTGAACTAAATCTGAGAACAAGAAATCTGCAAATCTACACATAAAATGTACCGGTCTTTCAATAAGCTCAATGCAAGGTTGTAAATCCAGCCCAAAGTCGATAAAGTTCCATTCGATGCCTTCCCGCTGATACTCCTCCTGCTCCAAGATGAACATGGTGTGGTTAAAGAGCTGCTGAAGCTTCTCATTGGTGTAGTTGATGCAGAGCTGCTCGAAGGAATTGTTCTGAAGGAGAAACATGATGTATGTCATTTTGTGTTTTTTTAAACCTACATTTCAAGAGTTCACACTTAGCTGATGATTTATAAAAGCTTGTTTGGCATGCTGTCCCGGGAGAGAGCCCCGAGCTCAAGGACTCCTCGAGCCCGGAGCTTCCTCCCGTTTGGCAGAGTGAGAGGGGAGCCTGAAAACTCTCAGAACTCCCCTGCTGTGGTAGCTAAGGGAACACGAGGGGTTAGATAAATGCTTGGTTGTTATGTATGTTGAATGTCTTTGGAGGGTGGGAGGAAACCGGAAAACCCACCCGGACACGGGGAGAACATGCAAACTCCTCACAGAAACACCCACCGGTCCTGTGGAACCAGGGCCGGCAGTGTTCTTGCTGTGGGCCGTCGTGTCGCCCAGTCAGAGGTAAAGGAGGAGAAAAGGGGAGGAGCGGGGTTTCTTCCAAACGAAGATAAAATGGATTGAAAACTGTGGTTATTTATAGTAGCTTAGAGCTCGTATGATTGGAAGATATTGATTAGCAAATGCGAGACCGGCCGTGATAAATCCTAAGCACGTGATCCTCTCGAAATAAGTTTATGAATAAACTTCACTTAATTACTTTCTTAATTTGTTTTTCCAAACCTCAAATATCTCAAAGCCAGCGATGTCCAAGATCCCCAGGAAAGATGCACCCTGGCGTTTCGTCTTGTCTAACGCTTTGTTGACTCTTAGAAGGATCCAACGAAACAAGCGTTCGTACATAGCTTTAGCTAAAGCTTCAATGGCAAAATCAGCCTGTAATGGGAGATAGGGTATTAATAATATTGTACATCAAAACTCTGTTTCACAACATTACAGCACGACTAGGCACTTTCTTCACCTGTTCTTTGGTTTGGGCCTTTTGCACAACCTCACGACCCACTTTAATACGTGGTGTCAGAATGGCTCTTGTGAAGTCTGTCACATTGATGCCTTGAAGATGGCAAACTTTCTGTGCAGCTGAAAATCAGATACACATTAACACGTTATTTTGGTCTGCAGAGTTGATTTACATTCATCTGAGAAGTCTATAACTTTGCATTGTCTGACCTGTGTTGTCTGGCATGGTAGCTTGTTCTTGGTTCCTCTCTTTCTTGAACTCAATGTTACCCAACTGCAGCACAGTTGAAACTACTTTGAGGACATCTAACAAAAAACAAAACATTTATCAGAATTGATTATCTTTTAAAAGACTGCAATATTTGAAACGTACCAAGATGATAACCAAATTAAGGCAGTAGCCATGAAAAAGGTCCGACTTGAGCAATATTTTGAGTAGTTTGTTTGGCTTTCTATCATAGCGGTAAAATATGCATTTGAGCAAAACTCTGACAGGGAGTTGGCTGATGCATTATGAATGCTGATGTTGTTATGAAATAACTTGTCATGAATTGGTGTTCTATGTGATGAAGACGTATGCATTATTTTGGCACAAAAAAATATTTATTATTAGCCCCTTTCACACATACAGACCTTTTGCCGGCAATTTTCCGGAAAGGTTGTATGTGTGAATAGGTCCTTTTTGAAAATACCGGTAAATTCGTTCTGGCTATTTTCCGGAAAGAGAAGTTGTAACATTACCGGCAATTTGCCGGAATGCTGCGCTGTGTGAATGCAGAAGGAAGATTGCCGAAACAAGCGCGTGCACGTCTAGAACGTGCTGACGTGAGACGTCTGCTTTAGCCAATCACAACAGTCAGACGCATTTACGTCTGCGCGGTTTGTGAAGATAAAAGCCTTTGAATATTTTTCCAGACGCATTTAGCTGCTAGAAGTTAGTCAGATCACGTTTATATGTTCTTCTTAATGCCAACTGTGTAAATAATCATCGATGAGATGCTTATGATAAGCCGTTGTTTGTTTACCTTCAAGCTTTGCGTGCGCCTATGAGCGCCGCACATGCACATATTATGAACATCTCGACATGCGAAAGTGATCCTGTGAAAGTTGTTCACAATATTGATCATCCACAGAGTTTGTAATTTAGTCAAATGTTTACAAATACAAGCGCAGCCGTTTAAAGCTCATTTGTGGTGAATGATGTCAGAATTTACCGGTATTTTGTAATGGATGTGTGAATGCTCTTTTCCGGAAAATTTCCGTAACGTCCTCGCCTGTGTGAACAGCGCTTTTTTGAATATACCGGTAAAGTCGTTCCGGAAATTTCCCAGAAATTTACCGGTATCACTGTGTGAAAGGGGCTATTGTTAGATTCTTAGTAGAACGGGCAGTTATCAATCTGTTAACTCCATTTACTGTATTTTGCACTAAAATTAGCCCTTGTAAAATTGCATTGTTTTTGCTAGGGCTGTGCAATTAGTCGAAGTTAAGTTTCGATTTCGGTTTTGGCTTCTAACGATTACGAAAAGAACATTAATCGAGATAAAACGATTATCGCATCATATACCGCCCCCTTTCCAGTTGTACACATTTGTTGCTCTCCAAAGCTCAGTTTCATGTGAAAATGACTAAAAGCATGTCCTGTAATGTAATGTTTGCAGCACGGGATGCGCATCATTCATTGATGTACATTCAAATCATTCATGTTTTTAAAAGCGCAAAAGAGCGCATGCTGTTGTTTGTGTGTGCGCTCAGCCTCAGAGTCGAGCAGAGCACGCACATCATAAGTCATCTTAATGTGTTTTAAACTCAGTGTTTAGTGATTATTCATATTAATCCTCATTTGTGTAATAAACAAACGAGTTGAGAATCAAAAGACATGTGAAACAGAAACCTTTAATCAGAACCGCACTGCTCTTAAAGTGACAGCGCGCAACTATTCCTGCTGCAACTGTTTTTATCAGTGATCAAACGACAAAAGGAGAAAATCCCTCACTGCTCTTGACTTTTGTAGCTAAAGCTTTTCCTGACATGGAAGGTGCTTAAAGCACAGTTTGTTTCATATTTTTATTCTACTGTATTTATTTCCCTTTGCTTATTTACAGGGAGGAAAATAACTGTATATTTACAGTTGAAGTCATAACTATTAGCCCTCCTGAATTATTAGTGATCCTTTCCCCCGAATATCTGTTTAACGGAAAGATTTTTTTTCAACCAATTTCTAAACATGATAGTTTTAATAACTGATTTATTTTATCTATTCCATGTTAGTACATACTATTTTACTAGGTATTTTTCAAAGCACAAGTATTCAGATTAAAGTGTGATTCAAAGGCTTAACTGGGGTAATTAGGCAAGCCATTGTACAATAGTAATTTCTTTTGCAAACAATCAACCATATATTGCTTAAGGGGGCTAATAATTTGACCTTAAAATAGGTTTCAAGATATTTGAACCTGCTTTTTATTTTAGCCAAAATAAAACAAATAAGAGTTTATCCAGTAGAAAAAAAAATATTATAGGAAATACTGTATCTGAAATAAATATTTCCCAAATGATGTTTATCTGAATCAGATAAACATCATTTGGGAAATATTTATAAAAAAAATTAAAAAATAAATAAATTCACAGGAGGGCTAATAATTTTGACTTCAACTGTATATTGTTTTGAATAATCATGATTACAATTATTACCAAAATAATCGGGATAATGATTTTTACCATAATCAAGCATCCCTAGTTTTTGTAATGCATCCCGTGTATATTTATTTCCTGCAAATAAATTGCAAATTGTGGCATGTTGCAAAACATTTGCATCTTGAGTTTTATTGATGACATCACTAGCGACTAGTTGACGTCAATTTAAATTTAACAACATAACAGTTGACTTCAAAATTTCTAAAGTTGTTCAGCCCCTAAAATGTGCATATATATGCATGTGTTAAACTAAGAAAAGATACAGTTACACAGACTTTATGCCTTTTTGGGCTGGTATTAATAAATGTATAATCTGTATATCCTGCATTTTGCATATATATTTGCTATGAAGGGATCCGCAGTCATGCATGCAGCACAAAACTGTTTACTATTTCTTAAAGCCTGTCCCAGTACCACCCTTATTGTTTAGCCATGCCTGGGTATATCCTGGTTTTCATTCTATGGCACTTTTCATTTTAAAGCTCATTTGCTGGTTCTTATGTCTCTTTATTAACTAGACACTGTTGCAATTATTACCTGCTCTTTCCTCAACACTGAAGCCCATGATCTCCATGGCCTCCATAGTTTCATCATACATCTCATCATCCTGGTTGCCTGGAATCTGGACATGGCCAGCCGAGAGGAAACGGTAGTTGTTGAAGTTTTCCAGCAAAAGCTCCTCTGACAATTTAGAATAAAGATCACATGAATAATCCTCTACAAGAACATTTTCAAAACATTGTTAGTCTCAGTCTGCCTATCATTAGGTAAAGATAATGCTGCAAAATTGTATCCATATGTCACATCTAGAATGCATTAGTGTACACCAGGTTTTTTCCCCCAGATAATTTCCCCATAGAGATTTCAATAAGTGAGAGCATTATAAGGCCCACGATCCAAGAACACCAGCAACAAGGAACACAGAAAAAGAAATAAAATAAAATAAAACCAAGATACAAGACTGTGTACTTGACAGCTTTAATGATGGAAACAACTGTAATGATTATTGACACCATTAGATAAAAAAAAAAAGATGTAGAAATATAAAACTGTCAAAATCATATCTTTAAAGTTATTACAAAATATATACAAATTTGAAAGTATTTTGAGAGTGCAAGGAGATTATTCAATTTTAAAATTACATAATCGATTAAATAATTTATCTGAGTGGATGGAGCTAAAGAACATGTAATGTGCCATACTGATTGGTGGCATTTTCTGTAAAGCATCATGGGTAATGTAGTTTTTCTGCATTATTTCTACAGTTAAATATAATAGATTTAAAAGTTGAACTAATAGCAAGAAATGGGTTTGATGTGAAAATAAATTGAATTATAACTTCAAGGGCCCGACTGTTTTTCTGTATTGAGGTGTTTTTACCTACCACGTAGTTTGTCCTTTGTTCCTGCCACCATGTAGTAAAAGATGTGGAAAGCTCTTTCTGTTTTCGCCTGTCTGATACAGCGAGATTTCTCCAACAGATCTAAAATGGTTGAGAAATTAAGGCAAAACTCTATTATGCTTGAATCTTTGAATATATGAATATCTGAACCTGCTTAATATGTGTTTTATGTTCATTCTTAAAGGATACAGGTCTCGATGTTGGCTCCAACTATGAAACCTGTCACATCAAAGTTAATGCGGATAAATTTGCCCTGTAAAGAAAAGATTTAAAATGATGAATTCGTTCAAAACTTGGTGCTCATTAATCCATCTGCTATCATATAGCATTTGCAAACTTACGAATCGGGAAGAGTTATCGTTCTTGATGGTCTTGGCATTACCGAAGGCCTCTAGAATGGGATTGGCCTGCAGTAGTTGCTTTTCCAGCTCACCCTACAGCAGCAAGGTTAAAAAGTAATTAAAGAATCATTTCATAGAAAAAAAGGCAAGGAGGTAAAGGTGAAGAGGTCATGCCAGAAGATTGAAATACATGGAAAACTCTCCTTTAAAGTACACAAAACAATTTTAAATTGCTTTAAAAGAAGTTAAACAGCTGAATTTAACCTTTTTTGAATCCATTAAGCCGATCTCCAGGTCCTGCGGGAGTACTTTAGCTTAGCTTAGCATAAGTCATTGAATGGGATTAGACCATTAGCATTTCAATTAAAAAATTTGATTATTTATTTATTTATTTATTTATTTAAATAGGAAAATTATCAAAACTCTTTTTATGATTTTTTTAACAAAACGCTAATGGTCTAATCTAATTCAATGATTTATGCTAAGCTAAGCTAAAAGTGATCCTACCAGACCCAGAGAGTCAGCTGAATGTATTAGAAATTGAAAAAGTAAACTTTTAACTTCATAAGTGGCTTGTAAAATGAGCCTATTTAAAAAAAAAAAAGAAAAAAAAAGTGGAGTGTTTCTTTAATTCTATACATTTTTATGCTTGGCAAGCTAAAATAGCCAAAGTTCAGGTGCAAATGATCACTGCTGAAGTTGCTTTAAAGACCCAAAGCGATTCTTAAAATGCAAGTATACCTTCAACGGTGCAAAGAAATTGGGTCATGTCAATTTAGATGGGCATAATCCCCTCAGATCAAAAGTGTGCTGTTCTATTTGCTGCCAAGTCTCAAGCAATGAGAAGCCCTGCCAAGCATGTCCAGCTCAAGGATATCAAGAGGAGCAATTGAGGAATGTGAAAAGAGCATGTATTAAAGGGCTTCATGAAACGGATCTCAATTATTGATCTTTAAACCAGATAAAAGGTGAAACACAGGCTTCTTAAGGGGAATAATGCTGCCTTTGTCATTGACCTTATAATTAGATTCTAGACTCAATCAAGGTACTTTACTTTCTCACCGAGCATAAAAAAGACAACATCTAGAAAAAGAAGATATCTACCAGAGACAGTTTTCTGCTGAGAAGGAAAGAAGATCGCTGATAGCTTCAGACAGGGACATAGAAAGATAAAGTAAACTAGAAAAAAAGGAGAAAAGGGGGCATTTAGAATGATGGAGGTGGACAGATAGTTGACAGAGAGCTTGTAGGGAAGAAAGAGGACAGGGTGAAAGCCGAATAAACATTTATAAAGCACTTGGCTGAATTGGACAGGTTCTCTCAGTGGTTTCGGGCCAGAGAAAATTACTGTAGCTACCAGATGACAGCTTTATTGGTCCAGAGAGCAGTTCACAGTATATGTGAGTGGAAGAGAAATGTGAAATTGTCGTGTTTTCTATTTTTAGTGTAATAGGTTGGTAACAGTTTACAATAAGTTTATATTAAATAATGTTAGTTAGTGCATTTGCTAACATGATCAAAACAATGAACATTGCATTTATTACAGTATTTGTTCATGTTAGTAAATGAAAATAAAGTTGTTCATTGTTAGCTCATGTTAACAAGCATATTTGGATGCATTAGTACATTTTTAATTGTTATTAATATATGCTGTACCAGTATTGTTAATGATGCAGACAGACCTCTTAAATCTAGTTATTCTCCCGATGACATCATTTTGTCCCCGGTACTGGGCACGCAGAGTTTAACTGGTTTATTCATGTTTATGTTACTAAATATATTAATAATGAAACACTTTTGTAAAGTGTGACCAATAAATGATGCCAAGATCACTCTGATTCTGACATATATTACATTGTAATAACCTATAGTGCAATAATATCTCCAGATTTCATGTTTTAATACATTTTAATAAACTAAAGGGGTTAGTTCACCTCAAAAGGAGCATTTGTAACCCTGGACCATAAAAGCATTGTCATGTTGCACTTGTCCATAGCCAGAAATACACTGCATTGATGAAACTTATGTTATTAACCTATTTTTTCTTTTATGTAAAAAAATATTTAAATTTTTAAGTAAAGTGTTGTTTTATGAAGATGTTTTATACATACTGTAAATATAAAAAAAACTCAAAAATTGACTGGTGATATTCGTTGTTAAGCACTTCATTTAGACAGGTTTAAAGACATTTTTCTCTCTCACACACACACACACTTGAAGGCAAAAGGATTATTATAATTAAAATGACTAATTATTGACGGTCATTATATAGTAGAAGCAACATTATAGCTCTGTGCCATACATTTTTCTGATTCTTTCAGTAAAAATGTCAAACCACAGATTTTAAACTTTGAAAAATCTTTTCGGATCCTCAAAAATTGCCTTAGATTATCAAATCACGATATCTAAAAATATTTTTCAAAATACTTACAACAAGAAGCATTTTCTAGGCAAGTAAAACTGGTCTTGTTTTCAGAAATGCCCAAATAAAGTGTTTTTTCCTTAAAACAAGCAAAATAATCTTGTTTTTGCTTTTTATTATTTTGCTTACGCCATTGGAAGATTATTTTGGTTATTTTATAATTTTGGCATATTATTCCTTAAAACAATACAATATATATTTTTTGCTTGTCTAGAAAATGCTTCTTGATTTAAGAATTTGCAGATATTTAGACTAGTAACACTGCAAAAAAAATCTAGGTAAAAAACAACATCTTTTTTGCTGCGTTTAGAGATCTGAATTGGGACACAGCTTAATAATCTCATTTACATTCAAATCGAACCATCTTTCACTCACATCATGATATTAAAATGACAAATCACAAAGTAAAACACTAACTGGGACGAATCTCAGAGTGACGTTCCAATGACCAGTGAGTTCAAGCAAAAAAAAAGAGCATAGGTTGTACTCATTTTAAGTAGTTTTTGTTTCTCTCTTGCTTACATACAATCAACCTTAAGCAAGTTTAACTGCAAGAGAAAGAAAAAATGTCAAACTTTCAAAGGACTACACTGTAAGGCTCATTCTGAAAACGCACTGCTGTATACATTTTTGAAGATTGTGAAATCAGTCACAGGAGGTATGTGTTTTTGCAGATTTTGTTTCGCGAATGCACTGAAGGGCGCTGTTTACGCTTTTTAAGATGTCAAATTTCTCTCGCGAGAGCCATTCACGAGTGTTGTTCCAGCAAAAATCTGCTGTCGACTGACTGATCGACTGACTGACCAATCGACTGACCCACCTTCTTCCTTGCCTAAACCCAGACAGGTGCACAGATAGGGCTCAACCTGTGCAGTGCATATGCCCTTTTTCTCTTGGAAAAAAAGAGCCCCTCAAAAATGAACGAAAGTGCCCCCCGGTCCCCCTCCACCCCCCGCTCTTCAGTTCGTGAACCCCAATCCCTCCCTTTCAGTTCGCTATAAACTATCCGACACCCCTGTTATTTAGTTTGTGATCACCCCTCTCTTTAGTTAGCAAACCACCGCCCCCCGTCTTCACTTGGTGATACTTCAGTTCGCGATCTCCTGCTCCCCTGCTTTTCAGTTCTATCAGCACATGCCCCTTAAAAAGTCTCTGCACAGTACTGCCTAAACCCAACTGGTGTTTTAAAAAGCACTGACTGACCCGTCCACCCACTTCCTTAAACTTAACCAACAGAATGATTTTTACCACGTTTTCAGATTTTACCACATTCTTACCCTTGTTTATTTTATTTTTTGGCTTTTTTTTTTGTCTTACTTTCTGGAACCGTTCCTCACCGGACTCGAACACAAAGCTGTCCATACGGAGGTAAGCGGTCAGCTGATAAGTACGAAAAGGAACGACGTCATATCGCCCCGTAGCTTTCGTTTTAAAGAAATGCAGCCATACGTACTTCTGTATACATAATTTGTGATCTCCAGAAATATAAACAGAGCTACGTTTTCAAAATGAGCCTGCTGAAAAAATATCTGTTAAGTAACAGTTTCCGTATTTTGTGTTTTCCATTTATTTACGGTTGTGAATTGCATTATGGGAGCTTGATCTCTGCTCTGTTGACTTGTGATGTTGAAAATTCAACTCTACAGTTTTCCTTTTACTGACATTTTAGTAGTTTAAAATAATATAATGCACAAGAAATAACATATAGAGAAATAAAACTGTAAAATAACTGAAAATGTACAGGCAGTTTATTACAAGGTTTTTGTAGTGTAATATGCAACACAAACCCAGACAATATATCACTTTAAACTATTAAAAACAACCCAGGCTCATTCTGGAAACGTAGTCCCGCGAACGTTTCTGGAGATCGTGAAATACGTCCCGGGAGGTACGTACTGTGTGTGCTTTTTTGCATCTCGAACGTTCACACCCGTGCTGTTCTCACGTAAATCCGCCGGAGGCTGCTGTCAAGTGACCGTCTTTCCGACTGACTGAATGATTGACTAGGCGACAGGCCAATCGGCAGACCCACCCTCCTCCTCCTCCTTTCCTAAACCCAACCGGTTTTACCAATTGACACGGCCGCCCACCCGCTTGTTTACCTCCCTAAACCCAAGCAACGATTTACAAAAGCCGTCCAGAAAAAGAAAAGCCCTCGTCTGATTTTGACCGCGTTTTCAGATTTCACAACATTCTCGCCCTGTTGTGAACTCGTTCGCTTTATTTTTTGCATTCAGTTTTTTTCTTACCTGATTTCTGGAACCGCTCTTCCCCAGACTCGAACCCAGTCGTCACGGTCGGCTCCCCTCTGAGTCTCCGCTCCACCGACATACACGACGAGCTAACTGGACAAACCGATTGCGGCGGGAAAGTCTTACATACGGAGTTGAGCTGTCAGCCGGCAGGCGCGAAGAGGAGCTTGTAGCGTTCACTTAAAAAATGAAATGCAGCCATACGTACCTCCGGCCACGTAAATCGCGGTCTCCAGAAATATCCGCGGGACTACGTTTTCAGAATGAGCTTGGGTTGTTTAAAAATGTTCACAAAAGTAATTTTTCCACCATTTTAAGGTTAAAAGTTGTCAGAAGAAAGATCAATGTCTCATAATGCGATTCAAAAGCACAAATAAACAGAGAAAAATAAAAACATGAATCACAAAATACAGAAAACTGCTAATTCACAAATATTTTTTATGTAAATTATTATCATATTATATAAAATTAAAAGGATATCAGAAGAAGTTTTTAGTAAATTTCAAAGTAGTGCATTCAGGTGTAACGAAACTACATTTTTCAGAACCAAACTATTATGGACATCCTTTTGAAGCTCATATGCATGGCAAGTTATGCATAAAAATGTCAGCTTACATAATGTGTGCAAATATTTTGGGGGGTTTTCTCGTGTATCGCGTTCATCAAACAATGAGGTAATGGTGTTTATATTTCTAATGCGCACACATATGAGCTTGACAGAGGATGCACATGAACCTGTGGCAGATTAATAGGTGATCAAGGAAGACGAGAAAGGTTATATCAATTCAGAAAACTATAACACTGGCATGCACACACACTGTGCTCAGACAGACCGTTTCAATGCCAGGCGTCTTGCTCTGGCAAAGAAAAAGTTAACCGCATCTCAGATGGGGGAATGGCACACGAGATCTATCTTGATATTTCTTTATTTTTCATGTAATCATTTTTAAGCAACACTGGGGCACTGAACAGTATCCTTATGGGTGGTTTTACTGTCATTTAAATTTAAAAGAAAGCTCCCTCCATGTAAGACTTGTCTAATGTCACTCTCAGTGAGAAATCCAAGCATGCAAATTCTCAAACCCACACAAGAAGGAATTTAGCACAATCCTTTTTTTTTTTTACTCACATAGGCAAACTGTTGTCCTGATTGTTGCTATTTGAGGAAATTCATTAAGGACATTGACATTAGATAAGGGTGAACTAAAAGCATTCTGTTGCAATCACAGGTTCTCTCCTTCAGCATCTGTACAAGTCTGAAATTGCCTTGAAATACAAATGGCTAAACAGCAAATAATCCAAGTAATATATGATCAATCTTGTGATAAATGGCACATATCAAACTTAATAGACTAAACAGAGTGCTCTTTTACAGTATGTTCACAATAGGGCTGGGCAATATAACAAAAATCTCATATCACAATACAAATCATGTACACACTACCTGACAAAATTCTTGTCACCTATCCAATTTTTAGAAACGACAAATAATATCTTGACTTCTAGTTGATCGTTTGGTATCAGAAGTGGTTTATATGAAAGGCAAAGGCCTCTAGATTATGCTTATTTTACCATTTTATCATCATGACTTTATTTTTTATTATTTAATTAGGACAGTAAGGTCTGATTTTGCTTAGACAAAAGTTGTGTCACATAATAGAAATAATGTACAGTGTAGAATATAAAGGCATGGTGCAGTGGAAGAATTAATATTGTGTATGACTCCCATGAGCTTAGAGCAGGGGTGTCAAACTCAATTCCTGGAGGGCCGAAGCCCTGCACAGTTTGGTTCCAACTCTGCTCCAACACACTTACCTGTGGGTTTCATACAAGCCTGAAGGACTCAATTAGTTTGATCAGGTGTGTTTAATTAGGGTTGGAACTAAACTGTGCAGAGCTGCGGCAGTTTTGGAACTGAGTTTGACACCTGTGGCTTAGAGGACTGCATCCATACATCTCTGCAATGACTCAAATCACTTAATGAAGTCATCTGAAATAGCAAAGAAAACGTTCTCGCAGGACTCCCAGAGTTCATCGAGATTCTTTGGATTCATCTTCAATGCCTCCTTCATCTTACCCCAGACATGCTTAATAATGTTCTTGTCTTATTACTGGGCTGGCCAATCCTGAAGCACCTTGACATTCTTTGCTTTTGATGTGGATGCTGAAGTATGTGAAGGAGCGCTATCCTGCTGAAGAATTTGCCCTCTCCCTTGGTTTGTAATGTAATGGGCAGCACAAATGTCTTGATACCTCAGGACGTTGATGTTGCCATCCACTCTATAGATCTCTCGCACGCCCCCATACTGAATGTAACCCCAAACCATGATTTTTCCTTCACCAAACTTGACTGATTTCTGTGAGAATCTTGGCTCCATGCTGGTTCCAATAGGTCTTCTGCAGTATTTGTGATTATTGGGATGCAGTTCAACAGATGATTCATCTGAAAAATCTACCTTCAGCCACCTTTCCAAACGATCAACTAGAAGTCAAGTTATTATTTATTGCTCTTACAACTTGGATTGACGACAAGACTTTTGTCAGGTATTGTGTATAGACCACATGTAAACGACTATTTATGTTTTACACTTTAAAACATATACTCTGGGATTTTTCATATGTGATCATGTGTCTCACTTTATCTAGGGCTTGATTAATCTTCAGGGCAAATATTTAATTAAAATATAGAAACATAAAATAGATATTAATAAAATAAATCAAATTTGAGACACTTTTTATTTAAAATTTATTTAAAAATAGCTAAATTATATGCAAAATGTGAACACTTTAATCAAGCGTACAACTTTCACACCACAATGTTATTCAAGTTTCTGTCATTCTATAATGTTGTGTAGTACTTATATTACGCATATAAATAAGTATGTATTTTGTAAACAATATCGTTTATGACAGCGTGAAACAACCAAGTTTTTATTTTGTCCATACAATGTACAGTTGAAGTCAAAATTATTAGCCTTCCTGTGAACTTTCTTTTTTAAATGTTTCCCAAATGATGTTTAACAGAGCAAGGAAATTTTCACAGTATGTCTGAGAATATTTATTCTTCTATAGAAAGTCTTATGTGTTTTATTTTAGCTAGAATAACAATAGTTTAGATTTTTTTTTAAAAACATTTTAAGGTCGAAATTATTATTAGCCCCTTTAAGCAATATTTTTTTTCACTTGTCTATAGAACAAACCACTGTTTTACAATGACTTGCCTAATTTCCTTTACTTGCCTAGTTAACCTAGTTAACCTAGTTAAGCCTTTAATGTCAATTTAAGCTAAATACTAGTATCTTGAAAAATATTTAGTGAAATATTATTTACTGTCATCATGACAAAGATAAAATAAATCAGTTATAAAAAATGAGTTATTAAAACTATTACTTTTTAGAAATGTGTTGAAAAAAAGCTTCTTTCAGTTAAACAGAAATTGGGGAAAAAAGTATACGGGAGGGTGAATAATTCTGACTTCAACTCTATATATCAACATATTGCACAGCCCTAGTTCGCAATACAAACTTTAGTTCATCATTATTTAAGTAATTTTAAGAGGATTTAAATTGTGAGATTCTGATTTCAGGAAACAGGTCAAAGCAAAGGCAAAGCATAAAACTGATGCCTGACCTCCAAATAAGAACCTGCTTGAGTAGATGACTGAGGTTATCAAACAAAGAAAGAGTTTTTATTTAGACTCTTCATACTTACAGCGCTCATGTCTTTCTTGCCTTTGTGGGATGAGGCCACTACAGCCAAATACTGGATGACTTTCTTGGTGTTTTCTGTCTTTCCAGCCCCTGATTCACCACTAGGAGGAAAAACAACAGTGAATGGCAAAACTGTGCTTTTTTTATCTGAATATTTTAGGTGGATAGAATTATGGGAGAGGAGCCCAAAAATGTCTGTCACAACAAAGTAAATCTGTCTAAGGTCTTGGCATAAATCTGCATTACACTTTATGTGATGAGTATAATAAAGGCTATTTGCAAGTCTTTTCAGCTCATCCAGTATATTTATGATCATCAGCAGAGGAAATTAACTGACTGTGAACCCAAAACACAAGAACAGATATGACATTCAATTCAATGTCTAGCCAGCATCTAAGGACAACGTCATTTTGATGTCCAATACCGATGTCAAATTAAGTTGATATTTGGTTAACTTTAGGTTGTGTTGGAAAGTGACCAAAATCCAACGTCTAATAGATGTCACAGTGGTGACGTCCACACAACGTCAAGGTGTAACATGATTAGAGGTCGATATTTGGAAGATTTTAGGTTGGACGTTGGACAATGACGTCAACCCAAATTTAATTTCCAAACAAGATCCAACGTCCCCAGGACGTCTCTGGACTGTTTTAAGAAGCTTCTTAAGACTCACCTCTTTAGTAGTGTTTTTAATGTGTGATCTATTGTTATCTTACTTATTGTTATATTTTCCTATTTATTGTTTTTACTGTTTTATTGTTTTTTGCCTTGTAGTGCTTTGAGCTCGAAAAAAAGCATTACAAATGAAATGTATTATTATTATTATTATTATTATTATGATTATTATTATTATTATTATTATCTTTAGTGACAAGGCAGCACTGGCAACATAAAAAAATATTTTCAACCAGCCAAAGTGGCTAGTGGGGGTGTCTGTCTAACCCACCACAGCTGAAATCTACCCACATGTGGCAGGTTGATGGGTGTTAATGTCAAGCCCTGGTAACATTACTGATATTGTATGTGAAATAATGTGTTTTTTTCGTTTTAGGTTGCCTTTTTAAAATCTGGCAGGGGCAACAGATAAAAAAAAATTTGCCTTTGTGGCTAACTCTAGCTTATTTATAGTTTTACTGTTGATTTATGAGCAATGTCCCAATTAACATTTATTTATATTTATTTAGACTTATATTTAGATTTTTTTGTTCACTAAGATGGCATTAATTCAAATAAAAAAGACATTATGTGAAATAATTAAATAACTTTACAATTTAAAACAAACCCAAACTATGTTTTTTTTATATAAAACACACATACTGCACATGCAATGCACACACCACATATGAGCACACATCACATAATCCTTAAAAATATATTTTAAAATGCTCAATAAATGTTAAAATAAATGTTGTTGCTCAATAAAAATGTATTTTATTTCTATTTATAAAGAACTGTTTAATATTTTTACATTTGTGGAATCAGACACACTTTAGTATTCTTTAATTAATATGTTATTCACAGTAACATTTATTTTAAACGCATTTAAAGAAAAATAAAACTCAATTTTAATAAATTTAATGTGTCTCAAATAAATAAAAATATGAATTGGTTAAAATTATTTTCAATGCTAGTGTAAACAAACTCAGTTGTATCTAAGAATGTTCATGCTACAAATGCCAGGAATATAACAACATTCACTTTGTTACAAGGATTTGCAGCGCCCTTTTGCCTTCTCTGATACGAAAGAGATATTACTGAACCTCATGCTGACATGCTAACATTTCCATATTAGGAGACCAGAGTGTGGGATCCGCAGGCCTGCTGTTTGGCAGAAGCAGGATGCTCTCAGATCAGCTCACAAAATGCTTTTAAAGTCATTTTATGGGGCACTTTATACTGAAATGTATGTAGATCCACAGTCTTGTTACCTTCAAGTGACCTTTTCTGATACAGTATAGTAAAACTGATGACGATCACGGTTGCTGTTTCCAACAATGTAACCAAATAGTGATTGAGCTGTTGAATTCTTTCAACAGGCTAAATTAAGGAGATTAAGGAGTAAGGTAAGGAACAGTGGTGGAAATTATACTGAAAAGTCAGGCTTAAGTTAAAGTACTATTATTTGAAGTAGAGTAAAATATCTGTTCTAAATACTACTGAAAATATAAGTAAAAAGCAGCCCTTCACAAAAGTACTCAAGAGTACAGTGTAAAAATAATACATTAAGTAAATCAGTAAATAAGCAGTTTTCTGTTTTTTTTTTTATTCATGTTTTTATTTTTCTCCATTTATTTGTGCTTTTGAATTGCATTATAAGACTTGGATATTTCTTCCAACAACTTTTAACCTTGAAAAAGTGACTTTTATGAAAATTTTTAATATTTAAAGTGATATATTTTCTGGATTGGTGTTGTATATTACTGTACAAAAACCTTGTAATAAGCTGCCAGTATATTTTGTGTTATTTTACAGACTTATTTCTTTACAAATTATTTCTTATCCATTGTATTATTTCAAACTACAAAAATTTTAATAAAAGTCACTTTGTTAAACTGTAGAGTTGAATTTTCAACATCAAACGACAGCAGAGACCAAGCTCCCATAATGCAATTCACAACCGGAAATAAACGGAAAACACTTGTGAATCACAAAATACAGAAACTGTTAAATAACAGATATTATTACAGAGTAGTGAGTATTACATTGGGAAAGTTGTCCCACTTTTATGCTAGAAAATAAAAATGTAGCTTACATCAGTGCCACTTTCTTTTAAGCCTGTTTGCCCGTTGCAATTCATGGACAAATGTGAGAACATATCACATTAAGTTTACAATTTGAGTATTTGTTAGTCATTACTTTACACCACTGATAAGAAACTTGAGTTTGTACTTGGTTTTGTTATGTACGCGACCAAAAATTGATTTTAAAACATTTTTTACTTAAAAAAAAAAAAAGCAACAAACTGCAGCTTTAATGACCAAAAAAAAAGAGCTGCAACCCAGGCTCATTATTGATATGTACCCCTGTATACATTTCTGGAGAGCGCGAAATACGTCCAAGGTGCATTTTTTAATTTTTTTTATTTTGCAGTTTTTGCTTTCGTGAATCCACCAGATGCCGCTGTGTATGCTTTTTCAGATCTCAAATTTTTTTCGCAAGTGTCATTCCTGCCTGCTGTTCCAGCGTAAATCCGCCTGAGGCCGCTGTTGACTGACTGTTTTACCTGCTTTCTGGAACCTTTCTTTACTAGACTCAAATCCAGTCGTCGTGGTCAACTCCAAACTGATAACAGCAGAAAATCCGTCCACATGGAGGTAAGCGGTCAGCTGGTAGCGCAAAAAGAAAAAGAAGCATTCAAAACGCCCCGAAGCATTCGTTCTAACAGATAAAATGCAGCCATACGTAGCTCTGGCTACATAATTCATGCTCTCAAGAAATGTACACAAGGGCACGTTTTCAGAATGAGCCTGTGTTGGCCATGGGAGAGTTAGCCCATGCAGAAATTTTCTTATGTCATTAGAGATTTCTCTGCCCTAGCAACAGTTGCCCCGGAGTAGTTTAAAAGGGCTTCCATTTCCTATATTCCACACTGGGAGGAAGTTTGCAGACAGAATCAGTGGGTGACTCCCACACTGACACATCGCATCAACACCACACCGTTTTAACATCCTCATATTTCACAGCTCTTTTATTATCACACAGATGTGGAACAATGATATCGCTTGTGAACATAATCTTAATATGTCTATTCTGTACAATAACAGCTATTTTTAGATGCTTTTTTAATTGTTGTTGTTTCTTTTTGCGCAGGTCAGGAATTCTGTTGAGTCAAATGCCCAATAATGACTCAAAAACAAACATTAATGAAGCCAAGACGCAAGCCGATCTGGATTTAGCATCAGGACGGGGGCACATTTCCTGTGAGGCGACGTGACCCTTGGGGTTCATTTGCCTTGTTCCCACTGTTAAGGACATTTGGAGAAAAAAATACATGCTAGCAGAAGTACTATTAGCTTCAATTGATAACTGCTGTTATCATTTTAATAGCAGAATGTTAGAAGTGGCTTAACAAAGTTTCATTAAGGCATCAGTAAAGTCACAAGAACGTTTTTTTTATTTTTTATTCTCAGCTAATGATGTTGGTATTAGGTTGCTGTTATCATTTTAACAGTTAAGATACCGTGTTAGAAGTGGCATAAAAGAGTTTCAGAAGTAACATTAAGGCATCAATATAGTCAAGGGAAAGTTATTTTTTTGTTCTATGTCTTCTAATGATCGTAATTTGTCTGCTGTTATTGTTTTAGTAGTTAAATACTGTTTTTGAAGTGGTTAATACAGTCACAGGAAAGTTATTTTTCAATCTTCATAAAAACTGCACTGTAAAAATATGTGTTATTTATTAATTGTTTGAAGCTTATTATTTAAGTGTTTCCCAGTGATGGGTTGCAGCTGGAAGGGTATCCGCTGCGTAAAACGTATGCTGGATAAGTTTGGCGGTTTATTCTGCTGTGGCGACCCCAGATTAATAAAGGGACTAGGCCGAAAACAAATTAAATGATGAATGATTCATGTGTTTTTTTGTGTATTTATGCTTTTTAAATGCATTCTTAAGCAGGTCACACACCGGATGTGACACTCGGCACTGCGACATGGTGTGCACATGACAGTTAAAAGTATCACACACCAGACGTGCACCTTTGCATGATATTTACCATAAAACTATTCAAATGGCACTCTGTGGTGCAGAAGAAATATGAACAGTGTCCTGAATCATGGCTGGGTGCAGCAGACAATGTGTCTGATGTGTGTTACCTGGTAGACACCTATGTTTAGTATTCTGAAATGCATAGTGCTGTGTGGTGTGACGCAGTCTGACTCAGTGTGTTGCCGAGCAGCGCTTCTGGTGTGTGACCCCCTTTAGTCTCTGCTCTGACAAGTTTAGATGTTGAAAATTGAACTCCAATAATTATGTTTACTGACATTTTTAGTAAGCTGGAACAACATATTGTATAAAAGTAATATCAAGCTGAAGAAGACCAAATTAGTAGCCCTCCTGTAAAATTGGAATTATTAAAAAAGAAAAATCCAAGTTATGTTCAGTTATATACTACTTTTTTCTTTCTTTATTTGTTGTGGATAAGGTTTTAATTCTTAAGTTTGGCTAAAATAAAAGTTTTTAATTGTATTATTATTATTTTTATTATTATTATTATTATTATCAAGGTAAATATGTAAATAGCCAGCTTAAGATTTTTTCCTAACTGCAAAGAACAAATCACTGTTTTTCAATATTTTTTCAATGCTAATTACCCTAACTTGCCTAGTTGCCCAAATCAAGCCATTAAATTGCAAATTTGCTTAATAGCAATACACAAGAATTTTGCAAAATAACTAGTAAAATATTATGTACTGTCATCTTGGCCAATAGTAAAAAAAAAAACATTCAGAAATAGTTAAAATCGCTAATTAGTTAAATCTATTATATTAAAAAATGTGTTGAAAAAATATAATTTCCATTAAACTACATTTGGGAAATACTTTAACTATAACTAGAAAATATTATGCACTGTCATTATGCCAAAGACAAAAACTGTTGTTAAAAATATTACATTTAAAAAAAATTCTGTCCATTAAGCAGCACTTTCAAAATTTGATGGAATAAACTGACGGAATGAACCAATTCCCAAATCAAAAATGACAAGCCATTAAATCTCTATGATGGACTTGAAAGTTAGCTTTGGTAAGCTGTTTCGAACTCCCAAAACAATACCTTTGTGTTTGCCTGATTTTGACTGAAATTATATCAGATCTATCTTGTTTTCTATTTAGCTCGGTGTCTATCTGGGACTTTATTTCCCCTTGTTAACTGTTAGCGTTATTCGGGAATGTAAACAATGTTGACCCTTCCTAAAGATGACATGCTGTAAACCACAGATGTTTTGTATTCAGTCAATGGAGTTCAACTTATCTCTCATCACTATCTGTATGGGTGTTTTTCCCCATGTAAGATATTTCCGCTATTTCTGCTTTCATGATGATGAAGCTGTTTGTTTAAACTTTAGACATTCTGTTGAAATTGCAACTACATTGGAGTATTAGATGGTTAGGTTAGGATTAGTAGCAGTAGCAGTAGTAGTAGAATAATTTATTAAGAGCTAGCAGAATAACACGATTTAAAAAAGGTTAACGAACCATCAAAACAAAGTGTTAGCAGATCTTGGGTTTACTAATCTAGACAGTCTAGTAATGACTAATAGTTTTAATGTTTAGCTACATTAGTTAATATTTTAAGGTCACCATTATTTATGACTATTTATTGATTCTATTTCCAAATTTCAAGAATTGATCATGTTTATAAGTGCACTTTATCACACAAAAGTGATAAACCTGCTGGAAAAAAAGCATCTGTGGGTTAGGTAGGTTTTGAGATAACTTTAAGCTGGTTCTTGTTAGTCATGTCTTGGTCCTGACCAACAAAACAAAACAAAACAAACAAGAAAAACCAGCTTAAACTAGCTCATGGCCATCAATAACCAGCTTAAACCAGTCCATGAAATCATGAAACAGACAAAAAAGCTTAAACCAGCTCATGATCACTAATAACCAGCTTAAACCAGTACATTGCCATCAAGAACCAGCTTACACCAGCCAATGGTCATCAAGAACCATCTTAAACCAGTCAATAGCATCCTGAATCAGCTTAAACCAGCTCATGGTCATCAAGAACCAGCTCATGACCATCAAGAACTAGCTAAAACTAGCTCATGATCATTAATAACCAGTTTAAACCAGCTCATAGCTATCAAGAACCAGCTTAAACCAGCCAATGGTCATCAAGGACCAGTCCATGGCATCCTGAATCAGCTTAAACCAACTCATAGGCATCAATGACCAGCTCATGACCATCAAGAACCAGATCATGGCCATCAAGAACTAGCTTAAACCAGTCCATAGCATCCGGAATCAGCTTAAACCAGCCTATAGCCATCAATGACCAGGTTAAACCAGCTCATGATCATCAAAAACCAACTTACGCTAGCTCATGGCCATCAAGAACCAGCTTAAACCAGCCAATGGCCATCAGAAACCAGACAGAACCAGCTTAAATCAGCTCAGGGTCATCAATAACCAGCTCATGACCATCAAGAACCAGCTCATGGCCATCAAGAACTAGCTTAAACCAGTCCATGGCATCCTGAATCAGCTTAAACCAACTCATAGGCATCAATGACCAGCTCATGAACATCAAGAACCAGCTCATGGCCATCAAGAACTAGCTTAAACCAGTCCATGGCATCCTGAATCAGCTTAAACCAACTCATAGGCATCAATGACCAGCTCATGACCATCAAGAACCAGCTCATGGCCATCAAGAACTAGCTTAAACCAGTCCATGGCATCCTGAATCAGCTTAAACCAACTCATAGGCATCAATGACCAGCTCATGACCATCAAGAACCAGCTCATGGTCATCAAGAACCAGCTTAAACCAGCCCATGGCATCACGAACCAGCCAGAACCAGCATGAACCAGTTCATATGCACTTTAAAGGTTAACTATACAAAACCTTGGCTTATACAAACATCTCCAGTATGTAGGTCAGCTAGTGGTCATTAGAATATTACTATCTAATCATAGAGTTTGATGCTTTTTTCAGTTCTGCATCCAGAAACTACATATTAAGAAAAAAGCACTTTCAGACAGAACTGCACCCATTTGACCACGTCCTGTTCTCTATTGACGAACTGATACTGTACATGTTGGTGTTACTTTATATGTAACCACAAAAAAGGCTTTTCAAATGCTTAAATTTATGTGATAATATCCTCCAAATAATTTGTGCCTTACTGCAATTCTGGAGCACCATGACTTTTTTTTCAATACAAGATGCACAATTAAACAATAGGTCTACTTTTTTTCTTTAATAACTGTTATGTGTTTTTAATTAGAATAACATTATATATTATTGAAGAGAGAACTAGGATTGTGGTTTATACGATCAAAGACAATATTATTAGCCTTCCTCTGAATTTCTTTTGCTGTTTAACGAGCTCTTATTTAAAACATGATGGTTTTAATAATTAGTGTCTGATCACTAATATCTAATAAATTGTGTTGTTGCCATGAGTATATGATGTATTCAGCTTAAAATGCAATTTAAAGGGCACATAGTTTACCCCTTTTTTAAGATTTAATATTAATATTATGGTTCAGTGTGACAGTTTAGGTTCAGTTCAAAACACATTTCAGATTTTTTGATTATAATGTGTTAAAAAGTGTCATTGTGGGGGCGTGTACACAGCTCGCTGTTGTAGGGGTGTGTTGCTTCACATGAAAATTAGTTTTGACTTCCCACCCAATGTAACAAGGGGGCGGAGCCAAGAGCTCCCCCACTTTGTGTTTGGCAACAGACAGGCAGACCGAGAGAAGAAACATGAGTGAGAGGACCAGCATTCAGCCGTACATGTACGACTTGGACACAGACCTAGCAGAGAGTACAAAATCATTTGTGTCTTTGTATAGTTTTACAGCCAACTGTGTGCTAGTTCCGAGCTTGTACACCGAGACTAATAACCACGAACATTGAATTAACTTTGAGTGAGGCACCGGATGCGCCTCTCAGAGCTGCGACACGGCACACCAGACACGGACATTCGCATATTATTTAAAATGAAACTATTCAGATGGCGCTCTGTGGCGCGGCAGAAATATGAAGTGTCCTGAGTGGTGGGTGGGTGCTGCTGACAGCCGCCTACTTTTAGCGCCGTTGTGTGAAACCTGATAGAAACCTATGTTTAAAATTTTAAAATGCATGGTGCTTCGTGGCGCGACGCTAAGCGGCATTACTGGTGTGTGACCTGCAGGCAAGTTCGTTATTTTATTTCCAATGGAGGGACGTGCACATGAGGCAACGCACTCGTACTTTTCAGCTGCAACTAGTTAAGATGGCAGGGAGCTTCTATGACTATGAGAAATGCAAACAGCTGAAGTTTAAGGTAGAAAACTACACATGTTTGCAAACCCACCTAAAGTTACAAACAATAATTCTGATTACAGCGATCATGTGGTGAATGTTGATCTTGTGTTGAGCCCAATGAGCCTTACATCTAAAAATAGAGCAAGGGTGTTCCTTTGGTAAAATTGCTTTGACTTACACGCTGAAAATGGCGGACGTGAAACAACAAACTGAGGATATGGTAATGGCCGCCTGTCAAACAATATTGGTGGGCTGGGGGACCGCATTCCAACGTCAAGTTGTGATCGATCTAAATCCGCTCCAATTAAGTTATTAAACAAAAAAAAAAAGGACTGGGTGTGTTTATATCCCCTCAATATGACGTCTATACACCATACCTACACATGTCTGTCCAAACAGCTTAAAAAGTAGATTTTTCACCATAGGTGCCCTTAAAAGGACTAATTAGGTTAATAGATATAATATGTTAATTCGGTTAGTCATTAAACAATGGGAAAAATCATTTGTAACCAATCAAAAATATAATAATAGCCCCTTTCACACATACAGACCTTTCCGGAAAATTACCGGCAATTTTCCGGAAAGGTTTTATGTGTGAACAGGCCCTTTTTGAAAATACCGGTAAATTCGTTCTGGCTATTTTCCGGAAAGAGAAGTTGTAACATTACCTGTAATTTGCCGGAATGCTGCGCTGTGTGAATGCAAAAGGAAGATTGCCGGACAGAGCGCGTCGTGATGTGAGACACCTGCTTTAGCCAATCAGAACAGTCAGACGCATTCACGTGCGCGCGGTTTATGAGAATAAAAGCCTTTGAATATTTTTCCAGACACCTTTAGCTGCTAGATGTTAGTCAGATAATGTTTCTATGTTCCTTCTTAATGCTAACTGGTAAATAATTATCGATAAAATGTTTATGATAATCCGTTGTTTGTTTACCTTCAAGCTTTGCGTGTGCCCGTGAGCGCCCATAGCGCCAGCACACACACATATCATGAACATCTCGAAAGTGTTTCACTATGTTTTCATTAGAGTTGTACTCAATACTGATCCATCCGAAGAGTTTGTAATGTAGTCAAATGTTTACAAACACAAGCGCAGCCGTTTAGAGCTCATTTCTGGTTAATGATGTCAGAATTTACCGGCATTTTGCGATGGATCTGTGAATGCTCTTTTCCGGAAAGATTCCGTAACGTCCTCGCCTGTGTGAACAGCGCTTTTTTGAATTTACCGGTAAAGTCGTTCCGGAAATTTTCCGGATAATTACCGGTATCACTGTGTGAAAGGGGCTAATTTGTTAAGGAGGCTAATAAATTACATTTTATTAAAAAAAAGTTAAATAATAATTACAAATATGCCAGCCATACTAAAATGATGCTAGTATTCAGCTTAATGTACAATTTGAAGGCTTAAAGAGCCCCTATTATGCGTTTTTGAAAAGTACCTTCCATACAGTGTGCAACAGAGCTCTAATTGAATGAAAACATCCAGCTGAAAGTGCACCTTGTTTAAAGATATTGTTTTTTTAAATAAAAAATTCAACATTGCCTGTTTGCATCGACATTGACATGAAACAATATCAAATGTGAAGTGCTGGATCCGGTAAAACATGAACGTACCTTTCCCTTTAAAAACTAGAGGATGCTGGGTGTGTGTGGGACTAATCATGACTGAAGAGGAGTGAACATTATTGAGTGAACGTTGTGGTTATTAATGCAATAATCTACTCAGCAATAGGATATTTGTCAGACCGTTTGTTAAAGGAAGGATCAGAAAAGACTATTGGTTTATGAAACTTTGTCAGAGCTTGACAGGAACTTTATCAGTACACAGTTCATGGGTCAGTTTCTTCCTCCATTTCATTAGTAAGTGCAATTAAAATGGTTGCCTCCTTGGGTTCTCTAGCTTACAAAACATGTATTTAATTGTGTTTGGTTATTTGTAATTGCTCCACGTGGCTTGTGCTATCTGTCTAACTCTTTATATTCTCATATCGCGCCTAAAGCCAGTGCAAACGAATTCTTTACGAAGTTAAATGCGTTCGTGAGCTCGTGATCCTCTGCCGTTTAATGTTATTATGGCCTCCATCAGCTGTTCCAACACATGTGCAGTGTTTAAGTTTCCGATTAGTTCAGCTTTTGCCACTGTGTGGATTAATACTGAATGTGTGTTGTGGTTAGCTGGTGTTAAACTGCATCAAGATTGTTGATAAGCCATGGTGGGCATTTCTCTATGTCTCACGCTAAACGCAGTCGACCAATCGCAACAGACTGGATCATCGGACCAATCAGCGCAGATTAGCATGCTAAGGAGGGGATTGAGAACAAATGAATCGCTGGACAAATCATACGGGAGTCGTTGGGATAATAAGGTAAAAATAAATGCATATTATAAGACAATGAAACTGTATTTTGACCTTGCATGCAAATCAGCCTGCTGTTGGAGACCCCCAAAACCAAAATATGACTTTTTTAAATGCATATTAGGGCCTCTTTAACTAGTTTAATTAAGTTATAGGTTAATTAGGCAAGTCATTAGACCAAAATAGTAATAAAAAACCTAAGAGGCTAATAACTGTGTCTCCAAATGTAAATGTTCATTTTATGAGTTATTTATTTATTTACTTATTTGTTTGTTTGTTTGTTTGTTTGTTTGTTTGTTTGTTTATGCTTGCAACGTTTTGAATTTTAATTTAATTTAGAATTTGTTAATACATTAATAATAGTTTATTCATTTAAGTGTGGTTTAGTCATGCAACACCCTTACTAAATTCCGGTTTAGAAGCACTGCTTTGGATCCAGTCAAGTAAAATCCACACTAACCAAATTTTCTAAAACTATTTTGTAAAATCTAGCATTTCTAATAGGAATTCACAGAAATGTTCAATACATGTTCAGTTTGGTCTGGCAAATACAGATGAAATGCTTGGTTATAAAGTGGCATATGTGTGAGTTGCACATCGCAGTGTTGTTATGAACGCCCAAGGGTGTTTTCGATCATCTTTAAACAAAAAAGGTTCCACTTTATACTAAGTGGCCTTAACTAATATGTATTTACACAGGAATTAATAGTTTGTTACAATGTACTTATTATGTAAATACATGTGTTTACTGTGTACTTATGCTTGATTAAATACAAGTATGTCATTACATCTGTAAATAACTTTTGTAATTGCATTTGTAAATACACTATTGACCATCCCTTACACCTTAACCCACCCTTAAACCTACCCATACCACCAAACCTGTTCATAACCCAACTTATATCCCAACTCAAAAGCACCACAAGTGTTCTCAAATACATCATAAACACATAAGTACATTGTGTTTATTTGTTTGATGCAAGTACATAGTAGTTAATGACACTTAATATAAAGTGGGGCCAATAAATATACAGATCCTGCAGTGATGCAAATAAAAAAGATAAAAATAAAAAAAGACTCACGTGCAAAGAATAGACTGGTCCTCTCGATCTGTAGAAATGAAAATGCAGATATTAAAACAATGCTAGCACTTCCTCATAAAAAAAAACAAAGAAGAACACACAAGATTTGCTTTTAAATCTATAAAAGGTTTTCTCCTCAAGTTAAGAAGCTTTAGTCCTATAACTAATCTGCTGTATCAAATACCATTGTTATTACAGCATCATGTAATTCACGTAATCTAATATTGTTTGATTTTTGGAGAAGTGATTTGATTTGCTGAAAAATGAAAAACTCTACTCGTCTCTTGAGACATGCAACACAATACTTACCGAGTTCAGCAACAGGACAATCATTGATTCATGCTGCTAAAATTAGAGCTGGCTCCATTTAAGTTTTTTTTTTTTAATCCTAACCTTACACCAATGATTGCTTATTATCAGATAATATATCAAATCAGAATTTGATAGAGTCAAACAGATTATGATCCTCCGAAAGTACCATAAGCCAATACATTTGTACTATCAATTCAAACTGAGTTTATTCTTATCTGCGGGCCTGGATTCTGGACGGACGCCCGACTCGGTAATCAGCCGAATGCGAGCGTGTCTGTACTATTATACTTTCTTCTGCTGTAAACACAATGAACCACTATTGCTCATTTTGGATATGACTTAAGCTGGGCATGTTTCCACATACAACATGCAGTCCCCCATTCCCTTGTTTCTTCCTAATTAAGGCACAAATCGAGGCATTCGGGACGCGGAAAAATACTCTAAACAAGCTGATGGGGAACTGTATCGCAGCCAGGAGGTTTGACAAAAAGCAAGATGCACAGGTATTGTTTTATCCAAACTTGTTGTAAGTTATACAGTTGAAGTCTGAATGATTAGCCCCCCTGTGTAGTTTCAGAAAAAATTATATAGGAAATACTGTGAAATAAAATCCTTTCTCTGTTAAACATCATTTAGGAAATATTTAAATAAGAAAGAAAAAAAAATCACATGAGAGAGAATCATTTTGACTTTAGCCGTACAAGTACTTTCAATAGTTTCTGTTCCTTTCCACTGCAACCAGCATGGGCTCCTGCTGTTTTGAATTATGACGGGCTACACCGTGTCACACTCGGTCAGGCATGGAAACCTTTGCTGGACTTCAAAAAGAAGATCAGAATAAGCCCCAGAGCAGGAATGTGAATTTTGCACTCACGATTGATCCTGCTGGATTTTTGCTCATGTCATCAAATGCAGCGGTTTAGGATACAGCTTTTGCTAATAAGTGCTCAAACATTTAAAACTGTCATATTAATATGATGTAGATCTTTTTGACCTGTAGCCAAAAAAAATTAAAGTGTTGACAGACAGAGGTGTTGTGAAACGAGCATAAAGATTTTTATTGTGATTAATTGAGCCACTGTTTTGCCCTTGTAAAGACCCAAAATAAATTCATTTCTTTTATATACATGTGAAATACACTCTGAGTGTATAAAAATTTACATTTATGCATTTTCTTTTGTGTATGCTGCAATGCAGGCGTACATTTGTATTGGTTGAAGTATGGTAATTTTCAAGGGAATCAAACTTATAATATAAGAATTTCTAACAAAACTCTCTGCTACCTAAATTTCATACAAATAAAATAACGTTATTAGTAATTTTTATTAAATGTATTTTAAATGTAATAATAATAAAAGATTTTATTTTTGGATTGTAAAAATACTTAAAAATAAAAAGTTGGAATATTATTTGTTATTACACATCTGCAACAAATATTTTAAAATAAAATAATGAAATATTCTTAAGTAATACTACATAATATTTTTATTTGTTTATTTAAAGAAAAAAAATTATATTACTTGTTATTAAATATTCTTTTCAATTAAATATTTGTTGAATCTGAATATTTATCGAAAATATTATTTTCTATAAATAAATTCATTAAATAAATTACAAAAATAAATAAATAAATAAATAAATAAATAAATAAATGGGATGGCACGGTGGCACAATGGTTAGCACTGTCGCCTCACAACAAGAAGGTCACTGATTTTGAGTTACGGTTGGACCAGAAGGCATTTCTGTGTGGAGTTTACATGTTTTCCTCATGTTCGTGTGGGTTTCCTCCGGGTACTGCGGTTTCCCCCACAGTCCAAAGACATGCGGTATAGGTGAACTGAATGAACTAAATTGGCTGTAGTGTATGAGTGTGGGTGAATGAGTGTGTATGGGTGTTTTCCAGTACTGGTTTGTGGCATCTGCTGCATAAAACATATGCTGGAATAGTTAGCGGTTCATTCCGCTGTGGCGACCTCTGAAATAGAGACTAAGGGCAATTAAAATAAAATAAAATAAAATAAAATAAAATAAAATAAAATAAAATAAAATAAAATAAAATTACCCCTAAGGTAGTGTATACTAGAGGTGAGAGAAAAAAAGCGATGCATTGCGATTCTTTCTCTTAATTCTTTCTGGATAGATCCCAAAAGTCCAGAATCAATTCTACATTCAAATTGCTGCAGGTCGTGATGATTTAGGCCAGCGTGGGGCAAGGTTTTTTTAACGGTGACATTTGTTACCCATAAAGACTCTTGGTTAATTGTATTGAGTCAATTTGACATCCAACATAAAATAGTACCCAGAATTCAAAACATAACATGAGTATCACTCCTATTAATCATGTAGTGTTCAGGTGCTAAAACCAGACTAATTTTATGTTGTGTAAAAAACAGCAGGAAGCTCTGACCACATCATAAAATTACACTGCATGGATACATTTATAGGGTTTGGCCATGAATTATTGTGTAAACAGCTTAATGAGAAGTTAATGAGCAGAAGAAAAGTGTGACAGTGCTTCTGCTTTTTGAACACAAGTTTCACAAGTTTGACTCTTTCACAAACAGTAAGATAACGCTTTCCATTACAAAGCATTGCAAACTTTGCTGAAAACTTGTTATCTGAATCGCTTATCTTTTGTCCCTCCAGTTTAATACAATGAGCTGATGTGTCAACAGCTTCATAAGCAACTTTTTTGATGCAAAAAAAAAAAAAGGAAAAAAGCTGAGGTGTAAAACATCGCAGGCCTTTTCATTTAGCACCTCAATTCGCCCTCTAACATGCTGTGGGTAACAGCAGCTGAATAAATGTGTTTGAAAGTGGCATTAAATGTGTGACCTGCTGACAGATAAACACAACCCTCACACCACGGACTGACCTGCGAACATGAGCTTCTGCGCTTCATTTCAGCAAACGAGATCAGGGTTATGAGAGACTCATTCATTCATTTACTTTTTGGCTAAGTCCCTTTATTCATCAGGGGTCGCCACAGCGGAATGAACCGCCAACTTATCCACTCTTGCATTCACACTACGGACAATTTAGTTTATTCAATTCACCTATACTCCATGTCTTTGAACTGTGGGGGAAACCGGAACACCCGGAGGTGGGGAGAACATGCAAACTCCACACAGAAATGCAAACTGATCCAGCCGGGGCTCGAACCAGCGACCTTCTTGCTGTGAGGCGATCCTGATACCCACTGCGCCACCGTGTCGCCCAATGACTAAAGAGATTCCCTCAAAAAAAATCTTTGCTGTTTGTTCAAACTATTCATTTGACATGAGCTGAATCAACACAATTCTTGAGCTTTCACAACCTAATTATTTTATGTTCTACCAACTTAAATTTGCACCAGAATTTTTTTTAGTGTACAAACATTTTTAGTGTACACACACTGTAAAATGCTGGGTTCCACATAATTGATATGTGCTGTTGAGATAACAGGAATTATGTTTATTTAGCAGTTTTGAGGTTTGATACGGTGGCTCAGTGATCCTCACAACCAGGCTGGGTCAGTTGGCGTATTTGTGTTTGCATGTGCACTACGTGAGGTTACCTCGAGGTGCTTCGGTAACCCACACAATCCAAAGACGTGCGCTATAGGAGAATTAAATAAGCTAAATTGGCTGTGGTGTGTGAATCCCAGTGTGTATGGGTGTCTCCCAGTACCAAGCGCATCCACTGTGTAAAACATATGCCGGATAAGTTGGCGGTTCATTCCGCTGTGGTGACCCCTGATAAATAGGGGTTGACTTAAGGCTGATTTTTACTTCTGCGTCAAGCGCACGCGTATGCTATGGTCTGGCCTACACCTGGACGCATAGCCCTCGCCGTGGCCGTCAGCGTCACTCCGTGATTGGTCGGCTTGGTAGTGTTGGCAGGACCAAGAGCCGCGTGAGCCCGATGTAGCGATTGTTTACAAGTGTCGAGTCCCATGAAGGAGCTCCGGATGGAAAGTTTCATTTTGTGTTTACCTTATGGTTAAAGCTGTAGCAAGTCCGCTGGTTTCTTTAAAATGGCCGAGTTTGAACAACTTGTACATTAAGGAAGCGTTCAGAAAAAACAAAACACCAGCAAAGAAACTCGACACAGGAAAATAAACACCTCACTGCCAACTAGCGCGCAGAAGTATGAATGCACAGCTACACGCGTTGCATGCGCCATGGGTCACACCAATCACTTGACGCAGAAGTATAAACCAGGCTTAAGTCAAAGGAAAATAAATGAATGAGTATAAATTTTTAATAATGTATGTGGATTGAACAAAACAATTAAGTGGTCCCCAAAAAACTCAAGAATTGTGTTGTTTCAGCTCATTTAAAGTAAGTAGTTTGAACAAACAACAAACCTTATTTTTGATGTCTATTAACAGAAGCAATAATTTGTCTAAATTTGTCTGTATATTTTGGTAATAACTAAAGATTTTATATATATATATATATATATATATATATATATATATATATATATATATATATATATATATATATATATATATATATATATAAATATATACATACATATATATATATATATATACATACAGTTGAAGTCAGAATTATTAGCCCCCCTGAATTATTTTTTCATAATAACCATGTAAACATTTTTTTTCCATATTATTCATGTAGGCCTGAAAACTGTTTCAAAGAGCAAATATTTTAAAACAATGCCATTAATATCTCTTTGTAAACTATACAAAGTGCACAAGTGCTTCACATTAAAACAATAATGGTGAACTTAGTGCTTAGTGTCTTTACAAAGTGATATTGCTGACTATAGGACTGGTATGCAAATTTAGCGTAATCGTTTGCTTTTGTAAATCCTAATATGCCCTGTTACTCTGTAAATATGTCCCTTAATATATTAAATCAGATTGATTCTCAATTAAAATGACCTTTAATGAATGAATGAATTATTTTTCATAGAAAATAAGATAAACAAAAAATGTGTTTTTGCAATGATGCTACAGTAAAGGGTGGGCCATTTATATGGACACACCTTAATAAAATGGGAAGGGTTGGGGATATTATTGTCCTATTTGTGGCACATTAGTACTGTATATTTGAGGGGTCTTGTAAATAACTCATGAAAGAATAAAGTTACGTTAAAGCCAAGCACACAGTTGTTTTTCCTTGTGAAATTCCTAATAAGTTTATTAAGGTGTATCCATATAAATGGCCCACCCTGTATATTCATCTGCGAGTTAATATGCTGTAACGTCCAGTATTTGGCCTCACCTTGCATCATGTTCCTGTAGGCGTTGTCCGTGATGGAATAGATGTGAGGAGGGACCTCATGGCGCTTTTTGCCTTTATACATTTCGATGATCTTCTCAGAGTAGATTGGCAGCATCTTATATGGGTTCACCACCACGCAAAACAGCCCAGAGTATGTCTGTAGAAAAAAATTACATCTCAGTTTTCCATTGTATATGAATCCATCAGAAATAGAACAACATGGAGACACGGCAGCACGGTTAGGAACCGCACAAAGGAAGTCAGGCTTGAGTCTGTGTACTTTAACTCATAATATTTGAAAGCATACAGTACGTGATGCATATTCCATACGGAAAACTCAACATATCTCCAGTGCAAAACTGTCATTAGCTAATGGTTTGTTACCAAAACAGAGGGAAACATGGTTTTGAGGACTGTGGAAGTTATATAACTCAGAACTCTTATAACCGAGCAATGCACGGTTCCTCATTCTTAAGCTTTAACGCATTAGATAGTGTAAACCATCACTGTCTTTTTAAGTTAAATGATTGTCCATGCAAAAATGTTTTGCATTTTTTAGGCCCCCATAGAGTTATTTATAACTGCTGCATTGGCTGTAAATAATATGTTATAAAACTGTAATGTCAGCAGTGGGTCAATGTGTCCAAGATTAAATTACGGACACAAACAAATGTGTCCAAGATTAAATTAAATAATATAAAAAATATGCGTAAGATACAGTTGAAGTAAGAATTATTAATTACCCTTTGATTTTTTTTCTTTTTTTTAAATATTTCCCAATTGATGATAAACAGAGCAGAGAAACTTTCACAGTATGTCTGATAATATTCTTTCTTCTGGAGGAAGTCTTATTTGTTTTATTTTGGCTAGAATAAAAGCAGTTTTTAATTTTCTAATAAACATTTTAAGGTCAAAAGTATTAGCCTCTTGTAAGCAATTTTTTTTCAATAGTCTACAGAACAAACCATCGTTTTACAATAACTTGCCTAATTACTCTAACCTGCCTAGTTAACCTGATTACCCTAGTTAAGCCTTTAAATGTCACTTTAAGCTGTATAAAAGTGTCTTCAAAAATATCTAGTAAAATATTATTTACTGTCATCATGACAAAGATAAAATAAATCAGTTATTAGAGATGAGTTTTTAAAATTATCATTTTTAAAAATGTGTTGAAAAAAATCTTTTCTCTGTTAAACAGAAAATGTGGTAAAAAATAAATAGGGGAGGCTAATAATCGTATCATATTAATATCGTAGACTTCAACCGTATATAAAATAAAATAAAATTGTGTACATATAAAATGAACTATAGTTCATTTATCTAAGTGAGGATATCAAAATGAAGTAAACTGTGAAGTATTATACACTAATAAATTAGGGGGCTAATAATATTGACCCTAATCTTCATGCCATAATAAAACAAATAAGACTTTCTCCAGAAAAAAAATAAATAAATATCAGAAATACAGTGAAGATTTCCCTGCTTTACTAAATATCACTTGAAAATATTTTAATATTTCACAGGAGGGCTAATAATTTTGCCCTTAACTGTAGTTATACAGCGGGGAAAATAAGTACTGAACATGACACCGTTTTTCTCAGAAAACATATTTCTGAAGGTGTCGTTGACTTGAAATTTTCACCGGATGTTGGTAACAAGCAAAGAAATCCTATCTAAAAAAAAAATCTAATTTAGGTTAAACAAATCTAATTAGATCTTAAATTGGCCATCTAACAAATCCTAAACAAATCTAATTACATTACAAATTAAGTTATGCTTAATAAAATGAAATGACGCAGGGAAAAGTATTGAACACATGAAGAAAGGGAAGTGTGGAAAGCCCAGACAGCAGCTGAAATCTCTCAGTAGTTCTGCAGCAACCCTCTTCCCTTCATCACTGTAAATCGAGTCCAACATCTACATTAGCAAGATGATAAAGATGTAACCAGTTTGGACATTTCAGCAAGACAATGATGCTAAACACAGACAAGAAAGCTCTCAAATGCTCTCAGAGAAAGAAAATCAAGCTGTAGAATGGCCCAGCCAATCGCCTGAGTTGAACCCAATATAAAATACAAATTAAAGATCAGATTTGATAGACGAGACTCACAAAACCATCAAGATTATTACACTCTGTTAAAGTCTGTGAAAAACTCACACCTGAGCAATCCACTTCTCCATATGAGAGGCGTCTTTAAGCTGCCATCCCCAAAAAAGCCTTTTATATATAGTATTAAGTACATTTCAGTAGTTCAGTACTTTCTCCTTGAGTCATTTCATTGTTTTTCCACACAACTCATTTCTCAGATTTTGTTTCATTTTTATGTTTGTATTGTTTGGGCTTTTACCAAAATTTGGTTCAATTCCCTGTCAACAGCTCCTTTAGAAATATTATTCCCAGGAAAAACATGACATGCTCAATACTTGTTCTCTCCACTGTAAATATGACTTGATTTAACTATGCTGAAGTGCTTTATCAATTTCTTTTCAAATATTTCTGATTTCTGAACAGTTGCATCCCCCAGATATTTGAATAACCCCTGTCATACTCACGTAGATGAGGCCGGAGTAGTAGCGTTCCCTCAGGTTGTGCAGGACGGAGGCTTCATTCAGGCAGGTGAGCTCCGCCATGTCCTCCACCTTGCTGAACTTGGGCGGGTTCATCTTCTGGATGTCGTCCTTGTTGACGGTGATCTTCTTTCCATTATCCATCAGCTCCACCAGCACCTCGTCTCCATGTTCCTCTTTGATGCTGGCAGACTCGAAGCCGTGCTTTTCGGAGGGGACCCACACCAGCTTTTTGGCTGACCAATCGGCCTGGGCCACGGGGCTGTTGATGAAGTCTTTGTCCGTGAAAAGGAATTTCTCATCATCGCTCAAGCCTTTCTTCGTCATCTTGGTGCTGGGTTAAGACAACTGCAAATTTAAGGAGAAAAACTGATTGATAAGTACAATGCTTTATAAATTGTGGTCTTGTTGTGTGTATGACTATACAGAAATATGAATAATGCTAAGTTTTTTTGGTTTTTAAACATTTATTTAAAGGTTCCATTATATTAAAATAAAATTTTTTAGATGTTAGTATCAGTATTGTTTGTATTTTAGGACATCTATAAGCTAGTGTGCTCCAAAACAGTGACAAAAATCACGTTTAGAAGATATATTCAAGAAGATATAAACATGTAAAGCTTGTAGTTTGTCACTTCTGCGTAATTGGATGAACGTTTTTTTCCCGTCACCTCATACTTCAGCTTCTCATCAAATCGTGACCAATCAAATGCTCTCTAGTATCTGACAAGTCCCACCCCCTTCAAGACGCTTCACATTTGATGCGCTTGAGCTCAAACTAGCAGAGCTGTGATAAAAACAAAACGCTACTGGATGAATTTTTTTTAAAGGGGAGGAGCGACACTTTAAAGATTTGCAAAAAATAAAACAGTAGTATAGGTGTCTCATGTCATCATATACAATAATACAGCCACCTTTTATACAATCGTCCATCAGCTAGTAATCCAAGTAAAGGGTAAAATTAAAATCTTTTTAATATGCATTTTCCAAAAACTCCCATAGAGGTTTGCAGATATGCCAGAAGTCATCAGAATTCTGATGCAAGTCATACGTTTTTAAAGTTACAGTGGAGTATAATATTTCAGTGCTTCTTAAAGTGATAGAAAATGACAATTAATGTTTAAAAAATGGCTTTTAAAAGAATTTATAAAATTGGAGAGGGATTTTATTAATGATCTGACTTGAGTTCTATGCAAATGAAAAACATTTCCATGATAACTAGCTGAAATAAAAACTGAAGCTGAAAAAAGGTTTTTATGTATACATTTAATTTAACTAAAAATATATTTTAGAATTTTAAATGATCATTTATTTCAACTAACAAACGATGTTTTAAGGTTTATGTTGTATGTTTTTTGTCAAACGACAACATTTTAAATGAAAAATATAGGCTCATACATTAAATTTAACCAAAAAAAAAAAAAAAAAAAAAAAAATATATATATATATATATATATATATATATATATATATATATATATGTGTGTGTGTGTGTGTGTGTGTGTGTGTGTGTGTGTGATAATAATTTTTAAGTAACATTTATTTTAAGTAACAAAAAATGTTTTATGGTTTTTGTTATATTGATTTTGTTAAACGCCGAATTTAAAATATACGCTGTAATTTACATAATTTATAGCCAAATGCGACAAGATAAAAAAGGTTTTATATACATTTAAGTCAACTTAAAATATTTATTTTTATAATAATTTTTTGAACATTTATTTTAAGCAACAAAACTTTGTTTTGTTTTTTTGTTATGCTGTTTTTGTCAAATGACTCAATTTACTAATGAAAAAAACAGACAGTAATTTACATAAGTTTTATATACACTTAATTTAACTGAAAATATACATATTTGAATTTTTCAGTTTACTTTTGTTTCTAGGAACAAAAATGTTTTAAATTGTTTTAATAGGTATTTTCCGTCAATCGACAGCATTTTTAATGAAAAGCATAGGCTTTAATTTACAAAATTCCTAACTGTTTGTGTCAAGACAGCTTTTTTCACATTTTCACCATACTAAGAAAACAACATGTATTCATGCCTATTTTAAACTAAAAATAGATTATTTTTCTTCTTCTCACATTTTCTTTATTACTCCAAATCGATTTAATTCTCATTGATTTTATTTAAACAAAGAGACCACTGAGGTCTTAATAAAAGAGAAAGAAAACAAATCAGTTCCACCCATTGTTCAGTAATACAAACCTGACCTTGATTCAGTTCGAGAATATAATCTCTTAATATCGATAGAACATGCAACACCAGATGATTTTTACTTCTAGTTGCAAATACAGTGTAAATATTCCAAAGTTCACCCGACAAACCAGCCCTTTCCCTAAACAAATATTACATATGTCACAGGGGACACTGCTATCATCCCCTATTTAGATGAAAGGATGAGAAAAAATGCTTGGGAAATTTTGCATAATGGCATCATCATTGATTCCAAAAGCCCAGAAACTGCACAAAACCTATCCTGACAGGCAAAACATATATAATCAAGTGATAATCACCACAGCAAACACTGTTTTTTCTTGTTTCTGTTGGTGCTCGGCTGTGTGTCCCGTGCTGCGATGACCATATAAGGCTGCCTTTGACTCTCTGTCCACCTAAACAGCAGAAGCAAGTGAACTCCCAAACAAAGCCCTTATAGGGAATAGTATGCCTCCAGCCGGACTCGCAGTTTACTCCAAAATGATAACATTAGGCAGGGACAGTCAGATGCTGGTGGGGGTCTGATTTTCCTGCCACTTTCTCCCCACCCTTCCCTTCCTCTGGTGGGCTGATATAGGGAAGTTTACGCAAGTATTTTCAAGTACAGTGTAGTTGGCAATACAGCAGGTGCAGCTTTAGAGTATATATGTGCACCAAATATATACAGTTGAAGTCAAAATTGTTAGCCCCTTTTCTTTTTAAAATATTTCCCAAATGATGTTTAACAGAGAGAGAAATTTTTCATAGTAATTCCTATAATATTTTTTCTTCTGGAGAAAGTCTTACTTGTTTTATTTTGGCTAGAATGAAAGCAGGTTTAAATTTTTTAAAAACCATTTTAAGATCAATATTATTAGCGCCCTTAAGCAATATTGTTTTCTTCGATTGACTACAGAACAAACCACTGTTATACAATACTTGCCTAATTACCCTAATTAAGCCTTTAAATTGCATACTTAATTGGATATTAGTATCTTGAAACATGTCTAGTAAAATATTATGTACTGCCATCATGGCAAAGATAAAAAAAAACAGTTATTATTAGAAATCTTCTCTGCCTTAAACAAACTTTGGGGAAAAATAAATACAGGGGGCCTAATAATTCAGGAAGTCTAATAATTCTTACTTCAACTGTATATATTTTAATCTTTCATTGTATTTATTACTCTAAATCGATTTCATGCAAGCAGAGAGCTTCAAAAGTAGGTTTGGGAAACCAAAGCTACGCCTTAGATATGAATCAATTTCCTCTGACATTACTAGTCATTGTTTGTACTTAAGCATTGTGCGATCTAACAGACTGAAGAAAACAGGAAAACCTTTTTTTCTACCCACTTAGTAGTTACTTTCTAACAGGAGTTAACTTTTAAAATCAGAAAAAAATCTGAATCTTTATTGTCACTGTATGAAATACAATGAAATATGTGTTTGCCCTTCCTTTTAATGCAAAAACAACAACATTCTAAACAACAGTCTGAAACAACAACAATAGTAAATGATTAAAAAAGGTTCAAAATGAAAAAGACAACAACAATACTAATAATAATAATATTAACAATCCAAAATACAATGGAATTTGCGTTTGCCCTTCCTTTCAGTGCAAGTCCTTTTTGTCTAAAACAACAATAGCATGAAACGATTAGAAAATAGTAAAAAGACAACAACAGTAATAATAATAATAATAAAAATAATAATAATAATAATAATAATAACTAGACATAGAAAGTGGCAAGTGCATTCAAAAACATAGATTGTTTTGATAATTTCTCTTTTAATTTTGTAATAGCTTTTTGTGTCATCTTGCAGTACTAGAAGTTTAAAAAAATGCCAGCTGCATTTAATTATTTGATCCTACATTATATTGTGGCCTTTACTTACATTGTAATTAATCATTTGTTTCAATGTACTTTTTGTTTAAATACATGTTTTTACATTGTTTTTGTTTAAATACGTTACATTTTACATTTACAGTTGAAGTCAGAATTATTAGCCCCTCTGAATTATTAGCCACCATTTACTTTTTCCCCAATTACTGTTTAACAGAGAGCAGATTTTTTCAACACTTTTTTTAAACATAATAGTTTTATTAACTCATCTCTAATAGCTGATTTATTTTATCTTTGCCTTGATGACAGTACATAATATCTTACTAGATATTTTTAAGACACTTCTATACAGCTTATAGTGACATTTAAAGGCTTAGACAGGTTAGGGTAATTAGGCAAGTTATTGTATAATGATGGTTTGTTCTACTATCGAAAAAAAATAGCTTAAAGGGGCTAATAATATTGACCTTAAAATGGTGTTCAAAATATTTAAAACTGCTTTTATTCTAGCCGAAGTAAAACAAATTAGACTTTCTCCAGAAGAAAAAATATTATCAGACATACAGTGAAAATTTCCTTGCTCTGTTAAACATCATTTGGCAAATATTAAAAAAAAAAAAAAAAAAAGGAAAATTTAAAGTGAGCAAATAAATCTGACTTCAACTGTACACCTGCAATTAATTTCTGTAATCACATTTATTGACCATCCCTTACAGCTTATCCCACCCTCATACCACCAAAACGGTCCCTAGTCCTACCTGTATCCCACCTCAAGAGCACCAGAAGTGTTCTGCAATAAATTGTGAACACAGTAAGCACGTTGAATATATTGTTTGATGTAATTACCTAGTAGTTAACCCCACTTATTATTAAGTGGCACCAAATATTCTTAATGAATCAAATTCAATGTTCTATTCATCTCGATTTACAATCAATCAAACTGACTAAAAATATGAAGATAAGAGTTATTAACTTTTTTAACTTAAGTTATTAACTTTTTAAATGATACTCACTTTCTTTCGGCTTATTCCCTTCTTTACCAGGGGCTGCCACAACAGAATGAACCACCAATTACTCTTTGAACTGTTTTACATATACATTAGCTTGGTTTCCATCAGCCTCTGTTAATGTGTATTTTGGAATATCACATGAGAAACGTGTAATGGAAACCCTAAATTTCAAATAAAAATCCCTTAGTTTGCAGAAAAGTGTTTTACTTATTTGAGGTGGTTTTGGACTCTCATGCGAATAAAGGAAGATGGAAATGCATTTGCCGAATAAACTCCTACGTAGCAAACATTACACCCATGTGACTCCATTATGCTTACCTTGTTTAGTAGAGAAGTACAGTCAATACTACAGTACTACAATCAGCCACTTTAACAACTTAATTGAAACACACCTAATTCGCATTTGTGATTTTTTTTTTTTTTTTAAGATTTGATTCACTTTAGGATAGAAACTCAGATACTGATAGATTAGACCTAGAATATGACAAACTTCCAAAACTTAAACAACATAAAAGTAAAACTTTAGCAAATATTAAGCCAGCAGTCTTCTACCCTAATTAAATGTTCAATCCTTTCCAAGCTTTGTGATTCAGATCATATTGATCATATAACAGCAAAAATATTATCCTAACTAATATAAATGCGAAAGTAGAGAAAGTAAAAATGCTGTAATAAAATAATTAAAAAAATACAAATAAATAAACTGAACAAATATAAAATGTTTTAAGGTTTTTTAGGTTTTCCTAGGGTTCAAGTAAGGTCTACAAAAAATGTTATCAAGCATACAAATACACAGCAAAATCTAATTCAATACATCTTTATGAACATTTCAAAAGTTATTGGTCAAATGTATTGCGTGATTTTAGAGCTAAAATCACTTTAAGACTAAATGCACTAACCTAATATACTGATACACATACACTTTAAGTTGGCTCAAGTAAAGAAATAACAGTCTGTGTTTACAAGGACACTCAACAATATAATTCAGTAGGGATTTGTTTGTGAAATACAGCTCCTTTATTATTCATACACCTGAATTAAGTTTTATTTAAGTGTCAAGACACCAAACAATTATAGCACCAATAAAACAGTGTTGTCGCCTTGCATCAGCTTATGTCTGGAACAAAACAAAAAAAAAAACTGCCCATAAACACACCAAACAGACGAAAGCTGACTAAAAGAAGAGATTGTGTTCTGGGCCTGCATGGGAGGATGTGTCTTTCTGGACCGCGGATGGCAGTATCTGTTTTCTCGCTCAGAACGGGAAACCGAAACTTCTGATGCACACATGGAAAGCGTAAACAAAGCAGCGCTTAGTACCATTATCATAGTACTTGTCACTCAACACGAAGGGATTTGCTCCTGCAAATATGTCTGAAAATGTAATAAACCATATCGTTTGCAAATATTTGAAAAATGCAGAACAATTACAGCCGGCCTCTTTGTGTCCCTTCATTGACTTGAATTGTTTACTTGCTCCGTCACTTCACTACATCAGATCTCACACATCAGAGCTCACAATCAGAGCGCTCTCTTCAGCCAACAGCCCAACGCCGATTGGAATGCAGATTTAACATGCTGAATCGGGCCGACCTGACCCAATGTTAATGCGACTAAATGCGAACTAGCCAAACTGACGAAGCCTAACATAGTATTTACACTACCTGACAAAAGTCTTGTCATCGATCCCAGTTGTAAAAGTAACAAATAATACCTTGACTTCTAGTAGATCATTTGGAAAAGTGGCAGAAGGTAGATTTATCAGATAAATCATCTGTTGAACTGCATCCCAATAATCACGAATACTGCAGAAGACCTATTGGAACCAGCATGGACTCAAGATTTTCAGAGAAATCCGTCAAGTTTGGTGAAGGAAAAATCATGGTTTGGAGTTATATTCAGTATGGGGGGGGGGGTGCGAGTGATGGCAGCATCGACAGCCTGAGGTATCAAGACATTTGTGCTGCCCATTACATTACAAATCACAGTAGAGGGCAAATTCTTCAGCAGGATAGCGCTCCTTTACATACTTCAGCCTCCAAATCAAAGTTCCTGAAAGCAAAGAAGGTCAAGGTGCTCCAGGATTGGCCAGCCCAGTCACCAGACATGAACATTATTGAGCATGTCTGGGGTAAGATGCACTCAAAAAAAAAAAAAAAAAAAAAAAAAAAATATATATATATATATATATATATATATATATATATTTACTTGTTCAATTTACTTATTTAAATGAGCTAAAACAACACAATTCTTGAGATTTCATTGGGACAACTAAATTTTTTCATGTTCACTGCACATAAATTTGTTAGAAGTATTAAGTTAACTTAATCAATTTGTGTTGGGACGACATGAATTGTGTGGATACCTTTGTTTTTTACAGTGTGAAGGAGGAGGCATGAACTCAGAGAATCTTGATGAACACTGGGAGTCCTGCAAGAAGGCTTTCTTTTCCATTTCAGATGACTTTATTAATAAGTGATTTTAGTCATTGCAGAGATGGATGCAGTCCTCCAAGCTCATGGTAGTCATATAGAATATTCATTCTTTTTCCACTGCACCATGACTATATGCTATACAGTACATTATTTCTTTTAAGTGACAAAACTTTTGTCTAAGAAAAGTCAGACCTTACTGTCCCATTTAAATATTTAAAATCCAGGCATGATCATATTTTATTTTGGTAAAATAAGCCTAATCTAGCCTTTCATTTAAGCCACTTCTGATACCAAATGATCAACTACAAGCCAAGTTATTATTAGTTGTTCCTAAAACTTGGATAGACAGCAAGACTTTTGTCAGGTAGTGTAGTATAAAATCACTGATGACATCTTTAATGCCGATAAAAATCATGGATCAATTATGCTCTACTACTATGACGATGTAGTAACCAATTTAGTTGGGATTAACAGAATATCAACAGTATCTATTAAATTAAGTGAATAATAAACCACAACAACTGTATATTTATGTTTAGAATATTTATCTAATAGGCATGACATGGGAGGACGCTATAAACTGAGCATTTACAAAATGTCAACCAATTTTTTGCACCTCTTATTTTCCAATCCACATTCTTTTGTCCAAATGACGACAAAATCTTCCATCAACAACACGGCGTAGGGAAAAGGGTCATTTAAACGTCCTGTAAACGTTTGAGGGTGGACAAACAAACAAAGTTTTTCTATGATAAGCTGATTTAATTAAAAGAGGGAATTTCCTGTGTCCTGTGTGCAGATTCACAGCCCGTTCTTCGGGAAGCTCTCTTTACATTGAGGTTTTTATGGATGAGACTACCCAAAAGCCACCCCCCCACCCCCCACCAAAAAAAAACCTAAAAGCTGTGTTTTATTTTACAAATGTTGATATTTCTTTAATTGCAGAAGTGAAAGGTAGCACGACTGAGGGTCTTTGGACTTAGTTCAAGTGGGCATAAAGCCCAGAGGATCATGTGACCATGTGTTGTGCGGATGGATTTTTGTGACCCCTGGTCCTGTGAAAGGTTCCCTGACTTTCCTCCTCTCTCCTCTACTCCTCCTCATCTTTTTCTCATTCCATCCATATGGCTTTTCTGTTTTCTCACGAGCAGCTGTGTCATTTCGGTTTCTTCTATTAACGTTTTTATTGAGATTGATGTTCACGCAGGGTCAACAGCACCAGCTTTAAAACGGTTGCAATTACAATATATACTGCCTGTTTCCTAGATATTTGACATCATGTAGGCATTAATGACTTCGAAGGCCTTGTTTTGCCAAAACACGTGTTAGTTCTTTGATAAAAGTGGATTAAACTGTTAGTGGTTTTTCAGCTGATGTTTTCAAGATGTTCTGTCAGGTGAACATTGTGGTAAATAATAAGAGTAACAACCAGGCAAGCAATCTAAAGATAAATATAACAACTGCGCAAAAGACTAAACCAATTAACAATTAAACAACGGCTGGTAATAGACTGGTAGGCCTATATAGCTATTAAACTATATCTTCCGTATTTTTACCAGGCTAACTTCTGTTTAACACACACCCTTCATACCTAAATTATTAAATATATTCTAAAAAGCAGTCAGAAACTTATCTACAGTACACTGTAAAAAAATGCAATGACAAAAAACTCCAGACTAGGCATAGGTCGGTATAAGATTCTGACAGTATGATAACCTTGGAAAACGATTTCGCAGTAGTGTGATTATTGCTCAAAAATTTCTTTTTTTCAAAAAGTTTTTTCATCTTTGAACACAATATATTTTATTTTGAGAAACATCTGTCATATTTTGGAGCAGTAAACAACTGGCTAAATAATCAAAATGAATCATTGACTTCTGCTGTCTTTATTTGTTTTGTTTTTTTTACAATTTAAAATAGCATCTTTGGATATCTCTACTAGAGATACTGTTGTACAAAAAACGTAAATAAAAAATTCTTGGCAGATTGGTAGCCAATCAATAATTCTGTTTATTTACTTGAGTAAATGTGTGTAAATTTATATTTATTCCGTTTTTAAATTTAATTGTTTCCGTTTTTAAATAATATTATTGACTAATATAAAAATGTTCATCTGCTTTATGTACAATGCAGTTTGTAAAGTATTATTTTCTGTCTTTTACTAAATATATGAGAGACTTGCTTTGTTTACCAAATAAACTGAATCTAACTGGATTTTCACTTTAAACATTAAATAAAAGTTCAAAAGATATTATTTTTTATTTCACATATTAAAGTTTTAGTTATGATCCTCCCAAAATAATTCCACAGAAATCTGTAGATTTTTACCAAAATTCTCAGCAGAAAAAGCAAAAAATGTACGCAGATTCCGTCTGTAAAAACTTGTATTTAGACAATAAATACATTGTAACGATTTATTAATTTCAGTGTAGGTACATATTAGTTAAGGTCATTTAATATGTAGTGGGGCTACTAATTTTAATAAGTTAATCAGGTTAAAGTTTTACAAAGTTTAACTTAATATGTTTAGTCTGTTTGACCTGTAAGTTAAGATGATTAGAAAAGTTAGTTTGATTCAACAAAAAAATTTAAGGCAGCAAGAATTTTTTTAACAGTGCAATACAAGACTCTAATATATATTGACGCTATTATATATTGATTTTCCTTCGGCTTAGTCTCTTTAATCATCAGGGGTCGCCACAACGGAATGAACCACCAACTTATTCAGCATATGTTTTACACAGTGGATACCCTTCCAGCTCCAACTCAGTACAAGGAGACACCCATACACACTCACATTCACACACATACACTACGGCCAATTAAATTTATTCACTTCACCTATAGTATATCACATGTCTTTGGACTGTGGGGGAAACCGGAGCACCCAGAGCAAACCCACGCGAACATGGGGAGAACATGCAAACTCCACAGAGAAATGCCAACTGACCCAGCCGGGACTCAAACCAGTGATGTTCTTGCTGTGAGGCAACAGTGCTCACCACTGAGCCACCGTGCCACCCTTATATTAATATCATGCAATTTTATATGTTTATACGTTATGTTAACACATTCAAGCCTAACACAACAATTTTATCCCAGCAACACTAAAACAACTGGTTTTGGCAATTATTTATACTGGTTCACATATGAAATATATTGTTTACTAGTCCACACGCAGATCTAAAACTATCATTTTCTCTCTTTTTTTTGTCTGCAGAACCCAAAAGCTACTCAATTGTGTCTGCTTATTTATTTAACTTTATTTTAAAAAGTTGTCCGAATTCTTTCTTTCTTATTAATAAAAGTGTACAAAAGAAATAAAAAATGAAAAAGTTAAGAAAGACACTGAGGTGAATACAATTACTGTATCTTTTAAAAAAAATCTTTTATTCTATGTGGTAGTCATTGTTAAGTGAACTATCCCTTTAAATCCATAATCACTAATGTTTTATTACTGGTGAATGCCCCTTAAGAGTGCTAATGCTAATAAGAAGTAATCAACGTATAAATAATGACACAGCAAGAACTTAATTCACTGACAGTTCCAGACTTGATCACACTATTGTCTATGGTTAGCCGTCTATATTATCGCTTGCTTCAGTGGGAAATGAGAGGACAGTCAGTTGACAGTCTGCTGTTCACCACAAGCTTCAGAAAGCTGCATTTGACAACCATATTTGGAGAACAGGAAACCCTTTGGTTTGTCAAGCTCACTGCTTCTCTCATTTTACGCACTTTCCTCAACCATTTCCTATGACAGACTCAGCTGAACTAGATCTTATGCATGAAAGAGCGGATGGACAGGCATGTTATTGAAGTTAAAACTCAAGAGATACTTAATGATGGATGGTGTTTAGAATAGAAGGTCAAAGCAGCTAAAACCATTCAAATGATTTACTGTAATAATTTACTAATCCTCATAATGTTTCAAATGCTTTCAAAGAAGTTATTTCTTCAGTGAAACACAGATGATTGACAGTCACCATTTACTTCTGCTGTATGGAAAACAGATGCAATGAATGTGAATGGTGACTGAGGCTGACAGTAACTAACATCCAAATATTGATGTGCTTTTGCGTTTCACATATGTGATGCTGTGTGTTTGTGATAGCACGAGGGTGAGCAAATGTTTGCAGAATGTGTATTTCTGAGTGAAATATAACTTTAATAGTAGCATAAACACAAATTCAACATGTCATACAAGTATTTCGAAGCAGTTAATAGCTGACAGCTTCATATTTAGCTACATGCTCAATCACCGGTTCATATTTTCCTTACACTAAGCACTACTTTGCACACTTCAGGCTTAATTTGCTGGCATACAGTCAGTCACGGATGATTTACACATCTCTGTCAGCAGCCACACAGCTAAAACAGAAGTACACATTAAAAGTAAGCATACTCACAAGGATGATGAAAACGTGCCGCGATTTGGAAAGTTAGGGTTTGGAGAGTCCTGCGACAGTGAGGTACTCCAAAGACGAACCGTCCAAATTAGTCAGAAAAGCATGAGAACATCATTTAAACGAAGATGCGGATAGAGTGGGCGGAGCCGCGCAGACGAGCTGCGCTGTGATTGGCCAACATGTTTTGGCAGTTCAGGTGTAAGACAGTCTCATCTGGAGTGTTCATTTAAATGTGCTGTTTCGACGCAATGTAAAGCATCAGGACACTGCAAGAAGTTTGAGCTACATTTTTAAAAAGTGGAATTGATTGATAGTGAAAATGAAAGTTGCCATAGATTGTTCCTTTCATATTTGCTTATTATTTGTTCTTTAAATAATTTTCAAGTCTTATGGAATTTTGTGCTGTGCTGGATATAATTCTGTGATGGTAATGGCTAAAAATGGACTTTAAATTTTAATTCTTGGCTAATTTAATAACAGGACATTTTGTTTTTTGTTTTTTCCTTAATGTTGTTTATTATTATTATTATTATTGTTGTTGTTATTATTATTATTATTATTATTATTATTATTATTATGCAAAAAATAACATTACAAAGATACAATATAAACAATAAGACAAAAAGGGTTACATAACAGGCCCGTAGCCAGGGGGGTTCTGGTGGTTCAAAAGACCCACCCCTCAATGACAAAGATCCAGAACTTGTCCCATACATACGTGAGCTCATTTGTCTTATTTGACTGCTATGTCATCATAAATAGCGAAACTAATCTATTAAAAAAGGCTTAAACCCAAGCAATGCTATATTAAAATTAATTTGGAAACTAATAAGGCTATTTTGTTAATTATGAATTTTAAATCAAATCAAATGTTAATTTTTACATGCAATATAATTGTAAGAGTGTTTTAAAGAGTTCACATATGAATCAAAGTCCTTTCTGAAAATAAAAAAGTAAGGGTGTTTCTTTGAAAATGTATATTTATGGATGTAAAATTTAGTCAAAAAAATAATTAATTTAAAAATAAATTTACAATGAGAAGTATCCAAAGAATACAATTTTTGGGCAAATACAGAAGTTTGAAAAGAAAAATTTGTTATGAAATTGGAAAATTCAACCCAAAACACTTTATAGTGAGTACACTCTTAAAATAATTGAATTTGTGTTTCTTCATATTGAGTACAAAATGAGCATTTAGGGGAAATATTGTTATTAAATTTAGCTAGTTTGGTATATATTGGGTAGCAGTTATAAATGATGTTGATTGAGACTTCAACAGCTTTGTTAGATAAAAAGATTCTTTTCTAAAGAAGCCAAAACTGTTCACAATCAAATATATTATTCCAAAAACCTATGCAAGCAGGTAAAGAGATCCGAGAATTATTCATAACCAGGTGAATATCTTTGTTTCACATTGAACTGAGAAGAGTTTGGTCAACAAAAAGGATTGTGTCGTCAAAAATGTCCTTAATATTGGTATTACACACTTTTTACACTTCATGACATCACGAGAAAATTACTGTATGCTGACAAGTGATATTTACCTTTATTTTTATTTTCCTTAGCAATCTAGATCCGTTGTCTTTTTTGTCAGCAAGTACACTAAATTAAAATTGAAAAAAGTAATATTATCTTGAGATTTTAATATTATCAATAATAGACTTTCACACTGCTTAAAGGGACAGTTCACAAAAAAAAAAACTGTCACAATTCTCTCAACTTCACGTTTGAGTTTCTTTCTTGTATTTAGCACAAAATGAATTTTGAAGAATGTTTGAAACTAGTAGCAAATGACTTCCATAGTATTTGTTTTTCCCACTATAGATGTCAATGGTTACCGGTTTCCAACATTCTTCAAAATATCTTCTTTAGTGTAAAATAAATACATGCACACACACACACACACACACACACACACACACACACACACACACACACTTATATATATATATATATATATATATATATATATATATATATATATATATATATATATATATATATATATATTTAAATGAAGAGAATTTTGAACTTTGTAACCACATATGGTGACATAATTTTTATTTTGGGTAAATTATCTCTTAAAGTAGGAGAACATCACCTGCTGCAAATTAATGAAAATATTTTTGTTTGCTGATTCAAAACAAGTTACTTTCCTATAAAGTTACAGAAAGATTATTTTTCATGAATTTCTGTTAATAATTTATTTAAATAATTTATCAAAATCTTTTCTTGGCGACATGTTTTCATTTCACAAACACTGTAAGAACCCCTAAAATATTCTTGCAAATTCTAAATATTCCCAAACACTGTTAGATGAACATTCAATGAGCATGTTTTAATGTAGAATAATTTATTTATGATGACATTCATTTTGGGAAAATACAAAAATAAAAACATAAAACTCTCCATGGTAACTGGTACCCATTGACTTCCATAGTATTTGTTTTTCCTACAGTTGAAGATAATGGCTATCATTGCCAACATTCTTCCGAATATCTTCTTTTGTGTTCAAGATAAAAATAAGGAAAGGTTCAGCACCACCTGAGGGTGTGTAAATAGCCAGTGAAATTTCATTTTGGGAGAACTATCCCTTTGAAGACGAGATAACTGACCAAAATATTTCATCAATAATACTTATATGACGTTAGTCTCAGTTCTGAGCATGCTTCCTGTTAGCTGGAGCCTTTCTTGCCTGAAACACGGAAGGAGATGTTTTGTTCATCCATTCAGCATTGAGCACCAGAAATATATGACAAATCTACAGACGAAGGAAACAGAAGAATTAAATGCAAAAGAAGGGAGATTCCCCAGGCTACATGCAATACACTACATCTGGACAAGGCAAATCCCCTGAGATCCTTTTTGGGACCCTTATCGTTACGCAAATCACATTCCGTCCCCTCCATTCCCACAACGGGCTCCGGCTATCTAATGGAACTTCCTATATAAGGACAACCTCCTATTGCGTCCAGTAAATCACATCTGTGTGATGTTTCCAGGGAACAGGACCATGGCTGGTATGTTCGGAGGCCTTGATGAAGTCCAAAAGCACAGTGGTGGACAGTAGCTAAGTGTTTTCACTTTATTATAAGTACACATTTTAAGCATCTGTACTTTATTGAAGTATATTTATTTCAGGAAAAAAAATACAAAATATTGCACTTTTTACTTTACTATATATAATAAAGCCGAGTAAAAATTCTCACCTGCTCAGAGATGAGATAGTGGTGTTTAATTTGTGAAAAAGATTAAATTTATCAGTTAACCTGTTAAATCGGTTCACAATTTGGACTGAAGAATTAATTTGTGAACTGTAATGTTACTTACAAGACTGCATCTGTTAAGTCAACAACTCACTGATTCAATTTATCTGTTCAGAGGGAGCCTCCAGTAAATGATTCACTGATTCAATTTATCTGTTCAGAGGGAGCCTCCAGTAAATGATTCACTGATTCAATTTATCTGTTCACAGAGAGCCTCAAGCAAATGATTCACTGATTTAAATGATCTGTTCAGAGGGAGCCGACGGTAAATGATTCACTGATTCAAATGATCTGTTCAGAGGGAGCCTCAAGCAAATGATTTGCTGATTTAAATGATCTGTTCAGAGGGAGCCTCCGGTAAATGATTCACTGATTAATTCAAATTATTGATTCAGAGTGAGTCTCCAGTAAACGATTTACTGATTCAAATGATTAATTCAGAGTGAGTCTCTTGTAAATTATTCACTGATTCATATGGATGATTCAGAATGAGTCTCCAGTAAATGATTAACTGATTCAAATAATTTGTTCTGAGTAAGTCTCCGGTAAATGATTAATTGATTTAAATGATCCATTCAGATGGAATCTCCAGTAAATTCACTGATTTAAATGAATCATTCAGAATGAGTCTCCAGCAAATGATTTACTGATTCAAATGATCAATTTAAAGGTACTCGATTAACTGATTCAAATGAACTATTCAGGAGTCTTCAATAAACAATTAATTGATTTAAATGATCCATTCAGAGTAAAGCTGTGGTCACACTTGACTTTTCTCCCCAATAGACTTCCTTTCATATGCACGCGAATGCGTCAGACCGGAAACGCAAAGTCATGCGTTAAGTTTTGCAGGTCGCTGCTGTGCAAAGTTCAATTTAGTTCAAAATTTAAAACATGGAGCAATCGCTCACTTTTTAAATGTCTAATCATCTCGTTTAATCCCACCCCTTTTCGCAGCGCCATACGACAAAATTTCACACACAAAATCTCTAGTGTGACCGCAGCTTAAGTCTCCAGTAAATGATTCAATGATTCAAATGAACCATTCAGAAAGAGTCTCCAGTAAATGATTCACTGATTCAAATGATCAATTCAGTCAGTCTCCAGTAAATGATTCAAATGATCAATTTAGAGTGAGTCTTCAATAAATATTTAATTGATTCAAATGATCCACTTTGAGTGAGTCTCCTGTAAATGATTTGCTGATTCAAATGATTTATTCAGAGTCTTCAGTAAATGATTCACTGATTCAAATGATCAGTTCAGAGTGAGTCTTCAATAAATGTTTAATTGATTCAAATGCTCCATTTTGAGTGAGTCTCCAGTAAATGAATCGCTGATTTAAAAGAACCATTCAAAATAAGTATCCAGTAAATGATTCACTGATTCAAATGTTTAATTCAGAGTAAGTCTCCAGTAAATGATTCGCGGATACAAATGGATCTGAAAGGGGTTCAGTTGTGAATGTATGTGATTTCACAATTATTTGAGTTTATTTTGAGACAACTTAACAGTTTTATATTCAATCCACTTAAATTTGTAAAACAATAGGTTGTCCCAACACAAACTGGTCGAGTAGAACCCAGCATTTTTTTCCAATGTACTTCTACTGGAATACTGTTTTATTAGGGTATGTGTACTTTTAGTCAAGTATCTAAATTGTGTACTTCATCCACCACTGCAGGAATCATGTCCGAGAACATGAAGCCTGCAGGGAAAGAAGCTCATCTCTGTCACTGGTCAGCATCAAGCTCTCCTGGATGTGTAAAGGAAAAGAAGGGAGGCAGAGCAAGTGTCCCGGAGACGGATGAAGGTTTGGGGGTGTATAGTGAGATTGAAATGGAGACGCATGGCTCCACTGTTGTGCCATATAAGGACAATGGGGTCTGCCTGGAATCTCGGCTGTATGTGTTTAGAAGGGAACACCGAAAGACTCGGACCGACTGACTAAATATGGTGCAACAGCGGTGTCATTGTTAAGACAAATAGGCATTCATTGGGATATCTTTCGACTGTTTACTCACCAACAATAAACTTTTGAGTAGCTGCAGACTCTCAGGCCGGCAAAGACGAACGCCAATTAAGGAATGTGAGGTATTGCACCTGCCCATGATTTGACAGCAGCAGGAACATACATGTGAGCTGGACCATTGAGACTCATGCAGAACGACACTCAATACTGTATATGAGTGTGAACGTAAACACATGAATACCTGAAGAAAAAGAGCAGAGCAACTTTTCTCTGAGCTCCACTATAAACATGTTACTAAAACGATAACATTACATGAACTGTAGAAATGCTACAGTAAATGTATACACTGTATTTGTTTTCCAAAGTTGTAAATAAAAATTATTGGAACATGTATGGCAGTACAGTTTTGGTATTTCTACTACTTGTTATGGCAAAATAAGTAAGGACTATTTCTAGACCTGTAAAGGGGTACATTGGAGTTGAGGGTTGCATATATACTTGCAAAATAAAAGAAAGAAAACAAAAAGTAAAGCATTGAGCAAAATAAATAACCAAATTAATTCAAATCTCCCAAATTTGCAAAGCGAAAATACATTTTTGAGAAACAAAATTAATTTTGCTAACAAAAATAAAGAACTGAAAAGGGAAAATTAAGTTTTGAGAAATGAAATTTGCAAACAAAAAATAACTGCAAATAAAACTATACATTTGCAGAACTTTTGTATAGAATTGCCTTTAGAAAACATGTCCAGTCAATTGCAATAATTATTTTGATTTGCTTTTTAGTCAACTGTGAGCTTGCGATGCTAAATGGAGGCAGGTCCAGGCCTGCTGTAAACACCCAAGTTCCCTTGACTCCGCCCCTTGATTTTCATTTGCAGTTCTTTTTTTGCTTGCAAATTTCATTTTTATTTCTCAAAACTAAATTTTCCCTTTGCAGTTCTTTATTTTTGTCAGCAAAATACTTTTTTTTTTTTAAATATTTTTGCTTTGTGATTTTTGGAAATTTGCATTTATTTAATTATTTAATTTTGCTCAATACGTTATTTTTTGTTTTGCAAAGCTTTTTTTTGTTTTGCAGGTACATATGGCCCTAGATTGACTCCATAACAAATGCAGTGAATGGTAAAAAACAGGGACAAAAAGGAGCATGTAAAATGATAAACCAAAAGCGTAGTCACAGTACAGGTAAATGGTCGGGACAGATGATAAACCAACATAAACAGTGAAACAAAGCAAAGTACAAAAACTAAGGATGATTAATGTGTCGAGATCCTGAAGCGCAAGTGTTTCGAAACATTGCACCAAAGCATGATCCAAAACACCCAGGTCATATGACAAAGGTGATTCAAAAACACCCAGGTCATGTGATTAAAGAATTTTCCAGGTCACGTGACTAAAGCGATTCAAAGCATTGATCATTTCAGAAGTGTTTCGAGAGCTGGCGAATCTCAGAAAGGGTCAGAAAAAAAAACTGTCGTATGTAGCTTTGTGGACTTTCCATGTGCTTGGGTTTGAATCCCGACTTGTACGAATACTTTAAAAATTATGACTTGATGTATTTTAATAATGTTACAGTTTTGTGACCACAACAAGACATATTTATTCATAGTGCTCATTTGGATGTCAGACCAATGATAAAACAAAACACGTCACAAGAACAGAGCATTAAAAAACTACCATCTATAGCTGCATTACCCTGGATTCGAACCCATTATCTTTGCGTGCTAGTCAGGAACTCTCATTGCTTCAATAAATCACTTAAAACCTCATTTCTACAACGTGGGATTTAATACCTCAATTTGCTGAACTGTTTCATTGCTAAAGCTGTTCCTGAACAAAATATAATAAAAACCACTAGGTGTCACTGTAGAGAGTTTTCGAAAAGTTTCGAAGCTTTTAAACATTTGTCTTGACTGTTTCAGTGCTTCATGAAGCCTTGTTTTGTCCACCACTATCAAAAACATGGCAAGACAAGGAAACACTTTGTGATGCTCACTTACAGTTTGACAAGACTCAGCTGTGTGTGCTGTTTTTATGGTTTATCTGATTAGTCCATAATGAAATTCCAGCTGTGAGTGTAATCAAGGGGAATCAGGAACTGGTGTGTGTGAGGTGCATGACAGGGAGTTGAAGTTCATTAAATTGGCAGATGTGTAGTTCTCCAGCGTTCTGCACAGGCTAGATCGGTGGTGAATGTGATAGTATCATTGCTCCTGCTGCAGCCATGGTACGCAACAACATTTCTTGATTATTACGCCAGAATAAGAGTATAGTTCCTAGTCATCCTTTCAGCCTAAACAACTTTCATTTCCCATCGATCTTAGTACAGGAAGTAACAACAGAAGAGTCTCGCTTTAAATATAAGAAATTATATAAACTTGTTTCTTTTTTTTTTTTTTGAGTGAGATGCTAATGATCTAATCCGATTCAATTGCGTATGCTAAGCTAAGCTAAAAGTGCTCCCGCCAGACATGGATATAGACTGAATGGATGCAAAAATGATAAAACTCAACTGTTCAACTTCAGGTGACTTGTAAAATGTATTTTTAGCCTGAATGTATTTCCAAAATAAAATAATAATCATATTCAATAATCATAATAATAAAAAAACACTCTTCCCTTTCATTTTTACAGTTTGTATAATGACAATACTTTTCAATATTTAGAGAAAAACAATTCCTTGCTTAGTTAAAAAAGCATAAAAGAAAGACTACAATACGCACACCTGAAGTTTGGCTTCAAAGACTATCCTAAAGTCTAGATACTTAGCTGTACCCGAAGAACTCTATCTGAGGAATTACTCCTGACAGTGCGTCTGAAGGAGAGGAGGGAACGGGAAATATGCGCGAGATTAAAGCTGAGAGAGGCACAGGCTGTACAAGCTGGAGAGTCTCCTGAGACTCATCCAAAAACTCATTCAGAGTGAATCCGTTTAGAGTAACTGGAGCGTTCAAATTAATCATGAACGGACGTCAGGATTTACTAGACAAAAAAAAATGACGACAAAATGTGTATGGTACCACTTTTGGTATCAAAATGCTAACCCACAGAGATACAAAACCAGGAAACTGTTAATAATAAAAACAAGTTAACAAAGAAGAACAAAATGCCTGTTATCTACAACTTCTGCATGCGCACATTCAGTTCCCATAGAGAGTATATACACTATTTTAGAGGGTTGCATGTGTTTGGATATTTTTGTCTCCATTGGAACGTCGTTCTCCAGCTTAGCAGCAGGAGAGAAAGCAAATATTTGTCTGCTCATATTTATTCTAAATGTTTCACATGATCTATCTGTTGATGATAACCTTTTAGTTAAGAAAAATGTACTCTGAGTGCACTGGGGAAAACTTTAACATCAACCTTTCACCAAAGTGCTTCATCTGCAACAATGCTCAATAAAACATATTGAGTGAAGTATTGAGTAAGTGACTTACCTTTTAAGGAGAATGAGGAAATTTGCAGAACTTGGCTAACGGATGATGTTTACAGTGTTTGTGAGTGGTGCAGGTTTCGAGGTGAAAGAAAACCATACATATTACGACACAACTGAAATTCTTAAAGAGTTTCTCTGCAGAAGCACTTAAGAGATTAAAGCAAGAGTAATCACAAGTGATGTTCATTTGATTATAACATGCTTATTCATCTGTGTAAAGTATATAAAATGCTTTCTGTAGAAGGGTTGAAAGAACGGCAGGAAACTGCAGTTCAAATGTCACTTCTAGACAGCCTGGCTTTTGGCAAGATGATAAGGCAGTAAGAGATGAAAACCAATCAAAAGGAAGAATCCTTAAAAATGTAAAGTTCAAGGACCTAGGGCTTCAGCAGACGTACTCATCTTAGAAGCTGTCCAACAATCAAGGCTTGTTTTGGCATTTCTTAATGTACTGCAATTTAAGATGAACAGTAAAAGTCTCAAAAGTAGCAGTTTGACTTTGGAGGTGAGCAAAACCTGCATTCGTTATCATGATTGATGGGAGTTAAAAATAAATTAACATATAAACTCACTGGCCACTTTATTGGGTACACAGAATGCATTGAAACAATAGATTAAATGGATCTCTGATATACAAACAGAAGGTACAGGTGAAATCAGAATTATTAGCCCTCCCTTTTTATTTTCCCCCAATTTCTGTTTAAAGGAGAGAAGACTTTTTTTAACACATTTTTTAAACATAATAGTTTTAGTAACTCATTTCTATTAACTGATTTATTTTATCTTTTCCATGAAGACAGTAAATAATATTTTACTAGATATTTTTCAAGACACTTCTATACAGCTTAAAGTGACATTTAAAGGCTTAAATAAGGTTAATTAGGTTAACTAGGCAGGTTAGGGTAATTAGGCAAGTTATTGTATAATGATGGTTTGTTCTGTAGACTATCGAATAAATATACAGCTTAAAGGGGCTAATAATATTGACCTTAAAATGGTGTTTAAAAAATTAAGAACTGCTTTTATTCTAGCCGAAATATGACAAATAAGACTTTCTCCAGAAGAAAAAATTATATCAGACATACTGTGAAAATTTCCTCGCTCTGTTAAACATAATTTGGAAAATATTTTAAAAAATAAATAAACAAAATCAATGGGGGGCTAATAATTCTGACTTCAACTGTATATGGCTTAGGTAAGTGCGAAAATTATCCAGAAGTGTTGTTACAGGTTTTTACATGTTGATTGGCTTTAAAAATCCAGCCTGATCTCACAGGGAACCGTAACTATTTTACAATTTGTCAGTTTAGTGGCTAATTCGTACAAGTTCAGTCGTACGAAAATAAACAATTTTAAAAAGGAGGCATGGCACCACACCCACCCCTAAACCCAACTGTCATTGAAGGAAAAGTAAATCATACTAAATTATACGAATGAGACTTTTTGAATTCATACGAATTAGCCACTGAATCAAAGTTGCAAATTGCCCTGAGATTAGCTGATCAATTTGTCCTGATGCATAAACACATTAAACTCTTAAGCAGTTTACAAACACTTAAGCAGTTTACATGTGTTTGTTGCCTCATTACAAACATACACGTGTCTGCTGCACTTAATATACACAATAAACTAACAAAAGATACATAGAAACAGAGCTCATGCCTCTTTGGCGTGGCACTGAATACAGTTTTAATCCGTAGATCCTGCTTTTTGTGTTTTAAAGTGCTGTGAACAGATGAGACACCTTTTGTGGTGATGCATGGTTAGATGCTTTACAGAACTGCTTACTGTTTATTTAAAAACAGGACAGGCTTTAAGGAAGAGTCCCACATCCAAGGCAAGAACAAATCAAGCTGGGATGAACATAAAACGATACATTATTAAAATTATATAAACTAATTGCTGTAATCCTAATAGAAAATGCTTTGGCCAATCGATCAAACACTGTCTGCGTGGATCGTCGCGGCCTTTGTTTTGTCAATTTGCATTACATTAACAATGAAGGATATATGTTTGAGGATCACAGTAAGGCCATTTACTAAACTCTTATTATTTAGCTAGATTTTTTATTCTATGGCACCATAAAAGCAAATATTATTGTCGTCAGAAATCAAAATCACCATATTGGAGCTGATGTAAAGATAATAGTAATTCAAATATCCAGTTTTTACGGTCGATGTCTGCAGAAGAGCATCTATGAACCCAAAAAATTCAAACCCTTAAAGCAGAACAATGAGTGTAAGCGTAAATTGTTTTTAAAAATACAGGTATTTTACTGCAGAAGTAAATTTAATATTGAAAATATTTAAAAGAAAACGATACAAATTAAATTCAAAATCATTTGATCATATGTAAAAACAACTTCTATTTAGCACACATCAGATATGCAGATGAGAAGGTAAATGTAATAATCACATTGCTTATATTCATAAAATAAAAAAATAAAAATGACAAAAAAATAAATAAAAATATAAAAAGAATATAAAAATATTCTAAGTAAAAGGGGAGTAGAACTATTTTGGCCTCTTTGACAACAGCTGTGCAACAACTGTTTACTTGGGATCTTGTGACAGTAGAGCTGAAATCACAACAGAAACAGATGAAAATTGTCAGATTTATGAATATTTCAAAAGAAACAATAATAAAAAAAATCAAACACTTCATTACCTTTCATGTTTATGACTCCGCATCACAGTGACCATGTGGTTCTTGTGAAGTAACTGCTGCTGAGCCTTTTAGAAAGATTTGTCCTTTGTGCTCTTCCTTACTGCTAAGAAAATGATGGAACAATCCATACAACAACGGCCTAAATCCGCAAAACAAATCAATACAAAAAGCATTAAGCATGATTTATAATGATGTCTGTTTAAAATAAAAAAATTTTTTTTGGATATTATAAACAAATTTATACAAAAAACTAAACAAAACAGAAAGTAAATATTGAGGCTGTTATTTCATTATTTTGGTAACCATTGCTTTAATATGAAGCGAGTTAAAACAAATGCTAATATGACCAAAAAGCTAATTGGTTGTGCGTTGAGCAAAATCTGACTTGTGTATTACAGTAGTTACATCCAGACTGGGCTACTGGAGTAGTGTTTTGGCTGACTGACCAAAGCAGCAAGAATTCTTCCTCGTACTAGACTGAGAAATTACATCCAGCACTTAAATCATTGCTCTGGCTACTTGTGTCTTACAGAACTAATTTCAAGACCCTCTTAATAAATTTAAAAACGTCTTCATGTTATTGCGCCAACATTCCTTGCTGATCGTATCTGAAGCGTGGCTAAAAAAGTGGCAAGTCAGCTTTTAATCACTGGCTCTCAAGCTGTGTAAGCACTCAAAACACTAAAACCTTTTTCCCAGTTTACAATCATTTAAATTTATTTTAGTTTTTCATTCAGTTTCAATATATATATATCTATTTTTCTGTTATCTATTTACAAGTGAGTTAATGTTTATGTCAGTTTCCAAATATGTAAATTAAGTTTTGTTTAACTAGTACATTACATTTAATGTACATGATCCCTAATTTAATTAATGAAAAAACTAATAAAAATATATTTATATTTATTATAAATATTTATATATATTTTTTATATATACACATTCATTCAATCATTTTCTTGTCGGTTTAGTCCCTTTATTAATCTGGGGTTGCCACAGCGGAATGAACCGTCAACTTATCCAGCAAGTTTTTATGCAGCGGATGCCCTTCCAGCCGCAACCCATCTCTGGGAAACATCCACACATACACACACACACACACACTCAAACACTACGGACAATTTAGCCTACCCAATTTACCTGTAACGCATGTCTTTAAACCGGAGCACCCGGAGGAAACCCACGCGAACGCAGGGAGAACATGCAAACTCCACACAGAAAGGCCAACTGAGCCAAGGATCGAACCAGCGACCCAGCGACTTTCTTGCTGTGAGGCGAACGTGCTACCCACTGGGCCACTGCCTCGCCCATATATATATTATTATATATATATATATATATAAATATATAATAATGATAATTAATACTTTATAAAATATGAATTACTTTAAAATATTTTAGACGTTAATTATTTAATTAATTGAGGGAACATACATATGATCCCTAATTAATTAAACATTAGGATATTAAATTAATTCAATATTTAAAATATTAAAATAAATTAAAGGTAAAAACTGCATAATCTTTTTGATAATTCAATTTATTAATAAATAATTATTGATTTATTAAAATAAAATAAAGGTACAAAATGCATATTTTTTATAATTAAAAATTTTATAAATAAATACATTTATGAATTAATTAACTGATTAATAGTGCCAGTGCACTCACCACACACCAGCTATTGGAGGAGTGGAGAGACAGTGAGATAATTCAGTGGATGGAAATCATTTGGGAGGCTATGATGGGTGGGTAAGGAATTTGGCCAGGACACCGGGGTTACACCCCTACTCTTTACGAAAAGTGCCATGGGATTTTTAATGACTACAGAGAGTCAGGACCTCGTTATAATGTCTCATCTGAAAGACAGCGCTCACTGACAGTACAGTGTCCCTTCCACTATACTGCGGCATTAGGACTTGCACAGACAACAGGTTGAGCGCCCCCTGCTGGCCTCACTAACACCACTTCCAACAGCAACCTAGTTTTCCCATGTAATCACCCATCCAGGCTCAGCCCTGCTTAGTTTCGGTGAGTAAACGCTCTTGGGCTGCAGGGTGATATAAGGCTGTGGCAATGGTACAGACTGCAACATTGTTCTAGATTTTTGTATTATTTTATTTAAGGAAAAAATATATAGGTTGAGAGAACTGTATATAAATAAAGTGCATGCTTGGTTTAATATATCTTGTGTCACAATATTGGTCAAATTATGAATTGTTTCATATCAACTCATCCAGAGGTCCCTGGCTCAAATTTCTGATTATCAGAGTATTTTTTGTGATAAAAACTCAAGGTTTAAATGTGCAAGCCATAAAAAAACACATAAAGGATCATCGTATCACTGAAACACGAGAAGCACTGGAGCTCTAGATGAACAGACATTTTACAGGCCATAAAATTCTATCACACTGACCCTGGGCTATCTTTAATATTGTGGCATGTAAAGTATATGTATAATCACAGTGGCCTGCAGGATACTCCGGCCGCGTGATACCCTGTTCTTCACGTCTTCGCTTTAACTCTTGCGGGTGGGCCCACGCAATTTGTGCTACGCGACTGTATGTGCATTTGTTTGGTACACTGACTGTGCAGCACTCTGCAGTTGCTATTTTTAAGTGCCCCATGATGAGTAAGGCTGGTCACAAATCATACTCACACTGATCTGGCACTTGAATCTTCTGCCACGTTGAGCTCTTTGGCCAAAAAATCACGGTCCAGAGGAACTTCAGGCTGACCTGATTCTGAGAAACATCATTTTAAAGAGATCAACCTTAACAACCCAACATATTTCATGTGATATACAGTTGAAGATTATTAGCCCTGCTGTGAAACTTTCATTATTTCTCAAACACTTCCTAAATCTTGTTTAGCAGAGCAAGTCAATCTTTCATAGTATTTAAGTGTTATTTTTTTAATACAGTATATGTATATTGTATTTTTAATACATTATTTGCTTATTGATTTTATTATTTATGGATCAATCTTTGCACTGCAAACTGAATGTACACATAATTTATGACTGAATTTTGCTTTTTCACTTTTGGCTAATGGGGTGTATGCACAGCTTGTGTTTTTCAGCCAATGACAAACTTCCGGTGAAAGCTTTAATGTGAGTATTTTCACTGTCATAAGGTTTCTTTTACAGCATCCATGTTGTAATGTTGTAATGTAATGTAATTACAATACATACAGTTAAATAGACTTAAGCATTACAACTTTAGTTGTTCAAGGGTAAAACGAGATGAAAGACCATGTAACAGCGCCGTCAGGATCAGCAGGTGAGCACAGAAACTCCACTGATAAATACTGGGGAAAAATAAACTGTCATATTAAAGACATGGTCTGGGAAAATGGACTCTGCAGTTCTCATTTCATGCCAGGTAAATTTACGCTATATATGCTGAATCCTACATGTTACTCATTTTTGATTGCAGCAATGATTTCAGCGTCACACGTGCAGTTCGCTGTCAGAATGCAGTTTTCCTTGTTGATGATTAACCAGGCCTTGGTAATACCCAGGTCTTTTTTTCCTTGTCTTTGGCTAGGCAGAACCTCGGTATCTATCGCAAATGCACTGAGAGGGGTCTGGATGCAGACCTGGTGCAGTGCAATCTGGGCTGCATCCAATGCTTTTTAAAGGGCCATGACACCCCCCACTTTCGGTTAAAGTCTACTTCAGAATTTTTTCAAAAGATGCATGATTAATGGGCGTGGAGCTCCGCGAGCATCGGGCAGGAGTGGGCGTAGCCAGCAGGGGAGAACGTGAGTGAACGAAGCTAGCTCACAAAATGAGACAAACCATGAGACGCATGAGTTTATAGTTTACAAAGTTAAAATGCAAAGAAATGAACAGTGATTTAATGCATTGCTACATTTGTTATTCGTAATTTCATATATACATAACCACAATTTATATCATTATAAAGATAAGTGTGTTCATGTAAACCCTATAAATGAGGACTTCTCCCTCAATCCCCGTATCCAGCAGACTCTATTTTAACCGTTAGCCCTGCTAGTAATCTGGAGGATTTAGGCAAACACAGCAGCACAGTGATGTGTCTGAATGTGAATGAACTCCTGATAAAAGACAGCGTCCGCCATTCTCTCTCCCGACAAAAATGCTAGCAGCACACACACAGCTTTATGATCGGCCCTGACAAGATCGCGGGGGAAAACATGCAACAAACCGCGTGGATCATGGAAACAAACGCATATGAGCCTTCATAAACAGCTAAATACTGTGTGCCCGTGCCGTGGGTCCGTGACGTGTCTCACAGCTCGGGCTTGGCTCTGGTAGGTCTGGCAGGTCTCATGAATAATTAAGCAGCCGGCTCTTCTCATAGGATAAGAAAACTCCGCTATGAATAATAATGAGAAACCGACGCGTCATCATTGCACTTGCAGTACTGCGCTACGTCGCCGATTTTGATCCCGCCCCAAAAATCATTTTAAATCCGGAAGCTGAAATTAGCAGACAAAAGCTCAAAATTATCCAGTTTTCCCCACAATTAAAGCTAACAGGTGCTAACATTGTCTTAACTGATGCTCAACACACACACATCTGTTAATATAAAAAAAAAGTTCTCCAGGGTGTCCTGAACCTTTAATGGGCTCATCTAACCCCATCCCTCACAGTGAAGTCACTCGCTCAATTTGGGTGCATTGTGTCTGACATTGCATAGCTGAGTGATGCAATCTCAGCTTGCATCATAAAGGCTGCATCCAGATACTATTGAATGGACCTGTCAGACGAACTCCGCTCACTTTAACGTTAATTTTGCTGAATCACTGTGCTTGTCACTGGGGGACAAGATGTTATAATACGCTGAAAGCATTATGTAAATAATATATATAATATGTAATCAATATAACTAATTTCTAAGACAACAACAAACTCTGTACCGCATTGGATGTCATTCCCTCGCTGTAAATGCTAGTGCTCCCGTTTTTTTTTCTGCAACCCCGCTGCCCGCGCATCTTGAATGTTTACAAACATAGTAATTTGTCTATACTTACACACAGTTCTGTCCACACAGCTTCAAAATGATCATTTTTCATCATAGGTGCCCTTTAAACGTGACAAAATTATAATTTTAAAAGACAGTTCACCAGAAGCGATGAGGCTGGCTGGCTGAAATTAACAGTCCATGTGGATGTACCCCATTATTGTTCAGTGTCCTTTCATTGAAGGGTTTTTGTTTTTGGAAAAAAAAATTACCTCAACCTAGAATCTTCTATAGAGTCTTTAATCTGTTTGCTAAATTAATAGCATATATTTTAAACACTCCGAGCCGAGGAAGCAAAGCAGGAATTATTGGTCCCTTTATTAAAGATTTTTAATTCTTCATTTTTGACACTGGTAGTGAAGAAGATTTCTATTCTCTCTGTGTAAAGTATTCTCTAAGTGTAAAGCAGTTAATTTTCTCTTCTCAAAATGGAGAATGTTTGCAGCAAACATGCCAGCGTGTGTTTAAAATACAGTGATGTGTCTGTGTAAGATGTGTATGTCTGCACAGGAGCAAGAGTAGGAGAAAGCTATGCTGAAGAATGATTGTGTAGAGAAACTGAATATGTAAAGCAATGATTGTAAAAGCCCGAACGAGCGCGTGCTTATGTGTGTGTGCGCAGCAAGCACACTCAGTCAGAAGCATGCGGCCGCTCAGCATTCGCTCATTCGCACTCTAGGACGAGCAGAGGAGTGCAGACATCTAAAGTCATTAACATGAGCTTTCTAATGGTCAAATAGGTGTCAAAACGCGGTGATTAGTGATTATTTATATTAACCCTCATTTGTGTAATAAACAAACGAGTTGAGAATCAAAAGACATGTGAAAGAGAAACCAAAGAGACAGCGCAAAATATTCCTGCTGCCGGTGGTTTCTATGATTATTAATCAAACAACTAGAAAATCCCTCACTAGTCTTGACTGAAGGACTGCTGTAGCTAAAGTGTTTTTCTTACAGTGGAGATGCTTAAAGCACAGTTTGTTTAATATTTTTATTCTACTGTATTTATTTATCTTTCCTTTGCAGGGTGGAAAATAACTGTATGTAAACACTATTTTTAAGTACCAAATATATATATATATATATATATATATATATATATATATATATATATATATATATATATATATATCAAAACATATGCTTAAAATTCCAACATAATAGTAAAAATAATTAAAATAAATAACTTTAAATAATTATTTAAATTTTGCTCACTCACGAAATGTGCTTGTCAACGTGTCGTAAAGGCAAAATCAAAACAAAATCGGCAGAGAGACGTAAATGCAGTGATTCTTCAGAGGCGAAGAAAAAGATTAAACAGTATGGCAAAGCCTACCTAAATTTTGGTTTTATTGAAGGCCAAGACAAGTTAAAACTGATTAATTTATAGTTTCTATACATATTATATATTAATATTACACAAACACACACATACAGTATATATATATATATATATATATATATATATATATATATATATATATATATATATATATATATAGTACATATGTGTGTGTGTGAGTGTGTATTTTAATGGTGGGGGGGCTCCAATGTTTGTATATGCCTATGGGGGGGGGGCCCTAAGAAAAAGGTTGGGAACCACTGAGCTAGTGGGCTGAGAGCCAAGAATAGCAGGACCCCTTAGACTAGAAACCTCTTCAAAAATGGTCAAGAGTTAAAACAAGACACCTAGGGGTGTGGAAAATAACCTGTATAAAGATTTAAAAAAACACAGAGACTTCAGAAGGAGCAGGAGAGACTTTGGAAAGAGAGAACCAGAGATAGTAAGTGTCCAGGAGAGACTTCAGAATGCTCTGGGGTCTGCTCTGCTCTTTCTCGGCTTTATTATGGAAAATAAAGTCTATTTTCTGATATTCAAAACCTCCGGTCTGATCATTTCTAATTGATAAGAAGTCGAATTACGACAGTAGTTGACAAAACGGCGCTGTTTTAAAATATCCAACTCAATCTGATAATTATTAAGTAGAAGAAATGTGGCGAATATTTAAGCTTCACTTGTCTGTTTCATTGACTGTTTTTAATAAGCAATAAAATCATTGTGAGCTTGTTTGCAATGGTATGAACGCTATTTTTCAAAGCAAGGTAGGGCCCCAAAACTATTCCGCTTAGGGCCCCGGAATGTACAGGTCCAGCTCTGCTCAGGACACAGGTGTGTGTTTACCTGCGGTCAGCACTGAAGCGGTGTACCGATACTTGTTGAACTCCAAGTATTCTCGGATCAGCTCGTTGATCAGAAGGTTGTCGTGAGACAGCGGCGGCCGTGGGGTGTTCGGATCATCCAGCGCGCTGAACACCTCCGCCCGGACTCGAGCCTTCAGCTGCCCCAGGACCCCGCGGGCCTCCAGAGTCTCCCTCAGCGCTAAACATCATCATAGAGACAGACACACTTCAGTCAGCTCGGCTAACATGCAGTACATACACACCGACGACTGTGCCACTAGGTATTAACGTCAAAGTGCATTTATAAAAAAAACGTGACGATGGTAAACTTTATATGATAGATTTTCCATGACAGCAAAACGATGAGAAACATGACATTGATGACATTTTTTGAGTATCAGCTCACCGCTTTTCAACTCAGTGATGGTTGCCATTGAAACCCTTCTGTAGTGACCTGACGCTTCCGCTAGAGGTCAGTGTAGCGCTTCTTATGTGTGTGGCAAAGAGTGAGACGGATGCCTAGCCCGTCCACTCTACATACTGAGAGAGCTGGATACCAAACCTTGTCACTTCGGGTAAATGTAAATTAATTTTAGGGAAAAAACAAATAAACTAAATAAATATATTAAAATGAACATTTGTTTTTAAATAAAATAAACATCTCTCAATTCTTTGCCATATTTATTTATTAATTAATACATTTAAATAAGGCAAATCTTTTTTTCAGCAACTTCACAAGTGTCTGTATATTTCTGTTATTATATTAATAGTTTTAAATATTATTTAAAATATAAAAATGTCTGAGAATCCATTTATTTATCTTTTTCAACCTTTATTAAACCAGTTTGTATCAAATACAGGGATTGTAATTATTAACAGCAAAAGAAATTATAAAAACAACATACATGAAATGAATGAATGAATGAATGAATGATAAACAAACAAGAGCAAATTCATATCAATCACTTGCAATAAATCTTATTTATTATTAAGCCAAGTTAGTCAAGAATTTTTAGGGATTTTTTTCTTCTAATTTAAAATTTAATTGAATTTTTTTTTACTTTTTTTTAATTATCACAAAACTTGATGGTTTTATTTTCATAATGTTTTTTTTTTCTACCGTGAGAACGTTTTAGGGCCACGTGACTTCACACGGAAGTGAAGATCGAGTGGGAAATCCTTCGCGTGTGAGATTCTTCATTCGCTTTTGTCCCGGAAGAAGAAGATTTTTTCATCGTGTCAGTTGTCGTCATCCTTCGTGTCAAAACAACTTCTTTCCAGACCAGGCTATAAAATGGCTGGAACAGCTTTAAAAAGACTCATGGCGGAATACAAACGTAAGTCACGTAATTCCGTTCAGCGCAGTGATGTTGCCTGTGAGCTGAGGGCTTTTCAGTGTTTTGCTTGCAACAGTTTGGCAGCTGTTGTTTCCCAAAACACTTCGACACTTCCAGAACTTTACCAGCAAATTAGGACAGTATGAATTACTTTTACGAGTTAGACCAAAGCATCAACCGAAGTCACCCTGAATACACTAAAAATGGCTGTAAATAACTCGAACATCAGTTCATAACATGTACACTGTACTCAAATTTCATTTTATTTGGCAGGTTTCTGTTCTCTAAATGCATTTGTTTCTTTGCAGAACTAACCCTAAACCCTCCGGAGGGGATTGTGGCAGGTGAGAATTGGGACAGTTAGCGAACTGCTCCATTTACCTCCGAGTATTATGTCGTTAAACAAATTAAAATAATAATTCATTAATTTAATAGTCTGACCCATGCCATTCTCTCAGGGCCTGTAAATGAGGAGAATTTCTTTGAGTGGGAAGCTCTGATTATGTAAGTATTGCATATAATTGCTTCTCTTTATTTATTCATTAATTTCATTGTTAAAAGCGGAATGAACCGCCAACTTTTCCTGCATATCCTTTTACTCAGCGGATGCCTTTCCAGGTGCAACCCAGCACTGGGAAACACCCATACACTCTTGCAGTCACACTCATACATTACGCCAAATTTATTCAATTCACCTATACCACATGTCTGGACTGTGGGGGAAAGCACCAGGAGAAAACCCATGCCAACACGGGGAGAACATGTAAACTCTACACAGAAATGCCAACTGGCCCAGCCGGGACTCAAACTAGAGACCTTCTTGCTGTGAGGCGACAGTGCTAACCACTGAGCCACCGTGCTGCCCTTCTTTCTTTTTTTTAGGCACATAATTTGAAGGTATTAGTGAGAAAATGTGTTTTTTTGACACTCAAAACAGTCATTTTGTGTACTGTATATCTGTGTACTACACCTGCTGTCTGCTGCAGAGCTTTGGGGACTTTCAGGGGGCTACAGGGGAGTGCTTGGGGTCCATAAAGATGTCTGGAGAAAAAAAAAGACATGAAAATTTTTAATAATGCGTAATTTAGTTAATAAAAACCCTAGATAAATGAGTCAACACATTACCATAAAGCAAACAAACATTTAAAAACATTTAAAATGTATGGAACATGTAGAAATTGTTATTATTATTAGTGTTATTATCATTAATAAATAAATCAATCTTGGGCGGCATTGTGGAGCAGTGGGTCGCGACGTCGCCTCACAGCAAAAAGGTCGCTGGTACGAGCACCAGCTGGGTCAGTTGGCAATTCTGTGTGAAGTTTGCATGTTCTCCCCATGTTTGCGTGTATGGGTTTCCTCCACGCTCCCCCACAGTTCAAAGACAGGCGCTATAGGGGAACTGGACAAGCTAAATTGGCCAGAGTCTATGCGTGTGAAAAAGAGTGTATGGGTGTTTCCCAGTGATGGGTTGCAGATGTAAGGGCATCCGCTGCGTAAAATACATGCCGGATAAGTTGGTGGTTCATTCCGCTGTGGTGACCACTGATTAATACAGGGACTGAGCTGAAAAGAAAATGAATAAAGGAATGAAATTACACAAAAACATGATTAAACAAACACATACAAATTAGATTACAAGTATTAGTGTGGTTAAGTTTGTGAATTAATAAATGGATTACTTTACTGAGTAGAACAAAAATATTAAATGACAACTTTATAGAAGCAAAAATGTTCTTCAAAAAATATTTAGATCCGTTTATGATATTTTTTGTTCACAGTATAAATTAGGTCTGCATTTAAAAAAAACATATAGATGGCTTTTATTTATATTCCTCACACTATTTACATTACAAAGGGGTGTAGAATAGTGCAAAGTATGCAAATACACATGCACCTGTGTGTGTATCTGTGTGTCATTCAGTCAGTTTAGTTTGGAGGAGACCAATTCAACACAAAAAACAGTAAGGATATGTATAAAACAAACATAGAAAGAGAATATAAGATCATTGCGAAGCAGTGGTGCAGTAGGTAATTCTGTCGCCTCACAGCAAGAAGGTCTCTGGTTCGATCCTCGGCTCAGTTAGCGATTCTGTGTGGAGTTTGCATGTTCTCCCTGCGTTCGCGTGGGTTTCCTCCGGGTGCTCCGGTTTACCCCACAGTCTAAAAACATGCGGTACAGGTGAATTGGGTAGTCTAAATTGTCCGTAGTGTATGAGTGTGTGCATATGTGTGTGTGGAGGTTTCCCAGAGATGGGTTGCGGCTGGAAGAGCATCCGCTGCGTAAAAATGTGCTGGATAAGTTGGCGGTTCATTCCGCTGTGGCGACCCCGGATTAATAAAGGGACTAAGCCGACAAGAAAATGAATGAATGACTGAATGAATACAAGATCATATTGTTGTGTGTGTGTGTAAAAATGTGTTTGTTGTTTGATTGTTTGTCTGCTTTGCTGTATTTCTACTAGGTGAAACTATTCAGTATCACTTTACTTAAGGGAAATGTTTATAAGACTGTCATGAAACCTTCATAATCATGACATCATGAATATAAATGTGGTTGTACGCATGCTTATAATGATTGTTATTAAGTGTCATTAGCACAGTTATGTAATTTTAAAGATAAAGGTGACATTGTTTGAATTTTTAAATGTCTTTTTTTAACAACTTGAGATAAATAATAAACCATAATCTGTCTTTATCAAGGCAACTTCATTCATTCATTCATTTTCTTGTCGGCTTAGTCCCTTTGTTAATTTGGGGTCGCCACAGTGGAATGAACCACCAACCTATCCAGCAAGTTTTTGCGCAGCGGATGCCCTTCCAGCCGCAACCCATCTCCGGGAATCATCCACACACACATTCACACACACACTTATACACTTCGGACAATTTAGCCTACCCAATTCACCTGTACCGCATGTCTTTGGACTGTGGGGGAAACTGGAGCACCCGGAGGAAACCCACGCGTAGGCAGGGAGAACATGCAAACTCCACACAGAAACGCCGACTGAGCCGAGGTTCGAACCAGAGACACCGCGACCTTCTTGCTGTGAGAGACAGCACTACCTACTGCGCCACTGCATCAAGGCAACTTGTCATTTTAAAGACTACATAACTTAAATAAATAAATCTGTCATAAACATAACAGGCTATGTCCTCTTGGTTATATGAAGTTGCCACGACAGATATCTCAGACTACACCATCTTTGCATTTAAAGGGACACAACTGAGGGAACGACACTCAATTACAGTTGTCATAACGATGCTTAAAATCTCATTCATATTCATGATGTGTTATGTCATAATTATAAAGATCCTATGAACACCATGTTCAAGTAAAACATTACCCTGTAGCCTATCATTCGAAAAAAGTATTAATGAATGTGTCAAAAGCAGCAGATAATTTAAAATATAATTTATAAACATAGATCAGTTATAGTAAGAGCATGCAACAAGTTATTTTTCAGAATGACGCATGATAAAATTTAACATTTACTCCATTCTTAAAGCGTTTAACTTTGTACTTTTGTATTTTAATCAGTTTAGTGTTACGTTGACCTAAAATGCTAATGCTATGAAACTGTGATTAGTTAATAGATTTATCAAACCTATTTTAATTTAATAAAACTCTCGTCACATTTTACAATTTGGCATTTGCAACTTTGTTTCACTTTTTCTCCAAGCCTGTATTCATTCACAGCCTGCACTGCTCCTATTCACTAGCGATACTTGGTCAATGAGGGCACATTAAGCGATGATAAGTGGTTTTGATTTTGGATAAGACCAATCAGCGTGTCCTCCAGTCAATCAAACTGGTGGTTAGATCAGCGGTTTTGGCCGATAACCCTTTAAGTGAAATGAAGTGCCAAGCAAAATAAGGAACTGTGTCCCCTAGCAACTCCCCGACAGCTGTTCCACAGATAGGGGACGGAGCTCTTTTGATGCGGTGCTAATCATGATTACTGATCGATATCCGCCCATAGAAACAGTATTTGACCGACAGCTGGATATGCTGGGTAAACAGAAGGAGATTTGCATGTCAAATGGACCTTTTAGAATGATTCCATGAAGTTCTGCCAATTCTGTCAGCAGCGCTGGATGGATTTCGGTGATTTATGACGTTTATGATATACAGTAGATAGTGTTTTTATTTTAGTTGTAGCATCCATCGATATAAAGAGATCTGCTGTGGTTTCTCTCTTATATCTCTCTGGTTTTAATTCTGCAGTCTTGCATGTCCAACGCATTTTATTTAGTCTGTTTGAAGCATTTTGTCAGTGTTCTGGCAATCTGTGCTACCTCCTCAGAATGTGCTACCGGTAGCTCTATCTGTCATTTTTCATAAAAAAAAAAACAAGGGTTAGCACATCTTGTGAGCTTCAAATGTCTATCAGAATGCACTACCTACTTTAAAGAAGGGTGTAAAAACAGAGGTAGCGCATTTTGTCAGTTTCAAATGTCAATCGGAATGAACCACCACTCTAACAAACCATTAAATGTATAATTAATGAAATGCATGGTTCAGGATTGGTAGAGCTACGCATCGATGAATTTGCTCTTCAGTGTTTGAACTCTCAGTAATGGTTTTATATCACACTGAACTGAGCTAAACTGAACTGAACTGAACTTAAACACTAAAAACTGAACTACACTGTTCCAGTTACTATGACCATTTATGTGAAGCTGCTTTGTAAAAGCGCTATACAAATAAAGCTGAATTGAATTGAAAATAAAAAAAACTGAAAAATTAAGGCAGTAGTTTACTCTGATAGACATTTGAAGCTCTCACGCTTTTTTCTACGTTGTTCAATAGAGTAGTAGTTAATTTCGCTAGATAGTTGAAGCTGACAATATGTGTTACCCCTCGAAAATAACTACTACTTTATTGAACAATGTAGAAAAAGGCATAGCAGCTTCAAATATCTATCAGAGTTTCTTCAGATAGAGCAGCATTTAGTACTAGGCATGGGCCAGTATAAGATTCTGATGGTATGATAACCTTGATTTAAAATATTGCGATTTCATGGTATCACATCTGGGCAGATAAATTATATTATATTGAATCACAATAAAATTTATGTCAATAACAATGATAAGCTCTGAACTTTTTTTACTTTATTTTGATCTAAGTCACACAGCAGACAACCTATATCGAACAATATATCGTTATCGTTCCATATGTAAAATAATTATCGAGACTTGCCATATCGCCCAGCTTTAATATCACAGTAGTGTGATTACTGCTCTAAAATATGTTCTTTTTAAATGTCTGGGTAACAGCGTTTTTCCCCATCGAACTAAATATATTGTATTTTAAGAAACATTTAAAATATTTTGGAACAGTAGGTTTTGATGTGGAGGGTCATTTGCTGGTGGAGATACCGTTGCTCTAAAAATTAAATAAAATTAAAAATAATATAAAACACGTAAAAAGCAACAAAAAATAAATAAACACAGAAAACTTGCATGTATCGTAGGAATGGTAACACAATTTTGGCGCTTATAAAACCTTGACTTTTCCAAACCGTGGTAAATCTTAAAACGATCTGTAAAATATAGTTTAAAAGCAATTTAGTCCAACGATAATGACATTAAGATAACAATTCTGTTATTATGACAGCTGCTTGCCGAGTTTCTTAATAAACTACAACTCTGGGGTGCGTTTTCCAAACAATGATGTAACTCGCGTGTGAACTACCATACTATGATGCATTATTTGGAAAAAGAACGATGTAGTGATGAGTGTTTCACGAAACTATAGTTGCCCTGTCGCAGATCTGTCGATTGAACCACGCGAGTTATGATTTCATCTGCCACATTTGAGCAATTTTCACAACCAAAAATTTGGAAATTTGTGTTTGTCCTAAACCAAAAGTTGCAGTTTGAACAAAGAAAAAAAAATTTTAAGTCCAAGTTCTATACTGTGTAGACAGGTTTGCATGCTGTTTGTCTGGGAAAGGTTTTCTGCACCCCCTGCAGGTTCATTTAATTCCCAACGCTAAAGATTTGATTATATTCTGAAAAGTTCTTGGGAGTAAAAATTCCTGCATAAAGCTTTAATGTGCGTTTAAAAATGTTGTAATAAAACTCCACTGAATGGTTAGGATTTGAGAGTAATAAAGTAATAGCTTTTCCAGACATCCCGCTTATAGCCCCTGCTTAGAGGAGTCACTGCTGGAATGCTTTTTCTTTATTTGCTCCCTTTTGCAGCAAAGGCCAAGCATTAAATTTGAAAAACGATTCCGAAGCAGTCTTGTTAGTCAGGATATGTCGTAGGCTTAGATTTGCATTATTTTCTTCTTGTTTTCTTATTTTAGGGGCCCAGAGGACACATGTTTTGAGGGCGGCGTGTTTCCTGCAATCCTCAGTTTCCCCTCAGACTACCCTCTCAGCCCTCCCAAGATGAAGTTCACCTGCGACATGTTTCATCCCAACAGTGAGTGCTTTTTGTTCTGGACAACACATTTAGCATTCAGACAGTTTATTGAGAGGTTTACTGCCTCGTATAAACTGTAATTTGAAGTTTTATTTACTTTTTATGTATTTATTACATGATATAATTATATTTTATCATTTGTTTATTATGACACGATTATTAGAGTGAGAATACATACAGTAGTCAACATTTGAAGTGGATTAAAATCTTTCATAAAGGCCTAAAAGCATAATATGTATTGAAACATATTCATATTTTTATTCATAATAGCATGTGCTGTAACAATTTATCCATCTATTATATTGTTTTTATTTATTTATTTATTTATTACACAGTGACTCTTCTTGATCCACTTGAATTGTTTAAGATTGTTCAAATTCTTTAGACTTTATTTAGATGATGTAAGGTTTACCAAAAAGATCCATGGAAAAGTCCAGCTTTTAAAACCACAAAGATTTTCTGTTGTATTGTTCCTACTTCCTACGGTATATGTAAAGGTTTTTTAATGTGTTTTGTTTTAGGTTTTGTAAAAATATTATGTGTTTTCAAAACCAATGAAGCTATCAGAAGTCAATGATTTATTTAAATTATTTATCCTGACATGTTTACTGTTCTAAAATATTATAAATGTTTCCTAAAATTAAATATATTGTGTTTGAAGGGGAAAAAGGTTTTGTTTTTGACTAAGACATTTAAAAAGAAGTTATTTTAGAGCAGGAATCACAATACCCTGAAACTGTGATATTTTTATCCAAGGTTATCTTACTATCAGAAACATATAAACCAGTCCGTGCCTATTTCGGACATGTAAAAATCTAATAAATGAATACAATTGTTAAGCAAAGCAACTAATACAACTCATTACAAAACAATATAAACTCTGAAAAGGAAGAAAGAAGAAGCATATGCTTTTTTTAGCTTTGGTTTAAATAGGTTTCATTTTCACCTCATGTTTACATTCAGTTTTGCTACAAGGTAACATATGAATCAAATTCACCAAAATAAAAGCTTACAGCCTTTTCATTTTTTTATACATAAATATGTATCGGTATTTAAAAGAGGTCAGTATGGTTAAAAAATGAATTAAAGATGACAATAGAGACACCCTAAAAGTGTTATAAATAAACAAACACAAATAAATTACTGGTGGATCACATGAAATTGCATCATAAACTCAAATTGGGTCATCATCATTGATATAGTTACTGTTGTCAGCTTTGAATCAATTTAAACCTCCCAGAAATTTGTCCCCCATAACTCGTCGTATTATAAACCGATCTTCCTCCATGCAAGCACTGAGGTAACATTAAATGCTGTTCTCTGCTTCAATAAATGAAAATAATGTATTATATGACAGTCATTCGAATGTAGACTTTCCTAGTACCATAAAGAAAAACATAGTCATAAATTGGATAGGGCTTAACTAGGGCTGTGCAATAATCAAAATCAAATCGCAATTTGAAACGTTGCAATTAGCTAATCGCAAGAGGCTGCGATATAAAAAATATTTGTATTATTTAATTTCCCCTGCTCAGAACAAATGCGTGACTTCTGTCTGTGTGTGATAGTCTTACTAGCCAATTGAGAGATGAGTGTCTTGCTAAAAAGTCAGCTGAAAGTATTGCCAGCGACACTCAATTTAGTAGCAAGCAACAGCAAGGTACATTTTCAGAGTTGTTTCAGTCCTGTTAGTTTGCTAAGTGTTCTGTATTTTTATTTATTTTTTTGTTTGTTTTTATAATTAGCTTAGCTACACTATTCCTAATTTGAGTTCAACTTGTTTACAGAAAGGTACGGTCATTTTATTTGTGTTTAGTGTTTGCTCTATAGAAAAATGAGTGTTTAATTTCAGAATATTTAAAAACAAATGTGAATAAATGTTTGTTAATATTTTTTCAGTTTCTTTTTTTAACTAACACTCACTGCATTTATGAAGTAAGAAGCTACGATACAGATTATTGAGTTGAAGCTTGACTACTAAATCAAATCGAAATCGTCAAAAATAAAAAATAAAAAAACGCAATTAAATATCTTCCCCAATTCGCACAGCCCTAATTTTAACATTCCCATAGTGACGGTTTAAGAGTCAAATATATGACTTCCTGCACCATCTAACAATCACTTAAAACTGTCCACTTTATGAGTTGCAGAGACTCCAGAATCTGGATGAAGAGAGCCTTATAATGTAGTACTTGGTGGCACATGAGCGTAGACTGTCTCTGTAGCATCAGAGTCCTAAAGTTGCTTTATTGTTGGGGCATTTCCTCTGGTCCGGCTGGTGGATGTGTGGACAACGCGTTCAGGGAAGTGAGCCCAGATAAAGGTCTTCCTGCAGGCCACAGATAGCAGCAGAGCGTCCTCTGATGGTGCCGTGGCTCTGGAGGCGGTTATCAGAGCGGGACGGCTCAGATTCTGATCACTGTCCTCAGCTGTGGGGAGAAACGCCAGATAACATCAGTCGGGCTGATACCATGCGGGGGTGGTTTCATTCAGGGTTAATAATCTCATCTTTAATTGTGTCCTCTTATAACTTGCTCTTTCTTGCTTTATAAGGGAAACCCATCACAGGTCAATGCTCATGGAACTAATGCTTTAATTAATTTAGCAGATTAATTTGTATGTTCTTTTATCTTTTAAGGACCTTGACATCTGTTCATAGTTTCTGATTGAACTCTGTTCAACGTTGAGTTTTTCGGTGATTTGGGAGAAGTGGTTCATTCTGTGGGATGAAATGCAGTGAAGTGAACCAGCTAGCTGGTTTTATATAATGTCACGAGCAGATATAATCAAGTTGGAAGTGTATTCAAATGCATTCAGTCAACCGGCAATGAAGACCGTAAAGATGTCTAGAGCAGGGGTTTTCAGTTCTGGTACTCGCACACCCCGCTCTGCTTATTTTGCATGTCTCTTTATTTAACACACCTGATTTAGATAACTAACTCATTAGAAAAGAGCTCCAAGAAGGAACTGGTCTGAGATCGACATGTTCCCTACATAGTGTTTGATGCTCTGAAGTGGACTTCATTCACTAGAAAGATTTGCTCTGCACAAATAACCATAACCGTAATGTCATTAGCATAGAAGTCTTGAGCACACTGTCAAATTTGTATTATGGCAGAATATTCTGTCATGTCAACTTCTGAAGTGGTGAGCAGACTATGTACAGTTAAAGTCAGAATTACTAGCCCCCTTTTTTATTTTTAATTTTTTTTATATTTTCCAAATTATGTTTAACAGAGCAAGGAAATTTTCAAAGTATGTCTGATAATATTTTTTCTTCTGGAGAAAGTCTTATTTGTTTTATTTCGGCTAGAATAAAAGCAGTTATTAATTTAAAAAAAAAACATTTTTGGGACAAAATGATTAGCCCCTTTAAGCGAATTTTTTTTTCGATAGTCTACAGAACAAACCATCGTTATACAATAACTTGCCTAATTACCCTAACCTGCCTAGTTCACCTTATTAACCTAGTTAAGCCTTTAAATGTCACTTTAAGCTGTATAGAAGTGTTTTGAAAAATATCAAGTAAAATATTATTTACTGTCATCATGACAAAGATAAAATAAATCCGTTATTAGAAATAAGTTTTTAAAACTATTATGCTTAGAAATGTGCTGAAACAATCTTCCCTCCATTAAACAGAAATTGGTGAAAAAATAAACAGGGGCCCTAATAATTCAGGGGGGCTAATATTTCAATTGTATAATATATATGCATAACAAGAGGACGCAAGGGCATTGAATAAAGAACCCCTGGTCATATAGAGTCAATCAGTTATATACTATCAAATTAATTACTTGGCTTCATAATCATTGGTTTGGTTGTGATGTGTGTTGTGCAGTCTACCCAGATGGACGTGTGTGTATCTCGATCCTGCACGCTCCCGGTGATGATCCGATGGGGTATGAGAGCAGTGCTGAGAGATGGAGTCCCGTGCAGAGTGTGGAGAAGATCCTGCTGTCTGTGGTCAGCATGCTCGCCGGTCAGTCACCATTTTTGATTCCGATTTGCCTAAAAGTGGTTCCTGAGAAATTAGAAGGCCTCTACTGTACATTATTTTGTGGTGTTTAAAAATATTCATATTAAATGCAGGGCATAAGCAAATAATTCAAACAGGGATCCATACAAATCCATATTTGTTTTGTTTTTTTGTGTTTTTTTTTTGTAGTAAATGTATAATAAAACACCTTATGGAATAAATTAATTAAGCTATAATTGATAGATAGACAGCTAGTACACTGTAAAAAAGCTGAATTTCACACAATGCATTGATGTTGTCCCAACAAAAATTGATTAAGTTAACTTTAAATTATTATATTTTTTTACAAATTCAAAGGGTTTTGACTCTAAAGCATAAAAGTGCACTAATATGTTTTTAGACATTTAGGAAACATGTGAACATTCTTGTTTATCTGAAAAACAATGCTAAAGTAAGATATTCTGCTACGAAAATGTGAGTTACGTGCCGGAACGACTGTCTTTTTGGTTCATTTAACCCCACCTAATGCTCATTCATTCATTCAGAAAGGCTCTCAAAGCATGCACCCATGACCGAAATGCGACCTCCGGTGGACAGTAGCAGACTCCGATATGAGACCACATGAAGTTATTAATTAGCAAATAATATAAATATTACGAACATAAACATTAGGTGAGCAGTTTACATTGTAACCCCGTGTCCTAACAACATGCAATTTGGCTGTTTGCACCAGACGAAACATGAAATGATAAGGTTTATTATCTAGTTAATACATATTAAACCTCTTTAACATTATAATATATATTTCAGGTGTTGGTTAGAACAAAAACTCTTTTTAATATGGAGAATGGTCGTTCTGTTGTGTGCAATTGCTTTCATTTAGAACACAATTTAAATCAGCCTTTAGGCTTGTCAAACTTGCTTCTGTTGAATGTCAATCTGACCACCTGCACTTGTGTTTGTTTTGGCCCGGGAACGCAATACCTAGTTCAACCACTATGTGTCAAACTCACAAACTACACCTTTAAGTGGATTGAAGTTGCACCCCCAACCCTTAGCTACAATTGAGACGAACATGCAATAGCTAATCGGCTTTCTGTTATTGAACTCGGTGTGTGCGGCGAATGTGACATCATTGCAGAGTTTGCAGAGGTTCACTTTGGGTGCGAGTGACATGGCGGAGCGCACTTAATTTTTTGAAACTCAAGCAAACAGTTTGTGCGGTGCCGCGTTTCATTTGAGTTGAATATGAATCACTTTGAAGAGATTTTGTCTGAGACACGTAAGACTAAAGACAACTTTATGATCTGTCCATGCATGATCAAAGGGATGACTAGATGAACAGAGTAATTATTTGCCAGAAATTGTAACAGCAGTGGGAAAGGAAGAAGGTTTTTGTTAAAGTTCAGAAAAACCTGAGGGATAAGTTTGTTCAACCAAACAGAGGTCATGACAAAAGTTGATAACTGGAAAGAAATCGTAACCTATCGGTTAGCAATATACCGATGCCTGTTTTTCTAGGCTTTATTGGTGATAATGGTCAGGAATGTTGGACTATTATTGCCTTTTTAGCTTTTAAGTAGAGGACAGAAATGAACCAGACAGTAATGTGTGAATTGTTGAGTGGGCAAAATAAAAATAAGAAACATCAGTATTTTTTAGTAAGTGTACATTTAATTTATTTTTGCTTTTATTCTTTCTATAATAAAAAATATAATTGTTGAGCAACACATGAGCTGTAATCATTAATAATTAACTTTAATAGGTAGAACTTTCCGACATATGAAGAAAAGCAAGTGATGCATTAAAATTTGATTTAAAAAATCTTGAATGGTTATAAAAATCTTTATAATCATTATTCATTTATTCATTTTCTTGTCGGCTTAGTCCATTTATTAATCCGGGGTCGCCACAGCGGAATCAACCGCCAACTTATCCAGCAAGTTTTTACAATAAATAATAAAAAATAATTAGTTTCAAAATGACCTAGTTCCGGAAACTTCCTACTTCTCTGTTTATCCGTCTGACTTTAAGGTGGCTTTCTTTTGACCGCTCCTGTCGTTTTAAAGTGCCTCGTCCGTTTGAGGTGCATGCGCAGTCAGCGGAGGTGCGCGATGTGGAGCCAGGCGAAAGTATAAATCAGCCTTAAGATGTTTGTTTGTTTTTTTTTTCCTGTAATTCAGTGATTCATCTTACCTGTCTTCAATATTGTTCCATTTGAATACAATTATTTTGCCACTAATTTTGTGATTTTTGCATTTTCTCTTTATGTGTATGCGTGTTTTCAATATTCTGATATAGGTCTTAAATTTAATACTTAATGGTCTTAAAACGTCTTAAATATGAAATTATGATATCTGCAGAAACCCTGATTATCTACAATTCTGTCCTTTAATGAAATATCAGCTTCTTTAAGAAGAAAAAAAGCAATGCTTAAAAAATCTGACTGTTGTGCTCCCACAGAGCCTAATGACGAGAGCGGGGCGAACGTGGACGCCTCTAAGATGTGGCGAGAGGACAGAGAGCAGTTTAATCGATTAGCTAAGCAGATCGTGCGCAAATCTCTGGGTCTCTGACTGCGCCGTGTTCGGACACTCTCTCACACTCCAGGACAGTGACGTTTTACGAGGATGCAAACTCCCAGCGGAAGAGTGAGTGTTGTTGTGTACTACCCCTACCTCCACCAGTGTGAGCACTTTATTCTCATCAAGTCTTTTTCATTCTCCCTTCCCGGTCCTGGGGATTGGTCGGATGCGTGAACGAACGGCTTTTGTTGAAGAAGGCAAATCTTTATGCATTCACCGGACAGTGTTCTAATTGAAAGTCAAGTAAATTACAGTTATTCACAGCCATTTTGGGGCTGCCGGTCATGCCTGTTACCCATCTATAGATCCATGAGATAACCAAAAGGAATGCAGCTTTGATGACGGTATGCTGATGCATGCGTTAATAATGCCTCATTCTAATAAATGCATCGACGAGGCAGAGACTGAGACTATCACATCCACTTGTTTTTCATGAACAGATTATATTGTTGATCTTTTAGGAATGAAGATCACGTTAATGGTAAAAAAACATTTGTAAAACATTTGATTAACTACATTTCATATAAACAATTTTTCAAATTTGGTAAGGGTCACATACAGTAGGTCAGTGTTTTGTTCAATTTCACTGTTTTCATTTTTCGAGGTTTTTAGATTCTGTTGTACCAAGTTTGAATAACCCAGCCTTCGTCAGAGAGAAACGCTTGATTCACTTCATTACTTTCATAAAAAAACAAATCTTTTAAATTCTGTATTTGATATTTTGCCTTTCATCTGTTCTCAAGGATTGTAAAGCCAATGAAATCAATAAATGTTTGTGATTTATAAACGCCTGCGGTTGATTTTTTTTAATATGTTTCAAGAGTTCACACTTAGCTCATGATTTATACATGGCTTGTTTGGTGTACTGTCCCGCTCAATGGATCCTCGGGTCCAGGGCTCCCCCCTTTCACATGGGTGAGGAAAATTCGAGCTCAGGTCGATCTCAAACTCCCCTGCTGCTAAGGCCAAAGTGAACTTCCTGAGAGTACGAAATTTGAAAAAAGATTTAGGCTTATTTTATCAATAATATAGAGCATATTTAGACGGTGGAAGGAACCCGGGGGAAACCCACACGAACACGGGGAGAAACTCTGCACAGAAATACCAAACTGTCTTATCTGAAAGAAGCGAAAAAGATGAGTTTTAGCAAGATGAAACCTTTCAGACAAATCTGAAAATTGACAAAAATGTACCTTTATTATACAAGTCCTTAATGGTTTTAAGACCCTTAGAAGACCAGTCACGAAAAACAGAATCAGAACACGATGGTAAACAAGATACATTATACAATAGGTGCTAAAGGGTTTCCTAAAAGTAACCCATATTTTAATAGTATTGGTCACCACTAAACTGTCTGAGACAATTCTACTATTTATTGAAAGCTGAGAGCAAATCACTGAATGAAGAGAAAACTTTGAGGATAACAGTTCTAATTGGACCCAGATATGTTTGGAAACTTTTAAAATGTTAGTCCAATGCAAAAGCTTGTTGATATTCATTTTCATTCAGTTTCTTAAAAGAAGTCTTAAATGAAATTAATTAGTATAAAAAAAAACACTCGAAACACTTTTTTGCGGGCTTTAATGTCACTTTTGGACAATTTAAGTATTGTTTCTGAATTGGAATAAAAATCTTTTTTACAATAATAATAAAATCAAATACACTTGCTGACCCTGATCTTTTGAACTTCAGTATGTGGTGACATAACAACTTTCCAGTGAACATCATCAGGCCTGTTTGAGTTGGCAGAGCTCAATCAGGGTTTGCAGGAATCTGACCGCATCAGAGGCCGGATTAACTCCTGTTATTCTTAATGCCGTATCAGCAGCAGTAGTTGCTCATTATAACACAGCCGCTTCCGCGTGGATCTGCTTCGTCATCTGCATACTAGACACCAGCGGGTTGCCTTTATTGACAGGACTGTGAGAGCTGTGCTTCTGTACTGCTGTTACCTCCCACACATTACTGTAATTGAATGTCAGATATGATGACTTTGCTGTCACTTCTGACAAAACAGCTCTGCCTCTGATCATCTCCCACATACACACCTACTCTCACATTTCTCTCATCTATAACCCCGTGGACATTCAGATGACAAACTGAAATTAAAAGTAAAAAAGAAAATTCTGCTGATCATAAATCAGTTTTAAATTGTAAAATTATTTAAAATAATTTCTATGAGTATAAAAGGCCCTATTGGTGCAGCTACAGTAAATGAGTTCTTTAAATTATTTTCAGTATATTTAATACTATTTTAATATTCCTAGGTGACCAAAATAGAGCAACGTTATCAAGTAGAGACTCAAAATTTATCGAAGCATTTTTTTACCATTTATCTTGCTAACCTAAATACGTTTATATTTATTATTCACATGCAGTTAAGAAAAACAGACCACTTGTTTCTGGATGCTGCTTTTCGTTTTGTCTTAACATATACAGTTGAAGTCAGAATTATTAGCGCCCCTGTTTAGCACATTTCTAAGCATAATAGTTTTAAAAACTTATTTCTAATAACTGATTTATTTTATCTTTGCCATGATGACAGTAAATAATATTTTACTTGGTATTTTTCAAAACACTTCTATACAGCTTAAAGTGACATTTAAAGGCTTAACTAGGTTAATTAGGTTAACTAGGCAGGTTAGGGTAATTAGGCAAGTTATTGTATAACGGTGGTTTGTTCTGTAGACTATCGAAAAAAAAAATTTGCTTAAAGGGGCTAATAATTTTGTCCCAAAAATAGTTTTTTAAAAATTAATAACTGCTTTTATTCTAGCCGAAATAAAACAAATAAGACTTTCTCCAGAAGACAAAATATTATCAGACATACTGTGAAAATTTCCTTGCTCTGTTAAAAATCATTTGGGAAATATTTAAAAGAGAAAAAAAAAATTAAAAGGGGGCTAATAGTTCTGACTTCAACTAATATTAGGAGACCCGTTTGTATTGTGACCTGGTGTGAAGATGTGTGAATGGATTCAAATAAGTATTATGATTGGAAGACAAATTATTATGAGGGGATGGCGTTCAGTAGGTCCACCATCATTTCAAGAATGGGTTCCGAAACTGGGGAAGGTGGCAGCATATAAAAAAAAATGACATATAGAATACTAGATAAATTGGATGTTTATCAGAGAAGATGGGGTAATTACTTGGCATTTTTGGAGAAGGAATAAGGTCAATGTGGTGAGACGCACACCAAAAATGTCATTATTTATTTATTTTTGTTTTTTTAATTATTTTTTTTATTTATGTTTTATTGTATTGTTACTGTTCCTATGGAGTTTAATAATAAGTATTTGTGTTTACTGGGTCTATGATAGCAATACTCAATGACAGCACTGCCTATGTAGGGAAGGGGAGGGATAAGGGGATGTTAAAAGGAGGTAAAATGTGTGAACCAATTGTATTGTGAAATTATTGAAGAAAAAGAAAATAAAAATTGAATCATAAAAAAACAGACCACTTGATGTACAATTTATAGTTAAGTTTGAGGAAAACTTAAGATTTCTTTTTATTCTTTAAAGGGCTGATAACATTAATCTTCAAAACAAAATTTTATTTAGAATAAAATAATGTCTTTTAGAGCATCACAAAAATATATGCTATGTTTATATTCATTTATAGACAAGATAATAATGACATTTTTAACTTTTAAAAGAGATAAGAAAATCATTAAGTCAAAAATTCACCTCATTTAGAAGCAATGTGCTCACATTTTTATAGATATATTCATTCATTCATTTTTTTTCAGCTTAGTCCTGTTTTTAATCTGGGGTCGCCGCAGCGGAATGAACCGCCAACTTACTAGCATATGTTTTACGCTGCAGATGTCCTTCCAGCTGCAACCAATCACTGGGAAACGCCCATACACACTCATTCACACACATGCATTACAGACAATTTAGCCTACCCAGTTCACCTGCACCGCATGTCTTTGGACTTGTGGGGGAAACTGGAGCACACAGAGGAAACCTATGCGAACATGGGGAGAACATGCAAACTCCACACAGAAATGCCAACTGACCCAGGCGTGACTCAAACCAGTGACCTTTTTGCTGTGAGGCGACTCTGCCAACGTGACGCCCTATATATTAATATATTTTAACCAGATTCACAATTATACAGACAAACTCAGACACATTTAGCTATTTCTGTGGAGAATGTTGTAAAATAAAAAGAAAAGAGATAATTCATGCAGAATGATTTTGAGAATATTGTAACGTAAAACCTAACACATGAAATAAACTAACTTTAAAAAACCTTTTATTTAAGGTTTATACTGCAAACTCAATTAGAAGCATTTCTTTGATAAACAAAGTATATATCTCATATAATACACATCCAGACAAAAGTCTTGTCGTCGATCCCAGTTCTGAGAGAAACAAATTCAGTATGGGGGCATGTGAGAGATCTCAGAGTGAATGGCAAAATCAACAGCCTGAGGTATCAAGACATTTGTGCTGCCCTATTACATTGCAAACCACAGGAGAGGGCAAATTCTTCAGCAGGATAGTGCTCCTTCTCATACTTCAGCCTCCACATCAAAGATCCTGAAAGCAAAGAAGGTCAAGGTGCTTCAGGATTGGCCAGCCAGTCACCAGATATGAACATTATTGAGCATGTCTGGGGTAAGATGAAGAAGGAGGCATTGAAGATGAATCCAAAGAATCTTGATGAACTCTGGGAGTCCTGCAAGAACGCTTTCTTTGCCATTTCAGATGACTTTATTAATAAGTGATTTGAGTCATTGCAGAGATGTATGGATGCAGTCCTCCAAGCTCATGGGAGTCATACACAATTTTAATTCTGTTTCCACTGCACCATGACTTTATCTTCACTGTATATTATTTCTGTTAAGTGACAAGACTTTTTTCTAAGCAAAGTCAGACCTTACTGTCCTAATTAAATAATTAAATCAAGGCATGATCATATTTTATTTTGGTAAAATAAGCCTAATCTAGAGGCCTTTGCCTTTCATATAAGCCACTTCTGATACTAGAAGTCAAGTTATTATTTGCTGTTATTAAAACTTGGATAGGCGACAAGTCTTTTTTTCATGTAGTATATAATATATCTACTAAAAGAGAAAATATTACTTTACAAACTGTATTGTACATTATCAAATATACATGAGCATATTATTTAGTGAAATACTAAAATCATTAAAAAAGCTGAGTAAATCTATATATTTACACACAATTACATAACTAAATAAATAGATTCAATGGTGAGGATTTCTTTAGACACAAATTCCGGGTGTACTTGCAACTTAAACCCATTGAATGAATCAAATTAAAAAAGAATGAGACTGCAACCATCCCTTCTGGAATTTCATCAACGGGAACAGAAACGCTGGAGTTAAGTGATGAGTTTCCCTGTCCAAACATGTCTGATACTTCACACACAGTGCTGATAATGAAACATAAATGGAGCTCAAAGCAGAGCTCAGCCTCAGGGTCAGACGTGAGACCACAACAGCTTTCAAAGAAGAGCAAACGTGACACACACACACACACACACACACACACACCTCTAGCACTCCTCATATTTGATCTGAATCTGAAGTCCAGTATGTCCCATTTCACCCAACCCTATAAGACTAACGTCATCAGCCAACAGATCTTTGGTTAAAATGTAATGGGTTGTTTGACTTGTTTACCTTTGAGTCTATGGTTCGCAAGATTTTTGGTTCGCAAGAAGTTTCATGTAAAGAAAGATATGTACAGTTGACGACAAGATGATTAACCATCCTGTGAAATTGTTCTTTTTCAAATATTTGTGATGTTTAACAGAGCAAGGACAGTTTTCACTGTATTTATATTGTTTGTTTTATATTGTTTATATTGTTTTTGGAATTATATATACAGTTGAAGTCAGATTTATTAGCCTTCCTCTGAATTTTTTTTTCTTTTTTAAATATTTCCCAATCGATGTTTAACAGAGCAAGGAAAATTTCACAGTATGTCTGATAATATTTTTACTTAAGAAAGTCTTATTTGTTTTATTTTGGTTAGAATAAAAGCAGTTTTATTATATAGTTTTTTAAAAACATTTTAAGGTCAAAATTATTTGCCCCTTTAAGCTATATTTTCAGGAGGGCTAATAATTCTCAAATGCTAAATTTTTTAATCAAATTATTCATTCATTCATTTTCTTGTTGGCTTAGTCCCTTTATTAATCCGGGGTCGCCACAGTGGAATGAACCACCAACTTATCCAGCAAGTTTTTTTTATGCTTCCAGCCGAAACCCATCTCTGGGAAACATCCACACACACATTCACACACACAGTCATACACTACGGACAATTTAGCCTACCTAATTCACCTGTACCACATGTCTTTGGACTGTGGGGGAAACCAAAGTACCGAACGCAAGGAGAATATGCAAACTCCACACAGAAACGCCAACTGAGCCTACTACCCACTGCGCCACTGCATCGCCTAGTTTAAAGGATATTTCACTGATATATAAGAACACAAAATTAGAGATGATTAATGATTCCGGAGCACCCGGAGGAAACCCACACGAAGGCAGGGAGAACATGCTAACTCCACACAGAAACACCAACTGAGCCGAGGTTAGACACAAGCCACCAGCGATCTTCTTGCTGTGAGGCGCCAGCACTACCTACTGTGCCACTGCCTCGCCCCTAAATCAAATTAAAAGATGTAAAATGAAAACTTTGTCAAATTTAGTCTAATGGTAAATATTGGAGGACTATTTTTTCAATAAATACCTTTGTCAGTGTCAAATATTGCATGTGGCACTGTGGCTATCAAAAAATTCTTGACAAATTTCTTTTGTGTGTTGAACACACACACACACACACACACACACACACACACACACACACACACACACACACTATAAATAAATAATAAGATAGTATTAGCATGTCTGATAGTACTTTTTCTACTATGGAAGTCAAAGGGTGCCATTAACCAACATTCTTCAAAATACCTTCTTTTGTGTGTTCAACATAAGCCATAAGGTTAAAAACCACATGATTAAATAATCAGGTAATTTTCATTTTGGGGGTCATCTATCCCTTTAGAATACACATTTAAAACTTTAAAAATGATTTTTTGTATAAAAGTAAATGTGTAAACGTTTCCTCCCCTTTTCTGTCCACTTTCCACTAGTAAAGTCAACAAACCCATGAAGTAACACAAACTGAATTATGGCAGCACCAACACTAGCTGCTTTATGATAACGGGCTGCTCTGAAAGTCCTGGAAGTCATGGACCGCTTGCCTCTAACAGGATTAAATTTTCATTTACTACTATAAATATTCAATTGGGACGGCAGGATTCTGCCAAGAGTTCATGACCTGGTAGCGCAGTGTTTTAATATCCACTAAACTCAAGTAACATAACTACATAACAGTCAAGTGTTTGTCAAAGGCCATTGCTGCTCGCAAAAGAATTTCAATTGCTGTGTTCCTCCCCTTTTAACGTCTCTAATATTCCTCGTTTTCTGTCAGCTTTGATGTGAGAAAGACTTTAAGTGACAAAGGTGAAGTGGGTCAGGTGCGCCGCATGCTGCTCTTAGCTTCAGATGTTGTTAAACCATTAGCAAATCTGCTACTCTATAATTGTTCAGGTAAGCAAGGTTGTCTTGAACAGTCTGTCAAACCTTGTAAAATATAATTAATGTAAGGATTTCACTTCATTTAATATTCTTAATATTTCTCATAATAGCAGTTTTAGATGAACAAACGCCTCACCTTAAGTAGGGCGTTAGCACTTAATGCTAATGTGGTGTAAATATTTTGTAGGGTAACGCTTGTTTTACTATGTCAATTACTCTGGCATATGTTTTATGTAGCAGATGCCCTTTCTAAATATTTCTATTATTACAATTTAGGATAAACAGTCTGCTCACCTTAAGTACTGTAAGAATAATATGTTAGCACTTAGCTAATGTTACAAGATTAATGTGTAATGTTTTTGTAGGATAATGTGGTTTTACTTGGTTAATTAATCTGGCACCCACATAGACCCACCAAGACCCACATGGGACTTGGCCCAATTGTGGCTTCATTATGGCACTGTTGGCGTGTTGCTGGCTCTGGCATACATAATGTCAGCCGAATGTGGGCCATGATGCATGCATGACGGCAAACTACATTTGGGCCAGTTGTGGATGGTAGGTGTGTGGCTCTGATCAGTGTGGTGATTGTTCACATTGTTTATAGGTAACATAAGGCTAGGTTATGGCTCAGTTTTTGGCATTTCTGGGTAAAGGGTGGTGTTGATCTGGTTATAGCTGAGAACCAGTACCAATAATAAACCTGTTTTGGACCAGTTCAGGCAATAGTATCTGGAATTCTGGATGCAGCTTTTGTGATGCAAGCTGAGATCGAATCACCCAGCGATGCCAGACACAATTCACTCAAATGGAGTGAGTGACGTCACTGTGAGGGGTAGGGTTAGTGCTGGGGTTAGGTGAGCCCATTAAAAAGCATTGGATGCAGCTCAGATTGCACTGCACCAGGTCTACTTCTAGATCCCTCTCAGTTTAGGGCCAGTTAAGGGTGATAAATTGGCTTGAGATTTAGGCCGGTTATGGCCCATGTGTGGCCCTTGTCTTTAATCCAGTTATGGGCCACTTCAGAACCGTCATTCTTTGCGGTACTTGGGCTGATGGAAAAGTTAACATGTGGCCCAGAGCTGGGCCAGAAAACATTTGCTTTGTGGGCATATATTTTGTACTGCAGATGACCTTTCTAAATATTTCTTATAATAACAGCTTTGGATAAACAAACACCTCACCTTAAGCAGGACTAGTGTGTTAGCACTTAGCTACTGCTACAAGATTAAAGTTGAGGTGTAAATTATTTGTAGCGTGAACGGTTTTGTACTTTTTCGATTACTCTGGAATATGTTTTATGTGGCAGATGCCATTTCTAAATATTTCTCATTATAACAATTTTGCATAAGCAATCCTTAAGTAGGATGAGAAAGTTAGCACTTAGCTAATGCTACAAGATTACTGTGTCATTTTTTTGTAGGGTAATTTTACTTGGTTAATTACTCTGGCATATGTTTTATGTTGCAGATGTCCTTTCTAAATATTTCACATAATAACAGTTTTGGATAAATAAGCCTCTCACTTTAGAATTAGTACATTAGCACTTAGCTATTAATGTTGTGGTGTAGTTTTAGTAGGATAATTTGTGTTTTGAAAAAGTACCTGTAATACCTGCTCCACTAATTAGACAAACCCATATCATTTAGCCATTACATCCTAAAATGTATCAGGGAGAGACCGAGAGTGAGAGGGAAAAGTCATGCAAAACAAATATTCCTGGGAAAAACAGGCTGGGTTGTAACAGCCACTGACACGATCGATACCTCAGATCATTCGGCATGTTGAAGAGAGGTGTAGTTTTATTGTTTACACTTTATTTGGATGGTCTTATTTACTCACATTTCTTTGGCCCAGTTATCAGGGGTCACCACAGTGGAATGAACCGCCAATTACTCTGGCATATATTTTATAAGGCAGATGCTCTTCCAACAGCTACCCATGACCAATTTAATTTATCCAGTTCACCAAGCATAAAGAAAGGAGACGAAACGAAGAGAGGAGGAGCACAAAAAGTAAAACCCTGCTCCCTACTCAATATCCCATTTCATGTGGAAATACATCATGATACTGAAATAAAAGTCTGCAGCAACTTCGGCTTCACACAATCTTTAGTCTATAGGAGTCAAACTTTGCAATGTTTGTTTTGCCAGGTCATATGGATAATATTAAAATGAACATTTAATCAGTGCCAAAAAAGTTAATCCGCTGAAAAAAGAGTTTGTCTTCAATCAAACTCTGACCATTTGTTTCTGCTATTGGAGTGGCGGTCCTGTTTACCTTAGATTGACAGCTTTAGCCACACTATTATTAACCACACCCCTCTTACCATTTTGCTATGAGTGGATGATACGCAAAAGTAAACCCAAGCCCCCCTACTCAATATTCCGTTTAAGACTTTAAAACACAGACTTTTAAATTCAGTCCGCCAGCCTCAGAGCTTCCGGTTAATTGTCATCCCATACAAAATTGCCGTGTTTAAGATCTGATTTCTTTAAAAAACAGCGACCTTCATTGCCTGGCTGAGATACGATATAAAGTGAATCTCGGACCAAACAAGAAGTTCTGCATTAAATTATATTTTTCGTGCCATGTCTTTAAAATATGGAAATTAATTGTACCCTAGTATTTTCCATGGAATTTCTGTGCTCGCCTGCGTTTAAATCATCTTTTGTCTCTTTTACGCTTTAACAACCAAATGGATGTTTCAGTCTATTTAACTGATTATATTTGAATTCCTTTACAACATTGATGCTGTAAAAGAAACTTTATGAAATTAAGACAGTCACATAAAGCTTTCAACGAAAGTTCATCATTGCCTAAAAAACTCTAGCTGTGCATAGAGCCCATTGTTTGCATCGTTTAAACAGTAAACAGTAATTTCATGCCCTGCTATGTTTGTCATTTGTCATTTTATAAACACACAACTACAATTTAAAGATAATCGTGTTCATATAAACACTATAAATGAGGACTTCTCCCTCAATCTCCAGGTCTGAATGCAGACTCAATGCAGCAGGTCTCTTGCCCTGTGTATTTTAACCATTAGCCCTGCTGGTAATCTGGAGGATTTAGGCGAACACAGCAGCACGGCGATGTGTCTAAATGTGAACGAACTCCACTGATAAAGGACAAAGTCTGCCATTTTCCAATTCTTGTACTGCTCTACCGACTCAAATGCTTGCTGCAAACAACAGCTTTGCTGTATCGGCCCTGACAGGATCGCAGGGAAAAACATGCAACAAACCCCGTGGATTATGGGAACAAACACATACGAGCCTTCATGAATTCCTAAATACTGTGTGCCGTGGGTCCGTGGACGAAATCTCACCCAGTCATCAATCAGCATAGGGTCTCACAGCTTGGCACTGGCAGGTCTGCCTTGCCTTCGGAAAGCACATGCAGTCATGAATAATTAAGAAGCCGACTCTTATCATAGGATAAGAAAACTCCGCTATGAATTATAATGAGAAACCGACGCGTCATCTTTGCACTTGCAGTTTTGCGATATGTCACCGATTTTGATCTTGCCCCAAAAATCATTTTAAACCCGGAAGCTGAAATTAGCTGACAAAAGCTCAAAATTATCCAGTTTTCCCCACAATTAAAGCTAACAGGTGCTAACATTGTCTTAACTGATGCTCAACACACACAAATCGGTTAAAATCTCAAAAAAAGTAGTTGAGGGTTTCTTGAACCTTTAAAGTTCACAGTGCAATTTCAGAATTTACATCTCTATTAATTAGCTTTGTTATAAAAATGTAAGCATTTAAGATGAAGAAAGCAACTTGTTTTGAATACACGCATACAGTTGAAGGAAAAATTATTAGCCCTCCTGCGATTTATGTTTTCTTATTTCAATATTTCCCAAATGATGTTTAACAGAGCAAGGAATTTCTCACAGTATTTCCTCCATTTGTTTTTTATTTAGAAAGTCTTATTTGTTTTATTTGAGCTAGAATAAAAGCAGTTTTTTAAAATCAAAGATCAATATTATTAATTTTCTTAAGCAATTTCTGTTTTTGATTGTCTACAGAACAAACCAACGATCGTTATACAATGTCTTGCCTAATTATCTTATCCTGCCTAATTAACCTAGATAAGCCTTTAAATTGCGCTTTAAGCTGAATACTAGCATCTTGAAAAATATCTAGTCAAATATAATCTACTGTCATCATGGCAAAGATAAAATAAATCAGTTATTAGAAATGAGTCATAAACTATTATGTTTAGAAATGTGCTGAAAAAAATCCTCTCTGTTAAACAGAAATTAGGAGAAAATATACGGGGGGCTAATAATTCAGAAAGACTGACTATTAATTCTGACTTCAACTGTACATGTTGTTAGGGAACACTTTGACTACACATCAAAGGTCAGCAAGAGAGAGAGAGAGAGAGAAAAACAGAAAGTGAGAGTGAATCAGATGAGGACACCGAGAGGGACTCCACCCAGAGGAAGAAAATAAAACAGAGGGAAGGAGGAGGGGGTTATGATGAAGCAGAGAAATGCTGAGATTAGGACTCCAGGAAATCTTTCTCTCTCTCTGTCTGGCTCTGTACCTCCTTCTGAGCCCCTCCTCTCATGTTGACATGGTCTCTGTAAATACAGCACGTTTGCCCCTTGAGCTCTCAGTTGTAATTGTGATGTGTGAACATGTTCTTCCTACTCTACAGGTGACAGGTGAAGCAGATACATCGGGAAACGCTGAGAAACAAAGCTTGAGGATCTTTGACTGAAGCCTTCACAAAGTATTTTGGCTCCAACTCTTTTTGTTAATGATTAGCATTTGGGTGAATAATTAAAAACTTTCTTAGGACATGAATTTTGATCGATTATTTGTTATTTTTTAAGTATTTTTTTAAACATTACTGCAGTTTATGTTAGTTGTTTTATCAAAATTAGACAATGAAGGACAAACTCCATTCTGGACAGTTCAGGAGCTTAAGAATACAGGACATAAAGGCATCTTGACCAGCGGAGAGCTTTGAGTTATCCGAATACACTTGTGGCGAGTCAGACATTTGTAAGGACATCTTTTATTGTGGAATCAACAGGGTAATGGAAGGACATCATGACTTGCTGCCATCATCATGGCTACTTACATTTCTACTGCTGCTGCTGATGTCACTGACAGGAAGTGTGACTGTAGTGCCATGGAAACCCTGTACAGGTGAGATACAGTACATGTATATGAAGCAATGCTACTTGTGCAGTTCATTTCTGATTTATTTTAGTTTCGCTGTGTTTTGTGTTTTGATAACTATTAAACTGATTGTGAGGTGACATGGTGGCCCAGTGGTTAGCACTGTCGCCTCACAGCAAGAAGGTCGCTGGTTCAAGCCCTGGCTGGGTCAGTTGGCATTTCTGTCAGGAGTTTGCATGTTCTCCTCGTGTTTGTGTTTCTTCCGAATGCTCCTGTTTCCTTCACAGCCTAAAGACATGTGGTATAGGTGAATTAAATTAACTAAATTGGCCTTAGTATGTGTGTGTGGATAAGTGTGTATGGACGTTTCCCAGTACTGGGTTGCAACTGGAAGGGCATCTGCTGTGTAAAACATATGCTTGATAAGTTGGCGGTTCATTCCACTGTTGTGACCCCTGATGAATAAAGGGACTTAGCCAAAGGAAAATGAATGAACTGACATAAAATTATTTTGCGTAAAAACAATTTTCACTCAGACATTATTAGAAAAAGTGTTTAAATTATTAGAGAAATAATTAATTTAGTCATTAAATCAAATTCTAAAATAGGCTAAAAAGTTTACATCTCATTTAAATACTTTCATTTTATTTGTTTTTCATTGAAATATTTTGACATTTAAAACTGCTTTGTCTTGCTTAGACTATATTTAACGACTAATGATTATATTTATATTTGTTTATACTAATTAAACCCATTTCTATCCTATATTTTTAAAGTTTCTAATGATTAGAAAATTGTAGCTCCACTGGTAATAATATGCAAAAATTTGAGGATTTTTCTCACACATCATATCTCTCATATTTCATAAGCAATAACTATGACGGCATCTTTAACAATTACCTATATCAGTGGTTAGCATGATAACAATCTGTTTATTATAAGTGCATTTACTGTCATATTTTTAAAATACACTTTTGTAGGTAACTATTTTGTAGATCTGATCATAGATATTAGAGATGTATTGATTTGGAAGATTTTAACCTTTTATAATGCCACTATTGAATTGTTTTATCATTCATTCATTCATTTTCTTGTCGGCTTAGTCCCTTTTTTAATCTGGGGTCGCCACAGCAGAATGAACCGCCAACTTATCCAGCAAGTTTTTACGCAGCGGATGCCCATCCAGCCGCAACCCATCTCTGGGAAATGAATTGTTTTATATCATTGGAAATATTGATTGTTCAATTGACCTGCTTTCTTAGAGGCAGAACACAAGAAAAAGGTGTAAAAAATAAACCATGAAAACAAGTGTTTGCTTATTATGCCAAGCCTGAAATAAATTACTAGTGCAAAATCAATTTATTGAAGAAAATGATGAATAAAAATATACATCCCTGCTGAAAAATCCAGCTTTAACCAGCCTAAGCTGGTTGGCTGGTCGACCAGGCTGGTTTTAGAGGGGTCTTGGCCACTTCCAGGCTGGTTTCCAGCCATTTCCAGCCTGGTCTTAGCTGGTCAGGCTGGGAGATGTCCAGATAAAACCAGCTTGACCAGCCTAGCCAAGCTGGGAGTCCAGCAAAACCAGCTATATCAAGCTTAAATCAGGCTGGTCAAGCTGGTTTTAGCTGGATTTGGCTGGTCATTTTCCAGCTTGACCAGCTTAGACCAGCCTGGAAATGGCTGGAAACCAGCCTGGAAGTGGCCAAAACCCCTCTAAAACCAGGCTGGTCGACCAGCTAAAACCAGCCAACCAGCCTAGGCTGGTTTAAGCTGGATTTTTCAGCAGGGTATTTTTGACAAAAAATTACTTACTAAAGTAAATTTATACTGTATACACACATACACATGCACATACACGCACACACACAGTATATAAGGTTTTTCCTGTACGGTGTCCAGCTCGAAGGGCATCTGCTGTGTAAAACATGTGCTGGATAAGTTGGCAGTTCATTCCGCTGTTGCAACCCCTGATGAATAAAGAGAGCCCAGAAAAATGAATGAATGAATTCCTAAGGATGCACAGTGATTAAAGCTGGATGTATTGTCAACATTTTTGATATTCATTAGCTGATAAAAGTTCTGATTGTGGATGCAAACAGTCAAATTTGTAAAACGTTGTACAAAAAATCTCATAATTAAAAAACTTGTTTTTGTGTATCATCTGGACCCCCACAATGTCACTAAACAGAATAAAATGAATGCTTACTACATGTAATTGTAAGACAAGCAGAGAGATATATCCATAATTCAGTATGGTCTCTTCCCAAACCCGGCGACATCCCTCGGGCACAAATACCCCTATTTTCATACCGCGAAGGCAATTACATTAGATACCAATGTGAAAAAAACTAAAAAATGCTAAAATGTTCACCAAGAAATTTGAAAATATTGCTTTTGTATGTCAAGAGCAAACCATCTAGTTCCACTATTAAGACAATGAGATCAGCGGAATGACAATAGAAGCTGTAAAAACCACAATAATGTGGATGAACCAAAGAATGCTGGGAATGTTTAGGAAATTGCAGCCCTGTCACTGAACATCTATAGATGACATCTCTTTGTCATCAGTGTTCTTTTTTGAGGAACCCTACTCATGTATTTGTAGTTAGGAAACTGAGGAAGAAGCATAAAGAGTATCAGTTGCATCCTCATGTTTGCTGTCGTTAATTGAACACTAATGTAAATTTTAGGGGATAGTACACTGAAAAATGAAAACATGCTCACTATTACACTCCTTGTGTGGTTTCAACCCTTAATACGTTTCTTTTTTCCTCAAAAGAAGATATTTAAAAAAAATGCTGGATACTATGGTAATAAAAAATACTAAATACAATGGTTAGATTTCAGCCTTTTTTCCAATATATATACAGTATAAATAAATATATATTGTTATTATTAGAATAAATAAACTCAGATATGTTTAGAATAAGTGGAGGTCAGTAAGTGATGACAGAATATAAAAAATCTGGTGCCACTTTATATTTAGTGGCCTAATATGTACTTACAATGAAATTAATGATTTGTTTTAATGTGCTTATTGTGTAAATACATACATACATATATATATATATATATATATATATATATATATATATATATATATATATATATATATATATATATATATATATATATATATTGTATTATATATTATATTGTATTATATATATATTGTATTTATGGTTGGTTAATTACATGCATGTATTTACATCTGTAATTAATTTCTGTAATTGCACTGTTGACCATCCCTTACACCTTAACTCACCCCTAAACCCATACCACCAAATCAAGAGCACTAGAAGTGTTTTGCAATACACTATTAATACAGTAAGTACATTGTTTTTATTTTTTGATGCAGATACATAGTGGTTAAGGCCACTTAATATAAAGTGTGACCAACATTCTATATATTTTAGATTAGGACTATGTGTTATTCTAAAGAAGAAAGTCATGAAAATAGTACTTAAATCATCATTAAACTCCAGGCGACACGGTGGCTCAGTGTCAGCACTGTCACTGTCAATGTTTCCCAATACTGGGTTGCGGCTAGAAGGGAATTCTGCAGTGAAAAACATACTGTATGCTGTATAAGTAGTCGGTTCATTCCACTGTGGTGACCACTGATGAATAAAGGGACTAAGCCAAATGAAAATGAATGAAGGAATTATTGAATTGCAGCTAATAAACTGATTTTGTAAAGTTTAGTATGAGAGAGCTGATAAAGTAAGGGAGAGTCTCTCGCTCTCTCTTCCTCTGTATATTTTGCATGGAAGGCAATTTGCATACTTAAAAATTGATAAAAAGATAAGACTCTAAAGATAAACTCTATTAATAGCTATTTTCATCCGCAGAGGTAAAAATACATTCACCCAAAAGTCTGTTCAGCCAAATGTATGGATTTCACTACACTACACTACACTACACTACACTACACTACACTACACTACAATACACTACACTACACTACACTACACTACACTACACTACACTACAATACACTACACTACACTACACTACACTACACTACACTACACTACACTACACTACACTACAATACACTACACTACACTACACTACAATACACTACACTACACTACACTACACTACAATACACTACACTACACTACACTACAATACACTACAATACAATACACTACACTACACTACACTACAATACACTACACTACACTACAATACACTACACTACAATACAATACAATACAATACACTACACTACACTACACTACAATACTCTACACTACAATACAATACAATACACTACACTACACTACAATACACTACAATACACTACACTACACTACACTACAATACACTACATTAAACTACAATACACTACAATACACTACACTACACTACAATACACTACATTACACTACACTACACTACAATACACTACACTACAATACAATACAATACAATACACTACACTACAATACACTACAATACACTACACTACAATACACTACACTACACTACACTACAATACACTACACTACACTACAATACACTACACTACACTACACTACAATACACTACACTACACTACACTACAATACACTACACTACACTACAATACACTACACTACACTACACTACAATACACTACACTACAATACACTACACTACACTACACTACAATACACTACACTACACTACAATACACTACACTACACTACACTACACTACAATACAATACACTACACTACACTACACTACACTACACTACACTACAATACACTACACTACACTACACTACACTACACTACACTACAATACACTACACTACAATACACTACAATACACTACACTACACTACAATACACTACACTACACTACACTACACTACAATACAATAAAATACACTACACTACACTACAATACACTACACTACACTACACTACACTACACTACAATACACTACACTACAATACACTACACTACAATACACTACACTACACTACACTACACTACAATACACTACAATACACTACACTACACTACAATACACTACACTACACTACACTACACTACACTACACTACAATACACTACAATACACTACACTACACTACAATACACTACACTACACTACAATACACTACACTACACTACAATACACTACACTACACTACACTACACTACAATACAATACACTACACTACAATACACTACACTACACTACACTACACTACTCTACACTACACCACACTACACTACACTACACTACAATACTCTACACTACACTACACTACACTACACTACAATACACTACAATACACTACACTACACTACACTACACTACACTACACTACACTACAATACAATACACTACACTACAATACACTACACTACACTACAATACACTACAATACACTACTCTACACTACACCACACTACACTACACTACACTACAATACTCTACACTACAGTACAATACAATACACTACACTACACTACACTACACTACACTACAATACAATACACTACACTACACTACACTACACTACAATACACTACAATACACTACACTACACTACAATACACTACACTACAATACACTACAATACACTACAATACACTACACTACAATACACTACACTACAATACACTACAATACACTACAATACACTACAATACACTACACTACACTACAATACACTACAATGCACTACTCTACACTACACCACACTACACTACACTACACTACAATACTCTACACTACAGTACAATACAATACACTACACTACACTACACTACACTACACTACAATACAATACACTACACTACACTACACTACAATACACTACAATACACTACACTACACTACAATACACTACACTACAATACACTACAATACACTACACTACACTACAATACACTACACTACAATACACTACACTACACTACACTACAATACACTACACTACACTACAATACACTACACTACAATACACTACAATACACTACACTACATTACAATACACTACAATACACTACACTACACTACACTACACTACACTACACTACACTACAATACAATACAATACAACACAATACAATAATGCACACTGTAAAAAATTTAGTACAACAAAAGTTCACTCAACTTCAGACATTCCAGTTCTGCAGACAAAAATTTCAGTTGGCACAACTTTAAAAATTTTGTAACGGAGTTGTTCACCTCTCCAGAAAACTAATAATCTTATGCTAACCCAACTACATGTTTTTTGTATTACTGACTTATTCTCAAATGTTGAGTGAACAAGAAAAAGCAAAAGCAAATAAGGATTGTTGTTTGTTGTTGTTACACTGGGTAATTTTTTTTACAGTGCCCATAAATCTGGAGGTTTTGTGCAAGAACTAAGGCTGGAATAAATAACTAACAAAAATAAATGGTTTATGTATATTAAAAATTAGTATATTATTATAATTAATATTTAAAAGGAGTTATCCTGCACAAACTTGTAGTTTCACAGTAGAGTCTAAAAGTCAAACAAATCCAACCAGCTATATGTTCTGTCAATAAGGGTTTGATCTAGAGTTTATGTTTAACTCCAGAGCAAACATACTTGAAATTATGACACATGCACTCTCTTTCTTCATGTCATCGGAGGGGGAAAGTCTCACCCATCAGACAATCTCTTCCTCGTTAGCATAGAGAGCCCTGAGTGAGAAGCAGCGATCTGCCTTTAGAGTTTTAAGCCATAAGTTTGAGGCAGAGGTAATGTCAGCGACTCAGGCTGCATTTATTCTGCATGGTTCAAGTGATTCAATTCACATTTTTTTCTCCCATGTGGCACAGATCAGATGTGGCTGGAAAAAAAATCTAATGGATTCTGATTTACTCAAATCAGATTCAGGCCTTGTTCATATGTAGAGATTTATCAGATTCGGATCCGTGCCCGCGTGTCTGCAGTGTAAGCAGGTAGATTGGATTTTCACCTGTCAATGCGAGTCGCACGTCATTAAAAACTGATGTCAACTGTGATGCTTTCATTTCAGAAGACTTCAGCAGAGTCCCAAACCTTATATCTCATACACAAGGACTAAAAAAGCTAAGAGAGAGAGAGAGAGAGAGAGAGAGAGAGAGAGAGCGAGAGAGAGAGATCAACATCCGCCACGTAAAAAATATAAACTAATATAAAACTGTTGCATATGCATAAATCACACCATGGACATTACGATTAAGATGCCTACTGGTTTAAAAAGGCCTAGATTAAAACAAGATGGCCAAATGAGAACTTTTCTGTCATAAACTATAGTAAAACAACCTGTTAAGAAGAATAATAAAAAAAATTTGTAGCCCTGTGAACAAATTAAATTCAGGAATGGAGAAAACAGCGCTCTTTTATTATTATTAGTCAGCGCCTGTTTTTTTCCATGTCATTGCACCTTTTCCGTTGCTGTGTAAATGCAGACAATCAGATACAAGTCACATTTAAAAGATGATGTTAGCGGATCATCAAAAAATCAGATACACTCAAGAAATTGGAATTGACCATCAAGATCTGCAGTGTAAATGCAGCCTAAGAGGCACAAATGCACAAATGAGCATTGTAGTCTCTATAGACTGCCTTATTCTAAGCCACTGACTTAAACTATTTTTTCACAGAGATAGCATTAGTCCTGTTTTGAATCTGCAGATATGCTGAAAGTAGATGTTTGAAAATAGAGCTGGGAGCACAATCTCATTTGAGTTTAAAGCGACAGTCACCAAAATGGCAAAATTTGGATCAAACCCTAAAAGGGGCAGTTTCAAAGAATTACTTTTAATTATTATTTTTAATTATTATTCATTTAAAATAAATTATTGTGTAGTGTTTTAAGCTGAAACCTCACATATACACTCTAGGGAAATCAGAGACTTATTTTACATCTTGTAAAAATGGGCATAATAGGTCCCCTTTAAATCTTTCTCTTATCCCTCTACAGATCTCCATCCGGTGGACCTGCTGTCTCGAGTGCTGCCCCGTAACGGAGAGGCTCAGGCTGGGGTTCGAATGGTGCAGGAGGGAGGTGCTCGTGGAGTCCAGTTCTTCCGTCCCACACAGACACTAACCTTTCCGTCGTCTCAGCTCTTTGTTAACTGCCCTAACTTCCCTGCAGAATTCTCCATTGTGGCCACTGTAAAAATGCCCCACACCAGAGTGAAGGTACACTTATAGTAATGAATGCTTTTAATGACTTAGACATTTAAAGCCACAATCTCTGTTTACAGGTCAGCTTGATTACTATATTAGGTCTGCACATTTTTACTTTGAAATTTGTTATTTTAATTCAGATATTCAAATATATTTAAGAGCCTATGATTGGATTTTAGTGTAGTGATGTATATTTTTCTGACTCATGTTGTGCAATTAAAAGTGTTGCAAACCTGATGATCTTCTTGCCTCTCTGGATTCTCTCGGTCCTTGCTGTCGTTCAGAGGAATGAGTACCTGCTCGCTGTGGTGAAGGAGGATGTCAATCAGCTGTTGCTTGGCCTGCGTTTCTCTAAAGAGAAGGTCCATCTCATCTATCAGGGCTCGACGGGAAAAGAGCGTCTCAGCTTTAAAAGAGTCCGTATGGCAGATAACCACTGGCACAGCATGGTGTTAGCCGTCAGCGGTCACCATGCCACCCTCACTCTTGACTGCGGCATCCCACTGGAACTGTGAGTCTGTGATAACACTAGAAATACGGTTATTTTTATTAGATGAGTTCTACATGCTTGCAATATTACACCCGGATTTTATATCAGTTACTATCAAAAGATGTAGTATGCTAAACTGTCAGTAACTTTTTGCTTGATAACTAAAGACAAATTAATAAAACTAAACTGCATGTTTTTCTGGTCTTTTATCTGTCAAACAACAAGGAGCTTAAAATATTCCAAAGCAATCTGAATTTGAATTTTGTTCAATTTAATTATTGAAAAAATATACAAAAACATGCACATCACTTTAACTGGATGCTAAGCCAAACAGCAAAAAAGTGCAAAATATACTGTTTATTCATAAAGGCGGCAACACCAAATCTTAAAAAATGTCCATTTATTTAATTATTTAAATTTAAAAAGCCTGATACAAGGCATACGCCTTTTTAATTTAATAAATTGGCATTTTTGGAGCTTTGGTGTTGCCGCCTTTTTGAATATATCTTAATTGTAATTATTAACAATTGAGATTTAATAAAAACTAATATTATATGCCATTACATGTTTTTTCATTTTAATTTCCTAATTTGAATTTCTTAACCTGAATATTGAACATCTGAATTTTAAGACGAAGTGGATTAATTAAGTAGATTTAATATGTAAGTAGAAAACCCACGCAAACTAGGGGAAAATATGCAAACTCCACACAGAAATGCCAACTAGCTATTGAGCAGGGGTTGGGCTATTGAATGGTGGCTCAGTGGTTAGCGTTGCCTCACAGCAAGAAGGTCACTGGTTCAAATCCCAGCTGGGCCAGTTGGCATTTCTATGTGGAGTTTGCATGTTCTCCCTGTGTTTGTGTGGGTTTACTCCGGGTGCTCCGGTTTCCCCCACCGTCCAAAGACATGCACCATATGTGAATTGGATGAACTGAATTGGCCGTAGTTTTAGGAGTGCGTGAATGTGAGAGTGCATGGGTGTTTTCCAGTACTGGATTGTGGCTGGAATGGCATCTGCTGCGTAAAACATATGCTGGAATATTTGGTGGTTCATTCCGCTGTGGCGAACCTTGATAAATAAGGGACTAAGCCGAAGGAAAATATACGAATTAAAGATTTAAAAAAATATTATTTGTTGGCCAAAATGTGTTTATATTCTCTAATGAATTAGCTGTGATGAATAAATGAAAATTTTGTACATAGGTGGCATTTTAAAAAAGTTCCTGAGATTTGTTATTTCTAAAGGCGGGGATCCTTCCCATTGAAATATATGATAGTTTAATACAAATCTAATGTGTTTTGTGTATAATATACTTCCACTGATGTCTTCCAGGGTCCATAAACAGCCGTTTCCCTCTGATCTCAGCACTGGAGGCTCCAGGTTTCACATTGGAAGTCGGAGGAAGTGGAAAGGCCTGTTTTCTGTGAGCTCTCTATTCTCATTTTCATAATTATTTGCTTTAAATAACCCTCTATAGCACAGCAGTCAAAGTCAGTTCCTGGAGGGCCTCTGAGCTCTGCAGAGTTCAGCTATATCTTTAATTAAACACACCTGATTCAATTAATTAGGTCCTACAGGCTTGTTTAAAACCTACATGTTAAACCAGGTCAGTGTGTTGGAGAAGGGTTAAAATTAAATTGCTGAGTTTGATAACATTTTTTGATACCCCTGCTCAATAAGGAACATTTTGCAAATGCTTATTGTAAAAACCCTGGAAGTGTTCAATTCAGATCAATATATATGAGCAATATCACATGAGTAGCAGTGCGATATGGTTGTATATCAGCATTGGTGGGAGGGGTGCGTTGGTACGAGGCCGCAGGACGAGTGCCTTAGTATACACTGTAAAAAATGCAGGGTTCCACACAATTCATTCATGTTGTTCCAACACAAATTGATTAGGTTAACTTAACACTTCTAACAAATGTATGTGGATTGAACATTAAAAAAAATTAGGTTGTCCCAATTATTGAATGATGAAAAGTATTTTGAATGAGCAAAAAAAAAAAAGTATTTTTTGAGTGTATATATGGACAGACACTGTCTGTCTGTCTGTCTGTCTGTAGATAGATAGATAGATAGATAGATAGATAGATAGATAGATAGATAGATAGATAGATAGATAGATAGATAGATAGATAGATAGATAGATAGATAGATAGATAGATAGATAGATAGATAGATAGATAGATAGATAGATAGATAGATAGATAGATAGATAGATAGATAGATAGATATTGTAATCAGTGTACACCTGATAGTCTGTCTTCTTTCTTAAGGGTTTGCTGCGCCAGCTCGTCCTGCTGCCTGGATCCGATGCAACGTCTCGTGTTTGCCCTTCGTCCAGACCATCACTAGTTGAGCTTTCAGTCCCTACATTTCTGTCAAACTTGCCAGCGATATCCCACATGAACGACGTCCTGGTTCCTCCATATGGTAAAACTAAATGTTTTATTCAAATAATGATAAATGAGCAGTTCATACACACTGTAAAAAAAAGTTGACTCAACTGGTAACAAACTTCAGGACATTTTTTAACTGACTCAAGTTTCAACCTAATTACTGACCTTAAACTCAAAAATGACCTGAAGTTTATTGTCTTAAAATTTTAAGTTGGGTCAACTAATTTTTTATCAGTGAATAAATGAAAATGTGCTGTTAATCGACTTATGCTCAGGCCAACCACTAGGCAAGTGACTTTCAATACAGAATATTAAATATGACTATTCCTTTAAGGCAAGGATAAAGGATTAGTTCACCCAAAAATGAAAGGTCTGTGAATAATTAATTCATGTTATTAATTCATTATTACTAATATGTAATAGTTATGTTATTAATTAATGAATACACATGTTGTTCTATCCCCATGAGACCATCCTTCATCTTTGAATTGCATCTTTGGAAATACCTGTATTTAAAAGAGCACTCCCCCTTATTTTGAAAATAGCTTCATATTACAACTCCACTAGAGCTAAACAGTTGAGCTTTTGACCATTCAGTCAATCTCCGGGTCTGGCAGGAGCACTTTTAGCTTAGCTTAGCATAGATCATTGAATCGGATAAGACCATTAGCATTTAGCTAAAAAATTAACGAAGAGTTTTGTGAATTTTTCTCTTTAAAGCTTGACACTTCTGTAGTTACATCGTGTACTAAAAAACTTGCTATTTTCTAGGCTGATATGGCTAGGATCTCTATAGTCTCATTCCAGCAAACTATCCAGTGTTGTTATTACCCAGCACCTAAAAGTAGTCCCCAGTCAGAAGCCCTACCCTTGCACCAATAGTTAGAATTTGCATAGTATCATTGCGTAGTACATTTTTAAAAATCTTTGAGCAAGATGCTAATCATCGAATCCATAGGTCTCAACAGTGACCACTAGACCCCAGTGGCGCTGTTATGCTGTTGCAGTTGGAATAAAAAATAAGTATTGCAAGTATCATCTGCAAGACTCTTTTAACCACGGCATTACTTTCTAATGGTGATGGTTTATTCTTTTTCTCCCGTTTTTAGATTTCTGATCAAGTTATGTCAGATTTATTAATATAGTGAATCATTTGTTTTTCATTGAGCAGGTGTAATATTCATTAATATTAATCATTCAAATTCTTATATTTACTAAGGTGCCATTGTTTGGGGTGGAATGATAGTTAACCTGCAAGCTGCATTTTGCTCACGGGGCCTTCGAGAAAATAAATAATAAGAGCAGAGCTTCGGCAAAGTAATGAATAAAAACAGTGAGGCTATGGTCAAATAAATAAATAAATAAAAAGTGTGACTCCTGAGAGTGCAGGCATCTGAGGACACCAGCCCTCGCTGCCAAGAAACAGACCGGCCCACTGGGAATTCTCCCAGTCCTCCCGATTAGCCAATCCAGGCCTGGGTCTCAAACTCGATTCCAGCTCTGAACAGTTTTGCTCCAACGCTAATCAAACACAGCTTCTCCAACTAATCAAGCTCTTCAATACTATTATAGACTATTAAGCAGGTGTGAGTTGGAGGTGGTTGGTGCGGCCCTCGGAGCTGCGGCCCTTCAGGAGTTTTAGACCACTAGTTAATCAGATTAAATGATCTTTGCTAAGCTAAGCTAACAGTGATCCCACCGGACCATAAGATTGGCTGAATGGTTTAAAAAATGAAAAAAAGCTCAACTGTTTAATTCTTGGAGACTTGTAAACCCTGCTAAAAAAAACAGCTTAAACCAGCCTAGGCTGGTTGGCTGGTTTTAGCTGGTCGACCAGGCTGGTTTTAGTGGGGTTTTGGCCATTTCCAGGCTGGTTTCCATCCATTTCCAGCCTGGTCTTAGCTGGTCAGGCTGGGAGATGACCAGCTAAAACCAGCTTGACCAGCCTAGCCAGGCTGGGAGCCCAGCCAAAACCAGCTATGTACAGCTTAAACCAGGCTGGTCAAGCTGGTTTTAGCTGGATTTAGCTGGTCATTTTCCAGCCTGACCAGCTAAGACCAGGCTGGAAATGGTCTTAAACCAGGCTGGTCAACCAGCTAAAACCAGCCAAACAGCCTAGGCTGGTTTAAGCTGGATTTTTCAGCAGGGAAAAGAGCCTATTTTTTTAAAAAAAAGTAGAGTGTTTCTTTAACGCAAGATGTAAACATGGCTTTAGTAACATGGCTTTTTTGCAATTGCATGTCAATAAGTAGTCATATTAATACATTGTCTGCTTAACATCTCCCGCTAACCGAAATTCTACAATAAAAAAGTATTTAAGGTTGAATAAAGTCCAATGTGATAAAATTAAGATCATGTTAAGTCTTAAAGGCACTGTTCACCCAAAAATGAAAATTGGGTCCTTAACACATCAGTGTTTGGACTTTCAGCAGTGAAAATTAAACCACAATGAACTGAACTAAACTGAAACTCTGAAAACTGGACTGACACAGTTTCAATTTACTGTAATCTTATAATTTGCTATGGCACAATCTAGTAAAAGCGTTATAGAAATAAAGATAAATTGAATTGATTTGATTTAAATTGAATTGAATTGAATTGAAGAATGTTGGGGAAAAAAACTGCCATTGACTTCCATTATTTTGCAGTACTTTTTGTTCCTATTGACATCATCTGCTGTTTTTTATCCTCAACATTCTTCAGAATATCTTATTTTGATTTTAAAAGAAGAATATCATAAAAGTTTACAACCACGAGTTAGTAAATGAAGAGAAAATGTTAATTTTGATTGAACTATCCCTTTAAAACAGATATCTGAAGCTAAATAGGCTGGTTAAACAGGTAACCGCAGCCAATGCTAACACAGAGTTACAATGAACCATCACAAAATAAATAAATTATTGTGACTGGAGCCATGGACAACATTTAGAAGAAAAGAACAGATCTGTGGTGCCTAAGACCACACTTATGACACAGATACGGTCAGATTGAGTTATCATCCCAAACTAAACATCTGACACTTGTTGAGCTCTGAAAAGAAAAACAGAGCTTGTAGCATTAGCAGTGAGAGCTGTCAGCCGTTCAGTTGGTGCAGGTGATGAGGGAGTTTACGCTGGCACATGTTGGGCATGACTAACAACACTGTGTTTAGATTGACAATTTAAATGAGCTCATGGCAACTTTGATCTTGATTGCATGCCTTGGTTAATATTTTAACACAGTCTGAGGACAACAGACGTGCTGTTTCGGATTGTAAGTCTGACTAAATTAGCATTAGGATTTTTCTCTTCAAATATGATTTCATTATAGCAGTATGTTTGGGGTCATTATCATGCTGAAAAACAAAACTATTACAAATTAGGTGCTTTCTAGTAGAAATTACATGACAATGTAAAGCCTGTCTGTACATTTCAGCATTCACAATTGCATCAAATCAGGCATTGACAACAGCTTTGGCACAATTAAATGCAGATCAAACCATCTTCCATCTTTCTCTAACTCGCTTTCACATATCTCTTATACAATTAGACCCCAAACATTTTAACACAGTCTGAGGAGAAGAGAACAGTCTGAGAACAGACATGGTGTTTTGGATTGTAAGCATGACAAAATTAGCATTAGCTTAGCATTTGTGTTGTTTGGAAGATTTAGATCCAATACAAGTTTTTCTTCCAATGCCTTTCAAATATCAGTTACAAACACAGATGTCATTAAATACGACATGTTTTAATGTAATTCTGATGATGATGTTCAGAGACGGAGGTTCGGGTGACTCTGGGATCTAAACCAGCATGCACTGCAGCGGAGCAGGGACAGCTCTGGTTTGACACTCTCAAAAGAGGACTCTTCCTGTGTGACGGCACAAACTGGCACTCAATGTTGCAAGGTATGAAGACTTTCGACCATTTTGATGAAAACTTGACCTTTTAAAAATTAAATATGCAAAAACCTTTTTTAGGTTTACCCTGCTGAAAAATCCAGCTTAAACCAGCCTAGGCTGGTTGGCTGGTTTTAGCTGGTCGGCCAGGCTGGTTTTAGAGGGGTTTTGGCCATTTCCAGGCTGCTTTCCAGCCATTTCCAGCCTGGTCTTAGCTGGTCAGGCTGGGAGATGACCATCTAAAACCAGCTTGACCAGCCTGGTTTAAGCTGGGAGTCCAGCCAAAACCAGCTATATCCAGCTTAAACCAGGCTGGTCAAGCTGGTTTTAGCTGGATTTGGCTGGTAATTTTCCTGCCTGACCAGCTAAGATCAGGCTGGAAATGGCTGGAAACCAGCCTGGAAATGGCCAAAACCCCTCTAAAACCAGTCTGGTCAACCAGCTAAAACCAGCCAACCAGCCTAGGCTGGTTTAAGCTGGATTTTTCAGCAGGGTAAAGGGATAGTTCGCTCAAAATGAAAAGTTCTGATATCATTTACTCACACTTTACTTGTTTCAAACCTTTTCTCATATAATATCCTATTTCTCTTAACAAAATAAGACATGTTTTCAAAAAGCATTACAGAAAACCATGTTGCTGATGTTAATATTATGTTAATATCTTTACATTTAGCAGATTAAATGACTATATAGTGCATTTTGTGATGATACAAGGAATTAAGTAGTTTGTAAAGGGCCAAAGGCTCTGCAAATAGAAAAACAATAACAAATTGAGAAACAGTTTGACAATGTCACAATCAACAGCGATCTAGCCCATGCAGATCGTTGGAGAACTACAGATCTTAATCCAGATTCATGAAAACGTACCTCTATATATATTTCTGGAGACCGTTAAATACATCCCCAGGAGCTGTGTTTTTTTTTATGCAGTTTTTGTTTTCGCAAATCCCCTAGAGGCCGCTGTGTACGCTTTTTGAGATCTCAAATTTCTCTCGCGAGTGCCATTCGTTCCTGCTGTTCTCATGTAAATCCACCAGAGGTCGATGTCAACTGACTGACAGACCGATCGACTGACCAACTCTCCTCCATCCCTTAACCCAACCAACAAATTTAAAAAGCAATCCAGATAAAGAACAGATCTCACCTGAATTTTACCACATTTTACCACATTCTCACCCTGTCATTTACTCGTTTATTTAATTTTTTTGGATTCTGTTTTGGTCTTACCTGCTTTCTGGAACTGTTCTTTACCGGACTTGAACCCTGTTCAATATCATATAACCCCGTTGTCATGACGGTCAGTGACCACCTGAGGGCGCTGTAGTTCAACAGGACTTAGAAGGAACTACAGCGTCTCAAAGAGACTACAACTCCATACTTACCACGTGCATACACTGATCTGCCATCACAGCTGTATCTGTTTTACCGTTGATTATCTGGACTATATATTCTATCATTCCACCACTGTTGATCATCGCATCGTTTGTCTTCCTTGTCTTTCTTGTCTCCAGTCCTAGTAAGTCTTGCATACCGAGTTTCTTGTTCTTGTGTTTTGCTATAGTCTCGTGTTAACCCGTCTTAGTTTCTTGTTTTGTTTGTTTGTTAGTTACTTTGCTCTTTGATAATTTTGGATTTTTGTCACTGTTTTCTGCACGATATATCATTAAATTCTGCACTTGAATCTGCTATCTTTTGTTCCCATTTTTTGTTATTGTTTTGATCACGCTAAACGTGACACCCGTAGTGTTCATTTTAAAGACAAAATACAGCCAAACATACTTCTGGCTACATATTTTGCAATCTCCAAAAATGTATACAGGGCTACATTTCCAACCTATGTTGACAAATCTGCCACCAAATGAACTACAAATCCCATCATACTTGTACTCTCACACCTGTTCCAATTCACCTTAATTGCAAACACACACAGCTGAAGCTGTTCAGGACTAATCAAATGGGATATAAAGACAGCACACACACACATTGTGGCTGCATCTTGTTATACTGTTTTGTGAACATTACGGCGTGTTTCCCTTGCCTTCCTTAACTCTGTTGTCCAGCGTGTGTTTTGTCAAACTGATGATGATGTTTTCTCAGTTTGTTATTGCTTTTCTATTTGCATGTCCCTGCTGAAAAATCCAGCTTAAACCAGCCTAGGCTGGTTGGCTGGTTTTAGCTGGTCGACCAGGCTGGTTTTAGAGGGGTTTTGGCCATTTCCAGGCTGGTTTCCAGCCATTTCCAGCCTGGTCTTAGCTGGTCAGGCTGGAAAATGACCAGCCAAATCTAGCTAAAACCAGCTTGACCAGCCTGGTTTAAGCTGGACATAGCTAGTTTTGGCTGGATTACCAGCTTGGCTAGCCTGGTCAAGCTGGTTTTAGCTGGTCATCTCCCAGGCAGACCAGCTAAGACCAGGCTGGAAATGGCTGGAAACCAGCCTGGAAATGGCCAAAACCACTCTAAAACCAGCCTGGTCGACCAGCTAAAACCAGCCAACCACCCTAGGCTGGTTTAAGCTGGATTTATCAGCAGGGGTGTTTTCTTGTTTTGCAGTGCATTTGAGATTCGGTATGGATTACTACTTACAGAAACAAAAATAATGTAAGAAGTATATTCTAGGAATTAGTTCATGTCATATTTATATTTAACATTAATTCTATTGTGTAATCCTTTAGCTAACAAAACTGCATCACAATAGGCATAGTCAATTTACTAAGAATGTAGATTGTGAGGAAGGTAATTCCAGTAATTATTATCATCACTAAAACCATCAAAGTTTCTTGTCGAGTAGTTTCTAAGTATTTTCTCCACTATTGAATCTTCAGACAAAGACAGACTGGACTATGTGGATGATCACCAGGACCTGTACACCAGCTCTGAGACGCTGGATATTGAGCTCTTCCAGATCCCCTCTGTGGGTCTGTTTGCCGCTATGGCTCATCGGGCCATCAAACCAGGCTCTGGCATCTACCGCTGGAGCCACGGACACTTCCAGCTCTACCAGAACATCAGCACCTTCAAGGCACAGGCCTGGAAACAGTTCACTATAGGGAAGAAGGTGAGAAGTGATGATAATGCTGAGTCTGAAGTCTTCAAGAAAACAATATATTTTTCTACATTCTACGTTCAGACAGAGACGAAAAATAATACATTTTGATCAACATGACATCAGCAATTAATAATGTAGGAAAGAGCACAGAGTTGCACAATCCTTTGCATGGATGTACGAAAGCATTTGCAACTTGTTCAAAGAAATGAGAAACTGCTTTTCTGATGTGAACTACTGACACAATGATGTGAAGATTAAACAGGGAGTTTTGAGAATTTCTGATCTGAGAAATGTACCAAAGTGACTGAGAAAATCTGTAAATAGAGTGATTTCAAGTCTTTTAAAAATGTAGAACAAACAAACAAAACAATATCAAGTGATAATATATTACATCTTCAGACAGAAGTGATTGACACTTTATTAGGGGGGAAAAAACTACCGGCAGAAAATCAGCCTGAGGTGAAATGTTAAGGAAGGCTTAGCAGTCAGGAATGAGAGACGGGGCAGATCTAGAAATCCAGTAGATGTGGTTCAGCATTTTCCACAGGTTTTCCACACATCTGGAGACAGATTTTAGTTTTGATGTGGTGTTAATACATGCAAGCAGTAGCTATAAATCACCAGTATAGTCAGTCGCAGAAATTAATTTCCCCTTCCCCGAATGAATACGCATCTGTCTGTCTGCAGTGTAATTATTTAGTCTTAATTATATCACGCAGAACCTCCAAATCTGAAGAATAGGAAGTCATAAAAGGTCTGTTGAAACCTGCAGCTCCTGTTATCATTGTTATATCATAAAGTCTGTGTATTTGTATCAGTTATGACTCATAGGAGGTTTACGGTGCGGTTTATCTCCCAGCTGATCTTCATATTGTTCTATATTTAGCAAGCGGGATTGATGATAGCCAAATGACAGGCTGACTGATAAGGGAAACTGTATCTGTGTTTGTCTGTATGGCTCATTTATAAGTGTGTGTGTGTGCCAGATGTTTTTGGCGGTGTCGAACTCTATGGGCCCTGCAGATGGAGAGCCGGAGCTGTCTGTGGTCTATAGGTGGAGTAATAAGAGGCTGAAGTTTGTGCCATATCAGACTCTGGAGACACACAGCGCTCGCGACTGGGAGGCCTTTCAGATTAATAATGAAGCTTTTCTGGCTGTGGCTAATCACCGGACAGGTTGGTTCCTCCTACCACGGTGGACTGATTCTTAATCACTGAAACAGCTGTTTTCTATTTGAATGTATTTAAAGTGTTAATTCCTGTGGTGGTTAAGGATAAATATTATGCACCATTATTAAATTTTTATTTTTTATTTTTTTTAGTGAAATGATTTTTCAGATATCGATCAATTAAATTAATTAAATTGATTTAATTAAAATTAAAATTTGTAGCAACAGAATTTTTTTGGACAACTTATTTGTTTTATGTTCAATCCACTTAAATTTGTAAAGTTAAAACTTAATAACAGGCTCATTGTGGATAATTAAACTCGTCTACATTTCCGGAGAGCACGAAATACCTCCTAGGAGGTACGTTTTTTGCAGTTTTTGTTTTCGCGAATCCAGCAAAGGCCGCTGTGTACACTTTTCAGACCTCAAATTTCTCTCGCGAGTGCTATTCACACCCGCTCATCTTGTGTAAATTCACCTAATTATGGTGCATAATTATAATAGTTCTTATATTCAAACAGTTTTTAGGCAGTTTTTTTTTTTTATAAATCCTAAACAAATAATCTTTAGAATGAATAGAGGCTTTAGAATAGAAACATAATTTATGTTGATTAAGAATATCCTTTTTTTATATATGTGCCCAGAGCCACATTTGTGAGAACCGACAAATATGTACACTATACTACGTCTCCTTACAGTTAATGTTTTTTACAAACCGCTGGAGATTGCTGTGTAAATTTTTGACAATCTCAAATACGTCACTTTGTGAGCACAAAAGACTTTCAAATGCAAAAACTGTAGTGGAACTATCGATAATACTATTAAATGCCAGAGTAGAGTAGAGGCTGCATTGATGAAAAGTCAAAAATGATGCTGAAAAAAGTTCTCTTAGGAAGTTTGTTGTTTCGGGATGATTTTTTTAACATTTACAATATTTTCAACAAACAACATGCATCAGTGTTTTTAAAGTCCTCTTTGGAACGAATTTACGAATTTTTCTACAAACGAATTTGTCATATATTCTATCGTAACTGTGCAAAAATATTGGGGGGTTTGGCGCAGGCCCTTGATAATGTCTCTGGGGCCCCCTTAAATGTATGGGCCCTTAGAATCGTCTTAACTTCCCCACCCCATAGCAGTGCCCCTGCCTGTAAATATCATTAGTGTGAAAAGGAACAACAGTTGTAGCCATCATACTGCCCTGTAGTGTTCATTTTACCTCGAAACGGCAGTCAAAAGTCATTTGCTGTACTAAATATTTGCAAATGTAAACTGAAGCACGTATTTCCAGTAAGCCTGTGTTGCATAAATATGATCTTTTCAACATGGACCAGGAGTTTTGGGAGGTGACCGTGACGAGCAGCAGAAATGTTTGTACTACACTTTTTATAGCGCTATTAAACCGATGTCAAAACAAAACAGCGTTCACGACCTGACTGAATATGTTCCACCTATGTCTATTTAATAAAAAGTATAAACAGTATAAACAAAATCTTTTTATTCCGTAGTGAGTTCTAAGTCATACTTTAAAGTGTTTTATGTTACATCATTAGATATCCAAGTAAGCAAATATGTAAGAGATTAATTCAGCATTTTCTCTTATAAAATATTGCCTTGTCACTGGAGCACAATAAACCCTGGCTTATTCTTTTTGAAATTAAATGATGTTGACATTTGAAAGGGCCTTTGAATTGGGAAAGCCTTCAGTGGGACACAGCTTATTACAAAATAGATGTGGTAAGTAAGGTTTGCTTGAAGTTGATTCAGAAAATGCTTGCTTTGGTTTGGCATTTCTTCAATACATAATAGCTGATAAATGTGGAGCTACTGGTGGTGTTTAGTAGATGGTAATTGTTGAATACAAGAAATTAAAAATAGTGCTGATATGGCAAGCTGTTTTAACATTTTTTTTAAAGATACAGAGTACTTTGTATTTTATTAGTTTATGTTCAATTTTAGTAGTACTTAAGGCTGATTTATACTTCTGCGTCAAACGCATGCGTATGCTACGGCGTTAAGGCATAGCCCTTCAGTCTGGTTTATACTTCTGCGTCAAGTGACCGGCGTAACCCACGGCGCATGCAACGCACGTAGCTGTGCATTTATACTTTTGCGCGCTGTCTCTGTTGGTCTGCATTAATACTTCCGAAACGCTAGTTGGCAGTGAGGTGTAAATGTTCCTCTGTGTCGAGTTTTTTCGCTGCTGTTTTGCTTTTCCTGCACACTTCCTACATGTACAAGAAGCTCAAACTCGCTCATTTTGAGGCAGGAACCGGCGGACATGCAACAGCTTTAACTATGAGGTAAACACAAAATTTTAAAAAAAGGTAAACAAAAATTTTTTCCATCCGGAGCTCCTTCACGGGACTCCACACTTGTAAACAATCGCTCCATTAGGCTCGCGCCCAGCTCGCGCGGCTCTCGGTCCCGCCCATACTCGTCAGCGCTACAAAGCTGACCAATCACAGCAATCACGCGTTGTTGCGATGTGTAGTTACCGTAGCATACGCCGGCGTTTGACGCTGAAGTATAAATCAGCTTTTCTTCTTTAGCTATTAGTGCTTTTTCTTTAGCTACTGATGCTAAAAATTATATTGTCAATACTAGTGACAATAAAATAGCTACTAGTTACTATTGAAATTATAACTAGTATCTAATGAGGAAAAAAAACTAGTTTTTAACAATCATGTAATAATGAGTATCTTATGAATAATTACTATTGTTTATGACTATTATTAGGTACTAGTATCTTATGAATAAGAACAAGTATTTAATGAATGAGCACTAGTAAGTAATGGATAAAATTACTATAGTGGCATAAAAATAGTTTTTTGCAACACATGCTCATTGGGTGTATGTGCCCAGGGCTACATATCTGAGAACTGAGAAATATGTGCCCTGGGCTATGTATGCCTGCAGTTTGTGTGTACAAGGAATGCTTTGGGGTGGTATGACGCAGCTGACAACTTGTTCCTTCTCACGCTACACCGCTAACCACTTTGCACTATTTCGCTGAGCAGATCGGACTGGGTTTTGGGTCTGGCGAAGGACGGTTCCAGAAACCAAGTAAAACAAAAACTGCCAGCATACGTAGCTCAGGGTATGGTTCTCAAATATGTAGCACAGTAAACGTATCTCCAAAGAGCATGGATTGTTTTTTTTAGATTAAATTTGACAACTTTTTGCCATACACTGACACTTTTTCATGTTTACTAAAGCTATATTCAGAGCCTTTAGCCTTTAGACTTTTGACCTCAAGACTCGATTGCATTACATTCCTCTCTTCCCTTTTAGAGAACGGCAATCACAACATTGAAAGTGTTGTTTATAAGTGGAATCCAGGAACCAAGACGTTTGAGGTGAACCAGACCATCTTGACATCAGGTGCTTATGACTGGGAGTTTTTCACCGTAGGGCCCTATCACTTCCTAGCAGTGGCCAATGCTTTTGACGGCACCTCTACCCAAACCGATTCATCCATCTATATCTGGCTTGGTGGAGCCTTTCAAGTCTTTCAGACTATAAGGGTAAGATTAGCAACCATAAATATTTTATTTAAGACTGAAATGCTTTATTCTGTGAAAACATCTGACTGGATGAACATTACCCTGCTTATTACATGGCTACTTGCCACAATATCAAACTGTTCGACACAAAACATAGATCTGGGCAGTATTCATTTTCTAACTCTTTCATTAAATGTAAAGCTTGCTGAAAGATTTTTTTTTACATATACAGCTAAGTGCAGCCTACATTAAACAACTTATTTAAAATATTATCATTATTCAGTCGCAAGATGGCATCAAACAGTCCAGTTCAGCAAAGAGACAGATAAGCACATATATTGTAATGTATGAGAGTACAACAGAGGTGGAGTTTCTACAATGTTGCTTTATTATTAAGCGGGATGGTCAGACAGGCAGGGGTCAAAACAGGAGCAAACAACGTCAAGCAAACAATCAAAAACAAGAAACAGTCCCAGATCAAAAGCACATACAAGGACATGGAAAAATGCTCAGAATGCACTTAACATTACCAAGACTTCAACTTCACAATGACTGAGGTGCTTGTGTAATCAGAATCCAGTTAATGTGAATCAGGTGTGAGTTGCAAATAATTGTGGTGCATGTGGTCCTGGCGAGTGGCTGATGTGAGATGTTGAGGAAAGGAACGGAAAGGAAAAGAAAAGAAAGGAATAAAAAGGAAAAGTTGTGACATTTGGCCAGCTATAGTGACCCACACTCTGAATTTGTGTTTTGCATTTAACCCATCCAAGTGCATGCACATAGCAGTAAACACTCGGAGCAGCCACTGCTGGAGGGTTGGGGGTTGATAAATAAAAATGCTCTCTTCTGTTAGGTTAACTTTCTAAATTTAAGAAAATTGTTGGTTGTTATTTTATTTTGATCTTCTCTGAATTTTTTATTTTTAATGGAAAAACTAGTAGCGCATTAAGTAATATATTACAAGTAAATAAATTAGGAAATCATGAAACACGTGAAAAAAGGTGAATAAGGGACTCATGTTGGTGTTTCCCAGTTACAGTATGTTATTTTACATTTAACTGACATCTGTTCTCACAAAAAATTACCTTTAGGCATCTGTAGTATTGCTGGAGTGGTTAAGTATAGGGTAAAGCCAAGCTTTAACTGTCGTAAAACACCCTGAACTGGTACTCAAGAGATTTATGGTTTTCATCTTCATTCATCACAGCAAATTGACTTTACTTAACGTATAATATTTTTAAAAACTTTTATAGTTAATCAAAGGGAAAAAATTCTTTAAATATAGAAAATAATGTCTGTTCATATGTTACATTACATTCAAAGTATATACTAGTACTTTATTACACTTAACTGAAATGGAATAGTTTATTTTTGTAACTTCCTTTACTATTACTACGTACTTTATTTTTTCTCTGCCCTCTTTGAAAAACGAATCAAAGTATTATACACAAATTATGTTTATATTTAATAAATTGGAGCCTGATAATACAATTGACCATTCACTTTATTAGGATACAAATAGCAGCTTGGAAAAGTAATTTTGTGTTTAGAAGAGGACATACAGTTGAAGTCAGAATTATTAGCCCCCCTTTGAATTTTTCTTTTCTTTTTAAAATATTTTCCAAATGATGTTTAATAGAGCAAGGAAATTTTTACAGTATGTCTGATAATGTTTTTTTTTCTTCTGGAGAAAGTTCTATTTGTTTTGTTTTGGCTAGAATAAAAGCAGTTTTTAATTTTTTAAACACCATTTTAAGGACAAAATTATTAGCCTACTTACTATTAGTCTACAGAACAAACCATCGTTATACAATAACTTGCATAATTACCCTAACCTGCCTAGTTAACTAAATTAACCCAGTTAAGCCTTGAAATGCCACTTTGAGCTGTATAGAAGTGTCCTTGAAAAATATCTAGTAAAATATTATTTACTGTCAATATGGCAAACATAATATACATCAGTTATTAGAAATGAGTTGTTAAAAATATTATGTTTAGAAATGTGCTGAAAAAAATCTTCTTTCCGTTAAACAGAAATTGGGGAGAAATAAACAGGAGGGCTAATAATTTTGACTTCAACTGTAAATTTGGGGGTGATAATGAAAGAATATCTTGAGCGTAACCTCTTAAAGTTTGGTTAAATAGAATGTTTTACTGTATGTATATGTGTATATATGCTGTATATAATATGCAAATTAACCAAACTTAAGGATAGGAAGTCGAAAGTTATAGATGTTTTCATTTCAATCTTTAAAAGCATTAAACTATCTATGTAATATATTGCCTTTTAAAATATATTGCCTCTAAATCACTGGTCCAAAGTCTGTCAACATACTTAACAAGCCAGCCTCACCTCTTGTGAAGTTGTCAGCTGTTTCAGATGGGAATTCCCCAGTGTGCAGATGTGTTTTACTGGGGGGGAAAAAAGAACAAGAAGAGTTTTTTTGTTAATATGAAGCGTTTAGATGATGTTTCACTATAATTAAATCCAACATCTAACATCTAATCAAAGTCATACTCAGTGATACGATATGACTCTTGTGTAGTTATTGATGCGGTCAGTGTCAATTCAGCAGGACTGTTTCCCAAAAATGTCCTATAGCCTAGCATGAAAACAATTAGTTCAATTGAATTCAATTAAAGTTTATTTGTATATCGCTTTCTACAATATTGTTTCATAGCAGCTTTACAAAAGATCCACATTATTCCATTACCGTCTAATTAAGTTGTAAATTACAATCAATATAAGTTATTATATTAACATAGTTAAAAACCTGCAGTTTTTACGTCTACGCGTACATGTTTAATAAAGTGTATTTGTGTATTAAGTGTATGTGTTCTCGATGGTTGACAGCATCCCTTCACAGGTCTTGGATTCCATCAGTGGTGCTGCACAATCTCTACAGCCCTCGAGATGGGCATTACCAGGTGGAAATAGAGAGCAAAGAAAAAACATTGGCTTCGCTTTCTGTCAATTCGCAAATGAAGTGCTAAAAAGGAGTTCTATAAACAAACATAGAAACAAACATACTGAAACATAGCATTTCTAACAAAATGTCGGGCATATTAGGACAGGAAGAGTGGGTCCAACAGGTGGTTTGTCAAGCCCACTCACTTGCAAGGAGCACACTCATGCATCATACAGTTATGTGATGCATTGAGTGTATACTATACTAAAAAGAAAGGGTCTTTAATCTTGTTTTGAACCGAGAGAGTGTGTCGATGCCTTGGACAATATCAGGAAGACTTTTCCAGAGTTCAGGAGCCATATATTAGAAGGCTCAACCTCCTATAGTAGACTTTGCTATTCTGCATACCAGACTATCAGAGTTTTCAGATCTTAAAGAGCGGGTTGGATTGCAAGACAGAAGGTTGGCTAGATAAACAGGAGCTAGATTGTTTTTAAGCTTTATAGGTAAGAAGCAATATTTAATAATCAATACGGAACTTAACAGGCAGCCAGTGTCAGGATGATAAAATTGGGTGATATAGTCTTTTTTTTTTACCTGGTAAGAACTCTGGCAGCTGCATTTTGCAATAACTGAAGTTTATTAATAGAGGATGGGCAACCGGCGAACAGACCATTACAGTAATCCGGCCTAGAAGTCATAAAACCATAAATTAGTTTTTCTGCATCTGAGATTGGGACTGTACAATATGATGATATATAATATACAGACAAAATAAACAGTCTCTAATTACATACTATGCACTGTAGCTTTTTCATGGTGTCAAAAATACATTGTTTATGGTAAAAGTCTTTCACCATATTTATGAGCGCAATATTACACGCCATTACGGGGATGCAAACAGAAAGGTGAATAACAGAATATGTATATAAACTATTAATTGATTGAATTTACAGAAAATGTACTATCATGATAAATACTGTTATCAGGATACGAGATGAGTTATATATCATATCATATTAATAGATTAATAGATAATATTTATATCATGAACTTGGATTTTTGGCATATTGACCAGCCCTAGAAACAAATACGTTCATTTTAAAGGTTACAATCCTCTTGATTACACATACCTTTTTTAAAACTTATTTGAGGGACAACAATAAAAACCATGGTGGAATAAGTGCTTTAGAAAACCACACCAATTAATCTATTTATGTCAATGTATGTCTGTTAATTTCAGACATTCGGAGCTACAGACTGGGAAATGTTTCAGATCGGAAACCGAGTTTTCCTAGCAGTTGCCAATGGTCATATGCTGTGCGAGAAAGGACCGAGCCTCTACACCATCAACTCAACTATATATGAACTTGATATGACAACCAAGATGTTCCTCAAGTTCCAAGACATTGTAACATACAGGTAAAGCCTGAATCAAATGTGCTTTTGGGGTTGGGAGACGATCATAAGTCAGATGCTTTGACTTGATTTCCTTTGATTTGGCAGTGCGGTGGACTGGGAATTCTTTACTGTTGGAGACGAACATTTCTTAGTCGTAGCCAACTCGTATGATGGATCGTCTTACTCTTTGAACAGTGTCATATACAGGTAATTACTGAAAAATACATGTCACGATTTCATTGTTCTGCATTGCCTACAACGATTAGCCAAAACATTACATTAGGCCATATATTAAAGGTTTATTTACTCTATTTATTCTACCTCAATTGTTTGTAAATCTTTTTCTGTGTTTCAGCTAGCAAAATGATTTTTGGTGACAAATCTTATTTGCACACATATTTTGAGAAAATGCTTTGAATTTTTTAAAAACTAAACAATACACTCTGGACAAATTTACTTCCCTTTTGTTATGTTCGGGATGAAAACATAACAAATACACTTTTTATATTAAAAATACGTCACTTTGTATGTTTCTTCATCAAATCAGTGACATCATTTATGAATTTGGCAATTAAAGAGTTAAAATCCTGTAATTTTCTAAACAATTTAGTAGTTTTGATCAGGACTGAGGTTGATTAACCAACACAATCTCACAGCAATTCGTAACTTTTTGATTTAGTGGCTAATTCGTGTGATTTCGTACGATCTAATTCGTACAATTTAGTACGATTTGCTCATCCCCCAATGACGGTTGGGTTTAGGGGTGGGGGTTAGGTGCCACGCCTCCTTTTTAAAATCATACAATTTCGTACGACTGAACTTATACGAATACGTACGAATTAGCCACTAAACTGGCAAAACGCAAAATACTTAAGTTTTCTCATGAGATCAGACTGGATTAACTGATTTATACAAAAAAAACATAAATAAAATATTTATCTGAGGCATTTTACAGCAGTTTAACAATAATTCAGTGAATGTTTCCAGTAGTTCCAATAGTCAAATATCCAGTAGTTCAATAGTTTTTAAAATGCTTTAAGATTTGTGTCAAGATTATTAATACAGCAGTGTAAACTGTAAAGAAAATCACACAGAAGCACGTCATGATTTTTCAAAGTTCGATGCGATCCTGGATTAGCATCTATGTTATTCCTGGAACATCATTTTTGTTGGAAAATGTAATCCATACCTATTCCCGACCCCTAAAACCAACCATAACTGTAAATTACTCCCAAAATCAGAGGGGAATAATAGTTAATTAACACTCTAGTAGAAGTGCATAAACCTAACCGTAAGCTTAAACTTAACCAAAGTCCCCTTTTTTGACTTAATATAAACAGTAAACATCCCTTAATTCTGATTGGCTGATTGAAAGGATGTTTCAGGATCAACATAGATGTTAATACAGGAACATGTCCTACTTGGTGAAATCAGGTTGGCGTCCCAGTGAAAGTGAAGATTTTGATTCTTGTTGTTTTGAACTACAGATGGCAGGGCTATGAGGGTTTTGTCCCTGTTCATCGGTTACCAACCATCGGATGCAGCGACTGGGAGTTCTTCACCTCCGCGGAAGGTTCATATCTGATGTACTCTAGCGCCAAAGCTCCTCTTTCCAAAGTCTTCAAGCTCAGGATCCACTGAGGACACAAACATTGTTCAGCTTTTGCATGTTCCCATCATAAACCAGAGAGGTTAACAGAACTGATTCATTGACTCTAGACTCCTTTGAACCACCGACAATTTGACCAACTCTTTTTAATCACATCGAAGTCAATCAAACTGGCAGAATCTGGAGTTTGATATACTTTCTAAAAACTACCTCAATCTACGTAAAAATATTCAGTGGAAACTTTGTGAATCTCGGTTTCAATGAATATCTTTGAACATTAGATGTCCAGCAACATCTAGGCTCTGTGCAACTTTAATTTACAACGACCAGGAATAGAGTAAAAACCTTTATGGAGAAAGCGCCATACAATGTTTATTAATTACAGATTAAACCAAATATGTAAAATAAAGTAATAATGTTATTTATATGTATAATATTTGTATATTACCTCTTGTTCTTTGCACTACAATAAATCGATTTTACTTTGTCAATACATGATTGTGTTTTACATTACATGTTTTGAATGGTGGAGGGACAGATTTGTTTGATTGTGGACAGTTAATCATTATTTTTTACTTCATTACTTAAGCACAATTTTAAAAAACTTAGCTAAATTCGGAAAATGAAAGTGTTTTTTTACTCAGGTGTATTTCATAAACAATTCCCTGAAATTAATAAAAATGATTAAAAAAAAATAAATAAAAAAAACAGGAGATCCTCTGAATTAGTGCCTACAGCCGATAGCTTGAAATGTAAGTTAATAATGCCAAATTTTAGGATTTATTATTGTCAATTAATATCAATATTGTGATTATTGTTACTGTTTGTGAACTAAATCTTCTCGTTAAGTCTCATTAAGGGCAGGTTTTGTTTAAAAACTAAACATAAATGTTTACATGCAACAAAGCAATGCTGATGTATTTTCTCCACAGTTGTAGCACATAACAGATATAGGCTACACCAATTTATTTAAAGAAACATCTTCCTGAAATATCAACACATTTTTGCATTGTGACATATTTTTAGATTGTATATTTAAATTTGTGTATTTTGCAAAGTAACCACAAGAATGGCTAATAATAACAACTTTTTACCACTAGAGGGCGCACATTCTAAACAAAAACAAAAGCGTAGCTTGATGACGCTGAGGAGCGTGGAATTATGGGAATTGTAGTTTTTAACTCCACTGGTAAAAGACCTAGAATTGTATGGATTTTCTTTTATTCCAATAATCTTTAGAATAAGAAGTAAAGATTATGTTCCATTAAAATATTTGGTCATTTGTTTTCTGTAAATATGTCCAAACTTAATTTTGATTAGTAGCTAATACTGTAACTAGGCCTACTAAATTTGGACAAAAAAATAGGTGTTTTTTAACCCTCAGAGTCCACATTTTCAAACATTTCCAAATATCACTAATGGAAAGCATCCAAAAACTTTCAGGAAATTGTATATCAAGTTAAAAAAAAGGTCTATGGTAATTGGTGACCAGGTATATAGCCTATATATTTCCATATTACCTATATATATATATATATATATATATATATATATATATATATATATATATATATATATATATATATATTTCCATATTACCTTTGGTTTAACAACATGTTATTTATAGTTAATAAATTTAATCAAATTCATTTAACTACAGTAAACAGGTTTTGCTTTTGATAGGCTACTTGTACCTGGTTATTCAAATGGTAACCGACTTTTAATATTTTACAATAATAAAACCAAATTTGGTCTATAAAATTACGACTGAACAGTCTGTGTTAACCACATGGATTTATTTTACATATCTAATCTTAAAACTCCAAAACCCTTTGACCCAAGAAAGAACAAATACGGGAAAATGAGGACGGTCGTAATAACAAACTACTAATACCACAATGCATTGCGACCGGACATGTCATCAAGCAAACATGGCTGCGTCCTAAAAACACAAATGGTTTTCTACTCAGATTTCAGTTTTCATTATTTGAAATCAAAGAAATTGATTTTTTCGAACGAGAGATTCGCGTATAAAATATTGCCTAATACATACGTTGACGGTCTAATACAACGACACCAATACCGCGGCTGTCAACGAAAATAAAGCTGTTGTTTTAAACCTCAATGGTGAAACATGGAAGCACTGCATCTCCTCTCAGATTTCTGTTTTCCGCTTTAAGGACTGAGATTTATTCACGACACCTGTGATTTATTTGGAGGAACCTCACGAAGCTTAAACGGAGCAAAAAGGAGCATCTAGTTCATCGGTTGTTTTCAAAAAGCGATGTTTATTCCTGTGAAGTCGTCATATGCAAGAGTGAGCCCATTGATCGTTAATCGAGAGCTGGGGAAGACCAAGATGAGATAGCAAGAGGTGAAACGCTTTCCTTTCGCAGTAATCGAAACTCGGTTCAGACCAGAAAACAGGAGATTTGCCAATCCTGAGCTTTACGAAACAGCTGCGGTCATGTTTGGAGATCTTTTTGAAGAGGACGGGGATGGTTTTTCCTCTGCACCTGGTTCAGGTGTGAAGGGAAGAGAGTGCGAGCCTCCTCCACCGAGAGGGAAAATCAAACTCTGCGGGATCAAGAATCAGGGCGGCACCTGTTACCTCAACTCACTCATCCAGACGCTGCTCTTCACACCCGAGTTCAGGGGTAAAACTCAGTAGATGTTTCAATGCTGTTTAAGAGAGTCTTCACCCCACATTTTACATTCTGTCATTATTTAATCATTTTACTCGTGAAGAATATTGAGGTAAAGTTGGTTTTATATTCGCATGTTTGGACTTTCGCCTTCCAAATATAATTTCAGAGAAGTTTTTTAGGAAATTCTAATAGAGAATTCATATTAGCAACCAATGACTATTAAAGTACAACATTGTTTACAGTCAATTAAATAGTGCTTATGTTGTTTTGAAGTCATATTCATTCATTCATTTTCTTGTCGGCTTAGTCCCTTTATTAATCCAGGGTCGCCACAACGGAATGAACCGCCAACTTATAAAGCACATTTTTCGGCAGCAGATGCCCTTCCAGTCATTCACACACACACACACACACTCACTCATACACTACGGACAATTTAGCCTACCAAATTCACCTGTACCGCATGTCTTTGGACTGTGGGGGAAACCGGAGCACCCGGAGGAAACCCACGCGAAGGCAGGGAGAACATGCAAAGTCCACACAGAAATGCCAACTGAGCCGAGGTTCGACCCAGCGACCTTCTTGCTGTGAGGCGACAGCACTACCTACTGCGCCACTGCCTCGCCTTTTGAAGTCATACTTTCAAGCAATTTCAGACCTATTATTCAATGTAGCATGTCACAAATTGTCACTGGTCAAAAATGAACAAGTGTGCAAATATAAAACTAGCTTTACCCCAATGTGAAAAATCTTCCGTCTTTTCCTTTCCAAATAGTTTGCAATGGTAATTTTGAAACACCAATGCTAGCAAATCAAGTAAAAGTGCAATATATAGCCCAAATCAAATGAGGCCTTTATTTGTCACATACACTTTCGTATAGTGAAATTGAACAAAGGGGACTGACAGTATTTTTACCGATGGGTGAAGTAATGTCTGTAACATACATTTATCTCTGACAGAGGAATTGTTCCATCTCGGACCGGATGAATTAGGATGTCTGGCTGACAAGGACAAACCGGAGGCAAAGGTGTGTGTATAAACATTTATAAATGGAAGTGTTTAATGGAGCAGGGGTCCGTTCTTCATACCTCGCTTAAATGATCTAAGATGATTTGGCAGATCCTGGATCTTTTAATCTTGATAACTGATGTCTGGCTAATTTGGTTCTTAAAACAAGTTTGTGAATCAGATTAAATGTCTGGATGTATTGATCTAAGATCGCTAAATGTTTTGTAAAGGACAGATCTATCGATCCTCAAATTATTTATTTATTATTACACAAATTGTACTAAAGCTGTTTGGTAACTTAAAATGTTACGCGTTTTTATCTAAAAGTTTATATTAATAAACATTCACCTTGAACCTCTTGGGGAGAAGCACCCCATGACTGTTTTGTCTTTGCTTTTCAGAGTGCAGAAGCTATATATATATATATTAGAGGTGTGAACCTATACTGGTCTCACGGTTCGGTTCGGTTACGATTATCATGCCATCGATTCGGTTCAATTCGATATCTCGGTGCATTACGGTGCATTGACGATGCTTTCCATATACAGTGTTATATTTTAGGGGGGAGGCTATAACATGCTGTCTGTATAAACACACAGACACACAGCACCACACTGTCTCTCATTCAAACACATTCACAAACATAGACAGCATCAAACAAACAAACGCGCACACACACAAACACACACACTTAAGCCCTTGCAACAGGGAGAGCTCGCACTGAGCGGAGCAGAAAAACGAAAAAAAAAAAAAACGAAAAAAATAAGCACTTTTCCGACGGTCCCTTACTGAGAGCTCCTCTCAGCCCGAGCTCTGCCGGCTAAAGTAAACGCAGACTGCGAGGGCTTAAACGGAGCAGTGCTCGTAATGTCGAGCGAAAAAAAAGAAAGACAGCTGTGAAACATAACCAGCTTTGTCTTTCTGTAGAAAAACACACTTTAGATCTTTTTAGGGTAAGAGGTTTTTGAGTTAATGCCATCTATAACTGAATGTGTGTCAGGAAAATCGAAAACAAAACCAACTGAAGCGCGCTCATTTCTGGCGCCCCCCTGGATGTAAAGCGCCCTTAGCATTTGCGTATGGTGCCTATGACACGGGCCGGCCCTGAGTTGACTGAGTGTTGTAAATACCGGCGCTCACCTCCCTCACGACAGAGCGCATAGGAGATAAATGACGTCAGTACATTATAACCGGTTATGATTATTACTGAATCGATACCGAATTGTCCGCGTCTGCATCGCGGTGCACCTAAGAAACAATTAATTTTGACACCCGTAATATATATATATATATATATATATATATATATATATACACATATATATATATATATATATATATATATATATATATATATGTGTGTGTGTGTGTGTGTGTGTGTGTGTGTGTGTATATATACTATTTTACTGTCACTTTCCAAGTGTATGTAATTATTACTATAAGAATATTTGGTACATACTTTCAGTATTACCTTTGTTTGAAATAACTCGATCTAATCCTGTTTATATAAAATAGGCCTGCTCCCTAGCAGGTTTGAGCTACCAGAACTGTTGCTATGACAACAATTCTTGGATGAGTTTTAAAGAACGTAACAACCCTGGATCATGTCAAATTGTCAATAACCAAATCCAGCTAATTGAGTTATCCACATACAAAGAATGGACCCCGAATGAATAGATTTGACCCATTTTGTGTCATCGCAGGTCCGTGTGATTCCTCTGGAGCTTCAGAGACTGTTTTCCCACCTGTTGCTGGTGGACGAACAAACTGCCTCCACCACAGACCTGACGGACAGTTTTGGCTGGACGAACAATGAGGTACTTTCATAATCTGTAATTACTTTTTATTTAGCAATATACGTTTCATCTAAATATAAATCATTTTAGAGGCTGCTCTCTGTAATAATCTGGGGTTAAGCTGCAAAGGTCACTGTAGGTAATAGCACCTAAATGACAAACTGAATAACCATGCTCAAGGCAAAGCAGCAACTGTTCATTTTCCTGACATGTTTTTTTTTTTTCTTTCACCCCTCACTATTTGTACACACAGCTTTTTAAAGCCCACATGAACTGAAAAGCTGCATTTTTTTTATATTGTGATGCAGTTCCTAGAGAAATGAAATATTAAATGAGAAAACAGTGGGTGTGGCTTGTTTTTCTACTGCGAGCTGATTGGATGTTAAGTGGGCATTTCATTCTGAAAGATCTGGAAATGGGTTTAAGGAGTTATTAATTTACAACCTAACAGACTCCTCCTGCTTACCATTTCTGTTTGTTGTCAAAACTGATAGTTGGAGGGGCGTGGTTTAATGTTAACCTCGCCCAATAACTTAAAATCACATTATCTGACAATTTAACTGAAAACAAATAGGAAGTGCATTTTCAGATTTTAATTTTAGATTAGAAGGGCAAACTTTTTTATTTGTTAATGACATGCACAGATGAATTGTTAACCACAAAACTGCCAATGTGAGGTGGTTAGTTTTGATTTCACTTGTACTTAAACACTTATCAAAAATTAACCATGATTTCCATTTATATGACCACATTATCACTGCAAATACCATGGTTATACAAAGGAAAAAAAAAAAGTAGTTTTCCCAAAAAAAAAAAAAATAGATTTCATGCCCCTTCAGTCATATGTTGTAAAAGAAATAAAATTAATCACTTCTGTTTTATTAATAATTTATTGTAATTTAATATTTTTTCAATATTTAATTTCCTGCGAGTAAATCCACATTTTTGGTACTAATGTTTTACAATATAGCTTACCCCAAAATAAAATTCTTTAATAATTTTCTCACCTTCTACTCTCCATTTATATTTATCTTTTCATATTTATCATTTAATATACAGTTTTCGTGAATTTAATTGATTTATTTCTATTTATATATTTGTTTGTAGATCATCTCTAATTGAAATATTATATTGTTCTTATCATCTAATGTTTTTTTTATTTGTGTTGACCGTAAAATAAGCAATAGTAAAATAAGTAAAATAAGGTGCTAATATGGCAATAAAAAAATAAATAAATAAAATAATAATAATAAAAACATTCTACCCTCCATTTTGGGTAAATAAATGTAGAATTGTTTTCTCTGGTCTTGATCAAACAATCCAATAGAACTAAAGTACAAGTGTGATCACCTTTAAAGGGGTAGTTTATTCAATGTCTTTCTTCTGTTGAACACAAAAATAAGGTATACCGAAAAAAGCTGAAAACCTGTAACCATTGACTTCCATAGTATTTGTCAGTGGTTACAGGTTTCATGTATTTTCCACCTAATTACCTTTTTTAATGTTCATCTGAAGAATGAAACCCATAAAGGTTCGAAACAAGTAACGAGTTTAGTAAATTGTTTATTTTTGGGTGAACTATCTCTTTAAATTCCAATAAATCTTTCTGTGTTTAGGAAATGGGTCAGCAGGATGTGCAGGAGCTGAACCGGATCTTGTTCAGTGCTCTCGAGAGCTCTTTAGTGGACACTTCGGGCAGCAGCCTCATACACCGGCTGTACCACGGGACGCTTGTCAACCAGATTACCTGCAAGGAGTGCAGCTATATTAGCGAGAGACAGGTCAGAACAGAGCTGTATTTTGATCTCAGCTATACAATTTTAAAAACACTTTAAAAATAGCATCACAAAAATTGTGTATCAAAAAAAAAGTGTATATTCATAATTTTTTGTTGTTGTTGAGAAAGGCCACATATTAAAATTCTAAATCTTGACACTCTGTCTTATACTTGCGCATTTTCATCATGGAATTTTAATGATCTACATATAAATCTGTATCTGAACCATAATTAGAAGGCTTTTTCCACACACATATCAACTACAAGTTGTTGACATCATTGATTTTCTTTTTTCTTAGTCCCTTTATTAATCAGTGGAATTAACTGCCAACTTATCCAGCATATTTTTTACACCGCAGATGCACAGCTTCAACCCGTCACTGGGAAACATCCATACAAACTCATTCACACACTTACACTATGGCCAAGCTTACCCATTTCACCTATACAGCATGTCTTTGGAGGAAACCGGAGCATCCGGAGGAAACTTATGTGAACACAGGGAGAACATGCAAACTCCACACAGAACTGACCCAGCCAAGGCTTTAACCAGCAACCTTCTTGCTGTGAGGCGATTGTGCTACCCACTGCGCCACTGTGATGCCCTTGTTGACATTAGCCATTATTATTTATTTTTTGTAAGCCTATATACAGTTGAAGTCAGAATTATTAGCCGTCCTTAAATATTAGCCCCCTCTATATTTCCCCCCCAAATTTCTGTTAAATGGAAAGAAGATTTTTATTCCAAGTCATTTCTAAACATAATAATTTTAAGAACTCATTCTAATAAATATTATCTTTGCCATGATGACAATGCATCATATTTTAATGTGTTTGTTATTTCAGGAGGACTTTCTGGACCTGACAGTGTCAGTGAGTGGAGTAAGTGGGCTTGAGGAGGCGCTGTGGAACATGTTTGTGGAAGAGGAGATGTTTGAGGGTAATAACCTCTACCGCTGCAGTGGTTGTGGTCAACTGGTTCGAGCCGCCAAGGTCAGTCGCCTCTCTAAAGTCCAACTCTTTTCATCTCTAGGCTTGTTTGTTCTGTTCACTAAGGCCTTATACAATAAGGAATTGTGCAAACTCCCCCAAGTCAGCAGTTGGAGGTTTACCACCATTCAAAGACTTAAAGGGATAGTTCAGCCCAGTGAGGATAATTTACTCTTATTTATTATTCTCCCTCATGTTGTTTTAAACATTTGATTTTTCTTTCTTCTGTTGAACACAAAATAAGTTATTTTGTAGAACGCTGAAAACCTGTAACCATTGATCTCCATAGTTGGAAAAAAATACTATGGAAGTCAATGGTTACCCGTTTTCAGTCTTCTTCAGAATTAATTCATTTGTGTTCAACAGAAGAAAGAAACATTGACTGGCCATAGTAGGAAAAGAATGGTAACCATTGACTTCCATAGTAGGAAAAAAATACTATGGATGTCAATGGTTACCGGTTTCCAACATTTTTCAAAAATTTCTTTTATGTTTAACAGAAGAAATGCAAATAGGTTTTGTACAAGTGAAGGATGAGTAAATTAAAACAGAATTTTCATTTTTGTGTGTGTCTAACCCATTAAAAAGTAATTTCGAAGAAAGCTGAAAACCTGTAACCATTGGTTCCCATAGTAGAAAAAAAAATACTATGAATGTCAATAGTTACCGGTTTTCAGCTTTCTTCAAAATGTATTATTTAGCATTTAACGGAAGTTAGAAATATTGACTTACCATCATAGAAAAAAAAAGGTAACTATTGACTTCCATAGTATTATTTTCTACTATGGAAGTGAATTGATATGAGTAAGGTGAAGCTGCAGGCCCAGAGACCCAACCGCACACATAGACCAGCAAGCTCAGACCTGCACTTCCAGACCTATCGTTTTCTCAGACAGTGCCACCTGCTGCTGGGTTGGGTGAAACGGCAGGTACGGAGACCCAACTGCACGCTCAGACCAGCACTTTCTATCAAGTAGCCACATTAGACGCGCAAGGCTATTGGTTTTATTAAAGCGATTCCTGAAAATGTCCAGGTTTTGTGGCATAAATGAATGTGGTGTAAAATATTACACTAACAAACAATAATTTCAGTGTTTGATTTGATCAAAATTAGTGTCAAAAGAAAGAATTATTTTATGATATTTACAGCTTGCTCTTATTTTCTGTATTATTGTACCATTCTGGGACACTTTTCTAGCAATGTTTTCTGGCAAAATAAAATCTTTAAAGTAAAAATGTTAAAACAAAATGTATAATTTATTATTTTGCATTCAACGGAAGAGAGATTGACTAACCATAGTAGGTAAAAAAATCGTAACCATTGACCTCAATAGTATAAAAATATATCATGGATGTTGATGGTTACCGGTTTGAAACTTTAAAAAAAATATCTTTTGTGTTCAACAGAAGAAACTCAGATAAGTTCTGTGTAAGTGAAGGATGAGTAGATGATGTGTGTGTGTGTGTGTGTGTGTGTGTGTGTGTGTGTGTGTGTGTGTGTGTGTGTGTGTGTGTGTGTGTGTGTGTGTGTGTGTGTGTGTGTGTGTGTGTGTGTGTGTGTGTGTGTGTGTGTGTGTGTGTGTGTGTGTGTGTGTGTGTGTGTGTGTGTGTGTGTGTGTGTGTGTGTGTGTGTGTGTGTGTGTGTGTGTGTGTGTGTGTGTGTGTGTGTGTGTGTGTGTGTGTGTGTGTGTGTGTGTGTGTGTGTGTGTGTGTGTGTGTGTGTGTGTGTGTGTGTGTGTGTGTGTGTGTGTGTGTGTGTCTGTCCCATTAAGCTCTGTAAGTCTTTGATGCTCACTAAGGCAACATTATTTTTATTTAAACAATTATACATCAACTATAGTTTATTCCTGTAATGTAAAGCTAAATATATAGCAACAATGAAACATTTTATTTAAGACATTTTATTTAATTTTATTTTAAGTTAAAGTTGTGCTGCTTAATACTTTTGTAATGCCAAGATACGATTAAGGTATAATTCCATATACACATTCAGTCAAGTCTAATGTAATCATTTTTACATTATGTCTTTTGTTGCAGTCTGCTAAACTGAGAAAACTTCCCCCATTCCTGACCATTTCTCTGTTGAGATTCAACTTTGACTTTACCAAGTGTGAGCGCTACAAAGAGACGGGGAGCTACGTTTTTCCTCTTACGTTCAACCTCAGACCGTTTTGTGAGCAGGTACCTCACGCATACACATTTTTCAAAAATCTCTTGCTTATAGACTAGGGTTGTCACAATATTGGAATCGGTACCAATTGATACTGAAATTTTGCAACCGTCCATTTCCCACCAACATTTAAGTGCTATTGAGCACATTCTTAAACAGTGCTGATTTGCCATTGTGTTCACGTGCTCAACAGAAATGACTGTGATTGGCCGTGAAGGTCATCAGTTCACCGAACTCACTGCTGTTTACTGAGTGTAAACACAGATGCAGGGACACTGGAGTGTTTTAAAGCTTTGATTCATCAGCGGATCACTCAAATGTCAGCTTATAGACCAGGGGTGTCTATAGACCAACCAGCTGATCGACGTAACTTTAAAACGTTCCAGTGTCCGTGTATTGCCGAAAGGCAAGAAGTGCTAACAAAGCAACTGTTTGTGCTCAGAGAGACTTATGAGGGAGGAGTGTTGTTTTTTTTTTTAGAGAGAAAGAGTGTCTCTACATGTGGTTTGTCAAGCCCACTCACCTGTGTGAAGCACACTTCAAAAATGCACAATGTTTTTTTTACTAAGATATGGAGCGATTGTAAAAAAGTGTCTGTTGCAAATGTGCAAAACTGGTGTAAGTGTCGATTAAAGTGTCAGAGAGATGAATGAGTGTGTTTTCTACATGTGGTTTGTCAAGCCCACTCACCTGTGTCAGGCACACTGAAAATTAATAATGTTTTAGGGTTGTTGTGTGGAAATTTAATGAACTTCAGAGCAGAGATGAACTGTGCTGTGTTTCTAACAGAGCAACTGGCCAGACTCTGAATATTCCTACGAGCTCTTCTCTGTCATCATACATAAAGGAGGCTGTTATGGTGGTCATTATCATGTCTACATTAAAGACATTGATCAACTTGGCCACTGGGAGGCACCGGTTGGTTTTCTCATCTTTTTTTTCTTTATGTTTTTGCAGTGTATGTTTTGTTCAGTATAAACCAGTCTATATAAAAAAATACAAGTAATTTTAGATTTTTTTTACTCAGGAGGAAGAGAAGAATGTGAAGATGAAAGTGAAGACTCAGAAGCAAGAGAACAAAACTGAGGAAAGAAAGACTGAGAGTGAGAATTCTCTAGAAACAGAGGATCCACTTTCTGTTCTTACTGGCATTTTGGCTCAGGTATGTTGTTACACGACTCAGTAAGTCTGTTTGAAATACTATTAAATATGAACATTTGTCACCCTCAAGTGGTTGCAAACCTTTTTCCTGTTGAACACAAACGACAACGTTTTGAAGAATGTTGAATATAGTAGAAAAAATACTATGGAACAGTCATAATTTTAGAATTATGTATGCATTCGGTTTTAAATGTATGTTGAGCAAATCAATTTTGCATACTTATTGTCTGTTGCTTTTTTATTTTTAGGAGGAGTCGAAATGTGTGCTTGTTGACCAGCTGGGCCAAAAACTACTGAATAAAATCGGCACGCCATGGAGCAAAAAATATAAAAAACAGTATGGCTCCATCAGCAAGGTTGGGTTTATGAACTTATGTTTTTTTATACTATAGTGACAGACACTAATACACTAACATTCAAAAGGTGAATTATTGGGTTAATAAAGTTTTTTGTTTGTTTAAATAATTATTAAATTCGATTAAGTGACAGTAATATTTCAAAATATTTGGATTTTAAATAAATACTGTTGAACTGTTTTCCTCAAAGCAGAACAGCTGTTGTCAACTTTCCTAAATATACAAAGGAATTGCTATTATTTATTAAGCTATATATTATATACATTATATATAATATTATATATATATAATATATAAGAACAACTGAATCAAGCACAGATTTTTTATGTGAATATAAATAGATAATTATAAAAAAAGTTATCATTATCATCAGATAAAGATGAAGGAAACTACTTTTTTTAAATAAGGAAAAGTTGATTGGGGTTATATATACCCCAAGATTATGAGTTTATTTTACTTTTTATTTTTTAAATTTTATTAATATGTGCAATGATGTTGTCAACTTTATATTTACTTTATAGTTTATATTTGCAACAATTAAATGAGAAGGAAATATATCAATGTATCACATATGGATGAATATAATGGTAATAAATAATGTCCTAGTTCATACCCTGTTTTCATGTTCATGGTACCGGCGTACATTTGATCTATTAATAAATACAACTATAATGCGATCTAAAAAAAATATATTTGACCGTTTTGTCATTTTCCAGTTTCTCCAGAGCCACCCTGAAGTGTTTATGCTGATCTCTAATGGAACCCGTGTAGCTCTGAAAGCTGGTATACCAACAGAAGCCAGTCCACCAGAACTAGTCAACTCCACAGCAGCGGACAGCTGCCCAGAGAACACAGAGCCGGAAACAGCAACAGCAGGAGAAAATGAAGATCCTGATCAATGTCACTGGTTTGACCTGAATGACTCCACTGTGACAGCCATTACAGTGAAGGACATCGAGAAGCAGTTTCAGGGGAAAGAGAGCGCCTACATGCTCTTTTACAGGAAGACAACTCTGAAAAGACCTCCAGAGGGTATGTTGTGTGTGTCTGTTGTGCAGTGTTTTAAAAAAATTGCTAGCCACTGCCAGCAATGATTTTCACCAAAATTTAATGTCTCAGATTATTTTCTGCTAAAAATAATATATATATATATATATATATATATATATATATATATATATATATATATATATATATATATATATATATATATATATATATATATATCACTGCGGACTGGTCAATGCTTGACAATTTTACCACGAACCGGGGGAGGGGGTGGGTATATGTAGATTGCTGGGCAACCATCAACTGTTTTCTTAGAGGATGACAAGCTGACAAAACATTGCTGCAACTCAGATACACATTTTATTTATGGAGAAAATTAAAAAGCACTACAGTGTTTGTCTGGGATAATTAGTCTACCAAAATATGTTTATTCCATACAAAATATTAATCTGATCAGTTAGTTCTTGTCAAGTGACTCGTGATGCACTCGCAGCATTCTGAAGATGTTTTTAACTGTCAGCATCTGGAAGGCGCGAGTGTGTCGCACCACTCCCAATATGCACGCTCAAGCCGCACACCTCCATTAGAAATAACAAACTTGCACATATATAAATAACAAACAAACAAACAAACACGCAAAATGGCAACAGCCGCTGTCATTTGCGATCTCCAGCAGTTGATCTTCTTGCACAGACATGCTGGATTCACCTGATTTTATTGCCAAATGGGTTGTGGATCCATTCCTTGGCAGTTGGTGGGTCTTTCACTGCACCTTTTCCTCTTTGCAAAGAAACTTTCCAAAGACGTCTGTTTCTTACTCATTTTGCTAGCTTGTGGGATAAACTTTGGCGCTTAAATGACGAGATATAACTGAGAGAATAGTCATTTTTCAAAATAATAGATTCAGACAAAGATAATAAATAAAACAGAAATGATTTATTATTTCTTGTGTGGCCCGGTACCAATTGATCCCCAATTGGCCCAGGGGTTGGGGACCACTGGTATACAATACACACGCATACGTGTATGTGTGTGAATGCATAGAATCACCAAGAGGCAACACTCTAGTTCAATTTGGGAAATAGCCAGTAGATGGCGTGGCGGACATTTTGGAATGAAAACTCCAATAGAACAACAGCATATTATAAGTCTGTGAAATAAACTATTAAAAGTGCTGATGATTGTGATAGTAAGTGTTGTATTGTCATCTTTCAGGTTGTATCTCAGCTTTAAATAAATAAATAAAAAACAAAGCAGCTGCTTGGCATCGTAACAGCAAAAAGATCCAAAAGACAGCCGATCGCTTTCACTCCAAAATGGCAGATTTTGGGGCTGTTGCTGGGCGCTGCTGTTGAAATGGAATGTTCTATTGAGTGTTGCCTCTTGGTCATTCTAAGCCAGGGGTCACCAATCCTGGTCCTGGAGGGCCGGTGTCCCTGCAGGATTTAGCTCCATCTTGCCTCAACACACCTGCCTGGATGTATCAATTATACCTAGTAAGACCTTAATTAGCTTGTTCAGGTGTGTTTGATTAGGGTTGGAGCTAAAATCTGCAGGACACCAACCCTCCGGGAACAAGTTTGGCGACCACTGTTCTAAGCTCTTTGGTGGCGTTGCTTGCTGCAGAAGTTAGGACTTTCTCAACTTTTCAAGTGCCAGTGGAAGCGTCAGCCAATCAGATCGCTTTATGCAAATACTCCAGCTCAGACAGTAGCCGATTGCTGACTAATTTCATTGGCTAACGCTGCTATGAAGATTGCATCAGCCTCAACTTCAGACATGCTCTCTGTTAAGCGTTGATGCCGAACTCATCAACAACGTCAACTCGTATATTCGCAAATAAAGAACTAGAGATGCATAGACTAACATCGGACAATTTTTCGCATGACCAGTCTAACTAGGGATTCTGCTGCATTCCAGTTATTATTATTAGTTATTATTAGTCAGCTTAACAACCACTTTCAGGGTTTTTACTCTTTATCTAAAATACAGAGTGAAGGATGGTAATTACTTTACTTACTTTTAGAGTTTAGGAAATAAGATTTGAATCCCTGTCTGTTTTGTGTTGTGCAAATGCATTTGTTTTACTGATGAATTCTAAATGGGGATTTTTCAAAATACCTTTTTTGTTTGTTTGTTTGTTTGTTTGTTTTTTTGTTTGTTTGTTTGTTTATCAGCTATTGGAAACCCTGCATACAAAGTGCCGCCCCATCTTTTGGAGATGGTGGAAGAGGAGAATGCAGGCCTTCAGCACAAAAGGTGGCTTCATATGCACTTATGCAATCACATTATTAGCATTTTGGGTGTTTTAATAAACGTGAAAATAATTTTTCTCTTTTAGGGCTGAGTTTGATGCCAGCAGCAATAGCATTGAAGTGCGGCTGCATTTGGCGCCTCATTACCACTGGCAAAACGGTGCCCTGCATCCTTCAGCTCCAGGTGAAGACTCCATTATCACAGTCACCTTTGACCGCAGAAAGACTGTGGGAGACCTGCGACTGGCCATCTATCAGGTGACATCACTAATCGGTTTTAGCTCTCATCTGCTTTCACAAGTTGGTCATTTGTAATGATAGTTGATTATACAGTAGAAGTCAAAATGATTCACCCTCCTGAGGGATTTGTTTGCTTTTTCAAATATTTCCTAAATGATGTTTAACAAAGCAAGGAATTTTTCACAGTATTTCCTATAATTTTTTTTCTTCTGGAGAAAGTCTTATTTGTTTTATTTCGGCTAGAATAAAAGCGGTTTTTATTTTTTTTAAAAACATTTTAAGGTAAAAATTTTAGCCCCCTTAAGGATTTTTTCGATAGTCTACAGAACAATCACCATTATACAATGATTTGTCTTATTATCCTAACTTGCCTTTAAATGCCACTTTAAGCTAAATACTAATATCTTGAAAAATAACTAGTAAAATATTATGTGCAGTCATCATGATACAGATAAAAGAAATCAATTATTAGAGATAGTTATTAAAACTATTAAGTTCAGAAATGTGATGAAAAATTCTTCTCTCCGTTAAAAAGAAATTGGGGAAAAAATAGAGGGGGGCTAATAATTCAGCTGGCTAATAATTCTGACTTCAACTGTGTTTGACTGAACCAAATCCTTAATGTAAATGAATTCATCATTTAAATATGATCTGACTGAATATAGTGAGTTTTCCTTGACTTTTTTGCTTTGGTTTGTAGATGCAGGATCTTTGGGAAGGAGACATGGCGTTGACTTTGGCTAAGAATGTGCCGGCTGGGTTACATTTGTATGATACTCTGACAGGTGAACACACCTCACCTATGCGCACATTGGCAGTAGCATATTTTGTAAAGCACACTGTAATGTTTCAGGAGTGACAATAACATTTTTATGCAGGAGAGAATGTACGGCATTATTTCAATGACAAATCTCTTTGCTGGCGTGCTGATTTTCTTTGTTTGTCCACAAACCTTCTCGCGCACGCTCTAAAGTTTCCGCTGCTCATGTGCAAAACTTCTTGAGTGCTCTTAAATAAACACTGCCCAAGTGCGAATTGTCTGCTCTGAATTGTCAGGACCAGCGGTCGGCCTTTTTCGTCCTGCCAAATACCTTGGGTCAAAGAGGGCCAGTCAGGGCAGAGTGGAAAGAAAGGCGGAGTTTGAACAAGTCTGATAAAGATGGCATGCCGCCATTACACTAGTTTTCCGATCGCACAGGAGTACATGCGCCAATAAATAAATAAATAAGGGAAAGAAAAACATATAGCTGGTCAGTTTAAGATAGGCCATTCCATAAAACACCTTTTAGGATAGGGGTCTTTTTGCTTATGATCGCCCTTATGTTTCTTTTTTAAATGTAAGGGTGCTGCATAAAATAATAAAGTAGTTTTAATTTAATAAGCGATATTTCTTTGCTGCATCCTCGATGTTTCAATATCGCATAATAGTCTTTACACCATATTAAAGACACAGCAGCCAGTAACAGTTGTCGGGAGTTATTGTCAAGTTTAAACTGTGTGTTTGTGCATGAAACATGCGCATTTAAGTGTGTGTGTGTGTGTGTGTGTGTGTGTGTGTGTGTGTGTGTGTGTGTGTGTGTGTGTGTGTGTGTGTGTGTGTGAGAGAGAGAGAGAGAGAGAGAGAGAGAGAGAGAGACCATTCGAAAGAGTGCTCGTTTGACAGCTCTGTTGATGCCTCAAGTGTCTGGGTTTTTTTCTTTCTTTATTTTGGAGATAATACAAAATATAAATACAACAGAAGGACAAACAATGTAGGCAAATCTAGATAAAATAGCCTAAGCTTTATTGAAATAATTTAAAGAATTACAAATATCGGATATCATATAATCACATTAAATAAATAAACCAATATAAAACAAATAAAAGCTATAACAATTTAGGTATATACAATACAAATAAATTAAACCGTTTCAAGCCATTTCAAACTTTCATTTTAAAAAGGCCTGTCTGAAAATTGACATTTTTATGAATGGAAAACACAAAAGTAATGGTTTACTGAATCTTTGCTTTCTAGTTTACTGTAAAGAGTAGTTGACCTGATTAAAGATTCCGGATTATAATTGATGTGTTTTGTATTGTTTCAGATGACCAGATGTCTTTGTATAGCGCAGGAGTGCGTAACGGTTCTGATCTCTTTGTGTGGAATGGAAGAGAGGTGGGTCATATGGATTTTTTAAACGATTTTTTTTGTAACATGTTTATTTAAGGTTATCAAATTGATTATACAATGTGTTTAAAGACATAGTCAAAGGCAAGTTTTACAAAAAAATGTGCAATGGGTTGTAGAAATTATAGTTATCCTTAAAAATAAGCCAACAGAAGGGAAAAAAAAGGGAAACATCATATTATCTATAAGTACTAATATTGGTGACCAATTAGTCGTATAGTCTCTGGAAAGGCACATAAAACTAAATACAGTTGAAGTCAGAATCATTAGCCCCCCTGAATTATTAGCGCCCCTGTTTATTTTTCCCCAATTTCTGTTTAATGGAGGGAAGATTGTTTCAGCACATTTCTAAGCATAATAGTTTTAAAAACTTATTTCTAATCACTGATTTATTTTATCTTTGCCATGATGACAGTAGATAATATTTTATATTTTTCCAGCTTGTAGTAGTTGAACAAAAAGCTATTTAGTTTCTTATGACAATATACACTAGCAGTGGAATTTACTGCCTTGTGACGGGGCTTGATCATAATCACGGGGCTTGATCAAAGGTTGATGATATTCTCTTCTAAAAAAAAGAAGAGTATCTTTTTCAACAAAAAAAATGATCACAGTTACAGCCAGCATCCCACAAAAAGCACTTCGAGCCTCATTTTGTGCATATCAAATCGCAAAATCCAAAAAAACCACACACCATATATTTTTGACTGCTTTGAGTGGATACATTTTTTTTACCCATTTTTCCATATTAAAATATTATGGTTAGTCTTCAGATTGAATTACTTGCCTAGGTGGGTCCCGGAATAAAAAAGTTTGGGAATCCCTGTCCTACGGTATTGATATTCTGTATGGTACACGAGTCTGTCTGTTAGATTAAAATCAAACTTGATGAACCAGAATAAAATCTGCTCAAAAATAGTAGGAAGGCCTACTTTAAAAAATTTCAAGTTACAAGAACCACACAAGTCATGTGTTAATTTATGTATTTACACCATTAAAGTCTAACTGTTGATTTAAAGTCCCAAGTTTTAATAAAGTAAACTTAGTTTTGTATTTGTATTTCATGTTCTGAGTCAGGACAACCATCAGCTTTGAAATTGGCACTCCATTGGTTAAAAAAAAAAGAAGCTAAAGTGCAAAAATTATGATCTCTCTCTCTCTCTCTCTCTCTCTCTCTCTCTCTCTCTCTCTCTCTCTCTCTCTCTTTCTTTCTTTCAGGTTAGTGGTGTGGTGGTGCAAACCGGTGTGGAGTGGGAGCCTGTTCTGCTGACTGTGCTTCGACCGTCTGTAGAGGAGCTGGGCTGTAGTGAGGTTTCAGACACTGATGGATCTGGACTGGTGCGTTTCATGAAGGGTTTTGCTGGTGGAGCTACTTTAGGCACAGTGCTCGAGGCTTTAGGGCCCCAGGATGCCCTTCTGTGTCAGGAGCAGAGCCGTCCAGGGGCCAGTGGAGGCGGAGCTAGCGGATGGAGGGTTTTCCCACCTCAGGACATGCAGAGGACGCTGAGAGAGCTGTTTCTGAAGGACGGAGACGCTCTACTGCTGTTACAGCCAGAGGAGCTGGACAGCAGGTGAGAGAATATTTGATGACCACACCAAAACAAAACATTAATTGCTTTACTTTTAGCTATTTAAGTAATGCTTGGTGGTACAGTGGGTAGCACTCTCGCCTCACAGCAGAAAGATTGCTGGTTCGAGCCCTGGCTAGGTCAGCAGGCATTTCTGTGTGAAAGTTGCATGTTCCCCCCGTGTTCGCATGAGTTTTCTCCGGTTTTCCTCCGTCCAAAGACATGCACTATCGGTGAATTGGGTAATCTAAAATTGTCTGTAGTGTATCTGGGTATGTCCTTGTCCTCCAGGTTAGGGGTTGAGCATTGGGCTAATGACCCACCTCGTAAAAATTAGATGTTACGAAACGCCAACATGGTGCGGCTTAATATCAACTTCGATATTAACGGCTAAGGGAGTAAGTAATGCTTGATTTATCAAAAATTCTGTCATCAGTTATTCACTTTGTTATACTAAACTAGGGAATTTGCACATGCACAATGAACATGAATGATTGTATCATGCTTTTTAGGCTGTATAGGGTGGACGGAGAGATCTCAAATACAATTAAAACACTAGTCTGGACAAAGGAGGGATTTTATTTTAATATGCCATTTAAAAAAAAAAAGCACTAGTGTAAACGGCACCTTAGTTTACCGTGAGAGAAATTAGGAGGAGGAGCACTAACCCTGCCCTCTATTCTGTTTTCCATTTGAGTAGAAAATACAACGTAACACTGAAGAAAAAAAGGCAGAAGTAAAAAGTAAAAATGTATAGGTGAATGTAAAAGTGGTCATGTTTTTTTTTTCACAGTATCTTCAGCCTCAGTGGGGATGTAGTTACAGTGACAACGCCTTCAGACTGCCGCTGGTTGCAAGTGGAGTTTTGCCCACAGAGTGGATTGAAGGAGGAACAGGAGGAGGAGGAAGAGGAGCAGGGGAAGAAGAGGAGTAAAGTCTCAGCTTCAGGGAACATGGTGGGATTGAAAACAAGCGTATAAAGAGTATATTAGTATCACTGATGGACTAATTTAGTATTTCAAACTATTTTTTATTATTATTTTCAATAAAAATTTTACTTTATTTTAATAATCTTGTTTCATTTTTGTAATTATTTTGCTTTTGTTTTATTGTCATTTTAGTATATTAGTTTTCTTCAGTTTATTACCTATATTTTTTATTTCATTCATTCGTTTATTCATTAATTTTCTTGTCGGCCTAGTCCCTTTGTTAAACTGGGGTCGCCACAGCGGATTGAACCACCAACTTGTCCAGCTTAAGTTTTACACAGTGGATGCCCTTCCAGCTGCAACCCATCTCTGGGAAACATCCATTCACACTCATATACTACAGTTAAAGTCAGAAATATTAGCCCCCTTCGAATTTTTTTTTTCTTTTTTTTAAATATTTCCCAAATGATGTTTAACAGAGCAAGGACGTTTTCACAGTATGTCTGATAATATTTTTTCTTTTGGAGAAAGTCTTTATTTCGGTTAGAATAAAAGCAGGTTTATTTTTTTAAACACCATTTTAGGGACAAAATTATTAGCCCCTTTAAGCTGTATTTTTTCTTGATAATCGACAGAACAAATTATCGTTATACAATAGCTTGCCTAATTACCCTAACCTGCCTAGTTAACCTAATTAACCTAGTGAAGCCTTTAAATGTCACTTTAAGCTGTAGAAAAGTGTCTTAAAAAATATCTAGTTAAATATTATTTACTGTCATCATGAAAAAGACAAAAATGAATCAGTTATTAAAGATAAGTTATTAAAACTATTATATTTAGAAATGTGTTAAAAAAATCTTCTCTCCATTAAACAGAAACTGGGGAAAAATATAAACAAGCAGTCTAAAAATTCAGGGGGGCTAATAATTCTGACTTCAACTGTATGTGCAATTTAGTCTACCCAATTCTTTTCATTCCATATTTATTTAAATTTTTAGGTATCAAAATCATTCTGTGTTACACAGATGTTGTACATTTGTACTGATTTTGCTGTGTGTGTGTTTGTGCGTGTGTGTCTCTCTTTTTTTTTAAGCTGCTGGCGGTGGTAAAGCAAAAAGCTCTTGAGGAACTTTGCCTTCAGGATGAACTTGGTGGTAATCAAACTTAATAATATTTCCCAACAATATCTATTCATATTCAATAATGCCTATTAACGAGGAAGATACTCCAGTATCTATGACATATAATATTATTATTTTTCTCATTCCTAAATAACATGGAGTACTGTGGCCGATGGCTAATATTTAGCTGATACAGATATGATGTGGTGTTTAATTTATCAAAGGAAAATAACAAATAAATAAAAAGTAAATCTAAAATATAAATAAACAATATAAATGCATTTATTTTTTTAATATTTGAAAAATACAGTATTTGCCATTGTTAGCAATAATATAAAACTAAATTATATCATATATTTTTATGCACCGTTTTCCAAATTTGTCTTATGTTTGAAGTGTTGTCAAAAAGCTTCTAGCATTAATATGCCAAAGAGAAAAAAAAACTAAACTGAAAACAGACTCACCATTTACTTAATTGGTTCCAAACCTTTATAAGTTTATCTTTTTTGTTGTTGAACTCGGAAGAAGATATTTTGAATAATGTTGGAAGGAGATAACAATTGACATCCATAGAAAGAAAACAAATTCTATGGAATTCAACGGCTACCAGTTTTCAACATTCCTCAAATGATCTTCTTTTATGTTCTACAGAAGAAAAAAAATGCGAACAGGTATGTAGCAAGTGGAGGGAGGGGAAAGGATGACAGAATTAAAATGTTAAGTAATAAAAATAAAAATGAAAAGCATATATCAGCTGATTGCTCATCCTGTCTTTAATTGTCTTGTTAGGGGTCGAGTGCTGTCTGAGGCAAATGGATCGAACTGGAAAACTTTTACCTCCAGGTACTTTTCAATAAACAATCATAAGCATCACTGCTAATGTGTAAGTTGTAAGTGATTAACTAGTTTGTGTGTGTTTTAGTGCATGAGCATCTGAGTGTTCGGGATGCTGGGATCAGGTTGATGACCTCACTCTACCTGTGCCCTGGACCAGTGCCAACAGCAACACAGGTGTGAACATGCATTCAGAATTTTGACACTCAAATTTCTCTGCTGTTAAAATGAAAACCCCACTCAGTGTTTGTTCTCCACAATCCCTCTTACAGTAAATCACATTTTGCTGGACTGACCACAGAACGCTTTTTTAATGAAATTAACTCTTTATGAAATTAAGCCTGGTTGTCTTTCAATTTTCCAGATTTTAATGACAGTAAATACTTTTAATGGTCTATTAATAATTAATTAATAACTGTGTTTGTTCCATAGGATGGTACACCTCTAGTAAATTTTGGCAAATTAACCTCTTCTGTACAGTCTTGGGTGACAAATCATCTTTGACAGTCTGATATTTGCTAATAAGATCTATTCAGTGGTCAAATCCTGCTTTTTTTTCAGATTTGACTTTTAGCGAAAGTAAAACCCATTTTCAGAGTTCCCACGCTTTCACGAACAGCAGATTCAAGGACTTTCAAGGACTTTTTAAAGCACCATTCATTTTAAATCAAGCATCTCTGCAATTCATACTACAGCATATCTAGCTCCATGAAAGTCCTTAATGTACATAACATTTCACTTACACTTAAAAATTTACATTAAACATTTTTTGTTTCATGTCATGTTCAAATTTACATTGAAGTCATGTTCAAAGAGTTCATGTTCAAAATTCAGAATTCAATACTGTTGATATTCAAATGCGCTTTCAGAAATATAGGTAAATGTGCATTATTTGCCAGTGTTATTGTACAAGATTTAAATGAAAGATTTTTAACTTTTAACTCAGTTTTGTTGTTCTGTTTTTGACAACTAAATTCAACTGTTGAAATAAAACCATACATTTCAAGGTCCTGTGTTTATTTTGAAGTACTTGAATCCATATGTCTGAAATGCAAGTACTTTCAAGAAATTTGGAAACTCTGTGCCTTGTCTATCTATTTAATTTTTTAAATCAGGGGTGCAAACTTGTCACCTTTTGGAGAAATTTGCCATGTACACCTTAAAATAGGTCATTTATTTAAATCGTGCAGATCTGTCATAATTTTTTTATTTTTTTTTTTTGGAGAATGTATAATTGTAAAGACTTGTTTTGGATTGTCTTTGTGATTTTTTTTATTTATTTATTTATTTATTTTTATTGCACATTGGTAAATTCTTGGTTGTGTTTATTAGTGCTATATTATTAAAGTTGACATCTCTTTGAGGCTTACTTACACATTTTAAGGGGAGAGTTCATGCAAAAAGGAACATTTCCTCACCATTTACCTACACTCAAATCGTTTTAAACTTGTATGACTTTCTTGTGTTGAACACAAAACAAGATATGCTGAAGAATGTTTGAAAAAAGAAGAAACTGACATCTATAGTTGGATCAAAAAATACTATGGAAGTCAATGGCTGTTGTTTTCCAACATCCTTCAGCATATCTTCCTTTGTGTAGCTGCAGCAGAACAGATGAAAAGTCAAACAGCTGTGGAACAAGTAGTAAATTCAGTAGATAATCCCTTTAATGTGCCTTCTGACTATTCTCCATGCAGTTGTTCTTGTACTTCAGTGTTGGTCTAGCGCCCTCTGTAGGCCAGGAGCTGGAGATCATTGTAGAGGAGTCTCTAACCGTCAAAGAGGTAAGCTCTCTGGTCATTTAAGTGAAATTGAACTGCTAATATTAAAGTAAGATGTTAAAAGTTGTGAGTTCTGTTGTTCCAGTGCCTTAAGAAGATGTTGCAGATGACGAGACTGGAAGGTAATATTATAAAATGCTTGATTTTAATGGCACATTTAACTTTGCAGTCTCAGATTTATTCATAAAATGTGTTTCTTTCTAAAGGTGAATCGTGGCACTTGAGGAGAGTAGACTGGTGTGAGGAGATTGGAGAACCACTTATGGATGAGGTGAGAGATTGTAATATAATACAATAGTAAATAGTGTACAGTATGAGTTTACTGTTATACACTGGACATCAGTAGTTTGTAATAATTAAGTCAGTGTCTTTTGAAGTCTCTTCTCACTACACCTAAGAAAGTGTAATATTGTGAAATTGGACTTCACAATATTGGAAAAAAAACAAAACATTGTGATATTTTGTTTGTCGCTTTTATGAAAACAATATCACAAGATGACGTATTAACTGTATTTGGAAAGAATTATTGATTTCAGGATTATTTTGTAAGGGAGTACTATGTTTCTTATGCAAAGAAATATAGTAAACAAATTACAAGTACCGATGAAAACAATTGAATAAAGATATAAATGAAATTTTTAATAAAATTGAAAATAAATAAAATTGCACTGTAGAGTTTCATTGTTTAAATAAATACAATTAATCTTTGTTAACGCTTAATGAACTTAATAACTTGGTTTAAATTCACATGAAACCTTGCACCGCATTTATAAAACACATCCAAATGAAAGCCTTTCACTCTATTAGGGTTAAACTTTTGTGATCATCCAACAATCGCATGTTCTTTGCTGTGGTGGCTGGATATTATAACTTGACATTGCAGATCCTGCGATTTGATTTGTGTGGATATACACATTGCGATATCAATGCTGAAATGAATTATTGTGCAGCCCTATTGTGAAGTATTATTACTATTAACACTCTGTTTCTATGTATATATCTGTATATTCAAATGTAAATGTAGTTTTTTATTGTCATGGCAAAGCAGAATTTTCTGCAGCCATTAGTTCAGTCTTCAGTGTCACATGATCCTTCAGAAATTATATATTTTAGTATCAATTAACTATAATCTGTGCTGCATTGTTGATCGTTTTTAGTATCCTTAATGTTGGATGCAGTTTTTATAGCTTAACATCTTTGTGGATTTTATTTTATTTTTTGGATGAATAAAAATTTCAATGTAGTAATCTTTTAAAATAGTAATATTTTGCAACATTATAAATCTCGCAATACTGTCACTTTAATGTAATGGATCGCTGTTTATTAATTTTGTGTATTTGTGTGTGTGTGTTTAATAAAGGTCCTATTTACCCTAATTATTTTCAACATTTATAATAATAAAAATCTTGTTTGAGCATCAAATCAGATTATTAAAATGATGTCTGAAGGATTATTTGATCCTGAAAAATCACAGGAGTAAATTGCTGTGTATAAATATGTTGAAATAAATAGCAATTGCAAAAATATTTAACAAAATGAACAAATGGATGCTTTTTAATGCTATTTTACTCTATGCACAATACAATCACACACACAAAAAAATTCTTCTATCTTTTATTATTTTCCGAAAGATTTACAAAAATTACTCTTGTTTACTTATTTTCCCCTAGAATGCATCTCTAAAGGAGGCAAAAGTCATTTATGGGGACACACTGGTGCTGATTGAGGGCCGTCTGCCTCCGAAGGTGCATTTGCAGTTCAGAAAGTTTTCATTTAAGATGAAAAGAAACTTTTCAAAGCCCTTTCTCTATTATCTCAACTTCAGGGTTTCCTTAAGCTGTCTGTGAGGATGTACATGGACATGATCGACAGCTGTCCAGAGCTGAATCACTCTAAGCCTCAAAACGCTGAGGGACTCGCCACAGGTTTGACTTTTTGCTCATTTTTCTGTACATCAACTGAGATTATTGTTGTTTCTGTCAGTGGGCTGAAAGATTTTGGGGCATTTGAAAGAGTTTGTGCTTTTTTTATGTTTTGTGTACTGCGTTTTCAGAGTGCTCCGGATCAGAGATGAGATTCATGGGTTATGTGGAGATATCAGAGGAGGCTTCACTTGACGACTTTAAAACTCAGGTTGGCATTGCTAATCACAGCATTAATAATAGGGTTGTGTATCCCTGTCACAATAATCACTATTTCGGCGTTTCGCACAACACACGGACATAACATTTTTGGTGATGCAATATATACCAAAATATATGATATTATGTATGATTTCTGAAGGATTATGTGACAAGGACTAGATGTATGTCTCTTTTTCTCTGTGCATGCGTGTGTGTGGTTTTAAATTACATTACTGTTTGTTTTGTGACATTTTTGACAGCAGTTTGAGACTTTCAATAGCAGAAGACAAATGATCTGTAATGAAATATAAAGACTGCAATTAAAATGTAGCATATCAAATCAGAATAACATATGACATAACAGTTTAAACACAGCAAATCCCACAATCCTAAGAGAACATGGATGTGTTTCTGGTAGGTGATGACTCTGCCAGCTCTTCAGGATGTGTGTGTGCCCAGTCCCGAGTTTATGCGTGTGTGGCTGCTGGAGGGCAAGAAACTGGCCAGGATACTCCGAGGAAACCAGATGACACTCAGGTTTATACCTTTACATTTTCTTCTGTTTTGCATGAGTCTGTTGTTTCATTAAACGGTACAGTTTCTGGGATAAAAGGTTAACATTGCCTTTACCCTTTAATTTAACCTTAAGGTGTAAACACAGGATATATTAAATCCTTGCTTAAGTTTCACATTCCTCCTGTTTTTTTATTTTATTAACTATTTATGATATGCATAGTATGTGTTAATTTGATATGTTTAGTATTTTAAATCAAGATTGGTAAATTGCTGAAAATATTTTATTGAAATTGTCATATGCATGATCAAATCAAATTGAATTGTTTTATCTACGAACATAGCCATTAACAAATTTACATCACCTTTTACTCACCCTTCACTATCAGATATATCCTGAATTCACCTTTTTTACTATAAAGCTATAAATAAAATTGTCACTTCTCAACTATAATTGAGTTTTCTGAAATCACTTCATTTTTTTTTTTACTGAAATCTACTGTATAAAAATATGCAGTGTTTTCATTACTGTAACAACAAAACATGTTATTTCACTGTCCACATGATTGGCAGTGAAAACCTACAGGAGAAATGAAAGACTTGGGCTCAATTCCAATTCTATTTTATACCCCTTCCAATCCACGTATGCCTTCCCTTGACCCTTGAAACAGAGTTTGAAGGGTTAGGGATAGAAATACTTTCCTTAAAAACTCATGTTGCGAGTTCAGCGGAGCATTTTCAATTCATTTAAATGGAAACTGTTGCAAACTGGTATTTTCATATTATATTATTATACTTATTATGCTTTTCAGAAACCCACTTGTTTGTAGAGCAAGTAGTTTGACTGCTTTCTGCGGTTTATTATTCTTAGTCATTTCTCCCATAGGCGACTAAATCGAACAATCGAAAAACGAGTGCACTTTCGCTTCACAGAATAATGTCAGTACCTCTTTATTTTTTTGTGTGATACTGAAATTCCTGTTTAAAGCAAATAACAACCTGTATATTATGTTCATTTGCATATCCCTGATTAAGCATAGCAACCTGTGCAGCATGTTTATCTATTTTTAAATATCTGATTCAAGTTAATACGACTTGTATATTATGCTTAAAGTACATCTGTTAATATTACCTATAGTTTTAGTAGTCGCGCAATAGCCCTTGTCGTGGCTGACGCTGATGCGCACCTTTTAAAAAATTTAACTACTCGTCACAACAATGCGTAGCACAAACTCTGTGATTGGTCGGCTTGGTACCGGTAATGAGCGTGGCCGTTCCTGAGCCGCGAGCCCGATGGAGCGAGTGTTTACAAGTGTCGAGTTCCATGAAGGAGCTCCAGATGGAAACATTTGTTTTGTGTTTACCTTTATGATTAAAGCTGTTGCACATCCACAGTTTCCAGCCCCTGAACAAACGAGTTTTAGCTATATGTAGCGTTCAGAAAAAAACAAAAAACCTGCAATGAAACTCGACACAGAGGAACATAAAAATCTACTGCCAGCTAGCGTTTTAGATGTGCTATTGCAGAACAACACAAACAGCACGCAGAACTATAAATGCACGACTACACGCAAGGCAGGCGCTGTGGGTCATACCGATCACTCGATGCAGAAGTATAAATAAGCCTTTAGACCTAAACTGCATTCCGTTTCCTTGTACTTGTACATGTGTAATGACAATAATGTTGATTCTAATCTAATCTAAAAAATCTCAGTTTGAAGGTTTATATAGCCTTTCCTCTTACCCCTATGCCTCCAAACAAAGGAGAATTGGGACACCCTTCACATGAACAGAGGGGTTAGGCGTAAGTGGAAGGGGTAGAATTGGGAATGCGCCTCAAAGTAATAAACCTATTTATATGAATGTGTTTTGCCTGCAGGAAGCTGAAGCTAGGGAACGGGGCAGAAGTGTGTGTTCAGAGGCTGATGAAGGAAGAGGACCTGGGGTGAGACTTTCAGATAATGAGACGATTCATCAAATTCACGAATGAATGAATGTTTTAAACCGATCATTGTTTTTCAGGCTGAAGGATTTATTGCTGAGGGTTCAGATGGGGGTGCCTGGAGAGAAGGCGTATTATCCTTCTGAGGAGTTTTTGTGGGACGCGGGGCGGGACGGTTCACCTAAGGGCCTGTACGCTGCTCTGGCCGCCCACTACGGCCTTGCTCCTGACAACCTGCTGCTGGCTAAACACCTGCCTGACAAACACAGCTGGATGCCCATCTCCAACTGGGTGAGAAGAGAGAGCGAATGTATCAATTGAGTGTATTTTCGCCTTAGAGTGATGTATACTTGTATAATAACTTCTGAATGAATTATAGACTCAACAGGTCTCAAAAAGGAAGAAGAAGAGAAAAGCTGAGAGTCTCCAGGCAGCTCCTTTCTACCTGAAGGATGGAGATATTATTGGAGTCAAGGTGCTTTTATTTTTTGTATTAAGTATTGGAGAAGCTACTCCAGAAACTAGAGCCTAGCTTAAAGGAAGTGCAAAAATCACTTTTATAAGGTGTTTAAACAATAGTGTGTGAATATAGCAACTCTCTAAGAATACAAATTAATTCATTCTGTTTTTTTGAATCACACTTTGTTAAAAGCAATTTTATTGGCATTCTCCCATTGTGCACGTTATCAGAAAGGGAAAGCCCCGCCTATTAGTGACAATCTGTCCCGCATTAGCATAGACAGCCCTGAGTGAGAAGCAGCCGTTTGCCATTATGGAACATTCACATAAGTTGAGGATGAAGCATCAAGCGTCAGTGATTTACATGTTAAGTCAATGCAAAGACACAAGTAGACACCCTGTGGTGCTATTCGCACGATTGAGGTGGCTCGAATTGAGCGTTTTTGGGCGTTTAACACGCTTAACGCAAGAATTGCTTAGTTAAAATCTGAACTTTTACCACGTTAACCAATCAGGAGCTTGCTCGAGGATGGGTGTGATTATGATGTAATAATAATAATAAATGATAAATTGTATTTATATAGCGCCTTACCAGAGCTCAAGGACACTTTACAAAAAATGTAACAAAAAGATATCGTACAAGCAGCATTGAAATAAACAGTAAACAAGTAGAGGCAACATTAGGTACACAAACATACAAGAAGTCAAATATAACAAACTGTAAATACAAAACAAGACCTAAGAGACAAATAAGCAGAGTACAGGTGGAGTAAACAAAGTTGTCAGATCAGAAGTGAAGCATTCAGAAAACAAATGAGTATTAAGTAAAGATTTTAATTCTGAGATATTATTAACAGAACAGAGTGAACGTGGCAGGGAGTTCCATGTAGCACCTGTTGTTGGTGTCCCAAGGGAAAACATGCGTCTGTTGTGAACGCCCCATTAGAGTTTTGAATCTGCTGCTATACTGACACATTTATAGCTCCACCCTCTTTTGAAAAGTGGGCTTGGAGCACGATCTCATTTGAATTTAAAGGGACAGTCACCAAAACAGCACAATTTGGACCAAAGCCTAAAAGGGGAGTTATAAAACATTATTTGTGCTGTATTTTAAGCTGAAACTTTACATACACACTCTACAGACATCCAAGACTTATTTTACAATTTGTAAAAAGGGGCAAATTAGATTCCCTTTAAACTTAAACTACTTCCCATCTGCCAGTAATTAGTCATGGGTGTAATGAGTTAACAGAAATGACTTGGGATTACTGTTTTTTTTTTTTTTTTTTTTTTTTTTTGTGTAATTTAACAGTTGCTTATACGTGCCTTAAATAATCTAGATTAATTAAACAGTTCTGTATAAGTCAGAGATGCAGATGCACATAATAAAAGACCATTTTATTATTTTATTTATCCATTCTGGGGTTATCACATCTTACGAAAAAAGTCTTCCATACTTGTTGAAGATAGTCATTTTTTGGAGAGAATTCTTTGGCTTCAGAAATAATTGTCATTTTTAATTATTTTTTCTGTGAATCTGCATTGTGTTTTAGAATCTGCTAATAGACAATAATAAAGAATTTACCACTCTGGAGGATGAGATTGGCCAGCTGAGACTCAGGGAGGAGGTAACGAATCAAAACACGAGGTGATTCTTTCATTTTGCTTCATTCCTAGCTTATTTATTAGTGTCATAAGCTTATGCTGATCACATTTGTATGTAAAAAAAAGATTGAAATGTGCTGTTTTGTTTCAATGCACATTCCCTTTCAAAAGTTTGGGGTCAGGATATTTTTTTAAAATAAAGGCATTCAAACATTTATTATCAGGGATGAAACAAATTGATCCAAAAATTAAATTAAATTCATTTCTGTTAAAGGGTTTGTTCACATAAAAATAAAACTTCTGTTATTATTTACTCACCCTCATGCAGTTTCAATGTTTTGAGACCTTCAAACCGTTCATTTTCGTAGTACAAAGTAAGATATTTTTCTGATGAAATCCGAGAGCTTTCTGACCCTCTATAGCAGAGGTGCCCAAAGTACAACCCATCCAACCCATCTGAAAAGAGAGGAAGAATAATGAATGGCTGATTTATACTTCTGCGTCAAGCGCACGCGCACGCGTATGCTAGGTGCAGCCTTCGCGTTGAGGCATAGCCCTACACCGTGGCCGTCGGCGTCACTGATGTGCACCTCTCAAAAAATGTAACTACACGTCGCAAAGACGCGTAGTGCAAGCTCTTTGATTGGTCGGCCTGGTAGCGCTGACGAGTCTGGCCGGGATAGAGAGCCGTGCGAGCGGCGTAAGCCAGATGGAGCGATTGTTTACAAGTGTGGAGACCTGTGAAGGAGCTCCGGATGGAAAATTTTGTTTTGTGTTTACCTCATAGTTAAAGTTGTTGCACGTCCGCCGGTTCCTGCCTCAAAATGAGCGAGTTTGAGCCATTTAGGAAGCGTTCAGAAAAAAACAAAATACCAGCGAAAAAACTCGACACAGGAACGTAAACACCTCACTGCCAACTAGCGTTTCGGAAGTGCTACTGCAGACCAACAGAGACAGCGCGCAGAAGTTTAAATGCTACGCGCGTTGCATGTGCCATGGGTTACACTGGTCATTTGACGGAGAAGTATAAACCAGGTTTAGGTTGGGCACTTTGACCGAGATCATCATTTCGAATTGAACATAATCTTTTGTTTCTTAGTTTAATTGAGGAGCTACAAATAAAGCTAATTAAAATTAAATGTTTGATTTAAATTATGTAAATAAATCTGACTTTAAAATGTGAATAATGTCAGATAGAGGACAATGCACAAGACATCGGTAAGCAAATCAAGGTAAAGGCAGGAGCAGCTCGACTAGTGTATTCAACATTGAACTCAATTGTGTTATAAATGGGATTGTTTATGTTTTTACTATAATAAGTTCGTTATAACACGTTAAAAATGATACTGCATCATTAATTTATATGTTTTAAAGCAACATTTCTAGTTATTTTTACATATTAGCAAATAAAGTAGAAAATGATCAATGTCAAATTTAATGTAATACACTTGGTATATTTAACTTCGGCCCACAGCCCTCAATCATGTTTGGTTTTTGGCCCTTTCTAAAAAAAAAAAAAGTTTGGGCACCCCTGTTTTATAAACCACAATGGTCCAAAGACATGAAAGTTCAGAAAAAGAACACTCCAAGAACAATAGTGTGCAATAAGGAACTTTAAACAATTTTGTTTGGCAATGTTTTTTTGCATAAGATGCCGGTTTGCGTTTATGCTGCTTACTGTAATCGTGATATAGTTGAACCACTGAAGTCATATGAAATGTTTTGACAAGATTTTTAGTAGCTTTTTTTGGGGTATTTTGATCATCTCTGAAACCTATAAATACCTATTAACATAAAAAAACTAATGAAAAATATTATATTAATAAAATAGCTAATTAGACTGATTCAAACTAATCTCTGTGTGTGTGTATATATATATATATATATATATATATCAATAACTCACTGATAATGATGTCCACTAGGGGTAGCACTGCCACTGGAGAATCTTCACTAGACACCGGGTCCAAGAAGACGGGCTCTGCTAAAAACCGTAAACCCGAGGTGGCCTTATCGATCAACGTGGGAATGTTCAGGTAACCCACACTTAGGGCCGCCTGCTGCTATTCTGCTGCCATACAGAATATGCTCTCCGAGTCTCAGAAGGTCGAACTGAATACGCAGAGCCAGAGACCCACCCTCTGAACAAATCAGATTCTATGGGACAATAATCTAAAACTGAACTTCAAGTGGGAATATGTCTCCAATCATTGAGATTATCTTGAAGCTTTTTCCTTGTCAATTATATGCAATTAACTCCTGGAGCAGATCTCTTTAAGACTGAGAGGTCAGCTTCAGCGTCTGCCAATGGATTTTTCTGCCTCAATTCAGAGAGAATTTTCTTTTAGGGATGGATGTGATGTGTTGTGTGCAACTCTTATATTCTAGGCTTTTTTATTTTTACAAAATCATCATGATACTGTATGGGAAATGGTTTACACAGATTATGTGCAATTATTTATCATTTATAAAGGTTCATTCACTCAAAAAAATAAAACTCTGATCGTTTACTCACCCTTATGTCATTCCAAATCACACTGATCCCATTTTATTTGTGTATGTTTTGGTGAAAAAAAGCTGGGTTGTATTAACCCATTGTTAGGTCAAATATGGACAAACTTAACAGTTGGGTTAAAGTAATGTCATTTAAAGATTTTTAAAAAAAGTTAAAATTTAAGTGGTTGGATTTGTCCATATTTAACCCAATGTTGGGTTAATGCAACCCGGCATGTTTTTAGAATGTGTCAAAGTTGCCATTTATTGTATGCAATTGATTTTTAGCCCTGGACTCAAATGGGAGCAAGATTTACTTCAGATTATCAATGAAAATATATTTACATTTTGGCCTTTTTCTCATAGTATTTCTCAAAATAGCTTATTGTGATATCGCTCTTTTTTATATACATTTATGGTGCTTGTTTTTGTGAAAATCTTCAATTACTCATGAAGTTTCTTTAACTTCAGCTCTTGCTTTTTATCTTTAGTCAATAAATCACGGTAAAAGCATATATTTTCCAAAAATAATTAATTTTTTCACTGTCCAGCAATCAATTCAGGTTAGTTTTCATGTCAAGCTATCCAGTGTTTCAGTACTTTTTTCTATTTAAGTTTATGAAATGTGTTTGGATGAATGGTAAATGTGCTAATAGTTTATAGAAACTTTAAAACTGTCGGACCTCTGTATCCTCTCCCACTGCCATCAGCTGTGTATGCAGAAATAATGCATTGGACTGTAACCAAAAAACCCTCAGCCTTTTATTGAAAATTTAGTTGTTGTACATGTAGAAACAAGATTATGAAAAAACTCTTCTGAATGAGAGATGTGGTAATCAGGGATGTAGATCACTTTTGTTGTTGTGTTTCGTTGAGAAAAAAAAAATAGAGATTAATTTAATCTGAAATGGTTCCGAGTACAAAAACAGTAGTTCTTTAAGAACCCGTTCTCTTTATGTAATGAGTTGCATGTTTTGTTAAATATTGTTTGGCTAACACTTTATTTTGATGGTCCATTTGAGTATTAGTAGACTGTCTGCCTAATATCTGTTGATACTGCTTCTTCAACAGGCATTTAACTGACTATAAGAAACTTTGCAAGTACATGTCAACTTAAACTAACTCTAACCCCAACCTTAACAGTCTAATGACTGTTAAAATCTAATGACAATTAGTTGGCATGTAGATGAAATGTAGCTTGAATTCAACAAACGGACCATCAAAATAAAGTGTGACCATTGTTTGCCTTGTTTAGTAGTACTGTTTTTAAAAATGACAACATGTTTAATAAGCATTGTTACATATGTAGTAATTTTAATTTAGTAATTTTTTTACAATCAGATTTTCTGTTCATTAAACAAGTATACAAGAAATCCACCATTTGGAAGGTACCAATATCAACAATACAGTGTCTTCTGTATCCTTGTGGCTAAAGTAAATGGCAAAGTGCTAACTGGAACATTTTAGTTGTTTTTGTTTTAGATATAGGTGCTGGTCATACTGGCCATAGTTGATTTCACTAATTCCATTTAAGAAGTGAAACTTGTATAATGTATACACTCATTTAACACAGACTGATATACTTCAAGTGTTTATTTCTTAAGATTTTGATGACAACTAATGACAACCCCAAATTCAGTATCTCAGAAAATGAGATTATTGTGAAAAAGTTTAGTACTGAAGACACCTGGTGCCACACTCTAATAAGCTAATAACTCAAAACACCTGCAAAGACTTGTAAATGGTTTCTCAGTCTAGTTCTGTAGGCTACACAATCATTGGGAAGACAGCTTGACAGTTGTCCAAAAGACGACCATTGACATCTTGCACAAGGAGGGCAAGACACAAAAGGTCATTGCAAAAGAGGCTGGCTGTTTACAGAGCTCTGTGTCCAAGCACAGTTATAGAGAGGCAAAGGAAAAGATGTGGTAGAAAAAAAGTGTTAAAGCAATAGGGATAACTGCACCCTGGAGAGAATTGTGAAACAACTCCCATTCAAAAATGTGATGGAGATTCACAAAGAGTGGACTGCAGCTGGAGTCAGTGCTTCGAGAATCAATACACACAGACGTATGCAAGACATCGGTTTCAGCTGTCGCATTTGGACACCTGTATATATTTTTTTAGTCTTGACAATATATTTTCAGCCATTGCAGGCGTGTACACAAAATCAAATAAAAACTACCTTTGCAGAAACTTAAATAGAGTAAGCAGTCTGTATTGGTTAGTTCACAATTCCTTCTCGTTTTGACATTGAGTTGTAGGTTATTGATGTCACGCTAGTTGATGCATCACCTTACTGCAGACTCATCATCGTTGATGATTAGGCCCTACCACTGTTGTATCATCTGCAAACTTGATAATATAGTTCTGGCACAAAAGTCATGAGTCATCAGTGTGAACGGCAGTGGACTCAGCACACATCCCTGGAGGACCCCAGTGTTCATGGCCTCTGCCTAAACTTGATGTCTGTTTTATGTAAGAAAATCTAATAACCAGTTGTATAGTTGGGGTGCTGATGCCCATTGCTGTAATTTATTCACCAAGTGTTGGGGGATGATGGTGTTACAGGTGGTGCTAAAATCAATGTTTTGTAATGCATTGCGTGTATGATTTACTAAAAAGATAGGTCTCTAATCTAGTTTTGAACGAAGAGAGTATGTCTGAGCCTCAGACATTATCAGGAAGACTATTGCAGAACTTAGAAACCATAAATGAGATGGCTTGACCTCCTTGAGAAAACTTGGTTATTTTAGATACTACCAGAAAAGAGTTTTGAGATCTTAAAGAGCCGGTTAGATAAGATAGCTGATTGCTAGTTGTGCTTCTCCTTATTACGAATCTGAAAGTAGCAACATGGGAACCTCAAAAGAACTTCCAAATGACCTAAAAACTAGGATAATTCACCAACAATACAAAAAGCTATCACAAAGGTTTAAAGTCTCCACAGTCAGAAATATAGTAAGAAAATGGAAGGTCACAGGAACAGTTCTTGTGCAGGAAAAATGCTAGACCAAGAAAAATATTTGAAAGGTAATGGCGAAGAATGGTCACAGACAATCAACAGACCACCTCGGAAGAGCTCCGGGAACATCTTGCTGCTGATAATGTCATTGTACATCGTTCCACATCGTTCTCAACGCACTCTTTACAAAGAGCAGCTCAAGGGAAGATGACGCAGAAAAGCCTTTTCTGCATGTTGCCAACTAGAAGAGCTGTTCGAGTTATGCAAAAGCTCAACTGGACAAGCCTGAATCATTTTGGAAAAATATACTATGGACAGATGCCACAACCACAGGTGCTTTGCATGATGGAAGAATACAGCATTCCAGGACAAGAACATGCTTCCTACTGTAAAATATGGTGCAGGGTCCATCATGCTGTATGGATACGTGGCAAGCACAGGTACTGGAAACCTTGTCAGAGTTACACGTCGCATGGATTTCACACCGTGTCAGCAGATTGTTCATTGAAGAACAATGTTCAGAAATCAGTCAAGAGGCGTCAAGGCAGTCAAGAAGTTATGACAGGGTTTAATGTTTCAGCCAGACAATAACCCAAAGCCAGAGATGTATAGTAACGAAGTAGAACTACTTCACTACTGTACTTGGATACTAAAAGGCTGTATCTGTACTTCACTGGAGTGAAGTACAGATACATACATATTTTCGATGAGTTTAATACTTTTACTCTGATAGATTTTTTTTATGTGCTGCATCGTTACTCGTTACTAGCGGTGTCAAAATTATTGATATCTGTTCAGTAATAGGTTATAACCAGTTATTATGTACTGACGTCATATATTTTCTATACGTGATGTTGCAGTAGAACACTATGGCGAAGGAGGTGAGAGCGAGTAAATAACGCTCTTACTACAATGAAGGCGGCACAGCACAGTATCGTAAGCCATGTTTCTTTTCGTTCTGCTTAATCACGTGCCCCAAAAAAGATATTTAATATAAACAAAACAATATGATGTCATTTGACTGCTTTCTTTAATAATTACATTACACAATACTTGGACTTTTACTTTCAGTATTTAAGTAAGTTTTAAAATAAACTACTTGCAATACTTAAGCACAAAAAATGTTTCTTAAGTACATCCACTTAAGTATGGTGCTTAAAGAGCACTTCAACTTCTACTCAAGTCAATTTTTTGATAAAGCACTTGTACTTTTACTTAAGTCTGGGTCTCTAGTACTTTATACATCTCTGCCCAAAGCACAATTTCACACCGACCAAGAAATTCATGGTCAGACATGTTGCAATTTGCTAGAATGCCCATCCCAGTCCCCAGACTTGAACATCATCAGAAATCTTATGGTTGATTTGAAAGGGCCGTTCATGCTCTGAACCCATCAAACCTGAATGAATTGGAGAAATTTTGCAAGGAAGAATGGCCCAAAATGCCTTCAGCAAGAATTCAGGGACATCCTTCACTATAAGAAGGCTGTTGTTTCAGCAAAAGGTGGCTGTACAAAAGATTGATGTCATTATTCTGTTGGGGTGCTCAAATCTTTGCACCAGTCTGTTTTTGTTAAGACTCAAATTGTATTGCATCTGTTGATTTAAATAACTGTTATATCAGAACTGAAATGTTGCTTTTTCCTTGGGGTATAACATGTATATAAATACATTTTCTGATTTGAATGGCCAGCAGGCTATGGCTTGCAATTATGAAAATTATCAGGGGTGGCCAAACTTTTGCATAAAACTGTACATCTATGGAAAGTCCCTGCAAACCATATATACAGCTATATTTGTGCTTTTGTGTGTGCGTCTCTAAGGAGGATCCTAAACATGTCGTTTGGTTTAATTTACATCCTTTTTCAAACGATAAGCATGTTAGCAGTACCAAAGTCATTACAAAAGTGAAACTAAAGGAATTTATAATGTTGAACCCTGCAGGTATCTCTTATGCAACACATAAGCATATACCACACCCAATATGCCATGACTGTACTTGTTTATAGGAAAACGAAAGCTCTTCAAGATTCTACATCAGTGTGAACGCGCTGAAAGAACTACTTTTCCATTTTGTTGAGGCAAATGAGCATCATGTCTACAGTGGACAGTGAACTTGTTCTGGAGGCGCTGTCTGCCCTTCTGAAAACTCAAGTAAAACCTTCCAGTGGACTCAAAGGAAAGTCTGATACTTTAGAACTCAATATTTGGAATTTTTTGCCGGTAGCGTTGAGCAAGTATTTCAATGGGCTGTCAACAGAATCCGATTCAGCGTCAGCAGCAGGATTCAACTCTGATGTATGCACAGAGATGTTTGTAGACATGGATGAATTCTTCGCACCGCGCTTTGATTATGACTTTACACATTCAAGAGACAAGTCAGTTTGCATGCGAGGCAATGAGCCGTATATTCGGCCATGTGGATGGTACCGCATTGCTCTGAAAGTCCTGAACAAGTATCCAGATGGAAACTCTTGGCTGGGGACGGATGGAATGAGGAGTTACTCGGTGGCAGGTGAGTGGCCTGTGTCTTATCACGGAACCTCTGCTGAAGGTGCAAGAGGAATCGTCAAAACGCATTATAAAGCAGGATCTAGAGATCTGTACGGAAGAGGAATCTACTCGACATATGACATCGATCAGGCTTCTGGATACAGCAGAGAGTTCACATCCAAGAAGACCGGGAAGAGATACCGAGTCATAATGCAGAACAGGATCAACCCAAAGATGAGGAAGATATGTGACAGAAAAGACTACTGGCTGATTCCAGTTCCTGATGGCACTTCTGCCCAGCAAGAGAAGGAGATTGTGGAAAAGTCCATCCGTCCCTATGGGATTCTGCTGAAAGAGGTGTGAGAAGAATCAGAACCAGCTAACTGGCTCCATCAGCACAATGATATGTGTGATTGTTGATTTGTATAGGATCATCTTTGTTAGAATGATTAATGTGTTTATTCTGTAAGATGAAGCAAAATAATTAATAAAAATTATTTTTGAATTTGAACTAGATAAACATGAATAAATACTTAATAATTGTCAGCATGTCCAGCCTAATCTCACATTGTAAAAAATGCTGGGTTCACACAATCGATTTGTGTTTGGACTTAAGTGGTTTGAACATTCATTTATTTATTTTCTTTTCGCGTTAATAGGTTTATTAATCAGGGGTCACCACAGCGGAATGAACTGCCAATTTATCCAGCATATGTTTTACCAAGCGGGTGTCCTTCAAAGGACAAACTATTTTACATTTTGTCAGTTTAGTGGCTAATCGTACGAATTCAAAAAAGTGTGTTCGAACATGTACGATTTTTAAAAAGAGGCATGGCACCAAACCCCTTAAACCCAACAGTCACTTGGGCCATTGGGCGATGAGCAAATCATTCTAAAATGTACGAATGAATGAGATCGTACAAATTCATACGAATTAGCCATTAAATAAAAAAAAGTTCTGAATTGGCATGAGATAGCATTGGCATGTCAGATTGGCAATATACTGCTCATTTCCTGGGCTCTTTTACAAGTTATCAGTTTCCTTTTCTTTATACATTTTCCAGTAAAATTATAAAGCCTATTACTAGCTTACATCTGATTACTTTTTTTACTCTGCTTTTTTCTGTCTTACACTTTAAACATAAACACATGTTTTTATTGTTTTTATGCATTGGAACTAACTGCTTATGATGAAACATTTGTGTTGCATGTTAATAAAAATGTAAAAAGAGTCTCATCTCACAGACGTTTTTCTTTCTTTCTCTGGAATTACTTATTAAAGTTGTAATACATTTTCCCAATAAAGCAGCAGTTTACTTAAAATACCCCAGTGCATTTGATTTCTTGAGGTCTTGAGGACATCTCATGAACACACATTGTACATTTGCTGTCTGAATCCAAAATATCTGTTGATTTACAATAAACGCATGCAGCAGATAAAGTGAAACTGTGATCTAATCTTTACAGTTTTGTACTCAGCAAGGTTCTTTTAGTAAAAACTAAAAAAAAGTTAAAGACTCAAACTATGGTTAAAAACAAATACGAACTGAAAAACTTACTGTAATCCGATAATAATTAGAAAAAATAAATAATCATTTTCATAACTCATAAGCACTAATTATGTGGTGGAAAATTGGACCTGCGTCTGTTTAGGGAAAAACATGCTCTTTTAATGACAAACATATCAGTCAAAAGCATGATAATATTCAAATCAAATCAAATCAAAAACATTTATGAACATAAAATGTGTCTTATATTCTCCGCTCTGGCTAAAAAATGTAAAGTAGCCATGTTTCACTACATTTAATGTAATATCTTTATATGAAGATGTTTGTCTGAAATCATTATTTTTTATTTGTTGCATTTGTATGGTTTTGGATTCAGTGTCTGATGAAATAATTATTTTATTTTTATTATTGAGATATTTGTACAATAATTAATTTGAGCTGTGGAAATGCTCTGGTTGACACTGGGTGTGTTCTGTTAACACTGCTAAACTACTAAATCTGAAACTAAATATATATATATATATATATATATATATATATATATATATATATATATATATATATATATATATATAAACACAATATACTATAATAACTTTGGTACTCTTATGCTGAATGGGAAAACCAGTACTTTCCCTGAAACACATTAACCATGGTGAAATGTTCATTGTCTTCCAAAGTTCATGTTGTGTGTTCAGAAAACGCATTACTTTCCTCTGACTGAAGTGATATCACATCTCTTATCTGAAGAGTTTAAAGTGTCATCTACATAGTAAAAACTTAGGGCTATTAAGTTTTAGTTACTTAGTTTCAGTTTTAATTCTGAAGTTCTGCATAACATAGTACCAGCTTAAATTGGTGAAAGCATTCAAAACATGTATTGCCTGATTTATATAACAAAGCAAAAACAGTTTGCACTTGTTGGATATGTGCTGGTCAGATGAAGTCTAGTCGAGTGTACAGTAGATCCCTTTTTTCCCCGACATAATCAGGTGCTAATGTGAGTCAGTCCACTTGGCCATTTGTGACATAAACTAAAACATTTAATTTATCAAGTGAAAGAAGTTGTTAAAAAATTTTTTTAGAGACATGGAATCTATGTGCTCTTTTTGTGAATTAGAGGAGGAATTGATAAAACACGTTTTTTGAATGCACATATACCCAAATGTATTGGTTTGATGTTGAATGTCTTATATTTAACCTTACAAAATTAAAAAATCTGTTTTCTTGTAAAGAAATTTTATGGATATACGATAATAATAACAAAACTTGGTAGCAAAATTTGTTTATTAATTTAATGATAATATTTGAGAAGTACCATGTATACACAAACTAAAATAGTAAACCTATTATTTATTTGATCAAAATTGATCTTAAGCATTATATCGATACCCTAAAAGACACAAAAAAATAAAAAAAGCAATTAGAAGGTATGCAATTTTGGAATCCTATGCAAATTTTTGTCATTTCTATATCCACTGTAATTTTATTTTAAAATATTTGTTTTTGTTTTTTTCTACTGATTTGTTTCTTTTATGTGGAAAAAAATGTAAGCATTGTATTCCTCATTTTTGTATGCTATATAGGGTATGCTAATCCGAAGCATGCTAATAGGTCTTTTAATTTGCCAGTAACTTGGGTTAAGCGCTTCCGGCGAACTGTATGCCAATGCAAAAACCGGTGCGTTTAAAGGCTCTTTTCTTTAAAAATCAGCAATCTCCACTGGCTGAGTGATATCCGATATAAAGTGGGTCTCAGATTGTACAAGAAGCACTGCATTAAATTACATTTCCCCCCGCCATGTCTTTATATGAGCATTTATTTTACACCAGTATATTCAATGGAGCTTCTGCGCTTGCCTGCCGATTCTGACGGGCGCGTGCCAGTAAACGGCTTTTTGTATCGTTTTACGCTTGAGCAACTAAATGCCAAAGTTTATTTAACAGAATATATTTTAACGACATTACAACATCAATGCTGTAAAAGGAACCGGATAAAATGGGAAAAAACTCACAATAACAGGTCACCGGAAGTTTATCAGTATGGGAAAAATACTAGCTCGGCATATACCCTATTGTTGTTATGCAACAAAAATAAAATAATAAAAAAAACTCTGTGGCCATTTTGGCCCTTTTCATGTTTGACCACAGAGTCAGAAGCCTAAGCACTATCTAGACTCCGCTAGAATTTGTTAAGCTAGATGACATTGAAAAAATTTAACTTTTGATGGAAGGAGCATTTTTTAACATCAAAGAAGCACAACAAGAAATAGCTGCTAAATAATATAACAATATATATATATATATATATATATATATATATATATATATATATATATATATATATATATATATATATATATAAATGTTTTGGGGTGGTCATTGTGAACCTAAAAGGCATTAAAACATGGGCAAGATTCAAAGAATGAAAAATAGCCATAGAATTAAAAAAAAAAAAAAATGGGTCTTGTTCAAACTATTAATTTAAAATGAGCTGAAACAACACAATTCCTAAGGTGTTTAAACTTACATAATTAAGTTCAATAAACTGAAATTTGTAAAAACTATTAAATTAACGGTGCCATGGTGCAGAGGGTAGCATGATCGCCTCACAGCAAGATGGTTGCTGGTTTAAGCCTTGGCTGGGTCAGTTGGCATTTCTGTGTGGAGTTTGCATGTTCACCTCATGTTTGCATGGGTTTCCTCCAGGTGCTCCGGTTTCCCCCACAGTCCAAAGACATGCGCTATAGGTGAATTGAATGAGCTAAATTGTTTAAAACTGTTTAAAACATATGCTGGATAAGTTGCCGGTTCATTCCACTGTGGCAACCCTTGATTAATAAAGGGACTTAGCTGAAAATCAAATAAATGAATGAATATAATTACTGTAAGTATGCATATGCTATATTAGCAATTATGTTAAGTTCGTCCTCCTTTTTTTTCAGTTTTTTCAACTTGATAAACATGATAGCTGCGTGGGAATGAGACCCAAAGAAACTTAAACACAGCTGTCATCTTATCTCAGACTCAGAGAGAGCGATTTAGGTTATTTATAAGGTGACAATAAACATCGCTTATAGAATTTGCTTAATGCTATTATCTGTTTTTGGGGTTTAACAACATCACCACTGTTTGATTTGATTATTAGTTATTAGTTATTTTGTTAATAACATTTGTCTTTCCTTATTGATATAGTCTTATGAACGTGTGGTTTTAAGAAGAAGTATTTACTTTTGTGGGTAAGAGATAAGAGAATGTCTCCATTTCAAGGTTTTTACATCACTGGATGATGTGGCAGTAGTTTTCCATTGCTTTTGCTTGTAGTATAATAACAACAGTTGGATTTTGGTTATATGAAGTCTTAGTGTTAAAACACACACATTATTCAAAAACTCCACGGCTCTGTTTGCTGGTTATTCAGATACCAGTCGAAGCAGATGTTTTCTGAAAGGATTTGGCATTCAGAGCTTGATCTGATTAAACTTTCACAGAGACTGTGATCTACCAGGTAAGATACCATTTTTTTATTAAACAATTGATTTAATCTAAGGTTGTGTGTGAATGAATTGCATGTTTCTTTTTGCTTTGTTCTTTCTTTTTATCTTCAGTGATTCTGTTTAAATGAATAGTTCACCAATTTTTTTTCTTCTAAATTTGTAATTTACACATTTATTTGTCAAACTAGAACACAAAGGAAGATATTTTGAAAAATGTTGGAAATCAGGAGCTATTGACATATATAGTTGGAAAAACAAATACTATGGAAGTCAATGCTTCACCCCAAAATAAAAAATGAATCACCATTTACTTGGTCTAAAATGAGTTTTCTTTTTCTGTTAAACACAAAAGAAGATATTTTGAAAAATTTTGGAAACCTGTAACCATTAACATTAATAGTAGGAAAAACAAATACTATGGTAGTCAATGATTTCCCCAAAAGTGAATCACCATTTACTTACTCTCAAATGAGTTTCGTTTTTCTGTTGAACAAAAAAGAAGATACTTTGAAAAATGTTAGAAACCTGTAATCATTAAGATCCAAAGTAGGAAAAACAAATACAAATAGGACGCGCATTCGCAAGAACTGTCCAGTACCTTAGACCTACCCCTGGATTCCCGCGCTTTCTCTGACAGGAAAAGAAAGAAACTGTTAAATAAAGTCAGTATTTTAGTTTTATGTGCCTACAAACGTATTCTCGTACCTTCATAATGTTCCACTGATAATAACCATGTCGTCTATTTTGTCTATGGAGGGTGAAGGATTTCATATAAATTTTTGTTTGTGTTTCGAAGACGAACGAAGGTCGTAGGTGTGGACGCGTCATGCGGGTGAGTATAGCCCATTGATAACACAATATTCATTGCACTTTTTTTTCATTCATTAATTCTTGTAATTACGTTTACATTTAATCATATGATAGACGTTTGTATCCACAGCCAGTGCAAAACAAAGCAAAAAATAAAAAATAGATATGTGCCTCTAACTGTACGCAAATTATATGTATTGGCATACATAGAGATACTTCGCATGTCTTTAAGACTGAACACAGGTATTTAAAAAATAAAAGAAAAAGCAGAATAGAAAAACGACGAATTGATGTTAGTAACAGAGAGAAGAAATATAAGTTAGGAAGTGCAGACAAAAAAAACAACATTTTTCGGTGATTGCGGTTTTCTAGCTAACTGTATCACTGCTAGACATTTGGCAATACTAAAGTGAGAAATGCTCTTGAGAAGAAATAATATAGCTTTTCCCAGAAACCGTTTGTGGTCCCAATTAAGGCCAAAGATCGATGATTTTGCTCATTTTAAAAACGAAACTATTTATGGCTAGGCTATATTTAAGCTAAATATTTACATATATGGGCTAGTTTACAGAATGTGTTACTTTTATGATGACAAAGAAACACACACACAAAAAAAAAAACACTAAAATGATATTTAAATAAAGTGAAATGAAATAGAAGTCATTTAAGCGTGCCTTTATTATTAACGAATTTACAGCAACCCTGGTATATGAAATAAAAAAAGCATTAGTTAAAATAACAGTAAGCATAAAGCAAAATCACTTATGAATTATGAATAGGCTACTAAAACATACATACAATGTCACTGCTATTTCACACTCTCCTCAAATATTATTTCATTTTATTTCATTTTATATATATATACATATAAACATTGTATGCTATGTTTTAGAATTTCAGTTATTTCAATCATTAGTGTGATAACTTTGATTTTGAATCTGCATATCCATCTACTCACTCTCACTTTAGCATCCTATTTAAAAGATCACCAGAAGTTGGGCATAACATTTTTAGCACACTATATTTAAAAGCCCTCTTTGCCATATTGTGGCTCTTTATTTCAGACTGTGAAAGTGCACACATATCTATTTTTTACACCATAAGCAAACTCTCTCTACCTTAATATTTACATAATCCAATTGTCCAACCCTTAAAAGAGCAAAAATGTCATGACAATAATTCTGCGTTACTTTATTCGTCCATATCTTTATTCAGCAAAGTTTTATCAATCCATAAATCAAAGAATTGTTAACACACTTTATTCAACCACCAATCAAAAGTTCAGCTGTGAATAAAAAAAATAGAAAAATAAGTACAATATAGACTGCTCTTCATCTCTTCAGCACACGGCGAGGGTCGCGTCCATTGGTGACGGAGACGGGAGGTTTTGGGCCCTGTCCTCCTCCTGAAGCCGAAAAAGCACTGCCACTGTTCCAATGGCTGCGGTTCAGATGACGGCCACCTGAACCAAAAGAGCCCTCTCTGGAGCCAGCAGAAAAGGAATACACAGCCTGGCCGTTCACTGCGAGAGAACGATAGTAGGGTCCATATTACAATTAATTCTGGACAAGAAACAACTATTTAGACAGAGAGAGCTTTCTAAGAGAGAGGTTTGTTTTGTTTTATGTGTAGTTTTCTCTGGTGCATGTCATAATCTTTCCAGAAGTAAATGCAACAAATCAAAACTTCCTATAAATATACATTGTGCTTATGTATTGTACTTATAATTGAAGTCAAAATTATTAGCCCTCATGTGATTTTTATTATTATTATTTTTTTATATTTCCAAAATAATGTTTAACAGAGTAAGGAAGTTTTTACAGTATTTCCTTTTTTTTCTGGAAAAAAGTCTTATTTGTTTTGTTTTGGCTAGAATAAAACCAGTTTTCGTTAGGAACAAAAGTATATGTCCATTTATGTCACATATATGTCAGAAAAATGTGTCACATATATGCCAGAAACATGCATGGCAGAAACATACATGTCACATATATGTCAGCAACATGTATGTCACATTCATGTCAGAAACATTTGTCAGGAACATATATGTCACATATAGGTCAGCAACATATATGTCACATATAGGTCAGCAACATATATGTCACATATAGGTCAGCAACATATATGTCACATATAGGTCAGCAACATATATGTCACATAGGTCAACAACATATATGTCACATATAGGTCAGCAACATATATGTCACATATAGGTCAGCAACATATATGTCACATAGGTCAGCAACATAAATGTCACATATAGGTCAGCAACATATATGTCACATAGGTCAACAACATAAATGTCACATATATGTCAGCAACATAAATGTCACATATATGTCAGCAACATATATGTCACATATATGTCAGCAACATATATGTCACATATATGTCAGCAACATATATGTCACATATATGTCAGCAACATATATGTCACATATATGTCAGCAACATATATGTCACATATATGTCAGGAACATATATGTCACATATAGGTCAGCAACATATATGTCACATATATGTCAGCAACATATATGTCACATATATGTCAGCAACATATATGTCACATATAGGTCAGCAACATATATGTCACATATATGTCAGCAACATATATGTCACATATAGGTCAGCAACATATATGTCACATATAGGTCAGCAACATATATGTCACATATAAGTCAGCAACATGTATGTCACATATAGGTCAGCAACATGTATGTCACATATAGGTCAGCAACATATGTCACATATAGGTCAGCAACATGTATGTCACATATAGGTCAGCAACATATATGTCACATATAGGTCAGCAACATATATGTCACATATAGGTCAGCAACATATATGTCACATATAGGTCAGCAACATGTATGTCACATATAGGTCAGCAACATGTATGTCACATATAGGTCAGCAACATATATGTCACATATAGGTCAGCAACATGTATGTCACATATAGGTCAGCAACATAAATGTCACATATATGTCAGGAACATATATGTCACATATATGCCAGCAACATATGTCACATATATGTCAGCAACATATTTGTCAGCAACATATATGTCAGGAACATATATGTCACATATATGTCAGGAACATATATGTCACATATATGTCAGGAACATATATGTCACATATATGTCAGGAACATATATGTCACATATATGTCAGGAACATATATGTCACATATAGGTCAGCAACATATATGTCACATATAGGTCAGCAACATATATGTCACATATAGGTCAGCAACATATATGTCACATATAGGTCAGCAACATATATGTCACATATAGGTCAGCAACATATATGTCACATATAGGTCAGCAACATATATGTCACATATAGGTCAGCAACATATATGTCACATATAGGTCAGCAACATATATGTCACATATAGGTCAGCAACATAAATGTCACATATAGGTCAGGAACATATATGTCACATATAGGTCAGGAACATATATGTCACATATATGTCAGGAACATATATGTCACATATATGTCAGCAACATATATGTCACATATATGTCAGCAACATATATGTCACATATATGTCAGCAACATATATGTCACATATAGGTCAGGAACATATATGTCACTTATAGGTCAGGAACATATATGTCACATATAGGTCAGCAACATATATGTCACATATAGGTCAGCAACATATATGTCACATATAGGTCAGCAACATATATGTCACATATAGGTCAGCAACATATATGTCACATATAGGTCAGCAACATATATGTCACATATAGGTCAGGAACATATATGTCACATATAGGTCAGGAACATATATGTCACATATAGGTCAGGAACATATATGTCACATATAGGTCAGGAACATATATGTCACATATATGTCAGGAACATATATGTCACATATATGTCAGGAACATATATGTCACATATATGTCAGGAACATATATGTCACATATATGTCAGGAACATATATGTCACATATATGTCAGGAACATATATGTCACATATATGTCAGGAACATATATGTCACATATAGGTCAGCAACATATATGTCACATATAGGTCAGCAACATATATGTCACATATAGGTCAGCAACATATATGTCACATATAGGTCAGCAACATATATGTCACATATAGGTCAGGAACATATATGTCACATATAGGTCAGCAACATATATGTCACATATAGGTCAGCAACATATATGTCACATATAGGTCAGCAACATATATGTCACATATAGGTCAGCAACATATATGTCACATATAGGTCAGCAACATATATGTCACATATAGGTCAGCAACATATATGTCACATATAGGTCAGCAACCTATATGTCACATATAGGTCAGCAACATATATGTCACATATAGGTCAGCAACATATATGTCACATATAGGTCAGCAACATATATGTCACATATAGGTCAGCAACATAAATGTCACATATAGGTCAGGAACATATATGTCACATATAGGTCAGGAACATATGTCACATATATGTCAGGAACATATATGTCAGCAACATATATGTCACATATAGGTCAGCAACATATATGTCACATATAGGTCAGCAACATATATGTCACATATAGGTCAGCAACATATATGTCACATATAGGTCAGCAACATATATGTCACATATAGGTCAGCAACATAAATGTCACATATAGGTCAGGAACATATATGTCACATATATGTCAGCAACATATGTCACATATATGTCAGGAACATATATGTCAGCAACATATATGTCACATATAGGTCAGCAACATATATGTCACATATAGGTCAGCAACATATATGTCACATATAGGTCAGCAACATATATGTCACATATAGGTCAGCAACATATATGTCACATATAGGTCAGCAACATAAATGTCACATATAGGTCAGGAACATATATGTCACATATAGGTCAGGAACATATATGTCACATATAGGTCAGCAACATATATGTCACATATAGGTCAGCAACATATATGTCACATATAGGTCAGCAACATATATGTCACATATAGGTCAGCAACATATATGTCACATATAGGTCAGCAACATATATGTCACATATAGGTCAGCAACATAAATGTCACATATATGTCAGGAACATATATGTCACATATAGGTCAGCAACATATATGTCACATATAGGTCAGCAACATAAATGTCACATATATGTCAGGAACATATATGTCACATATATGTCAGGAACATATATGTCACATATAGGTCAGGAACATATATGTCACATATATGTCAGGAACATATATGTCACATATATGTCAGGAACATATATGTCACATATATGTCAGGAACATATATGTCACATATATGTCAGCAACATATGTCACATATATGTCAGGAACATATATGTCAGCAACATATATGTCACATATAGGTCAGCAACATATATGTCACATATAGGTCAGCAACATATATGTCACATATAGGTCAGCAACATATATGTCACATATAGGTCAGCAACATAAATGTCACATATAGGTCAGGAACATATATGTCACATATAGGTCAGGAACATATATGTCACTTATAGGTCAGGAACATATATGTCACATATAGGTCAGGAACATATATGTCACATATAGGTCAGCAACATATATGTCACATATAGGTCAGCAACATAAATGTCACATATATGTCAGGAACATATATGTCACATATATGTCAGGAACATATATGTCACATATAGGTCAGCAACATATATGTCACATATAGGTCAGCAACATATATGTCACATATAGGTCAGCAACATATATGTCACATATATGTCAGCAACATATATGTCACATATAGGTCAGCAACATATATGTCACATATAGGTCAGCAACATATATGTCACATATAGGTCAGCAACATATATGTCACATATAGGTCAGCAACATATATGTCACATATAGGTCAGCAACATATATGTCACATATAGGTCAGCAACATAAATGTCACATATATGTCAGGAACATATATGTCACATATATGTCAGGAACATATATGTCACATATAGGTCAGCAACATATATGTCACATATAGGTCAGCAACATATATGTCACATATAGGTCAGCAACATATATGTCACATATAGGTCAGCAACATATATGTCACATATAGGTCAGCAACATATATGTCACATATAGGTCAGCAACATATATGTCACATATAGGTCAGCAACATAAATGTCACATATATGTCAGGAACATATATGTCACATATATGTCAGGAACATATATGTCACATATAGGTCAGGAACATATATGTCACATATAGGTCAGGAACATATATGTCACATATATGTCAGCAACATATGTCACATATATGTCAGGAACATATATGTCAGCAACATATATGTCACATATAGGTCAGCAACATATATGTCACATATAGGTCAGCAACATATATGTCACATATAGGTCAGCAACATATATGTCACATATAGGTCAGCAACATATATGTCACATATAGGTCAGCAACATAAATGTCACATATAGGTCAGGAACATATATGTCACATATAGGTCAGGAACATATATGTCACTTATAGGTCAGGAACATATATGTCACATATAGGTCAGCAACATATATGTCACATATAGGTCAGCAACATATATGTCACATATAGGTCAGCAACATTTATGTCACATATAGGTCAGCAACATATATGTCACATATAGGTCAGCAACATATATGTCACATATAGGTCAGCAACATATATGTCACATATAGGTCAGCAACATATATGTCACATATAGGTCAGCAACATATATGTCACATATAGGTCAGCAACATAAATGTCACATATATGTCAGGAACATATATGTCACATATAGGTCAGGAACATATATGTCACATATATGTCAGCAACATATGTCACATATATGTCAGGAACATATATGTCAGCAACATATATGTCACATATAGGTCAGCAACATATATGTCACATATAGGTCAGCAACATATATGTCACATATAGGTCAGCAACATATATGTCACATATAGGTCAGCAACATATATGTCACATATAGGTCAGCAACATAAATGTCACATATAGGTCAGGAACATATATGTCACATATAGGTCAGGAACATATATGTCACTTATAGGTCAGGAACATATATGTCACATATAGGTCAGCAACATATATGTCACATATAGGTCAGCAACATATATGTCACATATAGGTCAGCAACATTTATGTCACATATAGGTCAGCAACATATATGTCACATATAGGTCAGCAACATATATGTCACATATAGGTCAGCAACATATATGTCACATATAGGTCAGCAACATATATGTCACATATAGGTCAGCAACATAAATGTCACATATATGTCAGGAACATATATGTCACATATAGGTCAGGAACATATATGTCACATATAGGTCAGGAACATATATGTCACATATATGTCAGCAACATATGTCACATATATGTCAGGAACATATATGTCAGCAACATATATGTCACATATAGGTCAGCAACATATATGTCACATATAGGTCAGCAACATATATGTCACATATAGGTCAGCAACATATGTCACATATAGGTCAGGAACATATATGTCACATATAGGTCAGGAACATATATGTCACATATATGTCAGGAACATATATGTCACATATATGTCAGCAACATATATGTCACATATATGTCAGCAACATATATGTCACATATATGTCAGCAACATATATGTCACATATAGGTCAGGAACATATATGTCACTTATAGGTCAGGAACATATATGTCACATATAGGTCAGCAACATATATGTCACATATAGGTCAGCAACATATATGTCACATATAGGTCAGCAACATATATGTCACATATAGGTCAGCAACATATATGTCACATATAGGTCAGCAACATATATGTCACATATAGGTCAGCAACATATATGTCACATATAGGTCAGCAACATATATGTCACATATAGGTCAGCAACATAAATGTCACATATATGTCAGGAACATATATGTCACATATATGTCAGGAACATATATGTCACATATATGTCAGGAACATATATGTCACATATATATCAGGAACATATATGCCACATATAAGTCAGCAACATATGTCACATATAGGTCAGCAACATATGTCACATATAGGTCAGCAACATATACGTCACATATAGGTCAGCAACATATACGTCACATATAGGTCAGCAACATATACGTCACATATATGCCAGCAACATATACGTCACATATATGTCAGCAACATATACGTCACATATATGTCAGCAACATATACGTCACATATATGCCAGCAACATATACGTCACATATATGTCAGCAACATATACGTCACATATATGTCATCAACATATACGTCACATATGTGTAGGGAACATATATGTCACATATATGTCAGGAACATATACGTCACATATATGTCAGGAACATATACGTCACAAATATGTCAGGAACATATACGTCACATATATGTCAGGAACATATACGTCACATATATGTCAGGAACATATACGTCACAAATATGTCAGGAACATATACGTCACATATATGTAAGGAACATATACGTCACATATATGTCAGGACTCAGGAACATAAACGTCACATATATGTAAGGAACATATACGTCACATATATGTCAGGAACATATACGTCACATATATGTCAGCAACATATTTGTCACATATATGTCAGCAACATATATGTCAGGAACATATGTCACATATATGTCAGGAACATATGTCACATATATGTCAGGAACATATGTCACATATATGTCAGGAACATATGTCACATATGTAAAAAAAAAAAGGGGTCACATATATATATTTTTTTCATGTCTATGGGGATTAGAAAATTCAGTCCTGCAAGTCCAATCAAATCACACATAAAGGGTAAATCGCATCATAATGAAGACATGGTTGTTTGGAAGTATTTAAAGCGTCCAAGAAGATGTCCAAAGTCTTTACATGCGTTGACCCAGAGACTGTTTATATGCATGTCATTGATGACAAGATGACAGATGTTCACTGTATGGTGACCGAAATAGCCTTAAACACCCAGCAGGCTCAAGTCGTCAACTTGACGCCATTGAAAATTAGGTTAAGGTCAGAACTCAATGTCAGGCCAACGTCAATGTCCAACTTTCAACCTAAAACTAACCAAATATCAACGTCTAATGATGTTACAGTTTGACGTTGTGTGGACGTTACCACTCTTGACATATATCAGATGTTGGATTTTGTTTGCCATACCAGATGAATAAATGTCAGTATTTGACATCAATATGTTGTTGGTTTTAGATGTTGGGTCAAAGTTGGATTTTGGTCACTTTCTAACAACCTAATTGACCAAATATCAACATCATTATTGGACATCAAAATGACATGGTCCTTAGACGCTGGTTAGATGTTGAATTTTGGTCAGCTGACATCACCACCACTTAAATCTAACTGAATATTAATGTCTTATGACGTTGTGTGCCTGCTGGGCAATAACTAAATGCACTACAGAATGTTTCGTTTACACACATCCACAAATTACATGTAAACGCATCAGCTTTTAAGAGTGTAATACTCACGACTCTTAAGTACATTTAAAAGGGCTACTTTTTACTCATACTTTGAGTAATATTCACAACAGATACTTTTACTCTACTTGCACTACATTTTTAGGCAAGTAATGGTACTTTTACTTGAGTATGATTTTTCAGTACTCTTTCAACCACTGCATATATGTCAGAAACATGTCCACAAAAATGTCAGAAACAAATATGTCCCCTACATGTATAGCACATACATGTCCATATATATGCCAGAAACATGTATATATGCAACATGTATGTCCATATACACAGTTGAAGTTAGAATTATTAGTCCCCCTTTGAATTTATTTTTCTTTTTTAAATATTTTTCAACAGAGTAAGGGAATGTCTGTATGTCTGATAATATTTTCTTCTTCTAGATAAAGTCTTATTCGTTTTTTTTCGGCAAGAATAAAAGCAGTTTTCAATTTTTTAAACACCATTTTAAAGACAAAATTATTAGCCCCTTTAAGCTACTTTTTTTCCGACTATACAGAACGAACCATCGTTATACAATAACTTGCCCTATTACCCTATCCTGCCTAGTTAACCTAACTAACCTGGTTAAGCCTTTAATTGTCACTTCAAGCTGAATACTAGTATCTTAAAAAATATCTAGTAAGATATTATTTACTGTCATCATGACCAAGATAAAATAAATAACTTATTAGAAATGTATTGTAAAAATCTTTCTATTAAACAGAAATTGGGGAGAAATATACAGGGGAGCTAATAATTCAGGGGAGCTGATAATTCTGACTTCAACTGTATATAAAATATTTCCGAATTGATCATAACTAACAAAATTCCTTATATTTTTTGTATTTTTACCTTAAAAGTTAAATTTAGTTTGTTTACATAATGCAATTTTTTACTTTCTTTGCAAAACGATAAACAAATTATTATTAATAATGATCATTTTTAATTAGGTTATACTAATAAAATTTTTGTTTTGTTGTTTCTCAAATTAATAGAATACATTTAACATTTTAATGGGTTTCAGTACTGAAATATTTATCCTTAAAGTTAAAATTGTTTATGTAGTGTGTTAAAAAAGTAAACAGAATGGATGAATAATTAGAATTCTCCAAATGTGCACTGTAAGCTATGTGTGTTTTTTGCATTGACTCGGAAAAAAAGAAAGAAAGAAAGAAAGAAAGAAAGAAAGAAAAAGAAAGAAAGAAAGAAAGAAAGAAAGAAAGAAAGAAAGAAAGAAAGAAGGAAGGATGGAAGGAAGGAAGGAAGGAAGGATCTTGTAAAAGTCTCTGGCAAATCTATGAATGTGAAGTGTAAGTGAATCTATTCATCCATCCATTCATCCATCCATCCATCCATCTAAAATTTGCAGTTTTTTTTGGTCATATGTTAGCTCTTTACTGTCAAGCCATATATAAAAGTGCCAAATATTGCAAGAACAAGAATCTTAAAAACATGTATCTTTACACAACAGGGCATGGGGTGTTTATAGAGACAGTCTGGAAATAATTCATGTTCTATACATTAATAAGGAACCAATGGTAGAATGTAGGCAAGTATTTTAAATCTTTTGTCTTATTTTAAATTATTTCAAGCTATCCACTTAATCCAGGGGTCACTAATCTCAGTCCTTGAGGGCCGGTGTCCCTGCAGGGTTTAGTTCCAACTTGCCTCAACAAACCTGGATGTTTTAAGTATAGCTAGTAAGATCTTGATTTGCTTGTTCAGGTGTGTTTGTTTAGGGTTGGAGCTAATATCTGCAGGACACCGTCCCTCCAGGAATAAGTTTGGTGGCCCCTGACTTAATCAGTGATAGCAACATGTAAGTCCACAACACACGATTTGGAATAAAAATGGCCAATGTCAAACAATAAGCTTTAAAAATGTAAACCTGTAGGTACAGCAGGTGGCACGGGATTCACTAGAGAAGGATTGCTGCCGTGAGCCTCTGTTTTTACCTGTTAGGAGATAAAACACACACTCATTCTGTGTTCCTCTTACTGTTGGTGCAATTTGAGCAGTATTTTTGCACTCACATGGGTGTTGTTTATTTGGTTTATTTTAGCCAGCACCTCTGGGTTGGGCTCACTGAAATTTGGAGTCTCAGAGAAAATCATGCAGAACCTTTAATAGACGCAAAAAGGAACGGTTACTGCTGTCATTTCCCCTTGCATTAAATAAGTCAGCTGAGATGACCTACTCTCCGATCTTCTGGAGGTCTCCTGTTCTTCCAATATACAGCGTAAGACAGCCTTTAAAGAGAGACGCATATCTGAAAAATATATACACAGGATTATTTTCTTGTGTTTTATACATTTACTTTTACCAAATTGGAGCCTTATAATAACGATCAAAACATGTATTCAAATGTATTATGGTGTCAATTCTCTCCCTTTTATTATTACTGTTATTATCACTATTAATACTACTACTACCGTTTTTAATTTACATAAGCCACATTATTGTACAGTCTATGGTCAAACCTTAGTAAATGGCGCCATCCAGTGGACAGCATTAATCAATAAAGCAAACTGGTAGTAAATATTAATAATAATAATAAATAATATTACTCCGGTCTAATTCTAAAGATGATTTGTCTAACAGTGCAGTAAAGAGTTGTAGATAGAAATGTTTAGCTATAAATATGCTGTTTCCATTAACATATTCATAGAAAGAAAAAAGAAATTAAAGAATGAAAGACTTTGGCCTTTAAAACACCCTTTAACACAACATTTTACAAAAACAAAAATAATAAATTCACACAAAAAATACTAACAAAACAATTACTGATTAGAAACAAATTTCCCACACACTTACAACCCCCTTTATTTGGAAAAAAATGTATATTATCAGTTTGCTTATGACATGAAAAATCAACAGCAACTCTAAATCTGTAAAACAGCAACTCTAAAGTCTAAATAAAGATTTAAAAAGAGACTATTCAAACACTTCACCAACATTTTTACATTGATGTGTTTTTAAATTTGCTAATTTAATTTAAATAGAAAGAAAGACGCGTGGATTTGACTATAAGAACTGGTATTATTAATAATGTTATTATCACCATCCTCATCAGTAATGAACTGTACTTACCCTCGAGTGAGTCGAATGATGTCTCCGGTTTGAATCAGGCTGCCCACCTCGTCCCACACTGATATGGTGATACTTCCGGTCCTGTCAGCTACTTTACAGGAACGCACTTCGTGTCCGTCCTTTGTTTTAGACACACGACCTGACACATTTTGTTACATTGGAACACACGTAAAATACAAGAATTCTTTAATATACTTTATATTCTGAATATTGCTGCTTGCATAAACATAAAAGCGAAGGGACTTTGATTCAAATTCTTGAACGATTTGTTCTGAACTTATGAATCAGTTCAACCGATTCTCAGAACAAACCCAACTCTAATGACTTATTCACAAGTAAGCTAATTTAATCTGTTTTTCGTTTATCAGTACGGAAAAAAGGTTCGTATGATATATAAAGTGTCATGATTTATAAAGATGAATCTTATTTGTCGACTTAAATGCTGATTGTGTGTTTGTGAGCACACTTTTAATAAAGGTGGGCTAGTAGAGAAACAGTTTCCCAACAAACTTACCAGTTTCCAGGACGATGAAAACCAAATTAATATTTTTTAATCCAGCTTTAAGGTCTTTAATCAAGAACGCATTGTCGTTTGGTGAATTTGCCATTGTAAAAAAAACTAGAAAAGAAAAAACACTAAGAAAATCCTACTCAAATTCGATCAAACGCAAACTGCCTGCCACTTATTGACTGATTGTGCCTCGCATGTAATTGATTACAGCACTGCTTTGCTTGATCTAAAATTGCCAGATTAGGTGACGCTTCTGCCTTGCAGAATTTTTTTAACCGAGCCGCACCTCTGTAATCCTTGAAATGCTGTAGAAATAGTGGCCCAGATACTCCGTGACATCAGTTTATTCACGAATGCGTGATTTAAAACGTAATTTGAAAGTGTGGTTGTTTGCTAATCAAAATTAAACATCGTCACGAACAGGATTCGAACCTGTGCGGGGAAACCCCATTGGATTTCGAGTCCAACGCCTTAACCTCTCGGCCACCGTGACTGGTTCATATCTGCCTGCAAAAAACAGTTTATCTACCTTTACATCCATCAGGTGTGATTATTACGCGATTATTTTACGCGATAGAGCCAGTTTCTTTGTATGTTTGGGTTATTTTATGTTAAAAATGTAAAAGCTGGATGTTTTTTAATCGTATTTAGGAAGCCTCATAATATGGCTTCATTTAAAACAAACAGGCAGATTACAAAAATTGGAAAGTAGAAGCGCGATGTTCGACAGTATAACCAAAGAAAATATTCTTAGCGTTTAGTTTTTGAGTTTTTAAGATGGATTGAAGTATTTATTTCGCTAATATATAAATCTATATATTGTGCTGTTTAAATTGATTCAACACGACACCAGGTGGCGCTAAAGCATGAAGAATTGTTCAACCAGTTTTAAAACTAGACTCTTCATTTTGGGTACGAGAGTTTATACAGTTGTTGGCAAAAATTAGTCGATAAAAACAAATTAAGACAGATAATGCAGATGCCAATGAATGTATAAGTTGAGAATTCCTCATTACCTCGACATTTCAGGTTTGTCATTGTTTCTGCAGTATTGGGTAACTTAGATTACTTACAAACTGTTGACGGTTGACATTATTCTTCGGTGGATTCAAATGAACGTTACACGTAAGTTAGTTGTTATTAATTTAGGTAATACATTGTAGTTTATGTTTTACGTTTGCTTCACTTGAGGAGTATAACTAATTTGACATGATTTAAGGTTATTAAAATGAAGAGGAAGACAAATAGGCCTTCGGTTTCTTACTATCAGCGTAGTGAATAGCCTACTAGCAACGGTTCCCCAACCTGTTGTTAATTAAAGCACTATGTTTTTATTAAAATATAATAATTATTTTAATCATTGCAAAACTTAATACAGAAATCAGAAATATTTTAGGGCATTGTTTGCCTGTATGTCTTTGTGATCATCAATTGATTACAGAACTGTGAACATGCCAATACAATGTTAAATTATTAGGTTAAAAGGGGTACAAAAGGTATTTGGAATCTTATGTCACATGGACAAACATAAAAAAGTCTATGAAATTGGTAAACTAAAAACATTTTTATCAAAGTATTTATCCTTTTTTATATAAATACAAGAGTTTTGGAGTGTAGCGAAATGCTTAACTTCATTTAACTCCTGTCAAGTTCAGTCTATTCTACTTCTAACAACATTAAAGCTTGTAACTCAAAAGTTATTTACCTTAAAATCAAAGTCTAGCTCATAGATAAGACACTTTCTGTCATGTTACAGTTACTTCTGTCTGAGGGATTATGAACAATTGCATGCAAATGTCAACCATGCCATGAAAACAATTCAGGCCTCAAAAAAACAGTGAAACCATTTCTACGTTTTTTTTGTACATGCAAGTATTTTACAGTAGGGCTGGTTGATTTTTGCAAAAAATTATAATCACGATTATTTTGGTCATAATTGTAATCACGATTATTCAAAACGATTATCAGTTGAAGTCAAAATTATTAGCGCTCCTGAGATTTTTAAAAAAATAAATATTTCCCAAATGATCTTTAACAGAGCAAGAAATTTTAACAGTATTTCCTCTAATGTTTTTTCTTCTGGAGAAAAGCTTATTTGTTTTATTTTGTCTAGAATAAAAGCAGGTTTAAATATTTTGAAACCCATTTTAAGGTCTATAATATAAACCCCTTTAAGCAATATATTTTTTGATTGTCTGCAGAAGAAACTACTGTTATACAATGACTTGCCTAATTAGCCTAATTAAGCCTTGAAATCACACTTTGAATATGAATTCTTGTATTTTGAAAAATATCTAGTCAACTATTATGTGCTGTCATCATAGCAAAGTTAAAATAAATCAGTTATTAGAAATGAGTTATTAAAACTATTATGTTCAGAAATCTTCTTTCCATTAAACAGAAATTGGGGAGGAAAAGGGTTGCTAATATTCAGTTGAGACTTCAACTGCATATATACACAGTTATTTTCCACCCTGCAAAGGAAAGAGAAATAAATACAATAGAATAAAAATGAAACAAACTGTGCTTTAAGCATCTTCACTGTAAGAAAAACACTTTAGCTACAAAAGTCCAGAGCAGTGAGGAATTTTCTCATTTTGTTTGATTAATGATAAAAACAGGCGGCAGCAGGAATTGCGCGCTGTCACTTTAATGGTTTCTCGTTCACGTTTCTTTTGATTCTCAACTCGTTTGTTTATTACACAAATGAGGGTTAATATGAATAATCATTAAACACTGCGTTTTGACACCTATTTGACCATTAAAGCGCTCACGTAAAGATGAGATGCGTGCGCTCTGCTGTCTCAGTGTGCGAATGAGACCGAATGCTGACTGCATGCTTCTGACTGTGTGTGCGCGCATTTAAGAGCAACACCTGTACAACTGGAAAAGTGCAGTATATGATGCAATAATCGTTTATCTCGATTAATGGTTTTTCATAATCGTTAGAAGCTGAAATCGGATTTTGATTAATTGCACAGCCCTATTTTACAGTACTTAAAAAATGCACAAAAATGTTTCTGTCAATGTTTTTTATACATTTATATTCAATTTACCAAAGTCCAATTACACAAGTGCCAATTTCACATCCGTCACATCCATAACAGAGAGCTGTCACATCTATTGCGAAGCTTTTTCCTCATAAATGCAAACATGTAAAATAAAACTAAATCTGTCATTTTTGTTCTATAGAGAGCTAACTCTTATCCTTTTGATTAGCATTATTGCTTTTGGCTTGTGCAGTTTAATTCCCAGAATTTCTACAAAGTATGTCGTAGACTGTAAACTCACTAACTTTTTTGGTCACATCCATAATGCATGTTTATTTTCCTAATTTAAAATATAATTCAGTTTTTTTAACAGATTGATATTTTTCTGATTCCATAACTCTGGGGTTAGTTGTTTTGGAAAATATAAACATATATTACAATATAAGGTGAACATTATGCTTTCTCTGTGAATTTATGTTTAGACTTTTTACTGCAAATGTTCACATAGATAACGCTGGAACTGCTCTTTTACAAAAAGAAAAATGAGACAAACTGCTTTGAAGAGGCTACAAACAATTCCAAAAGAACAAGACTGACAAGAAAATGCATAATTCAACATTTTTATTTATTTGCATTTTAAGAACAGAACAGAGCGTGCTTCAATAATAACTTGGTAAACAGGTGTCACAGAAACGTTATGAGGTCTCTGCTGTAACTCAGCCTTTTCTTTGGCATGTATTTGTAAAATATGATATAACCAAGACAAAATATAGCTCTCTCATATATTATGAAGTCTTAAAGGATATGCAAACATAGATTAGTGATTACAAGCGTCAGCGAAAATGAGTTAAAATATGTTATATATTTAAAGACTCAAAAGAATTAAAACCTCATCCATCTGATAGAAACATCCACCCAAAAGCAAAGATACACACTTCTATGTTTTTGTTCAGCATGTCACTGAAATAAAAAGCTCTAATTACTTGCGGAAAGCAACTATATTTGTAAAACAAACACATATATTGGTTCCCACTTACATAAATGTAAAACAGTTCTTGTCTATTATAATATAAGGACCACACTTGTAGAAAAATGGTACTCTTTTTACTCATATAGTATTTATTCAGACTTGATTTGTCAGTGCTGTCCTTAATATGTTTAATTATTTAGACCTTACCTGCTAACAGCACCATTTTAATTCTGGGTTTGCGTTGTAGCTATACATATATCCGTATTAATCTAAAATGCTGTTAGTCAATTCTCACATTTTGAAACTTCAACTAAAAAGCCCGAACCAACTTTTACCTTTCTTAATCTTTCAGATCTCTACACCTCTCTGGCTTATTTGCATCCACCCGGGCTGATCGTCTCCTTCATCACTTTCAGAAATATGCCTGTAATCCTGACTGGCCTCACAGTGTCTGTTTCTCAGCCAGCACCATGCCGACAGGAGCTTGAGAAACGGTCTCTGAAAAAGAGGCGTATATCAAACGCAGGAATGCTTTCTGAGTAAAGTCCGAGACATATGCGGAGCTCAGGGAAGACCAGGATCCCCCATGTGAGCTGCATTCCAGATTCAAAGCAAAGCGTGTGTGAGCATGGTGTGGGCTCAGGACACATACAAAGGTAAATCTAAATGTTTATTAGTCACTACAAAGCAGAAATTACATTTAGGACAGCTCACTTCCCAGCTAGCCTTCTCACATCTTTTGGTCTCTATATTTACGGGTTCACAGTATACATAGAGTGACTTGATCAAAACCAAATTGAGTGCACATTTCTGATAAACGCACAGACGTAGAACATGGCAGTATATTTCATGCTATCTCAAAAAAACGAGCTGGAAGGACATTAGAATTGATCTAGGTTGCATGAAAGTTAATATCAGTTTCAGCTGTGCAGAGGCTGATCCTGAAGAAATGATTTGTGGGATGAAAAGCAGACTATGGTCAAAACACATCCATTAGATAGATGGGGTGCACTTGATTTTTTATTTTTTATTTTTTTTGGCTGTAAGTTGTTAGTTTTTCCTTGCCAACTTTCTCAGCTGACAGGTTAGACAGCACTGGTGGAGGAAAACTGAAGGGTTTCTCATAAGCATAAGGCTCATAACAGGCTCCTTTCACATCCACTTCTGCTAAAAGACTATAGGGAACCATGGGATTTTTAAAGCAAATGTCATATAGTTCATGAATTTTGCCTTCGAGAAGATTGTAAGTTTGTATTCTATGTGGACATGGTGTAGATGTCTGGGATTTTGGCAGGGATGGCTGGTACTGATAAGGGAGAGAGTGTTTTCTCAGCTTTGGAGGGTATCCTGGGGCTGGAATTTGAGGGTCAGGACTTTAGGATGCTTGTCCTACAGCAACACCCTCAGCTTGGCCTGCAGCTTCTGCAAGAGAGCTGCCTTCAATCTGTATGTTTTCCTTTTCCTCCTCTTCCTTGTCTTCTTCTTGTAAAGCATTGTGGCAGACTTCAATCTTGGAGGTGTCCTGGGGCAGGGTTGCTGAAAGAGCGTACTCCTCGCTTACATCTTCTGTGATTGACAGCTCAACCTCAGCTGTGCCGTTCAGGATGCCGGGCACCACCTCTTTCTCCATTGCCTCCACAGCTGCCTTTACTTCCTCCTGTCCTGGAGCAAGTTGCGAGTGAACCTCTTTGAAGGACAGGTCTTCGGTTGGGCTCTCAATCGGTGCCAGTTCGATGGAGGCAACGGCGCTCTCTGCTTGAGCTGAAGTTTCGCCCTCTACTTCAGCATCTCCACTGCGGTTCTTCTTGATGGAGAAGGTGAGAGGAGAAACCTTGAAAGAGGAGTTCTTGGCACTTGGGTTCTTCTGGTGGTTCGGTGTCAGACTCTTCTTGATTTTCTCACGCTGCTCCTGGGACACGATCTTGGTGCTAATTTTGTTCATCTTCTTCTCGATGTTCTGTCTGGAGAACGCTTTCTTCAGACTGTCCACTTTCTTCAGGCTGGAACGCTTGATCTTCTCAGCTCGAGATTTTTCGATTCTGGTTTCACTTTCGAGATTGAGAGCAGCCAAAAAATCCTCATCATCATCTTCTAGTGCCTGCTCGTCATCCGAGGAGAGGGCGATGGTCTGGAGGCCTTCCTCTTGAGAACGATTGGCATCGATGACTGGGGCCTCCTCCTCTACTTCAGGTAACGGTGTTGGTTCCTTCACAAACACACTTGAGGGGATTTCATTTTCCTCCTGTGCAAATATAAAAACAACAAAAAAATTCGAATAAATTATTCAGTTTACATGCAGCAATGTTTTTTATACCACATATGGATTCTCTCAGCATGCAGTTCTGCCAAGTTTGGTGTTCTGAATTATTGAATTGCACAAGGCAAATTATTTTAATAGGCAATGCTTTCCCCACTTCTAATGCCTCAGTCAGTTGCTGCCTACAAGATTTGTATTTGGTTGTCTAGACAACTGAGGTGTAAGAATGCTGATGATGCAAAAGGCAGTCATGTGTTTGTGGAAGATATGTTCAATAGTTTCTACTTAACATCATCTTCTACTAATGCATTTCAGAAGGCCTTAAAGGGATAGTTCACCCAAAAATCAAAACATACTCACTATTTATATACTCACTCCCGCAAGTGGAAGGTTTGAAAACCTTTATGAGATTCTTCTGTTGAACACAAAATAGATGTATTGAAGAAATCTGAAAACCTGTAAGATTGACTTCCATAGTAAGAAAAACTAATTTTATGGAAATTACTAGTTAGAGGTTTCCAACATTCTTCAAATTCTTCTTTTGTGTTCAACAGAAGAACGTCAAACAGATTTTAAGCAAGTATAGGATGAGTAAATGATGACAGAATTTTCAGTTTTGGGTGAACTATCCCTTTAAGAGTATGTGATTGCTTTACTATGAAGTCCATAGCTTTGCATGCCAAAAAGTGGCACTGCTAGAAATTCTGAGCCCTAGGTACAGACTTTAACTATAGCTCCTTAAGTAAAAAAATCACATTTCTGGCTTCTTTGTGGATCCCCAAAGCTCAGAGCTCTATTCACATATATGTTCCCACTCACTTATGATGTGCATGCAATTTAAGTACTTAAAATAAATATATAAAACAAGATCACTGTCTCTAGTACTCTAAATCTTCTCTTGAAGCCCCCTTGAACCGGAAGCTGCTATCATTATTTATTCATTTTTTTTCAGCTTAGTCCCTTTATTAACCACGGGTCGCCACAGTGGAATGAACCGCCAACTTATCCAACATATGTTTTACGCAGTGGATGCCCTTTCAGCTGCAACCCATCACTTGGAAACGCCCATACACTCTCATTCACACACATACACTACGGACAATTTAGCCTACCCAATTCACCTATAGCGCATGTCTTTGGATTGTGGAGGAAACCCACGCCAACATGAGAAAAATATGCTCCACACAGAAATGCAGACTGAGGCATTTCCTAGCCGAGACTCAAACCAGCTACCTTCTTGCTGTGGAGCGATTGTGCTACACGCTCCGCAACCCTGATGCATGTGATTGTTATTCTTTTCGTAATGTGACGTAGTTTCTAGAGAAAAGGAATTTTAAATGAGCAAACAGTGGGGGTGTTTTTTTTTTTTTTTTTTACAGCTGGCTGATTGGACATAGTAAAATAGTCATTTCATTCAGTAAGATTGGGAAAAGGGGTTAGGGAGAGTTATTACAACCTAACAGACACCTCCTGCTCACCATTTCGCCATTTCAGCATTTTTATTATAAAATATTATGGAAGTCAGTGTTTTTAAAAGAAAGGAGAAACTCAAATAGGTTTTGAACAAGTGAAGAATGAGTAAATTATTAATTAATTAATTAATTATTAATTATTTTTTGGTGTGAACTATCCCTTTAAAACCCATGTTCAGGCAATATTAAAATCACTCAAATAAAGAATTGGGATCTTCATTAAAATGAAGTACTTTACAAACATATTTAAAACATTTGGATGGGCTTATGACATTTAATAGAAGCTGCCAAAACTCATCGTTACTTTTTCATCAACGTTTTAAGAATTTGTCTTTTAAAAGATGATTCAGTCTTAAAAATGTCTTAATGTTATATAAAGCACTAAATGCAGGGTATATACAGTTAAAGTTAGAATTTTTAGCCGCACTGTATATATTTTCCCCCAGTTTCTGTTAACGAAACCAGATTTTTTCCACACATTCTTAAACATAATTGTTTTTATAACTAATTTCTAATAACTGATTTCTTTTATCTTTTCTACAATGACAGCACATAATATTTTACTGGATATTTTTCAAGATGCTAGTATTGAGCTTAAAATGCAATTTAAATGCTTAACTATGTTGGTTAGGATAATTCATTGTATAGCAGTTTGTTCAGTAGTAAATAAAAAAATATCGCTAAAGGGGCTAATAATATTGCCCTAAAATGGTAAAAAAAAAAAAAAAACTTGTTTCCTTCTAGACAAAATAAATTAAATAGGAAATAAAACTTTCTTCAGAAAAAAAATATAAGGAAATATTTGGAAAAAATCCTTTGTCTGTTTATCATCATTTGGGAAATATTTGACATCAACTGTATGTACATATTTGTTTAAAGACACAAGTGGACAGGAACATTTGGTGTAAAAACATTGTGTACCGTCTCCCTTTTCCTTTCTGGCCACAATCATAAAGACCAAAGAATAGTTAGACGATAGGGAAGGAAAGCCAAGCATGGCGCTACGCAACTCCTATCAGAGTTTCCACTGAGTTTTGGAGGAGTGCCATGGAGCAGAGAAAAAGAGAGAGAGAGGCAGTTGGAGAGAGAGAGAAAACTGGGAAGTGTGGTACGGGGATTTGAGGGAGTAGGATGAGGGTTAGGAAGCATTTGGGGTGGAGTGCAGCTATAGGGACACCTGGACAAGTTTGTTTGCCCCCACCCACCCATCAGAATGTTCCATGGCATGTTAGAAATGCGCAGGAGAGCCTCAGAGCCTCTCTCTTAGCGATAAGTCTCTAAATTCTGATATGGATGAGGTCAGGTCATGCAGCCAACCGCCTAGTTAATCATTTTAACTGTTCTGTTTTCATAATGGAGGCACATACAAATGTACACATGAGTGCAAATACCAGCTACTTTGGGTGTACATATTCTTTAATGGGTCATTCACTCAGAACATACAGTATTCATTTTAGGGTGTTTTAGCATTTTTAGATTGGTTCATTAGTAAATATTAGCTTTAGTCCTGGTTCACTTTTATTGTTCACAATGTAATTTGTAAGATCAAACTTAAAAATACCAAACATATGCAGTAAGGAACATACCAAATGTGCTGAACAAAACTGAATAAAGGGCTAAAGTTGGCAGATGAATTTGTTCTGTTGTTTTGAATACTTTTTTATAAGCTTGTATTTTTATGGTTCTGTCAAACTAGTGTGATGACCAAGACATCCAGATTTGCTTAAATTGCTTTCCAGCTAATAATTTTAGTTTCCTAAAACCTTATTTTAACGTTATTAGAATCTTCCATTCTCATTATATTAATGTTCTTAACACATTTTTCTTTCAACGTTATAAGGATGTTCCAAAACAATCAACTTTTAGGAAACATTACAGAATTTTACACTAGTCTTAAAATATAGTTGGGTAAGTTACTTTAAAAAGTTATGGATTACAAATGACTGATTACTACTGGAAAATTGTAATTTCTTTACATTACTGTTCACTTAAAAGTAACTTCATGTAAAAAGTAATCAGATTACTTTACTTTGAAGTCATATAAAATATACTTATAAAAATACAAAAATAAACTGCAGCTCTTTCAGTGATTTAATATTCAATGAAAACATTACAATTGGTTGATCATAGCAGCTTGACATATTCAAAATAGAGAAGGGTGCGCGACGTATTTTAGGACGCACTATTTCCGGGAGATTATCACTCGTTTGCGGGCATCCGGGAGGCTCTGTGCATTTGCGAGAGACTCCCGGAACTTCTGGGAGTCTTCGGATGTCTGGAATGACCTCCCGCCCTACTCATAATTCTCATAACATATTACATATCCATAAAACACTGTGATATAGCCGGGCTCATATCGTATTACTTTTTCACTACAATTGATCCACTCCAGAGTTAGTTTCAATCGAGCGGAGACCACCTCATTCAGGCAATCTCGGACCGATTGTTTTGCGAGCGCAATTGGTGGATTCACATATGCCAAACGAACCGCGCTAACTGAGCAGATGAGATGGGTTCCGAAGCAAAAGTCTAGGTGTGAAAGCACCCTTAATAAAATCAAACTTATGTCTGTATTTCTACTTGAAAAAGCAACCACTCTTGACAGCAACAATTTCAGCTCATGTTCTCCAGCAATGTAAAAACGCATGCTTGTTAACTGACGGTGCAGCAGAAAACCTGATTTAAAAGAAGCATTTTTTTCTTCCAAAGACTAACTTTGAAACGCAAGTAACGCAAATCCTTTGACCTTTATTAACTGTAATCAAATTACACAAATTTAAAATGTAATTCGTTACATTACTGCGTTCCCCAAAACTGTAATTAGAATACAGTTACTGTGGAACACGTTACACCAAACTCTGATAGTCACCAATAACCAGTGTACCATAATTTATCAAGTCTGGCCATAACTTTTTATATTCAATTACTTCATTTCATTCACTTTCATTTCATTTCATTCAGAGTTTTCTAATTCAAATCCAAGAGCGTGACTGATTATTCCTTGGCTAAACGAAAGCTGGTCAAACTAGTTTGTAGGAGTCTTAACATGTTGGCTATGTTTTTTGCTACTGGCCCCCGAACTAAATGTATTATTAGCTTTTTGGTGCAGCCCAAACAAACCACAGGCAATTGCACCAGAGTCTTCTTAAACCAAATATGCCATATGGGAACACACCCTTAGTTTTTTTAAATGTTATTTTAAATAGTCAGCAAGCATACTATTTTTTTCTTTACGTACTTGGCGGTTTCATTTCTCAATAGAAACTGCATTACAAGTTGGCACGGTTTTAAACACTTTAGATCTCATTTTATTCCACAAAATTCCAAATTACAAAAACAGAATTGAGATATATCCTGTGAAGTGTACATCTAGGTTGCCTTCAAGAATCGAAGAAATGATGGAGATGTAATAGACAGAATACTACGCAGACAATAAGTTTGAACATGCTTTGTGATGCCTTTGAGGGCTTTAACGTTCACATCTGCTCTTATAACATGATAGAAAGTTGTTCCTCTCTGAAGCTCCTGTTGTAACTCTCGGAATGCGAGTTTGGCCTGTCAAAGCTTTGACCTAACCAGAAGAAAACTAACAAAAAAGGATGCATAATGACTGACGCTGATCCCTGTGGATATATACGCAATGCGCTAAATCAGGGGTGAAATACCGCTTTTGGGATTTAGTAGATCTGTCCACCCACAAAACAGCTTTACTTTGGAAGTCAGATATGGATCAAAGGTATTGGTATGATATTGCTGGCACGGTTTGGGAATGAATCTGGCCCACTCCCTGCAAACTTTAACACAGCAGTTTCCATGTTCCATCAGTCTCTGATTAGAGTTGCCACGGTGATTATTAAACTTGGATACATGGAGTGGAAACATTTGCTGTAGAAAACAGTGAGATGTAACATTGCCAATGATCTTTTATTTGCATTTAAGGATCATGAATACAAATTGCCGCATGTAGGTTTTGCATTGTTGCTCTCCATTTGCTTTGTTATAGAATTAGCCACTTTTTGTTATTATTGTGCTGGGGTTGTTTTCAGTGAGCTGTATCTAGGTTTAGGTTAGCGTGTGTTTGAATTAAGCATCAAGAATTAGGTGATGAAATGGCAAATGTTTTGGAAATCAGTTGGAAAAGATGAACTGCAAAGGAAACTATCTGTTTATTTTAAGAATGTTTAAAAGAGAAGCAAAAAAATCAGCTGAACAAAATCAGCTTTATTAAAAGAACAGCTATACACACAGTCTAGTGTAACAGTGTTAATGTCTGTGATGTTTGGCACGACAAATATGCTTTTCAGCTCTAACAGATTATGATTTAGACAATAATGAAAGCAGTTCATTTATAGCACTGAGTTGAAATTGTAACCATAGCACAAAGAAATAAATACAAATTCTTCTCCTAGGTTTTATTAGTAATACTTTTAGTAAACATGAACTGGGAGCTTTTAGTTAGATTAACAAACTTGAAAACATTATATTACACTGAAGCAAAAGACTGTTTTAGTACAATTTAAATGGTTGCATTGTTAATTTATGTAACTAATACAAGTTTTATCTATGTAATTTAAGTTTACAAAAATATGCCTAAACAAAAAAAAAAGTGATAAATAAGCTTAGGGTTGGGTACAGAAACTCAGTGCCATATTGGTACCTATGCAACCAGTATGCACAGGACCAAATAAGCATATGAATTTCGGTGCCTAATTTCGATGTCACTGGTGCTGTGACAAGGATGTAAAAAGTATCAAGGGGTACATCAAAGGCACAAATCGGTATACCTTGTGTCACACCCTCTCTATAAACATTTACTCTAAACTAGGGTTGGGTCAATAGACGATGCCATCGTCCATCGGCGATGGCCGACAGACACCACAATGCTGAGCCGGCATCACGATCCTCCGCTCTGCCCCCGTTGCAAACCCGCTCGTGAAAAATACACACCCAGGCCCTGATACACTAATAGGTCTTAGTTTTTAAATGTCATTTTAGAACGAAAACGATCCACATCTACTCTGGCGTTTAGCATTTCTAAGCAGCCCTCCTTCCACACTACCGCTAAAAACACACATCACGTGACCACACACACATACACACACAGGCACAGACACAGACGCACACACACTGTCATGCGCTCGAGACAGCGGGTCTAGGCAGTCAGCGGTACAGTAGACTGCTTCAATCTTTCACTTTTACACTTGTACTTAGTAATTTTAGCGAACATCTCAGATACTGTTGGCTGGTTCCTGTTGGTTGTGCACCTTTTTTACCAACCAAGTTTGTCGACGACTTTATAACGACACAGATCACTCTTCCTATTTATGCCTATTCACGAGTCCTGCAGAAAAAGTGATTGACAGGTGGTAATTTGTGTGTAACTTATCTTTATTCATTCATTTATGATTTGTTCATGGGTCAAACAAAGACCATGTGGGTCAGATAGTTAAAACAGTATGCTACAAATAATTATTTCGTTATGAATGAATTCATTATTCATTATTAACACGTCATGTCAAACTTAATGAACACAATGTGTGTATGGAATATCCTTCAGCGAAATGCTGTAAAAGGTTCAACATAACATGGTAATAGTTAGATTAAGGTTTTTACATATCTTTACTGAACTTAAATAATGCCACCGAAAAAGCAATAATTTATTTGATTTCTATTTAGTTCTATTATGGCTGAAGTCGGACTAAGGTGATCAAAAATCGCTATTTATGTGGTATTGTCTTACTTGTATGAAAATATTTGTATTGGTGTCCATGTAAACATACTCAGTGATGATTCAAGCGCTAACTCTAGAAGTAGTGCAGTGATTTTTTTTAATCACCGCCTTTCCAAAGGTTAGTAGTAAGCTATTGCATGCAAATCTTGCATTCATGCTAGATTTCATGCTTGATCCAAAAAAAATAAAAATAAATAAATTTATGAAAATACTGTCACAAAGTAAACATTCTTTATTATAACATATTAATTTTATAATTAAAATATATATTTCGTAGGGTAATTTTTGCTGATTTTACACTCAAAATAATTTTTGCTGTTTGTTCAAGCTACTTATTTAAAATAAGCTGAAACAAAACAATTCTGGAGATTTTTTTTTGGGGGGGGGACTTAATTGTTTTGTTTCATTTACTTAAATTAGTTACGTTAACTTAAGGATTTGTGTTGGGACAATGGGAATGAATAGTGTGAAATCCTGCATTTTTTATCGTGTATAGTGCAATTTACTCAACTTTAAGAAGTCGCTGCTGTTTGTTGAGTTTGTGCATTGTTTGGATGTCTCTGACATTTGCTCTCAGCTTACGTTGGTTTGCATTTGCATGTTTTCAAACGCCTTCCTCAAGACACTAGATGGCAATCCATAGCACGAATAGCTCATTTGAAATGCTTGAAGGAAAAGTTGCTGAACCACTTGACTAGCTTGTGTGACAAGAAGACCATCTATCAACACTCATTAAATCACTCTTAAGTTTTAACTGTATAGCAATGCTAGTAACTCACAAATCCCAAGTACACTGGAAATTCAAGAAAAAACAAGTGGAGTGATGACATTTTGATATGTGTGTGTGTGTGTGTGTGTGACAGCAACTTGCGTAATTGTGTTGTTTTTAGTGAACCGTTTCTTTCGACTTGACCAAGTTAACCAGGTTGAGGCTTGCCCCCGGAACCAGTGTATTTTAAATCACTTTAGATGCTGATGGCAAAAACAGAATGTAACATACGCCCTTGGATTTATCCATTAGATACAATAGAGCAGATACAAACAGGTTAAAGAATGCCTCTTCAAGCCTCCAGAGACACAAGTTCCTGTCGTTTACTCAGCGGGGAAGCGAACGGTTCATTCCACGCATTTCTGCCTTTTAGGTATGAGATCTGGAAGTGACTGGTAAATGACTACAACCTTTGAATTTTGGACTGTTTTTGTCACTGGAGAGAATGATTACCTCATGCTGAGCAGCATGCCAAGCAATATTCTAGCTTTGATTCATTTGCGTACAAAACCGGTCTCTCGTGCCTCAGGCGATGAAGGAGCTCATGATAGCCGAGTTGATATATGTTTTCTAATATATTCACAAGACCTCACAAGGGGTAGATGCAGATTTTGTGTTCAAAAATTCAAGGTTAATAAAGGAATTCATTTTTATAGAGTGTGTTTTACTAAGTATTGTGAGTCACTGATTTCATACAATGCTTGCTTTGTACCAGCTCTCTTTGTAGGAGAAGAATAGACTGGCTTTTTTGATGTTTATTTGACCAGATGTGGACCTAATAGACACAAAAGCGTGCATTACTTTTAGTCTTATAAAGTTTCTCATAGTCTAGTAGTTGTTGATGCTATTCACAGATCAATCAAAATCACTGTTATATTGTAAGGAAAAAGGGGCAAAATAACATACTGGTCTTTCTCCTCAATACAATATATTTTTGCCAAATTTATGATTAATGCTTGAAAGTGCTGTTCTCTTAAGTATATTATTATTATTGTTTATTTATTCATTTATTTTTCAGAAGAAAGCCATACTATATCTTTTTGCTAAAACTAAATCTTTAAGCCGATTATGCCGCAATTTTAGTGTTTCATCAAGACAAATAGGCCCTGAAAGAAATTTAGTTCAAAGTTAAAAAATTCATACATTGTTTTTTTGGATAATACATTTTCTTGACACCTAGGTAAAACAGAAACTATTTTATTTGCTTTAAAAGTGAAATTTTAAAAAATACGATTCTTTTGTGGTCAGTAATTAATGATTTGATGATTAAGTCAAAAGATTTTGTAAATTATTTGGGATTTTTAATAGATAATAAATTATCAGGAGATGTTATGGCAAGAGGTTTTTTATGAAGATATGTGGAAAAAGTAGGTTCTTAGCAAGACAAGCTGATCTGTTGGATCTTCATTCTTTAAAATTATTATTATAAGGCACAAAATAAATAAGTAAAAAACTTAAACATTTGCAACAACAAGAGTTTTTTTTTAAGAATTGAAAGGTATGTTAACTTTTAGTAAAACAGTGAGTTGTTTTTAAACTGGGAATGATACCTAAAATGTTTAATAAAGTGGTTCCTAGTTATTTGGTGAACTAAATAAAAAATTATTTGATTTATAGGCCTGCAGGCTTTAATGTGGTTTAAATTAGTTTGTAAACAAATACAAATTACCTCACATTTATATTCACAAACCCTAAAATTTATTTTCTAATCGAATGTTTACAAATAAATAGCTTGGATTGAAGTGGATTGCTTCACTTGTTAGTGAAAAGCATCACTGAAAATCGTTTGTACTATAAAGAAGCTAAAATGCAAGTTTTAAGATGTGGATGGGTCATATATAAATGTCACATTTTAGTTTTTGTATTAAATTAAATTTTACAAAAGGCAGTTAATATATGTAGAATTCATATTAAGTGTCTACTGTAAGGATTCAAATGATTTTTTTTAAACAATAAGTGAAATAATGCTAAATGTTTATTAAGCATTATGGATTACCAGTAAAAATGAAACAACATACCTATTGTGGCATAAAGTAGTCAACATTTGAAATTGATAAAAGGTTTTAAAAAATCAACAAGACAAAAGTAGTTTTGGGACAATTTTAATGAAAGTATTTGGTCCATTTCAAATGTAAACTACCACTAGGTTTTCCATATCAGCAAGCTTAAACAAAATATACATTTAGCTTTATCAATTACTATAGTAATTGATAAAGCTAAATGTATATTTTGTTTAAGCTTGCTGATATGGAAAACCTAGTGGTCCTTGAAACATATTAGTGAAATATAAAGATATAAAACTACAATTGATTCATGTCATTTACAGTGTACTATGTCATTAAATGATTCTAAATATTCTATAAAGTTGTTTTGCAAACTATTGTTACACGGAAACACATTTTAATGGGTCTCCTCTGTGAAGAATGGTATAAACAAAGTTGAATAAAATTAAACAGGTCACAATCTAATGTACAGAAAAGCTGTATTTCACTTTTATTGTTTGGATGTTTGAAAACCCTTTTAGGCCTTAACGCAAATCCCAGCTGATTTACACATTCAGGCACCTCTCTGTACCAGACTCCCCTCTATAGCTGATAGTGAGAGCGTTATCAGAGATGCTTTCCAGTTGCTTTCCCTATATTCACTTCATATTCTAAACACACTTGACATGTGCGTCAACCTTAAGGCTTACTTATGAAGAATTGGAGGTAAATATTTGCTCACGGGTGGGTGTGGAGCGTAGAGAGAGATGTAAGTTACTGTGTTTGGAGGTTATAGTAGGAGGGGGGCATTTTTTAAGCTCATGTTATGTTTTTTTAATCTTCAGTCATCCAGACCTAATGATTCCCTGAAAACCTAAATGCTTGCATTCCCTTTCCTGACGCCCATTAACATTACATCTGACAGGAAGCAGCTGTTTAACCTCATATACTGTACTTCACTGTATGCTGGCCTGCGTTCACACAAAAAGCAGGCATGTTCTTCTCATAAATGCTCAAAAAGATCTTTGCTACACACTGAAAGCAAGAGAGAGAAAAGGCTAATGTTTGTTTGGAGTGTCGAAGAGTAACTAAACAGTGTGTACCCATATTGACATCTGATGTATGGCCATGTATGTGAATTAAAAATGACATACAAGTTCATATTTGCATACCACATCAGGGCTCGAAATGAACCTTTTTGCTTGGTAGCACCAGTGCTCCTAACTTTAAAAATGTAGGCGCATCAGCCAAAATTTAGTCGCACCCACCAATTATAAGCACTGTTACAACAAGTTTTATACAAACAGATTTATTGTATTTGAAATCAACACTAATCAAACTAACAAGCAAAAAATATATACATATATAAATATGCGTGCGTGAGGAAAATATGTCTCAACGAAATCCCGTGATCACAAGAAAATAGATTTTTATAACAGAACTGAGTGACCAAAGCATACACGGAGCGCTCACCGGCCCTGCAAGCACTGCTTGAATGAATCTGTTAACGGTATAACTGTGCTGTTCTCACAAGTGCTGTCTGATATTGCACTGATGTTTTAACACATATTGTACCTTATTATATGCATACGTCATGTTAATAGCAATACCGGTCTTTTCATGAGTAGCGATATTAATTTACTCAGTGTAAGCCCGTTTTCAATGGTGTACGTGATGTTAAATTTGAAATATAGCTGCCCCTTGCACGGCGGACAGCATCTGCCGATTATATGAAGGATTAAACAGAAGCTCTCGTGCTAGATGTGGCAAACAGTTACCTGAAAACTCCATCCCACAGACTTTTTATAGCGGACTTGAAGCCAACAGAAGTCTTCTACTCTTGGAAAAGTGTAGATGGTGGATCAACATTTAGCACATGATCACTAGTAAGATGTGTCATTATTTGCAACTAGATGGTTTCTAAAACTAAATCTGTCCGCGTTATCTTCAATCTCATTTTCAGCGCTTTAGTTTTTCGCTGTAGTAGCTCTCTGTCATCCGAAGCCAGAAGGCGCTGACTGAGTGATCGACAGCTGATATTAACCAATCATTCGCATTCAGTGCTAGAGCAGTGGGCCAATAAGAAGAGCGCGAAGCCGGAGCAAGCATTACGGACTTGGATTTGTTTACTGCAGCAAGATGACATGACAACTGTTTTAAACCATTCCTGAGCGCTGCGTTTCCTGAGTGCAAACAAAGAGCTTAGAGATGCATTCTGCGTGAATGTCTCCCGAATCCGCGCATGTGGTGAACATTTTGCAGTAAAAACTGGTCGCACACAACAATTTTAAGCACTTGCAGAAATGCTCCCAAATATATTTTAAGGTCGCATAGATAAAATTTCGGGCGCATATGCGACCAAAATGGTCGCAATTTCGAGCCCTGCACATGTATAAAAAACTTGAGGAAAAATGCAAGTATATTGTTTTAACCATTAGCATTACAACAACCCAGGCTCACTGCGAATATGTACCCAGGTCTACATTTCTAGGAACAACGGAATACATAACCAGATTTGTTAACCAGGCCGCTGTGTATATGCTTTTTAATGATCTCAAATTTCTCTCGTGTGGCGTCTTATCACATAAATCCACCAGAGGGAACAATATACAGCTCGCTGTCAACTGACTGATAGACCAACTGACCCGCCCACCCCTTCCCTAAACTTAACCGATAGTGCTTTTAAAAGCACTTTTCTGCCTGTTGTTTATTTATTTATTTTGAAATCAAATCAGTTTTCATGAAGGTAGAGTAAATCATGACAGAACTTTAATTTTTGGGTGAAGGATCCCTTTAATGGTTTCTTGTAGCTAAAATCCAATTTGTGTGTGTGTGCATGTCTTTTCGTGTGTAAGAAGTCGGGCAGAACAAAATAGATGGAGCAGGACAGGGTGGGAGAGCTGAGGGGAAGAGGGTTTCCCTTTCTAAAAAAAAAAAGAAAAACACTCTGAAAAAAACAAACACTTCAGCAACAATGGCCACATTTACATGTACACCAACTGCCTGATTATTTCCACTAATCACAGAAAGTAATTACACAGATTAGGATGTTTACATGACAGAAGCAAACCTCTGTAAACTTGTTAACATGCTTCTCACCATTGCTACAATTATTAGTTTTGTCATTTCTACAGTAGAGTGACCTGTCTTGTTACTTTGTTTAGTGCCAGAATTATTGCTGAACCATTATTCCTGTATAATGAGATTTACTTCACGTTTTGCTGCGGAGTGTTCACTTTTCATTAGGTTCAGCTTGATCCCGCTGACTTAAAGGGGACCTATTATGCAAAATTGACTTTTTTGCATGATGTTTGAACAGCGACGTGTCCACAATGTGTGTAAACAACCAGCCCATAATGGTAAAAAGCTACTCACTTCTATTTAAATCATTGAAGTCGTTATCATTTATCATTCAAAGGATTCGTTCAATCAAAAATCTTAATTCTGTTATTAATAACTCACTCATGTTTTTGTCGTTCATCCTCCATAGACAGTAACAGTCATGAGACTTTCAAAGAGACCAGTGTCTTTCACATCTGATCAGGGTGTGCGTTTACTTTGGGCAATAAGATTCATGTTGCGTTGCTGACTCTAATGGCAGAATGTTGCACTGCCCATAACAAATGTGCACTCTGACCCCACCTAGGAGAGAAGGTATTGGCAAACAAAGTCATTTTACAGTTTTTGTTTTATTTTTTGTTAATAAAAAGTGTTCTTGGAGATTTGTATGATGAACCACTTCACGTAATCGTTGATGTCTACATTTAAGAAATATATTTGTGCTGCTTGTTCTAACTTCATATTTAAAATAAAAGCAAACAATAAAATTCTTAAGATTTTTTTGGGACAACTTAATTTTTCTGTTTACATTTTTTATGATTTGTGTTGGGAAAACATGAATGAGTTGTGTGGAATTCATATTTCTGTGTTTTTTACAGTGTATGGAGGATAAGAGAGCTCTCAGATTTCATTTAAAATGTACAAATTTAAATGTCTCTAGGGATCGGAATGACATGAGCGGGAGAAATTAGTAATTATAACAGAATTAAAAATTTTTCTTTTAACTAATCTTTTTAAATCTAGACCCACATGGAATCTGCGCACACAGCTTTCTGTAGCAGATTTCCACAATTTTTTTTATTTTTTTCAGCCCACCATTGAGTCAATTTATTTACTATTACAATTTATTTTTATAAATGTAAGTATATATTTATTCAATTTCTATGCTAATTTCAGTATTGTTATTTACAAAAATGCTAATTTTTATATGTATTTACAGTGCAGTTTGTAAAGTAATTTATTCTGTCTCTTAGTAGATCTATTATATGAGAGACTTGCTTTGTTTACTAAACATTGGATCTAATTGGATTTGCATTGTTAACCTTAAATAAAGATAAAAAGTTATTGTTTTTATTTCATGTTTTACATTTTAAGTTTGTCTAAAATATTCTAAATAAATTTTGCTGATTTTTTAAAAATGTTTATGCATTTAATTAAATTGTATTTCTTCTTTTTGCAAAATTTTGTGCAGAATTGGCAAAAATGTATAATTTAGTTTCAAAATAGGTTTATAAAGATATTTTCTGTCTTTTAGTAAATTTATTATACGATAGACTTGTTTTGTTTACCAAACAAGTGGATCTTATTGGATTTGCATTGTAAACCTTAAATAAAAGATAAAAAGGTATTGTTTTTATTTCATGTTTTACATTTTTAGTTACCATTCGCCTAAAATCATTCTGCATAAATCTGCTGATTTAAAAAAAATATCTATTTTATTTTATTTTTATTCTTTCTTTCTTTTATTTATTTTTCTTCTTCTACTTACAAAATTTAGTGCTGAAATAGCAAAAAATGTATAACTTATTTTCAAAATAAGATTATAAAGAAATATTTTCTGTCTTTTAGTAAGTATATTATATGAGAGACTTGTTTTGTTTACCAAACAAGTGCATCTAATTGGATTTGCATTGTGAACTTCAAAAGTTTAAAAAAAGCAGAAATAGCAAAACTTATACAGATTCTGTCTGGCCCTGATTATGTGGTTGTAACTTCAACCTTTATGTTTGTTTCAGAATTTGTTTTTAATCCACGTCTTATTAAATAGCTCTCTGCAATAATTCATTCCCTAACATACAAAAATAATTATTTATGCCCATTATTTCCTAAATTTATTTCTCTTTAAATAGTCGCAGTAATAGGTGGAATAATGTGCAGTCAGTGACAGCGAGTTGTTATTGCAAAATAAACTGTAACAGGGTGATCAGGACCCTGAAGTGATTTATTGCTTAACCTCCCTTCTGAAAGAGGAGGTTGATGTAAATCGGTGTGAAAGGGCAAGCTTTTATTGCAGCTTGCTTTGTAATTGATGTGCAGTCTGCCTACTGTTCCAGGCCGGTTTTCCCAGTGTGTGTGTGTGTGTGTGTGTGTGTGTGTGTCCCCACGAGTTCCCATGGCATTGTGAGTGTGTATGGTTTTTCCCTCTGTGCTGGCATTGCTCCCTGTCACGGGACACACACAATAACAGCTTTTGTCCCTTCAGTGTGTGTGACTGTGTATTTTGATAGCACCAAAGAGCCAGGGTTCTGTCAGCATTCATAACTGTAGTGCAAAAGGATGTCTGTTTTTGTAGATAATGACAGTGTATGTCCAGCTCAGGAAGGACCAGCGTTAAACCTTCAGAAATACTATACTGATCAGAATATACTGTATCACCTGCTACAGCGACTTTAAAAGTCCCATGAAATTAAAATTAAGTTTTGTAGATGTTTTTATCAGTATTGTGAGCTTTTAGAATATCTATAGGCTAGAGTGCTCAAAAATAGTGACAACATTCACGTTTAGAAGATATAAAACTGTTAGAAATATGTCAAGCTTGTAGTTTGTCACTTTTGTCTATATGGAGTTTCTCATCAAATCATAACCAATCAAATGCTTTCTAGTATTTCACATGCCCCGCCTCCTTCAGGACACTTCTCATTTGCTTTTCATTTGATGCACTTGAGCTCAATCACTCTCACCTGCAGAGCGGTTATACAATCAAAATGCTATAGGCTGTTTTTTTTTAAAAAGGGAGGAGCTACACTATATCCCACACTCTCTTCTTGTTTTGGTTGAGATTACGTCAAACATTGAATTCAAAGCACTTCATGGGAGCTTTAAAGGTATAGTTTACTAAACAACAGAAAATTCTGGCAGCATTTACTCTCATTTCTTCCAAACCATTTTGTCTTTTATCCTTCCATTGAATACATTATATTTCCAATATTTGGAAGAAAGCTGCATTTACTTGATGCAGTGCTTCCCACAGGTTTGAAATATACTTGCGGTGGTAGCCAGATTGGAACACATCCTTCACCCATGGCACATAAATGGTTAACTACATGTGGCAAGTTCAGGTTGCCTTAATAAATGACATTTACTACAGTATTGCCAAAGCATTTTAGATATGTAAAAAATATGTAAATATAAAAAAAAAATCATCAAAAAAATAACAGCAAATGAGAAATAAATTACAGGAAAAACAAATTAGAACAGACAATATTTCTAAAATGGATATTTAACAACAATTAATTAATAATTAGAATAAAGCGTGTAGATTATTTAAATAAGGCAAATTAGTTGATTGACCATTTCTAATGGTGTACAAATATTTTGCAGCCAGTTTAGATGTCATTTCATCCTCACTGAGTATTTAGTAAAGTTTTTTTTCATTAGTTTAGATTAGCCAATATGAAAGTAGTCTTTAATAAAAGAGTGAACATGCAGGCAAACTGCACTTTTCTCCCCATAAACTTCCATTCATATGCAAATGAATGCGTCAGACCGGAAATGCAATCTTCTTAGACAAGTTTCGCAGTTCGCGGTCTAAACCGAATACGCGGCCGGCCAAAATGCACATCAATTTAGCAGCATTTTTTAATGACATTGTATAACAATATAATTTTACAATTAATATTTTACATTACTGTGACTGTTGGGTTTAGGGTTGGGGGTTGACGTTATTAAAATACAATTAATGGGAAATTTAATAAATAATAAAAATAATTCTTGTTAACTTTTGGCTGCAATCATATCCGATCTAGCAACAACCGCAGTTCGCTGCATTGCAAAGTTTAAACCTGGTGAACTCTGACCTGCGAAATATAAATTATGGACCAATTGCTCGCTTTTTGTAAAATGTCCAATCATCTTGTTTAATCCCACCCCTTTTTGAAGTGCCGTACAACAGAATTTCGCAAGCACAAACTCTAGTGTGACCACAGCTTAATGCAAAGCGCTACAACCTTAGAAAGCGAAAGCAAAAGTCGACTCCCGGACATTTTAGATACATCGGCCGGAGTCTCTTTGGGTCTCTGCAGAGCAGGTGAGACTGTCTGAGGAAGTGTTGTTGACAGTTCTCGGGGATACACAATGAGCAGTATATGAAATGTGTAGATGTAAAGTCTGTGGGAAGCACTGCTGATGGCTTTTTATTTTTTGTACTATGGAAGTCAGTGGTTACCAGGGTATCTGCAGGGTCTTAAAAAGTCTTAAAATCATTTTAAACAGGTCTTCATTTTCCCCTGTCCATGTAAACACCCATCCAATCACTAACATTCCATCTCAATAAAGATTTTAACAAAATATTATTTATTAATGCATCTTTCTTACAATAACATTTGTTATTAATGGTTATTTAAATGTTTTAACTTGGCCTTTAGAAAAGTTCCATAGCGTTTAGCCTTGTGCAAGTCTAAAATTAATTTATAATGGTCTTAAAAAGGTCTTAAAGTCTTACATTTGACTTAATTAAACCTGTAGAAAACCTGGGTGACAGGTTTTCAGCTTTTTTCAACATATCTTCTTTTAGGTTCAGCAGAAGAAAGACACTTAAAGGTTTGGAACCACTTGAGGGTGCGTAAATAGTGAATAAATGTTCATTTTTGGGTGACCTATTCCTTTATTCTTTTATCGTGCTCAGTAGCATATGCTTTTGCTCAATTTTGATTTGATTTGATTGTCAAATATGGATTTACATGACCATTTGATTTTATTGTGGCTGTTGAAAAAAGGGAGTGAGCACCTGTAGGCAGTGCTGTATATTAGACAGCTGTCACATAAGTACAAATAGGTTACATATTTTGAAGTACAATAAATGCTACACTTAGAATCGGTTTACAACATGTCTGTTTTGATATATTCAACACAAGTAATACCTTTTCATTAAATGTAATAGTAAAGTCTAAAATTGTACAAATGTTTTTATTTAGTGCTTTTCTTACTTTAGGATGTTTCATGGATCAGAAACACACAGTGTGATCACAGTAACCTAACTGCCCAAAAAGTCATTTCTGTATGTTCTGTTAATGCATTCAAAATAGGTTTTAATTTGTACCAGTTGGATTTTTTTTTACATCTGTAATGTACTGAAATTACCCACCAAGTAAATAAAGTTCAGATCTAAATTTTATAGAGGTCTTGTAAATTAAATCAGGAACTCCGTATCAATACCCAGCCCTAGAAACTGTAATGGTCCTATGTGCAAAAGCATTTTCAGTCCCTTTCATGTAACATTTCACATGCGCATCCAGTATTTAACCCTGTAGAGTGAAATGAACTCGGAGGCCACATTTCCATAAGCTAAACGTATTTGCTCAGATGTTCTAATGTTCTGTTATATTCAACATGTCAATAAATTAATGTGTATTTACACTCATAATATCTGTCTGTCCTCATCAAAAGTCTATGATAGACTCTATTTGTAAGGCCAAGAATACAGTTCGGTGAATTCTACAACAGTTGTTGGTGACGGCAACATTCACACATTACATATTTAGAAAGTAGACGTTCTTTTTATCTTTACCGTTTGAAGTTTGCTCTGTATGGAAATGTTAATGTCAACATGACATGTCCTCACAGCCAAAAAGGATTTATATTATTGTTTTAACCCCACTGTGATTTCATGTTTAGCCTGAATATGAACTTGGGTATGTTTTTTTTTTTTTTTAGGATCATTAGTTTTTTTATACTGTTTCATATATTTGTCTGCATAGTATTTCATTTAAGGTCTATTTTGCACATTTGTGGCATTTTTTTCAAAATGGGCTCATATCACAACGGCCCTAAAGCCATGCATTTTAATAAAATGCAATTTTAATGCATTTATCTGGGGCCTCATGTATCAATGCTGCGTACGCACAAAAACTTTGCGTACGCCAGATTTTACGCTCGGAATCGCTCACAGTTGGATTTACTAACGATGAAATGAACGTGGGAATGTGCGCAGCTCCAATCATGTTCTTCCCAATGTAATGTCCTTCATGTTTTCCCAATGTAATCGGAGCTATCTACTGCACACACATTGCTATAAAGGCACCATCTGAGGATGAATTTGCATACATGAATCAGAAACATTTCCATTTAATAAATGTGCAAATAAAATATGATGCACAGACTTATTAATGATTCCTACTTGTTTTCCACATGTTGATAAAGAGTATTGGCAAAATGGGGGTGGTGGGGTGGGGGGGGGTCAAACGTGTGAAAACATATTGTCATGCATTAAACTACCTGCGCCACTCAGGCTGTTGAAGAGAAATGAAATTGCTATTTTCTAAGCTGATAAGGCTATAGGAACTAGGGCTGCACGAAAATATGACATTGCAATATTTAGTTTTTCTGCAATATATAAATGACTTTATTAATGACTATTCAGAAATAATTCATTAATTTTGTTTGATTGGGATTGAATCATTTGCATAAAAACTGTTAAACCGTTTTCAAGCATTGATTAATACAATGGATCAAAGATACAAGTGAAAAAAAAAAGCTTTACAATTTTCTCTGGAGTCTTAATAGTTTATAAATTAATTAATGAACAGCACTGAATAATCTTTATCCTATTAATAGTTTTATAAATTTAACCTTTATTCAAGTTACAAACTGTAATATTTCTTGTGCATAAAGGCTTTAAACTTTCCTGATATGCTCACTCAAACACTACTTAAAAATACATGCAAGTGATACTTTTTTAAACTTTGCAATTGCAATAGCTGGAAAACTATAATATCAACTCAGCATTGCAGATCCTGCGATGTCATCATTGCGTTGTCTATGCTGAAATTATATATTGTGCTGCCCTAATAAAAAGTAGACTCATTCAGGCAACTTTGCTGCCATACCATGGCTGGAGTAGGGGCAAATATATTACAACTTCTGTGTATTCCAATTCATATACAGTTAAAGTCATAATTATTAGCCCCCCTGTTTATATTTTCCCCAATTTCTCTTTAACAGAAAGATTTCTTCAACACATTTCTAAACATAATTTTATTAACTTATTTCTAATAACTGATTTATTTTATCTTTGCCATGATGACAGTAAATAATATTTGACTATTTTTCAAGACACTTCTATACAGCTTAAAGTGACATTTAAAGGCTTAACTTGGTTAATTAGGCAGGTTAGGGTAATTAGGCAAGTTATTGTATAACGATTCTGTAGAATATTGAAAAAAAAATTGCTTAAAGTGGCTAATCATTTTGACCTATTTTTTTTATTTTTATTAAAAGCTGCTTTTATTCTAGCCGTAGTAAAACAAATATAGACATACTGTGAAAATTTCCTTGCTCTGTTAAACATATTTAATATTTAGTCTCTCACAGATGTCTTCAGGTGGTTACGTTAGATATTTTGATGAAAGTCAGCCAATATTCAGTCTATGCTTGATGTCATTGCATCTGCTGCAGCCATGGTACAACAGCAAAATATTTTCAAATAAGTGGAGGGTTGCTTTAAAGTTTCCGTTTGGTAAATACAAGTATGCAGTGAGATGAATTTTTGTAATTTGCACATTGGAAATATCTCATAACTGCTATGTTGTAGATGCTCAGTAAGTTATTTTCCTTCAGTTAAAATAAGGTTGGTGGGAACATAACTTGACAGCATTAAACGTGTAAACTCAGACCCCAAATGTTTTTATCTAGTGACTTATTTGAAACCTTTACATCCTGACATGTCAGATTTAGCCTAGTGTGGTAGATTAAAACCAAAAGCCAAATCATGTTTACTACAGTTGTTATTTTAGACGTAAATGGAAAACCCCCTATTATAAAACCACTTAGTGAAATCATGAGAGAAATGATACTGAATTATTTTTCTGACTTACGACTTCTTTCCTGCATAACTATATCGCAATCAAGCCCTTTTCTTATTTGGTCTCATTTACATCTTTTACCCACTGTACACCAGTGGGAACTGCAAGTAAGCTTGGTTTGAATAGAGATAATGTCTTTTTGATGGACAATGGAAAACAAACACTCTTGTCTCCCCTCTCTCTGCCTACAGGCTTTCTTGCACTCACACTTTTCACCCCCTTCTCTTTCCCTCTCTCTCTCTGGAGAGGCACAGATAGCCTTATTAGGTGATAGTGAAGGGCTAGTTGTAAAAATATTCCATCTTGTGCTTTCCTATTCCAGATCTGGCTCCCAGTATGAAGAAAATCGAAGCATTGTGCACTGATAGCAATGAGAACTTGGATATGTTTGCAACTATAACTCAACCCATATGCTAAGTTTTGAGAAACACAGGGAGAATTAGTTAAATGTGTTCATTGAGAAGTTGCATCATGCTCACGAATCGCAAATGGAATGATGTTTGGCTTAATCCAGGAAGTCTCATTATAAGCTAACAAGCTCTGTCGCTCTTTTCTCTTTTATGGTGACCAGTTTCTTGCTTCATGTCTCTGGCACTCTTAATTGATCGCAGTGACTGGCCTATTTATATCATTTTGAAAGTGGGAGAGACTCACTCCACTTCTGGAATGTGAGGGTTTGAGCCAGAGTTTCTGCTTATGCAAGAACAGCGTTCTCTCTCTCTCTTTCTCTCCTGCCTGTAGTCTGCCTGGGGGGAGCCAAACACCCCAATCTGGAAGCAGCAGAGGAAGATAAAAGTGGAAAACGCAGGCAGAGAGGGTGTGGCGAACACCTGAATGTAGCTATGGAGATGAGGAAATAAAACTGAGAATGTCAAAAGACAAAGAGACCTTTTGTGGACTTAGGATACCACAACATTTTCTGGCCTCAAGTCTTTGTCTCAGTATTTTAGTAGTGGACTCTTGATTTGGGAGAGCTGACTTAAAAAGGATTCTCCTTGCTAAAGTCGTGTCTGTTTAATGATCTGAGGATTTTCAGAGTCTGCTCAGATCCTATCGTTCCCAAGAAATAATCCAGACAACCCCAGGGGACAGCGGAAGGCAGTTTTATGAAGAAGGAAGATTAAATAAGCCAGAGATTATCTGAGAATGTTTGTCGGGGTCAGGCATGTCTGATGGCAAGTAAGCCCACATGAAAATGTTTTGTTGAGCCTTACAATCGTAGAGCACTTGAATTAATCTGTTTTGGTTATTCTATAGTTGCTCTGGTAACACAACAACGATACACTAAAAATGTTTAGTTATTTATTTAACCCAATGGTTGAATTAAAAATAGTTGGTGCTTTGTTGGGTTAGTTTTCATCTTTATTGGGTTATTTATTAATAATGTTAATAATTAATTGTGGTTAAATTTAGAATTTCAACAGTCAACTGATTTAACCGACACAGAACAGCTGTATTAATACGAGTACTTAATATGTTTTTTGCATTTTAAAATTTAAACTCTAAAGCAATAATGTTGTTATTTTTAATCAAGTTAACTCTCCATAGCGTGTTTTTTATATCCGTTTCACCAGCACTCCTAAATATTGATGATACAAACGCGCGCTTCATAGCCGATCTAAATTAAACAGAAAAAAAAAACGCTTAAGTGTCTGGAACTAGAGTATTATTATATTTTTAATAATATTCCCCTCTGATTTTAGGAATAGTTTACAGTTCTGGTTGGGTTTAGGGGTAGGGAATAGGTATAGATTTCAATTTTAAACAATAATGATGTTCCAGGATCAACATAGATGTTAATCCAGGATCGCATTGCACTTGGCAAAATCATGACGTGTTTGCCTGCATGTCCATTGCAGTCCCACCCTAGACATAGGACAGACCTGAAGACCACAAGAACCCCTTTGCTGGATTAAGCACATTCCCCTTAAACCCTGACCAGACATGTCTGGGCTGCTTTGCAGATGCTTAGAAAATGAAAAAGTGCAAATCAAATCCTCCAAGTAACAAGGCTGAAATAATTGGGACAAAGGGGGAAGGCTATCATATTCTGCAATTGGTTTTCTGTGAAAATAAATGACGTAGGTGCCATAGCAACATACACAACATTTTTGGCCTGCTTTAACAAACAGCACTCTGTCTGTGAGGGCAACTGCAGAAAGTGTTCTCAGAAAGAGTGCACTCACTGTTGTGTCAAAGTTGAGGGCAGTAGTTCATCAAAGAAAATTTACCTTCCATCTTAGTTTAAACATGATCTTCACACAGACATGGAAAGATGACCTTCTGAAAATGGATTTTACTAGGCTATCCCTCGGTCTCTACATCATGTGTAACCGCACAGCTGCGAAAAGAAAGGGGGAAATGGAAGCGCTCTCGCCGAGTTTGGAATCACTGAGTCATTCGCTTGATTGCAGGTCTTGCAGTAAACAGCAACTAGCCAGTGTAGCATAGCACATTTCAGCATGGTTCTGACAACAGGATACACATTACACTGCACTGTAGCTGATCTCTGGACACACCTTCTATTCAAGGCTATTGTGCTTTAAATAATAGCTTTTGGCAAAGCTTCAAAACAAGCCTCCCCTATTGAATCTCTCTGGAGCTCTCTAGCTCTCTCTTAGTTTTGAGCTCCTGTTGCTTCTTTTTCTCTGAAATATAGCTGTGGCTGAAATTCTAGCTGGGCGTTCAAGAGGTTAATACTTCTGAGTACTGAATTTGCAAGGACTTCCATGGAGTTCTCCTTGCAGGATGTTCACAAATAAAGGCATTGGTGGGACTAGGTTTGGCAGTCCCTGAAAACCCCCAAAGGAATAGTCATTAGAGATAATAGGCAACCATGTAATTCTTGCTTCCATACTGCCACACCCCAAATGACCTTAAGTGACATCACAGCCCCCTCATAGGCATTGCATTCGTCTTTAAACTCTGAACTCTGACCCTTCTACCATGCTTCATAAATGGACCCACCCTTAGGGAGTCTTGTGATCCATTCTTTGAGATAATTAAGTCTAATGGCATTTCTACTTATCTGTGTAAGACGGTAATGTTCCTTATTGTTAACAGAGTTGGAGACAGGTAAACTTGGTTCAGTGCGCATCGACACGCAGCAGTGAACACACACACAATGCAATCATTCAGAGTCCTCACCTCAGCAGATCACAATACCCATTGCTTAGTGCCCCTCAGCCTCCCTCCACTACCACACACACGTTGTTATTGCTAGTTTACAAGGACTCTCTATAGGCATAATATGTTTTATACTGTAAAAACATCTTATTATAAGGCCCTACCCCTCCCATACCTCTAAACCCAACCCTTACAGGAAACTTGTGGCAAATTTTGACCCCGTTAAGTATCATTTTTATGTGTTAAGGACATAAGGCATGTCTTTATAAATCACCTAAATGTTGAAATATCTAGGTTACACCCATGCCTGTCCTTGTAAGTCACTGAAACCAGAACACCACACACTGGGCGTTTACCTGGAAGATGAGCACTTTGAAGTTGTTCCTCTTGATCAGGTGAGCGTGGTTGGCTTCCAATTTCTTCACCTGGACGGCCTGCCTATCCATCTTGTCCTTGACCTCCTTCATGTGGACACTGACTTTGCGGCTCTTCTCCAGGAGTTTGCTGACCGTGTTGGAGGTGGAAGTGTGACTCTTGGAGAGCTTGGTCATGTCGTTCTGGATGCCCCTCACTGCCCCCTCTATCTCAACCTGTCTCACCTCCATCTTATGCTGGTTCTCTTGCACTGTATCCAGCATGTTCACCAGCTTATCTAGAAGCGTCAGGACAGTGATGGCATTCACTTGACCTGTGGGCGAAGCTCCATCTCTGGGGAGAGTGCCTGTGGTGCCTCCAGCCAAAGGTCCAGGACTGCTGGGTTCTCCGGCAGAAGCGTTGGTAGCACCAGTGCCCAGCTGGGAGAGGCTATGGGTGGGTGAAGACTGAGTAGGGCTGGGGCTTGGCACCACCAGCTCCTGGTTCTCATGCGTGCTCACCATGCTACTCCTCTCTGCCTGCACTGCATCTTCTCCCATTCTGAAGCGGTCTTATTTGGTCTTGTCTAACTTTATTTAGGAAAACAGTTTAGTTCTTCACCTTTTAAGTGATCTGGTCTTGCTGTGTCGAGTTCCTCGTCCAGTTGATTTTCACTCCACGTTCTAACAACTTAATTCTTGTTTACAGGCTTGGGAAAAACTTTTCAGCTTCCAGGTTAAGCGTTCCCACCCCTTTTTTTGAAGATAGCCACACTCTCACTCTTTCCCGTCTCTCCCTCCCTCTCTGGTGCAATTGGAAGAGCTGCGCAGAGGCTTCCCCACAGCTTAAAAAGCCCATCCACACCCTATGAGGGTGGAGCTTGGTTGCCATGGCAGCTAACCCGGCCCATTGGTGAGGGAGTTATGTGTTTGCATGTGTCAAGTGCGACTATGTGGGTGTGTATACGGTGGAACATGAGCAACTCTCTCCACATGTAGTACCTCCCCCTAACCCTCTCCCTCTTTCTGGCTGTCCAGGGTTTGTTCTGTTTATATTGAAAAGAGCAATAGTATATTAAGAGTCATGTTTGAAGAATGAGCTCATCTCTGCAAGAGAAATAAAGTTGGGGCAGTTAAAGATACAGAAAGGAAGATAGAACAAAGGTTTGTGTTTGTCCCTTTGAGCAAAGATTTACTAAGCAAGTTTTCTATTTGGGTAGACATGTGCAAGAATGTGTTTGCCTGTGTTTATTTTGTAGGAGCTCTTTGCAGAGTTGTAGCCGTACTAAGTTTATTCTGGAAAAAAATGTCACACAAACAGTTCTCAAGGCTTGTGAGTGGAGTCATTTTTCCTGCCTGCAGCTGTAGCGGGAGCATGGCGAAACTCAACAGCGCAACTGGAAAACTCTGCGTTTGAGTTTCACTATACAGGGAAACAGAGTGAACAATAACACTGTCACTTTCAGCATGAAAGCATCAAATCTTAAAAGAAACTGTGAACATGGCAGAATTGTAAAAAACATAAAACAGAACTCCATCTAACTACTTCTCCTCATTTTCTTGGGTGTTTGCCTCCTGTACACTCAAACACAATGTCTTAATTGCTCCAGTTTCCTGCTTTTTGTATTGTTGTACATGTCTCCATTATGTCATCTTCCCCCCTTTTTCCTTTGGAGGGTGATGGCAATGGAAACAGGAATTTCTGAGAGCTGAAAAGCGTCTGTTCGTGGTCCGCTTAACCTCTGACCTCTACTCTGGGTTTATTTTACATGCTCTGAGTGATTACATAACCTTTTATCACAGCATACAAGTATGAATTTTGGCACAAATCCATTTCAGATGTTCTAACTGCTAAGCAGTTCATAGACGTGTGTGTGCTTGTAGTGCCAGGCTTATGCAGTAGTAAATAACATGGTACCTTTGGAACATTTCCTTAATTAACAAATAGCAGTTCAACATGCACTGAAATTACAGAGGCAGTAAGAGAGTTCTTCTGCATATTAGGAATGTGTTTAAGAAAGGTGGAGATTTCTGCCTTATCAAATTTTATCTCCATTGTTTTCATTCTGAGGAACATCGCATCCTGATTTCTTGTTTTCCATGGGAATCTCACAAAAGGCTTGAAGGTCTATGGCTCAGATTGCATTTTTTTTTAAAGAAATGACTCGTCGCCCCCTGGAGAAAACAGTATGTAATTACAACATCAGATCACAAGTGCAACACACAAACAAGACCAGGTTGTCTGGAATAGCACAGCTGCTTCCTTGGAAACTCTTACAGTGAAGTGACACAAGGTCAACGTATGGGAGTCAACAACACCTCTTTTATTCAGTGATAGTCAAAGAGTATTTTTGTATTCTTAAAGTGTTTAGGAATATACTTTTAAATGATCTGATCTGAAGTTACTTAGCATTTGTGTGAAAAATAGTGGTCGGCATTGGAATTTTAAAGAGTTGTTCACTAAAATTAAAATAAATTTATTTACTCATTTACTTAACTACCATTTGTACAGTATTTGAGTTTCTTTCTTTTGTTAAAATCTTAAGAAGAAATTTTGAGGAATGTTGCCTGTAGCAATTTACTTGCATAGTATTTTTTTCCAACTACTGTGGAATTTGAACATTCTTCTAAATATCTTCTTTTGTGTAAAAAGAAAAAATGTTTGGAACAACTTGATGGTCAATTTAATTTTTTGAAACAAAAATCCCAACTTTATCAGACTTCAGATTTTAGAAATGAGTCGAGTAAAATGTCCTTAAAATAGATGACTACATAATAAAACTATGCATTATTCTGAATAGACTGTACTGTAAAGCTTATCAGTTGGATACGAATGCTTTAATCTAAGAAATGATTGGACAAATATGAATAACCTCGAAAAGCAGAGCCAATCAAAACTATAGTACACATTACACATTGAGTAGTTTTGTGGCAACTTAATATTGTGTTTAGAGTTTACGGTACATACATACACTGTAAAAAAATATCTGTTACTTTTTGATTCACAACTGTTTTCTGTTTATTTTTTGGTCGTGAATTGTATTGGATGTTGATCTCTGCTCTGTTGACTTTTGATGTATAAAATTCAACTCTACAGTTTAACAAAGTGACTTTTATTGACATTTTAGTTGTTTTAAGTAATATAAATGTATAATAAATAACATATAGAGAAATAAGATATAGAGAAATAAAATAACAAAAAAAAGCAACCGAAGATCTTTATTACTTTATTAATACGCACGATAGCTTCAAAGTTTGTACCTGATACAGTGTTCAGACGGCAGAGAGATGACATGATGTTTTGTCAAAACAAGCGTGCAGTGTTGCTTTTATAATGTGCTGCAGTGAAAGTTTTGTTTTCATTTTCTCTCTATGAGAGCGCAGCTGGACTCACGTGTGGATTACAGTGCACACGACGCTTGACAACATAACGTGTCTAAGGAGTTTTTTTTTTATGCGAGAGCTTTTCTCATCTGGAAATAGTGAGATCCGGAATTGCTGCTCGCCTCCTCTTAATATAGATGCGGCTCTAGTTGCTGTTAATTGTCCCGTCTCTACAGATTTGGTAAGTGAGCGACCAATGGTTTTTGTTTGTGTATTCAGATGGCAAAGTTAGTTTGTATCGAACTAACTATTACTCAGAGTGTAAACATGTTAGCACTACAATCAAACTTACCATCTTGTAGGATTTTAACTGCATTTTGTGACAGGAATAACACACACGGCTTTCTGATGCTACCTGCCGAGTGCATCTAAGCTTCTGGGAAATGTGGAGGTTTTTTCTTGCAGGACTCCCAGAGTTCATCAAAACTCTTTGGATTCATCTTCAATGCCTCCTACTTCATCTTACACAAGACATGCTCAATAATGTTTATCTGTGGTGACTGGGCTAGCCAATCCTGGAGCACCTTGACCTTTTTTTGCTTCAGGATCTTTGATGTGAAGGCTGAAGTATGAGAAGGAGCACTATCCTGCAGAAGAATTTGCCCTGTCCAGTGGTTTGTATTGTAATGGGCAGCACAAATGTCTTAATACTTCAGGCTGTTGATGTTGCCATCCACTCTGCAGATCTCTCGCACGCCCCCATACTGAATGTAACCCCAAACCATGATTTTTCCTTCACCAAACTTGACTGAATTCTGTAAGAATCTTGGGTCCATGCGGGTTCCAATAAGTCTTCTGCAGTAATTGTGATGATTGGGATGCAGTTCAACAGATGATTCATCAGAAAAAATGCCACTTTTTCAAATGATCAAATAGAGGTCAAGTTATTATTTGTTGCTCTTACAACTGGGATCTACGACAAAAATTTTGTCATGTAACAAAATCAGATTTGGAAATTATATACAGTATTTAATGTAATAAAGCATACAGATACAACAAAGTGCCCCTTTAAACCCCTCAGCTATTATTTTTTTATTCGTTCACTTTTATAAACAAGTCCTCTGTGCAATGTCAATATCTGCTTTATTGATCATAAAATGCCTTTGCTCTGTTTGCCTTGGATTCTTTCATTATTAATAACTTTCTTTCCTCCCTTTACATTTCCCTCTCATATTTTTGCAGTCTTTCTAACCTTGACCCCTGTGATCTCTTTTTTTTCAGCTTTTCGTCTTTGAAGACCGAACCTACACATCTTATATTAACCCCAGAAGCAGTGAATCACTCGCCCTGCTGCTTCTGTCTGCGCAGCATCTGCTGTGCTTGTTATTGAGATTCCCCGCTGACAGCTGGGCTCTGGAAAACCTATGGAGGAGAAGGAATCCTGGCGTTCCTGGCACTGTCATGTGGGAGGAAGGTGGGAATCAGTACTTGCAGCAAGTCATGAGAATAATTTATTTCCTTACAACCTCAAACTCCCCTCAAACATGCATCACTACGCGCACACACACACACACACACACACACACGCACTCACACAAAGCCCTGGTGTGGATTATTCATAACTGTGAGAGAAAATCACCTTTAGAAGCCAGGCTTATTTATAAGGATTCACACTCCTTTACTGATATAAGTTTGCTCATTATATAAAGCTTTTTTTGTGCTTTTGATGAGAATATAGAAGTCTGTAAAAGTACCTCAACTACTTTTAAAGTCTGAATCATTGCATTAGATTAAATATCGAACAAAATGGCGTTTATTTCAAGAGAACGAGTTTGTACACTCCATCAAGATGTGCTGATCAGTGACTGTTGGCTGTTCCATGCACACGGTTTAAAACCAAGGGGGTCTGTGCTTTTGCAGTTTTGTGTTGTCCCAAATTTTTTAAGTAATTTCCCCCTCCATGTTACAACGTCAACGCTTCCCATTCACTTTGAATGGGTGACGTCAGGCATTGCCGAACTGCATTGTGGATCTGTCGGCGCCACTTCAGAGGCGTTGCTCTCTGCAGAAGTTGGGACTAGCTCAACTTTTCAAGCGCAGACGGAAGATTCAGACAATCAGATCGCTGTATGCAAATACACCAGCTAGACCGTGGGCTATTGCTGACTGAATTTCATTGGCTGACGCTGCTATGACGATTGCGTCAGCCCCAACTGCAAAAACACCTTCAGTCAAGAACCCTCGTGTGAATGGGGCGTTATGCAGACCAAAACCCTTTCTGTTTTTAAATCTAGTCTTAAAACTCATTTGTACTCTTTGCTTTTTAACACTATATGAAAGTCTTATGTCTGTTGTATTGTCTTTTGCTTTAAATGATGCATGCTTGAACAGAACTTTGGTACATCAGTTTATCATATAGACATATACACTATCGCATACGGACCCTGAGTATGCATCAATACCGCTGCCACATTTGTACAGTGCTTCAAAAACAAAAGTCATTCAACCTTACTAGTCAAGACTAAAGCCAATCTGAAGATGCTGGACTTATGCGTTGTATACAGGTGTAGTAATGAGCAAACCAAAAAGCAGCATAGAGGCATAAAATTTTATAGGTAAGATTGAGTTTTTACGATTTTGTAAATTACGAACTTTTGTGCTCAACAAGCAATGTTATTGATGATGATCACTGCCCTGACCATGAGACAAAGTAGCACCAACTTGCAATAGATTCTAGACTTATGCTAGTTTTGTTGAATAAAATCAACCAACAATTTAAAGGAAATATGACAACAAACCCTGCAGTGCCAGAAACTGGTATTATTGTCGGCTAAGTGAAGTAATGGCTAGTATTTGAAGTAACTTATAAGGGCGCCTGATAACATAACAGTGCCTGCGCCTCAATGTGCATACTGTCTACCTTTAATTATTGTATATTAGAAATGTTATATACCATCTAGATAATAAAGGTGGATATGCACATTGAGATACAGGGATATCGATGGTTCACATGAATCGTTCATATCATTCATAATTCATTCACAAATGAATTGCTCCCTCAGTTAGAATGAGAAATAAAAGCGGGAGAGTAGTGTTTCAGGACATGGATTAGATGAAATTTAACAGGGAGGGTGGATAATACATTTCCATGCACATAAACACATGCTCTTTGCTGGCAATGCCAGTGCGGTCACTTATCCATCACTATAGAAAAGTGATGTAAAATTTTTGTGATTTAAAAATAAATTATATACTGACCTCCAGGAAAATTCCTGATCATAGATATATGTCTATATATCTATGGCTCCAGATGGCCAGTCCTCCATTGCACCTTGGTCTCACATTCATTTCAAAGGAGCGCTACCCTGTACTAAAATGGCAGCTCTATTTATTCATTCTTTCCAATAGACAACAATAGCATAGGCAACATCTAATGTGAATATCTATGCAGTTTATAAATAAACATTGACCTGATTTTTTAGGCTAATAACGCCAGGTTTTAAATGATAAAGTATGGTGTGTTTCTTCAAAATATGTTCACAATGAATGCAGTCAAAATAAAGGTGTATAAAAAACAAAAATACAAGTCAATTTAGATTTTCCCATCTCTTATTTCATCACTGAACGCAGCATCAGATTCACAAATCCTCCACCTTTGGAAAGCAAATGAAGATATTTAAAGAAATCCAAGATGTTTTCGTGTCTCTACTAAAAGTCTTTTAGCCAAAAATGTTCATACATGAAACACATTTTCCTTCAACTCTTGTTATCATGACTTGTTATCATGTTACATGATGTACAGCATTACATTTTTATATGTGAATGAAAGTCTCTGTTAATTCATCAAATAATGTTTATGCTATTCTATTTTGGCCACACAAGTTCAAGCATGTTTGCTTTACGCTTGAGAACCAAAGAGTATCACTTGTATGACTCCAGCACTTGTATCACTTTTATCAAGCAGGTGAGGTTGGGCTTCAGTTTATTCTGTTTGCTGATCACTGTTACACATACATGTAGGTGAGCAGATGGTGGATTTAATGGAGCTCTCCATTCATCTATACAGTTCATTTGGTTGGACAGAAAATCTTATCAGACGCTAAAGTGCAGAGTAATATCATCAGAATTGTTTAGCCAAACAAGCAGAAGTCCATACATTTTCTAACTAACTAGGTAACTAATTAGCTAACTAACTAACATTTAAAAAATAAATAAATAAACAGGTTTTTATTTTGTTTTAAATAAATGAAACCAAAGGAATGTTAAAAAAATGATCTCTACTTTTCTCCATTGTTTTTCCTAGTAAATGTTAATGACAGACATGTTTACCACTTTGTTCCTGCTCTGCTGTGTTTTGTTTATGTTTGTAAATCTGCTTCGCCAAGCACTCTCTTATTACCATGTCCATGCATTTTAAGAATTGCTGGGCTTGATATTTTGATCTGTTTAACAAAGTGAGAATGCATTTAAAATGATTTAGCACTGGGGTGGCCAAGCATCAAGCACAGTTTTTTTATTTTATTTTATTATTATATTCAATATTTAGAGCAGAACAAACCACTGTTGTTCAATGACTTGCCTTATTAACTTAACCCAGTTAAGCCTTAAAAATTGCACTTCAAGATCATTACCAGTATCTTGCAAAAAGCTTGTAAAATATTATGTACTGCTATCATGGCAAAGACAAAATTAGTTATTTAAAAAGAAAATGTTTTAATGTGTTAAAATCTATCACTGAACATATAATGACATATTTATGTTATTTGTTGTATTTATGATTTTTGTAATAGTCTTATCACGCAAAACATGAAGACAACAGGGAAATAATTCTGTTATATAAACATTGATGACATTTTAATGCTTTCTATTAGGGTTATAACTGTAGCTATTTTGTTCTGACAAACATTTACCCCATTCCATAAAAAAAATAGCTTAATATTTTTGAATGCAATTTATTAGTAATACAATGCAATTTTTCTTTAACTTGGCGGAATTCGCCAAAAATCTAAAAAAAACAAAACAAAAACAAACAAACAACAAATCGCAGTTCTAACATAAGCTGTGTCTCAATTCAGAGGCATAGGTGAGTTCTTCAAAGTCCACACATGTATGAGACTATCTAGCCTACAGAAGACCAATCGCGTCACTAGGCAACCGTAACAGCTGCTGTTAAAAAGCAGTAATAAAATTTGTAATGACTTTTTTCAAAGTGCTTTTAAAACTTATTTTAAGCGATCTGAAGGCAAAGCGAGGTTTACAGATCCTGGAAATATATTTCCTTTGATCCATACATGTACACAGAAAAATGTGAACTGTCTATAAAATCACTATTTAGTAAGACATGTCATACTCTTTGTTTTTAACATGTGTATAGATCTCCAATTAAAATACATTTAATTCATACATTTAAACCAGAGTTTTCTTTGAAGAGCGTCCTGCTGTTATCAGCACGCAATGAATCTTGGGATCCACCAATTGTGTCCTTCATTACCTGGGAAACGAAGAATGCATTTTGAGGCTGCGTTTAAAGGAGCCTTCGAATTTTTTTGAAATGAGACAGCCTTCGTCGCGCCTCAATGACGCAGGGCACTTCGAATGCATCCTTCGGAGGATGCAGCCTCTGAAATGTGACACAGCTAGAATCAATACACTTTCATAGATCTTTCTAGGATTAAAAGTAGTGCTAGGCAAAGATTAATTACAATTCGATCACATTCATAAAAAGAGTTTGTTTTGACATATGTGTGTGTCTTAAATATTTATTATGCATTTGTGATGCACACGCATACAGTGCTCAGCATAATTGAGTACACTCTATTTCTAAAATGAATATTTGTATTAATTCCTCAGTGAATATAGGCAATGTATTTTGGTGCATTTAAACAAAACAAATTTATTAAACAGATATATTTATTAAAATATTATTTTTAGTCACAAAGCATCTTTAGAAATAGAAAGACAATACAATTAAATTCATGAAAAATATAGAAAAAAAGTACAACCTACAAAATTTCTCTTTTTTTGTCCTTTTTTTTTTATTTGTATTATTTTTCTACAGCATATAAATTTGGCTTTACTAGTTTTGACCGTTATCATAAGTTATTTTGTTAGATAAGCTCTAGATTTGGCCTTAGTACTGACTAATCTAATGTATATGCTCAAATATAATATTTTATAGCTTACTATTAAAATATGAATTTGAAAGATTTGTGAGGGGTGTACTCATATATGCTTAGCACTTTATAGAAACTATACAAAACAATTTTAATATATAGATTATTACATAGATTAAAATATAATTTAAATGTATACATAATTTGTCATACATATTTTATATCAATATAAACAAACATCTTTTTCAAATATATGCATGCATGGGTGTATTTATAAATGCATAATAAATATATATATATATATATATATATATATATATATATATATATATATATATATATATATATGTATATGTATATATATATATATATATATATATATATATATATATATATATGTATATGTATATGTATATGTATGTATATATGTGTGTGTGTGTGTGTGTGTGTGTGTGTGTGTGTGTGTGTGTGTGTGTGTGTGTGCGTTTGCTGTGTGTATTTACTTATTCCAAATTTATTCATTATATCAAAACAAACGTTTATTTTGGATGTGATTTAATTGAGATTAATCTTTGCCCAGCACTAATTAAAAGTTTTGTAGGCATAATAAAGTCTCACGTAAATGACTTGAAAGAGACACTCCCTTGATTCAACACTGCCATCCAGTGGTCATTGATCATAACAACAACAACGAGAATAACAATAATCCTAAAACTCTGACATATTCCCTTTCATGCATCATTTGTAGTTTTATATATCCAAGCTTCCTCTTACACACATACACTCACGCCATTCTGTCTCCCAAGGACTGCTGGATCCGATTCCGCAAGCTAACTTGGGTCACAGAGGGTATTGGTATCAGTTCGACACACACACACATACGCGCACGCACAGTACTTGTTGGCGGTGATTGTATTTGACAGCTCCGAGGCGTAGGAGAGAGCCGGACTGAGGTTGTGACAGCCTCTCTGCTGTCGGATCTTGTGGCAGCATTGATTGCTGGGTAATGGGTGCGGCTCACAGCCATCGACCGGCTGCTGGGCTTCATCCGCCTACAACTCCCTTTGGGCCGAAGGAGGCAGACAGACAGACTTTGCTTTCCTGCTTGTGTCAGATTGTGCTAAGAGAAAACAAGGTGACGAGAAAGGATGCATCTCAGTCCTGAAGCTAATCAGCAGAGAAGTGGCTGCTCCTAAATCTGTTGTAGTATTGATATTTTTGACAAGTGACAAAAAACTTCAAGCGTGGAAGGTTAAACTAATTTGTGAGTGCTGCAGGAAGATTAAGGACGTTTTAGGAAAACTTGCTGAAGAGATCCTTGTCATTTACTAGTTTTAGATCAGCTTTCTTTATAAACGTGTTGCTCTTGGGAAGGTTTTCATCCACTTTGGGGTGATTGTGAGTCTTAGGCCCCGTTTACACTAGTGCGTTTTAGTTTTAAAACGGCGTCCACACTCGTGTTTTACCCAGCATTTCTGAACTGCTCTCCGTCCACACCAAAACGCTGAAAACGCACATCACGTGACCACACAGACACTCTCTGGCAAGCGCTGCAGCCCATTTACCCAGATGAGAGCTCTGCTAGTCGGACTTCTCATCAAGCATCTACCGCTGGATCTAATATCTCACTATATTTATTAAACGGGATATTTCATTTATCTTGTTGTCTTTATCTAACGACATGTTCCCTGACTTTGGTCATTAGAATCTTACTTTTTCTCAGGTAACGTGTTTTGGCTGAGCGCAAAGATAAGTTAATGATTGATGAAACCACGTAGCCTATTATGTATATTGACTGATCGCTTGCCTTTATTTCCTATAATGTAAAAACTTATTGTATGTTATACTTTTATAATGGCCATTATCGATTATTAAAACTGATAGTCAGCAAAAGAGAGGGTGTGTTTCGTATTTTCACTGAAATTGAAAGGAGGCAGTTGTTATCGGCTCCGTTTTGTTATAAATATCCACACAGTGAAGATGACGCTCATATATGCAGCACGACGCCTCAACATTTCTGCTGTCTGTTTAGTTGTTAATATTAAAATAAAAATAGGCAGTTCCTTAAATCATGTATACAATTTATTGTTGAGAAAGTGAAACAACGTAGCCAAGGTGATGTGAATGAAGTTATAAAGTACACTGTTCCCTTTGAAGATTTACCCGTGTCCTCGGTATAGTCTGTTCATATCAAACTGAGAAGAAGAGACTGCAGCCTTGATCAAACATGCGAAGTCTGAACTTACACGTAGAAAATGCAGGACTGAACTGTGTGTGTTAGGCTACTTAATATTCAGGAAAAGCCCCAATCAGAGAGGCGAATGTCAGCAGCCCCGCCTCCGTTTTCAGATGTCTCCGTTTTCCATCATCCACACTGAGACGGAGCAGCAGCGTTTCAGAATGAAAACGGCCTTTCCAACGTTTTCGAAACGCTCCGTTTTCGGCGCTCGAGAACTCCGGCGTAGTGTGGACGGTTGGCGTAACCGTCGCAAAACTTATGCGTTTTCAAACTAAAACGCATTAGTGTAAACGGGGCCTTAATTTGGTCACAATTTTCTCTGTGTTTTAGAAAACGGAATGATTTTTTGTGATGAATCTTATTATGACACAGATTTTTTTACTTTTAAAAAAATAGGAAAAATTGAACGGTACTCTGGGCATATTTACTCTTTCGTAATGTTTTTAGCTATTTTTGTTCCATAGACTTCCATTGTAATGACATTTAGTGATTGCAAAGTCATGACACCATGCGGTCTTGATTGTTGCTGGTTTTCAAAAGGTAAATTTGTCATTTTTACTGTTGATTATTAGTTGCAGTGCAAAAAAAGCTTTGTTTCTGGCTTTTATATGGAGCATAGCATGTGTGTGTGAGAGAGACTTTTGCGCACTTACCTTGAAATGCATTAAATAAAAAATAAGCAGATCTCAGAACAGAGTTGACATAGCAAGCATATTAAATTGGAAACGTTTTTTGCAAAGGCCTATCTAAAGGGTTAATGGTGCCAACTGATAATCAACAGTAAAAATCTGCATCTGTTGTGAAGTAAATTTCATCACGAATGAACTGATTTTCCCGCACGAATGAAGCTAGTAAACTCAATGTTCACTTGTCTATGTACACGCGAATATCGCGATTTATTAGCGCATGCCACGTCTGGTGTTAACACAGCATTAGAATTTGTGATGTCACTGTAAAGGGACAATTAGGGGTAGGATTGGGTGTACCCATTAAAAGCATTGCATGCAGGCCCAGCTTGCACCTGGTCGTGCACCTCCCTCTCCATTTTACAAGTCACCTAGAGTTAAACAGTTCAATTTGACCGTTTTTGAATCCATTCAGCCGATCTCTGGGTCTGGTGGCAGCACTTTTAGGTTAGCCTAGCATAGATGATTGAATCGTATTAGACCATTAGCATCTTGTTCAAAAAATGATAATTTTTCAATTTAAAGCTTGGCTCCACTGTGGTGACGTTGTGTACTAAGACAGACTGAAAATGAGAAGTTTTTTAGACTGAATTGTGTAGATTCAGGCGTAATAATCAAGGGACTTTGTTGCAGTACCATGGCTGCAGCAGGTGCAGTGCTCCTGAAAATCTTGCAACCATGGAGACATTTGTGAAAGACAATTCAGAACTATTTTCATGTGTTGTGTAATATTGCACCGGCTGCAGCCATGGTACAGCAACAAAGATTCTTGATTATTATGTCGGTCTGAGTATACACTTCACTACAGAAGAGTCAAGCTTTAAATAGGAAAACTATCAAAACTCTTTGGTCATTTTTGTTTAATTTTCCACTATTTGAAATGTAGAAACGCAAGCCATTTGTTGACACCAATAACCTATTGATAAGTGAGTCAACACATATCACATGAGTTCAATTTCCAGCTCAAGGTCCTTTGTCGATCCTTCCTCTCTTTCTGCTCCCCTCAGTTTCCTGTCTGGTATCTCCACTGTCTTCTCCATTTAAAGATAAAAATTCAGAAAAATATTAATAAAAGCCATTCAAAAATATTTGTATAGAATTTTAACAAATAAACCTTATTATAATGTGTAACCTGTTTTGTTTTTGCACCTTGGAAATCAAGACATACACACAGTTGCACCAATCACATGATATAAATTATTTATTTACATTACAGTGAATAAAAACCAAAGAAAAAAACATCACAAGTATGTTAACCTATTGGAAATATATAATACATAACCAAAGAGAGCCCCGGAAGGCTTGTTTCTTCTATGACAACAAATACAAGGCAACATGTGGCACACCTCTAGTCATTCATCCACTCATCAATCCATCCATCCATCCGTCCACAAGCACTCGTCTTCTCCAGACTGTTGTAACCCCAGGGAAGAGCTGTTTTTGGCAGTACCCTGACATTTTGATGAAACTGACTGCCTGTTCTCTTTCCCACCGAGTCTCACTCAAGCCTGCAGGCCAGGTGGAAAAACCACCGCAGGCCCGTCCCGTGTGGCTCGTCCCCTTCTTGCGTCCGTTGGGATTTAAGGGACGATCGGCACGCTGCCAGGAGTCCTGCCTCTGTTCTTAACACACCCAGCATCACCTGTCTGGAGGGGTGTGTGATCCCACAATTCCCTGGGGCCTTTCTCTGCTGTCTTTTAGCACATGTCACTCGAAGTTTAAGGTTCGTCAGATGAGTCTGGTGGAGGCCCGCAGGGTGTTTTCAGAGTTGAAATGTGGAACGTTTTGTTTCTGCCGTGCTATCCGATTCCCACGTGGACACCTTCTGTAAACACACACACACACACACAGGATGCTTTTATTTTCCTCACAGTACTATATTATTTAATTAAAACTGGCCATATGACGCTGTTGAATCCTTGTGGTTCATGTATAAGATCTGTTAAAGCTACAAAAGAGATTTATTGTATATTAAAAAACACACATCAATCCAGTCCAGATATTACTGCAGATGTCTAAGTCACAATTTGGATTATTAGCATAAACCACCCAAAGGCATATAAAGAATAAAGAAAATTAGGCTTTAGTGGATTATAGTTTGTGGAGATGCAAAAGCATATTTTATAGAGGACCGTTTCAGTAAACAAAAAAAAAAAAATCTGGCTTTACACTGCAGATCTTGATGATCAATTCCGATTTTGTGACTGTATCTGATTTTTTGCTGACCTGCTTACATCATCTTTTAAAAGTGACTTGTATGCGATCGTCTGCATTTACACTGCAAAGGCGCAATGACCAGGAAAAAAAAGAGCAAGCGCTGACTAACAGCTGATAATTAAAGAGTGCTCTTTTCTCTATTCCTGTATCCAATCTGTTCGCAGCTTTAACAAGCTGTTTTACTATAGTTTATGACAGAAAGGTTCTCATTTGTCCATCTTCTTTTGATATAAAGGCTTTTTTAAACCAGTAGGTGTCTTAATGTAATGTCCATGGCGTGATTTATGCTTGTGATGTAGCTATGCACTAGTTTTATATTAGTATATATTGGTTAAGTGGCGGTGACACAGTAGGTAGTGCTGTCGCCTCACAGCAAGAAGGTCGCTGGTTCGAGCCCCGGCTCAGTTGGCGTTTCTGTGTGGAGTTTGCATGTGTGGAGTATGCATGTGTGTGTGGATCTCTCCCAGAGATGGGTTGCGGCTGAAAGGGTATCCGCTGCGTAAAAAGGTGCTGGATGAGTTGGTTGTTCATTCCGCTGTGGCGACCCCGGATTAATAAAGGGACTAAGCCGTCAAGAAATTGAATGAATGAATGGTTAAGTGGCGGACATGGCGCTCTCTCGCTCTCGTTAACATGCTTAAATACCTGTGCTATATGACAATATAAATGCTGTTTAAAAATATTTTCAGAACACAGAATTTACATTCTAATCAGACATGATAGAATGTGTTAAAAAAAAGGAGCTTTAATATAATATGAGTTGTACTACTTTTCTATTTTAAATCGACAGTTCTAATTATAATGTACAAAATGCACTGATCAAGTGAGATGACGTGGGAGACGGATGGGTATCAGATAGCGACAAACAGGCACTTGCTGTGGTTTAAATTGTCTCATTAACAGCTTCTCTCGTCGCCAGCAGCTCGGCAGGGGAAAGCGTCAAGCTCAGGGAATCTTTATTATATTTTTCCTCGTCGCTTTATTAAATGTCATGTTTTGCATAGGGCAGAATGCGCCGCTGGCTCTTAAATCGGCTCGGAGGCAGCAGGGTTCGCGAGGGACACTGATTCCTGACCAGACCAAAAGCTGTTCCCGTTTTAATTAGTTCCATCCTCGCGCTCCAAACATGGGCTTTTACACAGTGAAGGGAACCTTTAACTTACTGGCTGCGCGGGCTGAGGAAACTAATCACCTACAGGTCTTAAAGCCTTACTTTCTGCACTTAAAATTAACTTATTTTCCTTGCCAGCCAATGGCGGGAGAGAAGATTAACTGCTATAAATATTTCGTTGCAGCTGTGAAAGGGTTTGGTGCCTTATTTTAATTAAAAAGTTTTTAGCTGTTTTACCCCCTTGTGACACTCTGGGGCAGTTTCATACACGATAGAAGACAAATCTTGATTTAGTTTTGTTCAAGCAAAGAGTGTTTTACATTTAGGTCACTGTTCAGAAAAACTTTTAATGTCTTTTATAATTCACCAATAATGTCTCTTATATTCACCAAGCTGCATTTATTTGATCAGAAATGTAAGAATATTAACGGTGTCACGATCCTCCAAATCCTCGTTTGGATAACATTTTCGACTCTAAAGGCACGATTCGATTCGATTTTCAATTATGAATAATTAATTAATTAATTAATTAATGACCAATTAAGATGTAGGTGTTGTCTATCGGATGAACCGTACGTAATACGTACATAGCAGAGCTTGCTAAACTGTTTTTTTTTGTCGACAACACGAAATCCAAAATGCTTACACACCGGTGACTTCATTGAAAGAGGAGAGGGTTTCTGTCGACGGGTCTCCTGCTTCTGCAGTTTAACAAGCACTTCAACAAGCCGTTTTTTTTCCCGCTTGACAAGCCAAGCTGATGTGACATGGGGGCGTGGCAGCATCGACGATTCTATTTTTTGATTCGATAATCGGAATTGAGCATAAATTTCGATCGATTTCGATTAAAAATCGAAATCGTGACACCCCTAAAGAATATTGTAAGAGAAACAGTGTCATTATGAAATATGATTACATTTTAACTGTTTCCTTTTTAAAATATAATTAAAATGCATAATTATTAAGCAATATTTTCAAGTCTTAAGTATAGATTGTTTTTGATGTCATTTATGTTGTGAGAAATTCAGTTGGAGAGCAGGAAGTGATTCTTACATAGGAATCGCTATCAGAACATAAAAAAATGTTTACGTTTTGTGTTGTTTATAATTGTTTAAATCAGCCAAACATTAAACATTGTTTAAATACCAAACAGCTTTTATAGATTTCCAGAAGTTTTTGCTAATAAACGGGGGCAAGCTCAAGAAATGGAAGGCGGCATGTAATAAACTTTTTATTCAGTACATCCACGTGTACAAACTTTATTTTGAATGCGATAATTCGTTTGAAAGCACCAATAAAGATTTTATACAGGCTTAGCTATGCATATAAATATGTCAAATATATTTAAATGTAGTTATTATATATTTATATTAAATAAAAATCATATACAGACACCACCACATTTATACAAAATCCTGGATAATATTAATAATGTACTCTGCCATGTAATCGCTGCAATGAAATCTCCTATGAAATGTCTTTACTGGCGTTTCCGCAGAATAAACAACCATAACATTAACATCGAGATGCACAGTGGCGTTGAATGTGTGTTGTTGGTAAGTTCATCAATCAAACACAAAATTAGACGGATATTATTTTGGAGCTCTTTTGTCCCCTCTTACAAAAATAAATTAATAATAATTAATAATGTAGACTATGCGTCCACATTTTATGCTTTCATCTGTTACTCCGTGATGTCTGGAAGATATCCGCATGGGGGAAAAACTATAGTAATTTCTAATAAACATGTTTTTAAACCACATAGTAATGTGATTAATGTGTACAACTCTGTAAATGAATGCTACAGAAAACTGTAGCATAGTAAACTGTAATAAATACTGTAACGTTAGTGTAAACTGTGGTGTTGAATTTATCACCACAGTTGTATTACAGCAACAATATAATTCCGAAAGTTTAGTAATTCTCTAGTATGCTTCCAAACACTATAGTATTTCATAGTACAGTATCTACCGCCTCGATGACAGGCAAACATAGGTTAGTTCAGTAGAAAACTCCGTTGTCTTCATGATATATCTAAAGATATGTTATATCTCCTTTGCAATATGGTGTAAATCACGAAAATACAGACTTTCCTCTGTCTCCCATTCAGTTTTTCACTTCCTGCCCTCCATCTTTGCACTATTTGTATTTTGTACTGTCTGGAGCCAGCACCTAAGCTTTTCACTCATCATAGCACACGTGCTGCTGATGATGTGACAATAAAAGTGATTTGATTTGATCTGAATTTCACATGTCACCAAAACCACATGATTTCAAACAACCTATAGCGTTCGTTTATAATTAGCATTTTGTCTGATTATAAATGCTTGAAATCATTTTAATTGCTGTCTCCCTCTATTTGTCCATTTTTCAAAACAAAGTAAAAATATAGCTTTAAATTGTCAATGAAAAAAATCCTAATTAAAGACATTTTGGTTGTTCTAATTGTTTAAAAAGACTGTGCTTTTAAAATTGATTGTCATTTTGTTAATCAATTAATCTAATGATAATTAGAAGGATTAATAGAGTAATCATCTCTCTCACTTTCTCTATCTGTCTATTAAAATCCTAGTAGTATCTAAAATCTCAATGTTTAATCCAAATCAATAAGTCCATCAATTATTCTGATTATTCATTATAGTCCTCATTTGCAATTCACCACAGTTTATCCACGATAAAAGTATAGATAGATAGATAGATAGATAGATAGATAGATAGATAGATAGATAGATAGATAGATAGATAGATAGATAGATATAGATAGATATAGATAGATAGATAGATAGATAGATAGATAGATAGATAGATATAGATAGATAGATAGATATAGATAGATAGATAGATAGATAGATAGATAGATAGATAGATAGATAGATAGATAGATAGATAGATAGATAGTCAGCATTTGAAGTGGATCAAAACTGTTCATTAAAGTTGTGCTAAAGTTGTGTTATTGAACAACACAATCTTGTCTTAGGACATGTTTAAAACATGTTTTGATCCACTTCAAATGTTGACTACTATATTTATACTAGCTTTAGGATAAAAATAATTATTTAAAAAATTGTCAATAGTATGGTATGTTTCTATAGATTTGGTGAAGTTTATTTATTGGTTTAATTTATTTTAAATAACTAAATTTGCTACATATCCATTTGATCTAGAAAAGGTAATAATTAGGCTGATATTTTTTGTTTGTTTATTAAAATTGTATCCTTTTTTAAGTATATATATATATATAGTTTCTTATCTCATTTTGTGTACCAAATACTATGGCACATGCAATTTGTCACATAAAAAAGGGTAGATTTTAGATAAACAAACTAAAAGATTGTCTGTCTAATTATTACTTTTTCTAGATCAAATGGATGTGGAGCAAATCTCAAATTTTGAAATACCTTGATAGTCAAATAACACTAATGATAATCAAACACAAGCACAATACATATTTGCATCCACACCAGCAGATGATAATTTTGTGTTCATTCTAAGTGCGGGCTGCTTTACATGCTTGAACTCTTTAATGTCAGCTGGATATTGATTGGCTGTCAATGTGTGTGTCTTCGTTAGCCAGGCAATTTGTTCTGAAAGTGATTCCATTAATGCTGTGCCATTATCATTACAGAAGTGGTCTTTTTTTATATCACAATGACTCCAAATCTTTTAAGGAAATTTTATATTATTAAAAAAAAGTGCAAATAAACAACAGATTGTCTAAATACATTAATACATCATACAAACTAATACTCATTTGTAAAATTATGTTTTTCAGCCTGATCTCACAAGAAAACGTAAGTATTTTACGTTTTGTCAGTTTAGTGGCTAATTCGTACAAATTTAGTCGTAATGTAATGTGTATTCATATAGTGCATTTATTGTGTATGGCCATATACCCAAAGCGCTTCACAATCATGAGGGGGTCTCTCCACACCACCACCAGTGTGCAGCGTCCACTTAAGGCCCGTGCACACCGAGACATTTTTTGCTCATGTTTTCCGTCGACGTTTAACGCCTCACAACAGGGTTACACCCCTACTCTTTACGAGAAGTGGCATGGTGATTTTTAATAACCACAAAGAGTCAGGACCTCGGTTTAATGTCTCATCCGAAAGACGGCGCCCACTGACAGGGTAGTGTCCCCTTCACTTTTAGTGGGGCATTAGGACTCACACAGACCACAGGTTGAGCACCCCCTGCTGGCCTCTCTAACTCCACTTCCAACAGCAACCTAATTTTCCCATCTGGTCTCCCATCCTGGTACTGACCAGGCTCAGCCCTGCTTAGCTTCAGTGAGTGAGCTTCAGTGCGTGATATGGCTGTGGCCGACCAGCTGGTCTTCGCAGCTTTAAAATGCCCCAGTGTCCCTGTATCTGTGTTTACACTCAGTAAACAGCGGTGAGTTCGGTGAACCTTCACGGCCAATCACAGTCATTTCTGTTGAGCACGTGAACACAACGGCTAATCAGTGCTGTTCGGGAACAAGCTCAACTGCGCTCAAATGTTAGTGGCAAATTGTCATTTTTGAAATTTAAGTATCGATTGATACGAAATTCCAGTATCGAGACAACCCTAGCTCCTTTATGACTGATATTTATCACATTTTCACTTAAAAAAACTAATTTTAAAAATGAGTTTTAGTTTGCATGATGCATTAATCTATTTAGACATTCTGTTGTTGTTATTCACACTTTTTTCCCAAATTATATACGTTTTTCTTAAAAGATTTGGCGTCAGTGTGATATTAAAAAGACCACTGCTGTAATGGTAATGGCACACAGGGCTCGAAATTGCGACCATTTTGGTCTCATATGCGCCTGAAATTTTATCTATGCGACCTCAAAATATATTTAGGAGCATTTGTGCGAGTGCATAAAATTGTTGTGTGCGACCAGTTTTTACTGTAAAATGTTCACCATATGCGCGCATTTAGGAGGCATTTACGCAGAATGCATCTTTGCACTTGAAACGCAAAATGCAGCGTTCAGGAATAGTTTAAAACAGTTGTCAAATCAATTTGCTGCAGTAAACAAATCCCGCAATGCTTTCCCCTTCTTCGGGCTGAAGATGAGAATGAAAATAACACTGACAGATTTTGTTTTAGAAACCATATAAAGTTACAAATAATGACACATCTGATAAGTGATCATTTGGTAAATTTTAATCCATTTACTCTTTTCGAAGAATGGATAAAAGACTTCCATTGGCTTCAAGTCCGCTACGAAAAGTCTGTTGGATGGAATTTTCAGCTACATCTTGCATGAGAAGTTGTTTAATCCTTCATTTAATCGCCATATGCTGTCCGCTGTGCAAGTGGCAGCTATGTAAAATTTAACACCACGTATACCATCGCAAACAGGCTTGCACTGAGTAAAGTAATACCGCTATATATATATATATATATATATATATATATATATATATATATATATATATATATATATATATATATATATATATATATATATATAATTTTTTTTTTTTTTTGCTTGTTAGCTTAATTAGTGTTGATTACAAATGCAATAAATCTGTTGCAACTAAATTTTGACTGATGCACCTGCATTTTTTAGGTTAGGAGCACCGTTGCTACCAAGCGAAAAGGTTAATTTCAAGCCCTGGCACAGCATCTATGGAACCGCTTTCAGAACAAATTGCCTGGCTAGTGTAGACACACACATTGACAGCCAATAAAATAGTGCTCAAATGTTACCAGGAAATGGACTCTTTAAAAATGCCATGTGATTGGAACCGAATTCCAGTATTGTGACAGCCCAAAGGGGCACAATAGCATTCCATTATTAATTACTAAATATTACTAAGGATGGCCTAACTTTTTTTTCCCATTCATGTTTCAGTTTCACACCAATCTTTATTATGACAACACTTTAACCCAGTTGTTCACCCTCTGAAGTTGTAAAAGCAAAAGTTATCCCCAAAAAAGCTGCACTTTAAATCCCTGCGACCCACTTTCGCAGCATGTTCAGTCTGTTTGGCAAATCTTTGGCTGTCTTTAATCAATAAACCCTCTGCTTCAGAATCCTACAGGGCTACTTTTGGAGAGTTATATTAAATTGACTGTAGTCGAAGGCCATTTGTGCTGATTATATGAAAGAAAGTGGCAATTTCCCCCCGGGGACCAAACACTGAGGGCAACGGAGCTATTATGACATCATAGTCCATTCCACAGCTCTAGTCGTCCCTGGGAGCCTCGTTACAGGACAAACCGACAATCAAAACATGACCGTTGCACATTGGACACCTCAGAAAGCATGCTTACAGGTGAAATGGAGGAAAAACAGACGGACTGTACACTTTTAAAAGGTCAAAGAGTCGGAATGAGCGCTCATCAGAGAGTGCTTGATTTCCTTCCCCGCTCTTTGTATTTACAATCTCCCCCGAACCACTACTTTTGCTTGCTCCCTGTCGCTCTCAAACTCTGCATGCAATGCGGTGACACAGAATCATTACAATCACCTAATCACTGCGCGCCCTTGCAGGAGTGTGTTTGATTAAACGTGTGCTTCAGTCGGAGCATCTCTGATTAGCTGGATGGAACGACAGAGAGAGTAAGAGGCAGACAGACAGGAGAGACTGAGACAGGGATTCCGAAAATTAAAGGGACGAAAGAGAGAGGAGAGGAGACTGATAAGAGGAAGACCTTCCCAAGTCAGTGCTGCAGTTAGAAAGTAGGTTGCTATAGAAACCGGTGGCAGGCTGTAAGGTGAAGAAGGCACTGCAGAGTAAATGAGCACCCCGATCAATCTGAGACCCCGCACCTCTCTCTTCATGAATATGCATGTGTATGTTGGTTTTCATTATTAAAATGGGTATTTCAATTATGATTTTACAGATTTTACATTTAGGTGGCATGGATTGCATTGTTGTCAATATGTATAGTTGTTCTCTGATAATTACATAGTAAGTATGTGGTTAAGGTGGGTTCAAAAAATCTCCAGAAATGGTTTTATATGCTCATTTGCAACCACAGGAATAATCCCTAAAGTTAAAAGTTTTATTTTGACCCTATTTGGAATGGTCATGAATATTAATGAGCTTTGCTTTGATGCTCTGCAGCTTATGCCTGTGCCTGCTTGCTCGCTCACTCACAAATGCACACACACACACACACACACACACACACACACACACACACACACACACACACACACACACACACACACACACACATACCGTGACATATTTGGAAATACATGTAAAATAATCGTTTTTTATTTGTCAAAATAGTAGATGTCTTAAATTAGTAATTTCAACTGGTGGAGAAGATGATCACAGGTAGGCATTAGGTTGTTATTCTGAAATAACAACCCCTAAATAATGCAGGCTCATCCAGGAACTTTAAACCACCTTGAATATGTTCAAAACCATATACTTAGATCCACGTTTCTGCAAAATTGTTTATACGTGAAAAAAAACAATTGATACGTGTTGAATTTAAATGAATTAAATTTAGCAATTTGTTTGTTTAAACTCAGTCCAAATAATTGTTTAAAATTTAGTAACTTCATGGAGTCATCTTTGAATATTTTTTTTCTGTGTGGGATTTAAAGGAGCTTGAGGAAACAATGGAGTTCGAGGCTCACTGTATACCATGTACTGAAACACTTCATGGTTGTTTGAGTGTACATCGGGTATTGCAATACTTAAATATTTCATATGTTATGATTATTTTTCCCTTCCTATGCCTTCCACTTTTGCTGTATTTCTTGTCGGGCTGGAAAAAATGTTCTTTTGATTGATCCTACAAAACATCCAATTATATATGTCTTGCTCAGTGTGGGTTTGCTTGTTCAAACTACTTATTGTTGTAATTGCCAGCTGTGTTTTCTTCGCTGGAGATTACTTCTAGTATTTCTACTGAACTACAACTCCCAGAAATCTTTGCGCACATCAACCCCTGCCACAGCTGACAATACTCTGGACACTCAGTCACAGACACAGCTGTAGCTCATCTCCACTGATTACATGAACTATATACCACTCACTTTCACACTTTGCTGAGTCTTGTTGCTCCCATCAACATTAGGAAGTGTTTCTCCTGTTTGTCTTGCCGTGATTTATATCAAACATCTTTAACATTTTGATTCTTTGCCGCCTAGCCTGACCTTTCAACCTGTATTTTTGACTGTTTATTAGATTACCTTTTACCTTTATGCTCCTGTTTTGACCATTGCGTCCACTACTTCTCTTTAATAAAACTGCATGTGGATCCACACGTCCGTTGTCCAGCTTCCGCTTCATAACACTTATTTAAAAACCAGCTAAATCAACACAATTCTTGAGTTGTTTTTGGGATAACCTAATTGTTTTATGTTCAATAAAATTTAATTTGTAAAAACCATTCAGTTAACTTAACAAATTTTTGTTGGGACGATATGAAGACATTGTGGGGAAGCCAGCATTTATTTCAGTGTTAATTGCAATTAGATTTTACAGAATGTACATGAATAAGCTTATTTGTTGGGAAACTGGATGAAACTTCACTTCATGTTTGTTCAGATCAAAATATGACTTTACCTTCACAAAACACTCTGTGCAGAATTTACATTTATAAGCTTACTTTGTCAGGCAACTGCATGCCATATTATTTATTTATGTAAGCTTCACATTTAGACCGAGCTGAGAAGCTGTTATTGACTCAATCAGACAATCAAGAAAATCACACTGTCCTTCTCTGCAGCAGAAAAACAAAGCTGTTGAATTGTGAATAAATTATACACCGAAACAGTGTGCAGTGCGACATTACAGGAACACTTCCATCCCATTATAATCAGTAAAGTTGTCACCGAAGACATACTCTTGTGTTTCTGTAGAGATGCAGTTAATACATTAATATACAGCTAAGTGTATTTGGATATCTTAAACCGATAGTTCACCCAAAAGTGAATCATTTACTGGCGTAGTACTTGTTTTGTTCTACACCCAAACAGATTTATTTTTTAAATATCATGTGCTGTGTTCTTCCGTATAACCATGTTGAATAGAGCTTTTTAAAAGGCTGCATCAGTAGTAAAGAATGCTCCAATGTGGCATGTGTCAAGGGTTCTGGAAATTGAACGTATTATCTAGAGAAAATCTTGACCTTGGTCTTGTCCATACAACTTTGACTCACCCAAAAACAGCGGCACTAATAGAGTCAAAAAACTCAATGTAAACAAGTTGTGAAGAATCAAAACCAATAGAAACGTGACTCAAAATACAATCCATTTACAATCGTCTCTGAGATGATTGTGCCTGACACCACAACTGGATACTGTATTATGTTCATCTGACAACTGGAGTTCTGTTGCAAAGATATTCAGCTCAGGAAGGGAACTACATATAAGCTTTTCTAATTGACATATTTTTATATTTATCAGGGTTTGATTTAATATTGATTTGTCGCATTTGAGTCACAAATGATCTGTGATGCACAAGAGGAGTATACATCTAAAAAGATAATAATTCTCCCTTTTTTTTCATACACCCCAGAACATATTTTTAAGCTTAATAGTAAATATGATAACAAATTGATTCTTTTTATGTTATGCAAACTACAAAATACAGTATATAATGCTTTAGAGTAGGGGTTCTCAACCTTTTTCACTTCAGGGCCCACTTCTTGCTCTCATTAAATTTTGAAGGCCCACCTGTCTGAATTTTTTTTTAAATTGTCTGTATGAAATGCTCATTTAAACCTTTATTTATTAACATACTTATAACACACACACACACACACACACACACACACACACACACACACACACACACACACACACACACACACACACACACAGTTAAAGTCAGAATTATTAGCCCCCCTGTTTAATTTTTCCCCATTTTCTGTTTAATGGAGAGCAGATTTTTTTTGAACACATTTCTAAACATAAAAGTTTTAATAACTCATTAATAACTGATTTATTTTATCTTTGCCATGATGACAGTAAATAATATTTTGCTAGATATTTTTCAATACACTTCTATACAGCTTAAAGTGACTTTTAAAGGCTTAACTAGGTTAATTAGGTTAACTAGGCAGGTTAGGGTAATTAAGCAAGGTATTGCATAATGATGGTTTGTTCTGTAGTCTATCGGGAAAAAAAATAGCTTAAAGAGGCTAATAATTTTTTCCCTAAAATGGTTTTTAAAAAATTAAAAACTGCTGTTTATTCTAGCCGAAAAAAACAAAACAAATTAGACTGTCTCCAGAAGAAAAAAATATTATCAGACATACTGTGCAAATTTCCTTGCTCTGTTAAATATCATTTGGGAAATATTTAAAGAAAAAAAAAATAAATATATATATATATATATATATATATATATATATATATATATATATATATATATATATATATATATATATATATATATATATATATATATATATATATATATATATATATATATATTGTATATAATATGTGCCTTCTGTTATTTGTATATGGGAGATTGCAGGGAGATTGCAAAAGACCAGCTTCTGCTTTAACTGAACAGCCCCTTTCACACAGTGATACCGGTTATATCAGGACAATTTCCACGTGAAAATGACTATTGCATGTACTGTAATGTAACGTTTGCAGCACGGGATGGGCATCATTCACTGATGAACATTTGAATCATTCATATTTTTAAAAGCGCAAAAAAGTGCATGTGGTGTATGTGTGCTTAGCCTCAGACAGGCTCGGAGACGAGCAGAGCACAAACACATCTATCGCCATCTTAATGTGAGCGCTTTAATGGTGAAATACATGCACATTTGTGTCAGAGCGCTGTGCTTAGTGAAATTTCATTTTAACCTTCAGTTGTGTAATAAAATCAGAGCTGCACTGCTTTTGAAGTGACAACACGCAATATCCTGCTGCCGCCTGCTTTTATCATTAATCAAAAAAAAAAGGAGAAAATCCCTCACTGCTCTTGACTGAAGAGTTTTGTAGCTAAAGTGTTTTTCTTACAGTGAAGGTGCTTAAAGCAGTTTAAACATAACAGATTTAATAACTTATTTCTAATAACTGATTTCTTTTATCTTTGCTGTCATGACAGTACAGATTTTACTAGATATTTTTCAAGATACTAGTATTCAGCTTGAAGTGACATTCAAAGGCTTGATTAGTGTAATTAGGCAAGTCATTGTATAGCAATATTTTTTTCTGCCGTAAAATCAAACATATATATTGTATAAAGGGGCTAATACTATTGAGCTATTAAAATAGATTTCAAAATATTTAAACCTGCTTTTATTCTAGCCGTAATAAAACAAATAAGTCTTTCTCCAGAAGAAAAAATATTATAGGAAATACTTTGTAAAATATTTCTGTTAAACATAATTTGGGAAATATTTATATATGTGTGTGTGTGTGTATATATATATATATATATATATATATATATATATATATATATATATATATATATATATATATATATATATATATATATATATATATAATTTACAGAAGGGTGAATAATTTTGACTTCAACTAATAATCGTTTTGAATAATCGTGATTACAATTATGACCATGATTATGCTTTTTACCATAATCTAGCAGCCCTAATGTCTACTATTAAATATCTACTATTCAAAAATATTCAGACAAATGCAAAACCTGTTATTAAAACTATTATGTTTAGAAATGTTTACAAAATTTTTTCTATATGTGTAATTGAGGGAAACAATTATACTGGGTGGCTAATAATTCAGGTGGGCTAATAATTCTGACTTTAACTGTGTGTATTTAAATAATAACATTTCCAAGTGGTCTCACATTTTTCCCCCACAGCTGTAGATATTTTTTCCTCCGATTGTGTAATGATATATGAATTATCAGTGGTTTTGCTCACCGTGTGATGCAGAGCACTACGAGGCAGATAATCGCCACTTGGAGCGCTCCAATGATGGACGCGATCAAAACATAACGCAGTTTTCCAGAGCCAGGTACCACGTACATCACATTATAATCCTTCCTGTCACACTGAGGCCCGATGAAGCCAGAATGACAACTGCAAAACACACACAAGATCAAATATTAGTTTACAGCAAAAAAAAAAAAAAAAGATGGACGGACCATAATCAATAGACTCTGGGCAAGTGTGTGTCGGTGTGATAATAGAGGGCAGTGAAAGTGTGCACGTAATCACATGGTAGCAAGACGTTGATGCCACTGTTTGCGGATAATTACTAGGCATTCAGTGTTTATAGGTGCAAAAAAAAAGCTGTGTTAGTGTGTGTGTGGGGTGGGAGTGAGTGTGCAGCAGGGAGCTGATGCACACTGGGAAAAACATAGTCTTGTTTAATTAGAGCCTCGACCTCTCGGAGGAGGCGGTTAAAGGGACACCTGCCAGACGACACACACACATACACACACACACACACACACACACACACACACACACACACACACACACACACACACACACACACACACACACACACACACACAGCTGGCAGGAGGAGTGAGTCATCTTTTAGGAGGAGGCACACACAATATCAGTTCTCTTCTCTTTTCTTCATACTTTTTTCTTTCACATCTTTCATCATTTTCTCTCATTTCTCGTTTCTCTCCTAATTTTGTCTTCTCTGTGCGTCTCCCAAATTGATCTCACGCTGTCCATTAAGGCGAGACACTGCAGGCCAAAACACGCTTGTTTTTATGCATCTGTCCATTTTTAGATTTTTGCCTTTTTTTTTGGGTCTAGTGTAAAGAAAATATCCGAAATACATTTGAAAGCATTTCCTTTTTCAATTTATGTTTATAAATTTCAAATTACAATACACATTTTTAAATAATTCCCATTTTATAATTTAATAATTATAATTTATTTATTCATTTTCTTTTCACCTTAGTCCCTTTAATAATCAAAGGCTGCGGAATGAACCGCCAACTATTCCAGTATATGTTTTACGTAGCGGATGCTCTTTCAGCCACAACCCAGTATTGGGAAACACCCATACACACTCATTTGCACACACTACGACCAATTTAGTTTATTCAATTTACCTCTAGCGCATGTTTTTGGACTGTGGGGAAAACCGGAGCACCTGAAGGAAACCCATGCGAAGACTAGGAGAACATGCAAACTCTACACAGAAATGCCATCTGACACATCCGGGACTTGAACCAGCGACCTTCTTGCTGTGAGGGGACAGTAGCCCCTTTCACACATACATACCTTTCCGGAAAATTGCCGGCAATTTTCCAGAAAGGTTGTATGTGTGAACAGGTCCTTTTTGAAAATACCGGTAAATTCATTCTGGCTATTTTCCGGAAAGAGAAGTTGTAACATTACCGGCAATTTGCCGGAATGCTGCGCTGTGTGAATGCAGAAGGAAGATTGCCGTAATAAGCGCGTGCACGTCTAGAACGTGCTGACGTGAGACGTCTGCTTTAGCCAATCACAACAGTCAGACGCATTTACGTCCGCGCGGTTTGTGAGAATAAAAGCCTTTGAATATTTTTCCAGACACATTTAGCTGCTAGAAGTTAGTCAGATCACGTTTATATGTTCTTCTTAATGCCAACTGTGTAAATAATCATCGATGAGATGCTTATGATAAGCCGTTGTTTTTGTTTACCTTCAAGCTTTGCGTGTGCCTGTGAAACAGCCTGTGAGCGCCTGCACACGCACATATTATGAACATCTCGACATGCGAAAGTGATCCTGCGAAACAATATTGATCATCCACAGAGTTTGTAATTTAGTCAAATGTTTACAAATACAAGCGCAGCCATTTAAAGCTCATTTGTGGTGAATGATGTCAGAATTTACCGGTATTTTGGAATGGATGTGTGAATGCTCTTTTCCGGAAAATTTCCGTAACGTCCTCGCCTGGTGAACAGCGCTTTTTTGAATATACCGGTAAAGTCGTTCCGGAAATTTTCCAGATATTTACCGGTATCACTGTGTGAAAGGGGCTAGTGCTAACCACTGAGCCACTGAGCCATCTCGGATTCCTAAAATCCCCTTGTAAAAAGTTTTGACTCTAATACATCCAAAAATCAAACGAGCATTTTGAATCTGACGTCATCCAGTTCTCAGATTTTAGTACTACACTGAAAAAAAGTATGCTTTGAACCAACTTGAACCAACAAAATATACTGTAATTTGTTACAGCTACAATGTTTTTCTCTCAAAGTATCATTGCCACAGCCATATCACCCTACAGCCCTAGAGTGGTTACTCACTGAAGCTAATCAGGTCTGAGCCTGGCCAGTACATGGATGGGAGAGCACATGAGACAACTAGGTTGCTGTTGGAAGTGGTGTTGTTTAGGCCAGCAGGGGCGCTCAACCTGCTGTCTGTGTGAGTCCTAATGCCCCAGTATAGTGAAGGGGACTCTATAATCTATATATATATACTCTATAATCAATGAGCGCCATCTTTCAGATGAGACATTAAACCGAGGTCCTTTCTGGTCCTCGTTAATCCAATGATTCTCTGTTGTCATTAAAAATACGATAATGTTTATATATATTTAATGTTTTACATAAGCAGTACCTTTTTTTTCATGTGGTCATATAACTTGAAAACTGCTGGATTCAATTAAAAATATGAATTTAAAAAAAAACTAGTTTTTTTTGTGTTAAGGCAAATTGAATATAATAGGTTAAATCTTAAAGCTATTATTTATCACTTAATCCAATATAAAAGTGTACTTTTGAATAACACTGTAGTATTCCATTTTTCAGTGTAGAAATAAATGCAAACCATTGCAGTATTATATTAATTGATGATGTCTTTTTGCATTTTAAAACGACATTAAATGTCCCGTCAAGTTAAAATAAAACACTTCAGATGGTAGTTTCAGTCTGTTTGTTTTAGGGATATCTATTAGCTAGTGTTCTTTGAAACAGTTACAAAATTTAGGAAATATTAAGTGAAGTTTTCTAAACTAATTTTGAGAGGAGCATGTGATATGATTGATCACGGCTGGTCTCTCATCTGTAATCAGTAATAATCCAATCAGATTAATCCAAGCTTACAATAAATAGAGAGAATTTCTTCGTTTTGGAACAACCCCCCCGAAATAAAAAATACACATTTCAAAGAACTTCATGGGACCTTTAAAAAAAAACCTGTAACCAAAAATGTGACATTTTTATTTAATCAATCAGCAACTGTTATTTTTGTCACCTGCAGTGTGTTGCTGTAAAGAGTCTGTGGGTGGGTTTGATAGGTGAGTTTGATAGGTTGTCTCTACAGTCTGGTTACCTGCAGGTGGGGGGTGACAGGTTGCTAGGATACTCGCACTCTCCATGGACACAGTAGTCCTTGTAGCGCTCTGGACAGGGGATGTAAAGACCCCACGGTACCTCGCTCACCTGGTCTTTCTCCTCTAAACACACAGAAAAAGAAAGGCGGTTATAGTATGCAATGGAGTTTATGTTTTCAAGTTGTTGTGAATGGCCCGTTTGTGCGGTCTTTAATGAGATTATGAAAATGGTGTGAAGATAGTGGAGGAAGATAAAATGAGCCTCTGCTGACATGTTGAGTGGTTTGCGCGGTGGCAAATTAACACCCACCATCAGCCAAATACAGGTGTGTTTTTGCAGTCTCAGACAAATGGGTTCTAACAATGAGACACGCTTGTCACTACAAGTTTGTTTGGTAGCCAATCATAAAGAAATGGTTAGAAGGCTGATAATATTGACTTTAAAAATAGTTTAAAACATACATTTAAGCCAAACTAAAAGAAATAAGATGTTTTGCAGAAAAAATATATACAATAGTAAAAAGAAAATCTGAATTTTTTTCTAATTATTAAAAAAAGTTAAGAGGCTAATAATAATGACCTTAATTATAGTAAAAAAATATATAATAATAACCATAAAATAATAATAAAATAAAATAATAATAAACTGGTCTAATTCAAACCAAACAAATAGAAACTAGACTTTCTCCTGGTTTTTATTTATTTACTTTTTTGGTTTTTAAAAAATAAACATTTTGAGTTTTATAAACTCACCAGCCACTTTATTAGGTACACCTGTCCAACTGCTCGTTAACGCAAATTTCAAATCAGCCAATCACATGAAAGCAACTTAATGTATTTAGGCATGTAGATATAGGCAAGACGGTCTGCTGCAGTTCTAACAGAGCATCAGAATGGGGTAGAAAGATGATTTAAGTGACGTTGAATGTGGCATGGTTGTTGGTGCCAGACTGGTCTGAGTATTTCAGAAACTGCTGATCTACTGGAATTTTCTCGCACAACCATCTCTAGGGTTTACAGAAAATGGTCTGAAAACGAAAAAAAATCTCCAGTGTGCTGCAGTTCTGTGGGCACAATTGCATTGTTGATGCCAGAGACGACAGAAAAATGGCCAGCAGACTGGTTCGAGCTGATAGAAAGGCAACAGTAACTCAAATAACCACCTTGGTATAACCGAAGTATGCAGAAGAGCATCTCTGAATGCACAACACGTCTAACCTTGGAGTGCATGGGCTACAGCAGCATAAGAGCACACAGGGTGCCACACCTGTCAGCTAAGAACAGGAAACTGAGGCTACAATTCACACAGGCTCACCAAAATTGGACAATAGAAGATTGGAAAAACGTTGCCCGGTCTGATAAGTTTTGATTTCTGCTGCGACATTCGGATGGTACGGTCAGAATTTGGCATCAACAACATGAAAGCATGGATCCATTCTGCCTTGTATTAACGGTTCAGGCTGGTGGTGGTTTAATAGTGTGGGGGGATGTTTTCTTGACACACTTTGGGCCCTTTACTACCAATTGAGCATCATGTCAATGTCACAGCCTACCCAAGTATTATTGCTGACCATGTCCATTCCTGTATGAACACAGTGTACCTATTTTCTGATGGCTACTTCCAGCAGGATAACAAGTCATGTCATAAAGCGTGACTCATCTCAGACTGGTTTCTTGAACATGACAATGGGTTCACTGTAGTCAAATGGCCTCCACAGTCACCAGATCTCAATCCAATAGAGCATCTTCGGGATGTGGCGGAACGGGAGATTCGCATCATGAATGTGCAGCCGACAAATCTGCAGCAACTGCGTGATGATATCATGTCAATATGGACAAAAATCTCACAGGAATATTTCCAGTACCTTGTTAAATCTATGCCATGAAGGATTAAGGCAGTTCTAAAGGCAAAAAAGGCTCCAATATGGTACTAGTAAGGTGTACATAATAAAGTGGTCTGAGTGTATGTGTTCCTGTGTTAGTCTGTGCATTTTTGTGTGTGGAAATATATGTTTGGAATTTACATTATGTGTTTGATTGATCTCCACTTAAGCAGCATTTACTGTACGTACACCAATCTTAACATTTCTCTTATTTATGCACTGTTCTACGCCATTTTGTTGCATAAATAGTGTAAGTAGCGTGTTCACACTGAAAACTTAAAAAATAATAAGTGCACTTTAATTACCCGGATGATGCACTCATTCATCCGGTAAACTGAAGTGTGTAATGATGGACACTTCACACACTCAATGACTGCAGGTTTGCTGACGTAGCGGAAGAGGCGGAGCTATCGGGTGCACATGTTGGATAACTTTATTTATTTTGGATTGTGAAAGCAAAATTCTCCTATGAGGGTGATTATAGCGCCTCCCGATGGAGAATGCTGTTATACTCATGGCAGGTATAATTTGATAGTCTGGTCATTTATTTCACTAATTTGGCAACCGCCAAACGTCATCACAAAAACGGGTTGAATTTCCGATTAGTAAAAAAACATAAGTGCTCCATTTGGGACGACACTACATACATGTACTATGCTGTTGAGTGTGTAAGTGCATAGTGTATAGTGTGCCATTTGGGAAGCAGCTTTAATATAGTATCTTATACTTTGTTTTCACAGAGGGATTTATTCATACACAATGTGCGTAATTATATACATTTTACTTTGCTGTCCGCTAGTACAGTAATTACGGAGCAAAGAGATTCCCAAAATCACCTCTGTAAAAGCCTTACACTCGTAACATATATTTAAAACTTTACTTTATCCAATGTTTACACTGTTTGTGCTTGAAATGTATGCAAATTAGTGCATATTTAATATAAAAAGCCTCATTTGCATATTTAAATATAACATTTCTTGTCTTATAGCAGCAAGAGCTATGTTTAATCTTTAAACGGTGTCTAATGTGTGTGTGTGTGTGAGAGAGAGAGCATTTGAAGGGTACGCGTGTAAGTCAATGGAGGGATCAATGCTACAGCAGTGACACCACACCCTCCCTCTGTTTACTCAATTAATCACCATCTTTCTTTCTGTTCTTCTGTATCTCTGGCAGTGTCTGTGAAGCAGGTCACAGCACTCAGTCAAACTGTCACACACACTGGGAGGTTTTAGTGTATGGTGGCCTGTTCAGGACACAGAAAGCAGGCTGGTTCTCCAGAGACCCACTGCTTTTTAATGTGCTCCATCACACTGTTCTGTTCATCAGGAGCGGAGCAATATTTTGTTTTTAGAGAGGGTAATATTTATGGAGTTTATTTTATTATTTATAATAGCAATTAACTCTTTTAGTGCATTTGACATTAGAAGTACTTCAAAGTGAAATCCCTATTTGGCTTTTCAAGAATTTATAAGTCAGAATTCAGCTTATTAATGTACTGTATTAATGTCAATTAATATTGCCTTATAACTGAAAAAAAATTCCATTCATTCAGTAATTTAAAAAGTCTTTGTGTGTGTGTGTGTGTGTGTGTGTGTGTGTGTTTGTGTTTGTGTTTCTAAAGATAAAAAGCTGCATTTACTCTTCTAAACACCTTACAGAAATATTGTTACAATTTCATATAATTAATGTAATTTGGAGCTTTTTTGCAAATAATGGCAGACAGTAACAAAGGTTTTCATTGTTTGGACTCAAAATGTGCGTTATTCCACCTAATAACCATTTTCAGCATCATTACTATAGTCTTCAGTCACACGATCTTTCCAAAATGATATGCTTCTAGGGCTGCTTGATTAAAGGAAAAATCATAATCACGATTATTTTGTTCGTAATTGTAATCACGATATTTCAAATTGGTTACAGTTGAAGTCAAAATTATTCACCCTCCTGTGAGTTTTATTTATTTATTTAGTGTGTTACTGAGAGGCTGTGCACGTATGAGGGGTAATTTTCCTCGTATACCCATCATGGTGAGCAGAATGAGAGTGAGTAAACTGAGAGTTTAGACTGACCTTTACAGTGACCCAGGTATTTGACCTCAATCCTCTCCTGCTTCTGACACGACACCTCTTTCACCTGGCAGGGGTTGTCATAGGAACGACCGTCTGATGCACAAACTGGATTAAAACTGATGTGGGAGCAATCAATGTTACACACACACCTGCAGACAGAGACAGAGGAAACGTCACTGGCTTTATATAAGAGAGGTTCATTTTCCTTCAAATATGGCTGAATTTATGTGCATTTATGCTTCCATGTGTCCTGGTTTAAGATATAAAGGTTTTTATTAGCAAAAATTAAAAAGTAAATTTTCAGATATCATATTTTTTTTAAGTGTATTAAAGAGTACAATGTATATTAATATTATTATTTATTATTATTATAATTATTATTTAATTATTATTATTTATTATTACTATTATTACTATTATTTATTATTATTTATTATTATTATTATTATTATTTATTATTATTATTATTATTATTATTATTATTATTATTATTTAGAAAGTAAATATTATTAAAATATTTTTAAAAGTAATGTTCAGAAATCAGGTTTTTACAGTACATTGAGTATTAAACAGTTCAATAGCAAAAAACAGATTTCTGAAAAATACAAAAAATGGTGGTCATCTGTTTTTGCAAATATAACTGCTCATATAAAGAACACATATAAAAAATCTTGGTGAAAAATAAAAGTATAAAAATGAATGAATTAGTAATTCCTTGTGACATTTGCAGTAAAAACTCAAAACAGAAATTTACATAGAAAGTATATGTTAACAATATACACAACAACTAACCCCAAATGATCAGAAAAATATCAATCTGTGAACATTTATTTATTTTAAATTAGGAAAATAAATGTGTTATGAATGTGACCAAAAAGTCTCCTAGTTTTCAGTCTACAACATACTGTCTAGAAATTCTGTGAATTAAACAGCACAGCCCAAAAGAAGCGATGCTAATCAAAAGCATTCGAGTCTTTCTCTATAGAGAGAGAGAGAGAGAGAGAGAGAGAGAGGTTGTTATTGTACTGCCTGTGCCATATTGATGATTTCTGCATCTATTTGCCAAGCAAAATGACACATTCACCTCTTGCGGCAAGGGGTTTAATACACAAACAGTGTGATTCTCCACATTTTAAAATCTAACTTTTTGATGTCTAGGTAATAATCAATGCAACTATCATTTGATAAAATATTTAGCTTTTGTTTTGAATATTTTTAGGCAGGCATGCACACATTTGCTCAAGTTCTCTAATAAATCATACTTTTGAGTCAGATGTTTTATGATGAACTAGTTCACAGTAACGTACAACACGTGCAACTTTAATGAAGAATAATGCAATGAAGACTAAATCTTAATAAAATGAATACTAAACAGTTTTATTTGCCATTTTATTTTTCCATTTCTGTTCCTGAAGCATGATTGACTCTCCGCAAAACCATGAAGCACTGTTTATTTAACTTTTCTTTGCTCTAAGGTAATTATTCTTGCTTGTAATTTGTTTATTATTTTTATACATGATTCACACTCTTATAAAATCACCTCAATCAATATGAATTCATTTTATATCCTTCAAATAGAGCTATTTAAGCCATTGTGAAATTATATTCATATTGCAATATGTATTGCAGAAAAACTAAATATTGCAATGTCAGATTTTTTTTCCAATACCCAGCAGCCCTAATATTTAATGATATTTATTTAATTGTTAACATATTTGAGTACACCCTATTTTGAGTACACCTCCATTTCTCAGTGAATATGGGTAATATATTTTGGTGCGTTTGAATAAAATAAATTTATTGAACGGATATATTTGTTAAAATAACATTTTAGTCACAGAACATCTTTAAAAATAGAAAGAGAATACATTTACATTCATGAAAATTAGGGGAAAAAATACAAACTACAAATTTTCAACAAAATTGGATTTTTTTTGTTGTTTATCTTGAATTTTGCTCTTTTTAATTTAATATTTTTTCATTTTATTTAATATTTATGACCGTTATCATCAGTAATTTTGTTAGATTAACTCTAGATTTGGCTTCAAGTACTGTCTAATGTATATGCACAGATAAATATTGTAAAGCTTTCTATAGAAAGTATTCATTTAAATGAGAGATTTGTGAGGAGTGTACTTATCTGTTGAGCACTTTAGATTGTATTATGAAAAATAAAATATATGCAAATGTTGTATTTCTGCGTGTTATGTTTTATGAAATTAATAAAAAAAACTATCAAATTTGACAGATAGATGCAGACAGACTCTCTAACCATCTTTTTCGGTTTACTTTGCATTATGCCTGCATTTTATCTGTTCATTTATTTATCTTAACACGCAGTCCTGCCAGGCTTTCCTGAATGCCTGATGCTGGCAGACTGAGCATCGTCTCTCGCTCTCTTGTACTTGCAGCCTGAGATATTTATCTGTCTGGATGAACTTCCGTATTGCCATCTGTTTGCCTGTGTGGTCTCAGATTAAATATTTTATTCTCTGAGCAAAAACTCTCTCCCAGTTCTATGTCTGTATGCATCTTTCTAGCTATTTTTGCCACTTCAGAGGAGATTACTTGTGAGAAATTGTACTTTTAGCATTTAACTTTAATTCTATCTTGTATGGCAACCGCTCTAGCTGTAAGTAAACAATTGTTTAACCAAAAAGGATAAATTGTATTTGTATATTGTATTTACATTATATATATACATGTGATAAGTTGATAGTTCATGTCATGAATTTTTATTTATTTATTTTTTTTTAACTAACGTATATATTTATTTTTTTCTACATGGTAAAGAAAATAATACAGTTGAAGTCATTTGGAAGCACTATTGTCATGTTACATTTTTGTTTAAATATAATTTTTTTACATAAATATTATTATTATTATTAGTATGTTTTTATTATTAAATAATAATATTATAAATTTTTTTATTTTTGTTTTTGATTTAGCTGTATATTATTTATTTTTATTTATATATAATTTTTACTTTATATATATATATATATATATATATATATATATATATATTTTTTTTTTATTATTAATATTTATTTAATTATTTTTATTTATTTATTTTTGTTTTTACCTGAAGAAAGAAATACCCAGATTTTAGATCAGAACTTTTATTTTGACTGTTAGCATTTTTTTTTTACGTAAGATAATGCATGTCATATTTAATAAGGTCATGTCAATAAGGCTAAAATAAAAAATACTAAATCTGAATATTACATGAAAAAAATGTTAAATCAACATGGGCTCATTGTGAAAACGTAGTCCCGTATACATCTCTGGAGAGCACAAATTTTGTAGCCAGAGCTACATTTTGTTTTAAATCGAACGTTATGGGCCGGTAGTATGCCACCGCTGCCTTGTTTAATTTTTCGCTACCAGCTGACCGCTTACCTTTGTGTGGATGGCTTTTCCACTGTTACCAGTTTGCCCAGTGGCTTGCCACATACGATGGCAGACTTTAGATACATAGAGGAGTTGAATTTAATGATGAAATTCAAGTCAGGTGAAGAACGGTTCAAGAAAGCAGGTAAAACCAAAAAAGGCATAAAATAAAATAATCAAGTAAATAACAGGGTGAGAGCATGTTAAAATCTAAAACGTTGTAAAAATCAGGAAGCCATGAGGGCTTTTCTTTTTCTGAATTGCCTTTGAAAACTGTTTGGGTTTATGAAACGGAGTGATTGGGTCAATTGGTGCTTTTGAAAACACTTGTGGTTAGGTTTTGGGAAGGGGGTAGGTGGGGGGATCGGTTGGTCAGTCAGTCAGTCGACTGCCGCGTCTAGTGGATTTATGCAAGAAGATCAGATGCAAATGGCACTCACGAAAGAATTTTGAGATCTGAAATAGTGTATAAAGTGGCCTATGGTGGATTCACAAAAACTGCAAAAAAAATAAAATAAAATAACATACTTTCTAGGGTGGATTTCACGCTCTCCAGAAATATATACATTTCAATAATGAGCCTCGGTTGGTTAAAACTTACACAAAACAATCCAAAACTGCCTTGAAAACTAACTAAACTAAAACAGTTTGAAATAAAAACTAATAAAAAGAAATAGTAAACTGCTAAAACATAAACTAAAATAAAACGTCAAAAAAACACTAGGGACAAAAAACAACAACTAAAACCGAATTAATGTATATAAATACTGCAATTGCACCTGAAAATAATAATAAATACATATAAATACAGATACATAACCATATCAATTAGTGATATTTTCTGAATTATTTTTTTGTCACCGTTTTTTTGTTTATGTAATTTTTAAATGTTTATTTTTGGGTTTAGATTTTGAATTTCAAATATGGTTTGAGGCTTTCGTATCAAATTACACTTGTTGAATGTCAAAGAACTGTATACATACATAAAATGAAAGTGTGTGTGTGTGTATGACAGAAATTTCTATACACACTCACTTACAAATTATCATAGAGAGAGAGAGAGAGAGAGAGGCTCTTAGACCACATATATTTGTTACATCTCATCTGTCTGCTATATTTACTGGTGAGCACTTCATCTCGGAGTCTGCTATTGATTTATAAAACCCCCTCTGTAATATTTCTAATCCCTCCATATACTGTATGCCCAGAGGATAACAGACCAGACCTGGCAGCGTTTGGCAAGACACACAGCAGAGAAAACATCATGAACCCTGCCTGACTCTCACTTATCCACACCGATGCTCTCACACAGCCATCTCTCTCTCACACACACACACACACACACACACACACACACACGAAAAACACTTATTCTGATAGCAGGAAAACAGATTCGCTGCATTTCCACTCAGCTGAGGTAAATGTGATTAGAGGCTCCGAATTGATTGGTGTTGGTTCGAGCTGATTTCTATGCTATGAGACCAACGCTCGCAGATGTAGCTGCTAATTGGTTATCAGACAGAACACACATACAAATAGGTTTCAAGGGGAACGAAAGGTAGAACGAGAGAGAGTTTGACGGAGAGAGAGGATTTCTATACCGTCTAGAATTACAACTCTCCAAATCAATCTAGCACACTCATCCGTTTTAGCCCGCGCCTGATGGAAACTATATTTTCTCATTTTTCACAGCTTTCCAAAAATATAATTGATGAAAGCAACTTAGGAAGGATCAGTAGGGATTTCATGACTCTCAAAGATATACTTAATCTTGTGGAAATGGAGCAGCTATATTTGGTTTCAAGATTCCCTGCATATTAAATCGCTAAACATACAGCGACTGTCACGCACAAACATCTTTTAATAGAGGATGGTCTACACATTTTTGAAACTCTATTTCCTTTCTTCACTATGCTTGTGATGGTAAACCGAGTTTTAACACTACAGCTACTGGCATTCTAACTAGCCTGGAATGGCTAACAGTCATTCTGATTGTAGCAGACTGTTGTTTTTGTCATCTGACGTTTACATTTGAAGCTTTTATTGAGGTTTTACTATGAAAACTTAACCTTTTGATGCATCTAGGCTGGTTTCTGGAGCACATAAACAGCTGTTAAATTGAAATCTGCCTTCCAGCAATGACTTGCACTGAGTCAGAGAAAGACGCACTGCGCATGTTATTGAGCTTATTGTTTACATACGAGTGGGCTCAGTCATTGTTATCTTTTTGGCTTGATAGTTCCAGTCTTATTGAATTTAGGACGTTAAAAACAACTTGTTATGCTGCTTGATGTTGCAAACCGCTGTGTTCTTATTATCTTATTCTACTTTTTATGTATAGTCTTGAACACACTTGCTTGTAGAATAATTAGTTTGACAGTTTTCTGCCGTTTATTATACTATAGATGAATTACCATGTTTGTAAACATTCAGAATGTGCGGGCAGCGAGGTTGCAGAAAACACTGGAAGCGCTACCATTTACAGTGAGGGAATGACATCCAATGCTGTACGAAGTTTGTTGTTGTCTTAGAAATAAGTTATATTGATTACATATTATACATATATTATTTACATAATGCTTTCAGTGTATTATAACAGCTCATCACTCACTGATAAGCACAGTTATTCTGCAAAATTAACGTTAAAGTGAGCGGTGTTCGACTGACTGGTCCATTTGCCATAGCATCCTCACAATGAATATTGGATAAGATGAAATGGCCAAGCGTCCAGCTCGCAATATATACAGTCTCATTGAAGCTCCAAGTGATTTTACAAGAGAGAAGTAAAGGCCTACAAGTCTTTGGATGGCAACAGTTTTGTTTTGTGTGGTCATGTGCAAGAAATAATGTTTAATGATTACCAGATTCAAAACTTTGTGGTGCTAAAAACCGAGGTTCTGCCTAGCCAAAGACAAGGGGAAAAGACAGAGTTATACAAGGCCTAGGTAATCATCAACAAGCAAAACTGCATTCTGAAAGCAAACTGCACCTGTACGACAGGGCATGTGCACTTACACTTTCACGTTTCATTCTAAGATTTCTAAGCTGCGATCGAATCCTATACCAATGTTGGCGACCACAGTTGGGCTCCATCGATCGTACCAAAATACTAAGAACTGGGGGGTTGAAATTACGGGAGTATTCCGGGATAAATAACAAATTGGTGGGTGGCTGGAGAAAGGTCTGAAATACGAGAGATTCTCAGGAGAAATAGGAGTGTTGGCAGGTATGCTCACACATACACTCTGCACTCTGACTACTTCAATATTTTTGATAAGCTGTGCTGGGCATTTCACTCTGTCTCACGGAACGCTGTCTGTGTCGACCAACCGCAACAGGCTGTCATCAGTCCAATCAGCGCAGATTAGCTTCGCGTTAAAGAGGGGTTTGGGAACAAATGAATCGCTGAACGATTCATACGGGGGACGCTGGGATAATTACGTAAAAATAGATGCATTTTAAAAGACAATATAAGTGTTTATGAACTTGCAAGCATATTTGACTGTTGTTGGAGACCTTTACAACCAAAATATGACCCTATTTCATGTATAATATGGGCTCTAAAAAAACTCAGCAGGAGGATTTAAATATTGTGAAAGGATCATTTTTGTAATATGCAATTTAAATCAACCTGTTCCTAGTAGATCAAAATGCCTGTGCACACCGGGATGCTTTTTGCTTGCGTTTTCCGTCAAAGTTTAACGCCTCGTGACTAAATGAAGGGCGCCAAGGTGATCGTGCACACCAACCCGCAAAGTGCCAGGCGTAAAAGCATCGTTTTTATAAAAACGCCTCATGCTCGTTTTTTTGTTTTGACGTGCCACGTCAAAACCTTCTCCATCAATAAGATTGGCACTTTTGTTCACGTGCATTGAGCTGCTGAAGTTACAGTAGATTGCATTTGGAGGCGCTCAAGTGCATAATACAAGTGCACATTGAAGAAGAAGCCCAGTGGCGATATGAATGTGGAGCTGCTTATTGCTCTGGTGAAAAAAAATAATTTCTTCATCGCTAGAGCTGGAGCTGCTGCTTGAACCATATATAACAACAAGTGTGTCAACTTCGTCTTCTTCTTCTGTGTTACAAGCGAGTTTCAGAAGCTTAAAGTTGTGTAGCGCCAGTTGTGTAGCTTGGGTTTGAATCCGGAAAAATGTCTTGAAAAACGCTGTTGGTAAATGCAAACTAAAAACGTCCCTGTGTGTACGAGCCTTAAGTTGTGAAAACAATGTGTGTTTCCAACAATTATGGAAAAAAGCTGAATATTTCAGTATGGAAAATATGCTGTGAGTTCGTGAAAATCTACCAGTGCATTTTGACTCTTGGACTTTACAACACTCTGAAATCGAAATCAAAATAATGTATTAATTATATTCACGTTAAGAAACATAATAATAATAATTAACTGGACACAAAATGTAAATTCATTTGAACTTAAAAATGTAGTAGCTCACCAACATCAACAGTTTAAATTCATTTCATTGTAAAATGAATCTTCTATTACTAATGTTTATTTAATGTTTGAGTGCACCAACCCATACACCTGACCACATAAACCTTAACGCAGACACACTTACACACATTAACCGCCTCATTTCCTTCTTTTCATCTCCATCTCTTTCTGACATTTCCTCCCTCGGTCGCTCGGCCTGGTTTTCACATCTCTGTCTGCCTCTGATCTGTCTGGTTAGTGTGTTACCGTGTGGGATATTTGAATGGTAATTGGCCTCCCATGGTTGTGAGGTTTTCATCTGTCTGCTAGGGGAAGAGGAGCTCTATTAATTGAAGATGGGATTGCAGCACTATTCTGACCGGTTCGCCTGAACGCTGGGCCAAAATAATCCATCATCCTTCCAGACTGACAGAGAACTGACCCTCGCAGTCGGCCGACAATATAATTAACATTTACAATCTGCTCAGAATGCCACAGAATGCCACAGGACAACATGCTAGTCAATGGGTTAAATGCATTACAAGGCTGAAACGAAACCTGAAATAGAAACGCTGACAAAAATAACTCATGTTCATGCGATGCTGATTACAAATAGGATCAAAACACTGAGCACACGACTTAATGGGAGTAGTTTGTAAATTATTATTTCATCAAAATGTAATAACACGCTCTCTCTGTCTACAATCAGCTTCTCGTTCTGCTGACATCACTGTAAGTTTATATATATTTAGTCTGTTTTCCAGTAAAAACATCTGAACTTACTCAAAACAGGAACAATTTGCTTATCTTGAATTGCGTTTTGTTTTACTTACTCTACTGGTAAATTGGTTTTCTTGCTACAGTCGTAAGCCGGACTATAGATAAGATGCTAAAAGGGGAGCAAGAAAGAGATGAAGACAGGGAAGGAGGATATAGAATAGAGAAATAGAGATTATTCACTGCATTTGGTCGTCGGCTGTGAATATGCAAATGCGCTGCAAAAATTATTTTGCTGCATAATTGTCTTTTATTTCAATGGCCAGATTTGTTAATAATAGAACTGCAAAGGGTTAGTGCAGGTACATTTTATCTGTGCAGGAATTATTAATTATTATATTATTATATTTTACTGTATTAGACCAATGTGTTAACAAAGAAGTGTCTTTATTTAGAAGTGATTTTAGGATGTCTTGGGTCAGTATATCTTTTGGTCATTGGATTTTCATATTAGATAAGTTATTGAAAAACGAAAAACAAGTTTTTTTTTTTTTATTTTCGTTTTAAAGTAAAAAAAAAAAAATAGAAATTATATGGGTTTTTGATTTTCTCTTTTGAATTTTAACACACAAAAAAAGATTTGTTTTTCTTTTTCATGGTAGTTTTTCATGTTATGATTTTCATTTTTTTATTTTGAATAACAAAAAATAAAATCACCAGAAAACAAAAACGAATAAAGACTTAAAACTTTTTTATATTTCAAATTTTTTCCACCTAATAATGTTATAAAAGATATTTTCTTGTGATAACAGGATTTTGTTAATACTTATTTTCCTCTTAGAAAATTCAGAAAATTTGAAAATTCAGAAAAGTTACATTGACTTAACATTGGACCAAAATTTGTGGCCTCATAACTTTCCACCCGGCTGTCATACAGACTTAATTATGACCTCATTTATCTCAGTCTACCTATCTACCAATCACTGATGACCTTTTAACTTACTAGCCAAAACCTAGCAACCACTTATGGCACTCTAGCAACTGTCCCATAGACTTCCATTGTAAAAAAAAAACTGCTATTGACTTTACATTGGACAGACTAACAACATACCAATTCATGCTAGCAATATACTAATCCAAACTAGAAACATACTAATAAACATACTAACATACTAATCATACTAGCAACATGCTAATTCATACTAAATTCATGCTAGCAACATGCTAATTTATGCTAGAAACATGCTAGCGACATGCTAACTCATACTAGAACCATGCTAATATATGCTAGAAACTTGCTAATAATGTGCTAATTCATACTAGATCCATGCTAATAACATGCTAATATACTGTATGCTAGAAGCATGCTAGCAACATGCTAATTCATACTAGAACCATGGTAAATTAAATTTCAACTGCCTAGCAACCACTCAGAACATCTAAGTAATCATCTAAATCACCCTAGCAACCACTCAAAACACCCTAACAATGGCCTAGCAATGCCTTGGCAACCACCTAGAACACCCAAGCAACTGCCTAGCAACATCTTAGTAACCACTTAAAACATCATAGGCACACCTTAGCAATTGCCTAGCAACCACTCAGAACACCTTAACAACCGTCTAGCAACCCTTTAGCAACCACTAAGAACACCCTAGCAACCGCCTAACAACACCTTAGCAACCACTTAGAACACCCTAGCCATGCCTTAGCAACCACTCAAAACACCTAGCAACCATCTAGCAATACTCTAGCAACCACCTAGTAAAGTCTTAGCAACCGCTCAGCAACCACTCAGAACACCCTAGCAACCGCCTAGCAACATCTTAGCAACCACCTAGCAACGCTTTAGCAACCACCTAGCGACCACTCAGAACACCCTCGCAACACCTTAGCAACCACATAGAACACCCTAGCGATGCCTTAGCAAGCACTCAGAACACCCTAGCAACCACCTAGCAACATCTTAGCGGCCACCTAGAACACACGAGAAACGCTTTAGCAACCACTCAGAAAAACCTAGCAACCACCTAGCCAACGCCTTAGCAGCCACATAAAACACCCCAGCAACCGCTAGAAACATCTTAGTGACCACCTAGAACACCAGAGCAACGTCTTAGCAAACACTCAGAATACCCTAGAAACCTCTTAGCAACACCTTAACAACTACCTAGAACACCCTAGCACCGCCTTAGCAACAGCCGAGCAACCACTCAGGACACCATCGCAACCGCCTAGCAAACAGTTAAAACACCCTAGCAACACCTTAGCAACCATCTAGCAACCACTTACCTCAGCAACCACTCAGAACACCCTAGCAACCACCTAGCAAGAAACATGCTAATCCATACTAGAAACATGCTAACATAGATGTAGTTATCTCTCTTTGCCAACTGTTCCTAACTTCATACAATATTTTCAACTACTTTAAACTTTCAGACTGGGCTTTCTCAAAGTTTGTCTATGAACTTTACTTTTCTAGTGGTAAAGTACTACAAAAATAACGAATAATTCAACTGTGATCTGACGTCACAGCGAAAATGTTTTATTTTTGTTTTGATTTCCAGTAAAACAATGTGAACCTCCTCAAAAACAGGAACAAAGCGCTTATCTTAAATGAAGTTTATTTTACTTACCCTACTGGTAAATAGCTTTTCTTGTTTTAATCATAAGCCTGACTATAGATAAGATACTAAATGGGGAGCAAAGAAGGAGATGAAGAAGACCGAAAAGGAGATGGAAAGACAGAGGAGGAGGACAATTGAATAGAGATTATTTACTGCAGCCATCCTTTGCTGTGCGCTGTAATGCATCACAGTGAAACGCCGCAGACTTTATCAGCCATCAGAATCGGTGCCAGGAAGAGCAGAAACTCAGGCCTGCATCTGATACATACCATTAGACACATCCTCGTACTCCTCAAGGCCTCTGGCTTTCTGAAGAACTGAACGCCAGGGCCATGAAAAGCTGCCGTGTGTGTTTGTGACTCACCACACGTCCTCTGAATCCTCGTCACATTCAGCCCCAAACTGACAAATGTCGCAGGTTGACGTCTCCTTCTGACTGATCTCTGCAGATCCCTCATTAGCTGTTGAGAGAGAAACAAATGAGAGGAAATCAGTCAGATTAGGGGGAATGTAATTTTGCTGTATTTATATACATAATATAAATATTCAGTTTTATTCATTCATTCATTTTCTTTTTGACTAAGTCTCTTTATTAATCTGGGGTCGCCACAGCGGAATGAATCGCCAACTTATCCAGCATATGTTTTACGCAGCGGATGACGTAATGTAATGTATTTTTTATTTAGTGCCATGTCAGCAACCAAGGCTATCTTCATGGCAGGAATCTTTCAACAATAAATATGCAATTTAAAAATTAACAAACAAAATAAAACATAAATTAAAAAAGATTTTTTGTGTTAATACATGATAAAAATTCTAAAAAAATTTTTTTTGGTTTCACTTTGTCAAAAATGTCCTTAAAAGAGTTCATTTCATAAAAAGTCCTTCTGGAATCAGTAAAAGTAGGACAGTCCAGTAAAATATGTTTTACAGTAAGATGAGTTTTGCAGCACAAACACTGAGTAGGGTTTTCACCTTGGAGCAAAAAACCATGTGTAATTCTCGTATGCCCAATACGACATCTGGTAAAAACTACTTGATCAAATCGATTCTTAAAATGTCTTAAAATTCTGTGTGAAACTTCAGGTTGGATTTCATGTAGTTTACGCAGCGGATGACTTTCCAGCTGCAACTTATCACTGGAAAACATTCATACACACTCATTCAAGCACATACACTATAGACAATTTAGCTTATTCAATTCACCTATAGTACATGACCTTCTTGCTGTGATGAATAGTGAAAATAAAAAGGGATATAAGACCTCATTTTCAGCTAAGTTAAGGGAAATGGCACTAGTTAGCTAACGTTTTCTTTCCCAAACATACATTTAGATACAGTTACAGTATATGACAGTAGCAGCCATGAGATGTATGATTAAATAATTTGTTAATTAATGCTGGAGATCAACCAACTGCCCGCAGTATTAGCCGAGCTGCCCCTCTACAAAACAAAAACATAACCGTAAAAGTGATTTGTGATGGATTACCGATGGCAAACAGCCAGAGAATCTTCCGTTAGCCCTCGCCTCCATGAAAATCTGATGTTACCACAACTTCATCACCACAACTGCCTCAACTTACTGATTTTATGCTGGGGTAAAGTGTTTATTTGAAATGCAATCAAAGTTTGAATAGCGCAGCTGACTAAAACACTTCAATTAGGACAGTGCTAATTGCAAATTTGCAGTGCTTGAGCAGCCACTGGCAGCAAATGAAAAGATCTAAGTAAACATTGCCCGGGAAGGGCTCTGAAGGCTAAATATGGGTCAAGCAGCAGCTTTTAGCCTGAAAAAATAGATGATTTGAGTGGGTGGAAAGGAACGACCTCATTTGCCACACATTATAGAGTGTGAAGGGAAGTTACTGTGGTGTGCATGCATTTGGATTTCGAGTCAAGGGTAGTGTGTGCTGTTGCTAAAAGCTATAATGCTAAAATTGAGTTCACAATCACATGCCGCATTCGATAATATTTGCTTCAAATCTTGAGTATTGTGAGTTACGCTTGGTTTGCCTTGATCATTATATTAAAGCTGATCTTGATTACATGAACCTAAATATGTGTTTTCTGAGCTAATATGTGCAGCTAGAACTGTCATAAGAACTTTATCATGCATAATGTAAAAATGCCATAGCAATTGACGCATCTCTGAAGTTTCCTGTTGAATTGAACCAGACAGCTCTAAATATAACTCATTTATTGTGTATTTAAAACAAAACTAAATCCACTTTTTTTTTCAAGTAATGTGAAGACCGACAGTGACAAGTAAAACAGTGACCGACAAGTAAAAGATCGACAGTGATTCTGCTTGTATGTACGGGTATGTTTATATGACAACAGTGTACTAAAATGGAAGAGTTTCAAGCACAGACGACAGCGTTGTCAAAATGATATAAATTCACATTGATGCACTGAAATGACTAAAAACGCTGTAATATCCCTCATGGCAATGTCACTTTGTGAAGAAACACTGTACATTTGCACACTTTGAGGCTGTCCAAATACCAACAGCAGTGTTGGTCACAAGAGTTTGTGCATGCAACAAGCACAGTTCACTTAATAACTGTTAATAATAATCGCTTAATGAGCAACAAATAATAACTTGACTTCTAGTTGATCATTTTGAATGTAGATGTTTTCAGATGAATCATCTGTTGAACTGCATCACAAATACTGCACAAGACCTATTGGAACCAGCGTGGACCCAAGATTCCCACCGAAATCAGTCAAGGGGAAGAAAAAATCATGGTTTGGGGTTTCATTTAGTATGGGGTCGTGCCAGAGAACTGCAGAGTAGATGGCAACATCAACAGCCTGATGTATCAAGACATTTGTGCTGCCCATTACATCACAAACCACTGGAGAAGGGTGAATTCTTTAACAGGATAGCTCTCCTCCTCATATACTTCAGCCTCCACATTAAAATTCGTGAAAACAAAGAAGATCAAGATGCTCCGGGATTGGCCAGCCCAGTCACCACAAATGAACTTTATTGAGTATGTCTGGGATAAGATAGAGGAGGCATTGAAGATGAATCCAAAGAATCTTGATGAACTCTGGGAGTCCTGCAAGAACGCTTTCTTTGCTATTCCAGATGACTGTATTAATAAGTGATCTGAGTCATTGCAGAGATGTATGGATGCAGTCCTCCAAGCTCATGGGAGTCATACACAACATTAATTCTTCCACTGCACCATGCCTTTATATTCTATAATGTACATTATTTTTTAAAGTGACAAGAATTTTGTCAGACCCTACTGTCCTAATTAAATAATTAAAAATCAAGGCATGATCATATTTTATTTTGGTAAAATAAGCGTAATCTAGAGGCCTTTGCCTTTCATATAAGCCATTTCTGATAACAACTGATCAACTAGAAGTCAAGTTACTATTTGTTGTTCCTAAAACTTTTGTCAGATAGTGTAGTATAGGACAGAAAAAAAAAACATTGGAACGCTCTCCATTGGCTGCTTTGTCATTCTCTTTGCATGCATGTTTGATGATTTGTAAGAGCAAGAAGGAAGTGTTGTTTCCACATCGATAAAACATATCTGACTCTAAGTGTGTGGGATTTAGAATGTATGAGCCTGATCTCATCAATCATTCAGACATGGAAACATGTTTCATTTTACAGGAGGAACAGTCCTCTCCTCATGCTAAACTTTTCTTAAAGTCACACTGAGCTGTTTGTGAGAATCTACACATCTTTCTCTCTTCCTGCACTGTTCTCTTCTGTTTCCCTCCCTCGATCTGTCAGACTCCCCGTGTCTCCCCTCTCCAACATTTGCTCTTATTTTCTCTTCTCTCTCTCCTGTGTAAACACTCTTGTATTTTATCTGTCTTATTTCATTTATTTTCTTCCTCAATTTCCTGTTCTTTGCTCTTTGAGTCATTTTTAGTCACTGTTCTTGTGTTAATCAATTTCTGATCAGTTATAGGGCTACCAGGATGGTAGACTAACTGTCCAACAATTGCTGAATTAATGGCTGCACAAAACTGGTGCGCATGTGTGAGTAAAATTCAAACTGCAGACCACGTTTGGTGCTAGAGAAATGCTTTTGCATACCAGATTTAATTCATTTGGATGGGATTTTAAGAACTCCTACAGTATTTTACCCCTTTTATAAGACGTAAGATAAGTCACCAGAAAATATCCATCAGATTATTTATTAAACACTGCTGAAAATGGTCATTTTTGGGTCAAAGGAAAGTGTAGCTGTTTTTGTAGCCTAACTTCGATACGCTACCAAAAAAATATTGATATTCTAAACTAGGGCTGTAACGATACACGATATAAAATCGAAATCGCGACACTCAGATCTACGATCCTGTGTCGCGGTGTGATAAGGGACAATCGCGACACACCCCGTGACTACCTTTCCAATAACGTCACGCGTGCCTGCAAAAGTTGAGCTAGTTGAAGAAGAACGTGAGGAAACACTTTTTTTCCGCTCCACATTACGAGCACTGCTCCGTTTAAGCCCTCACAATTAGCGTTTAACAGGGAGAGCTCGCACGGAGCTCTTAGTAAGGGACTGTCTGAATGTGTCAGGAATATCAAAAACAAAACCAACTTAACCCCGCTTGACAACAGACAACGGCAGAAACATTGCCAATGCTGTCAAAGCATTGTTGTTAATGTGGCTGCGCAGAGAGGGATGGGCGTTCACCAGATGCCCCGACTCCTCTGCAGAGGAAACTTTTCTGTAACCTTGCTGTGCGCTTTCTGTTTGAACCTTTGAGAGTTAACGTTACGTGCTGACTGACAGCGCGATGCGTGAGGCCAGGAAACAGGACGAAGCTTTCAGTTAAGATGAACACAGTTTCTATAGTTATACTTTATTTATAGATAAAGGTATATGACTCTGTATATAATCACTCTATCATGCTGGAGTTTATAGCCGTTTCGCTTTACTTCAGGACGCATTAATGCCGCTCTGAAGGTCTAATCGCTGTTTTAAGTTATCCAGAGCTGAATATACACATCTTGAATATAACAATAGTATTAAATATTACAATTGTAACAACACAGACAGCAACACTTATGCACAATCGATACCCAGCTGATTCAGTCGTTTCATAAGAGGACCGCGTTTCTTCTCTTCTTTTTTTCCTTGTCAACATAAAGGCAGTGAGATGCGCCTTGTTTTCGGCTTATAAAGCATGTATGCACATTAATGCAATAGCATATTTAAACAAAACTGTTTACAAAAAGTCTACATATGCGCGCGTGTTGTTGTCTTTTCATCACGCAGCGCGCACTTGAACAGCGAGGGAGAGAGAGGAAACCATCAGGACTTATTCTTTAAAATAATGATTTCTATTAAAATGTAAAAGGTTTTGTTATTATAATAATAACAGCGGGGCATTAAATAAATGCATATTTTCCGTGGAGCAGGCAATTTGAGGAAGTCTGCGATTTTTATTTGACAGAAGAAAAAACATGATTGGAAAAAAACAGCCTATGCCGGTTGTTAAAAAGAATCAGTCAGTATTTTCGTTTTGTAATATAAATTAATTATTTAAATGAAAATAATTTAGGGCAGTCCTATTTATTTTATTCATTTTATTTAGATTATTCTGCTCTTCTCTGCTAAACACTGCAGGTGCGTGAAGATGCTCTGTTGTTCTGTTCTGTTATTAATATGCTAGCATTTAAAAATAAATCCGTAGCCTATTTTAAAATGCAATATTTAATGTGTCAGACACAAAATAGACACGTCAATTTGTTCAATATAAAATGAATAGTAATCTGACCAGTTAACCGTTATTATAATAACCGATTATGAGCGGCGGTTGTCTGTTAGCAAAATTAACCGAAATGAGCATCCCTAGTAGCCATTTAATTTACTTTTTCTATGTAAGAGAACTTGATTGAAAAAGAATTTTTAACATGCTTGAACCATCTACACAATGGAGTTTAGTTCTGTTTGGTTTTTCCAAAGTATTTTGTTACAAAGAAAACAAAAATGATATAATTTTATTTAATAAAAAATAGATTTAAAAATCTTTTTTCCCCACCCCACACGAAAAAAAAAATCGTGATACGAATCGAATCGTGGGTCAAAAATCGTGATACGAATCGAATCGTGGGTTTGGTGTATCGTTACAGCCCTATTCTAAACCATATTTGATACTGCAAGGCAAGGCAAGGCAAGTTTATTTATATAGCACATTTCATACACAGTGGCAATTCAAAGTGCTTTACATAAACAAGAATAAAAGAAACAACTAAAATAAAAATAAATAATAAAAATGCGTAAAAAAACATAAAAACAGGTAAAATGTGATATAAAAGAATGAAGAAGAAGAGAAAAACATGATAGTGCAATCTGTCGGACGCAACACAGTGCTCATTCAGTAAAGGCACAGCTAAACAGATGTGTTTTTAGTCTTGATTTGAATGTGCCTACTGTTGGAGCACATCTGATCATTTCTGGAAGCTGATTCCAGCAGCGAGGGGCATAGTGGCTGAAAGCTGATTCACCCTGCTTTGACTGAACTCTTGGAACTTCTAGTTTATATGATCCTAAAGATCTGAGAGATCTGTTGGGTTTGTATTCAGTGAGCATATCTGTAATGTATTTAGGTCCTAGGCCATTTAGTGATTTATAGACCAGTAATAATACTTTAAAATCTATTCTAAATGTAACTGGGAGCCAGTGTAGAGACTTGAGGACAGGTGTGATGTGCTCTGATTTTCTGGTTCTGGTCAGAATTCTGGCTGCAGCGTTCTAGATGAGCTGTAACTGTCTGACTGTCTTTTTAGGAAGACCAGTGAGGAGTCCATTACAGTAATCCACCCTGCTGCTGATAAAAGCATGAACAAGTTTCTCTAAATCTTCACTAGAAACAAAGCCTCTGATTCTTGCCATGTTTTTGAGATGATAGTATGCTGATTTACTAACTGCTTTGACATGACTATTGAAACTCAGATCTGACTCCAGAGTCACACCAAGATTCTTGACCTTATTTTTTGTCGTTTGACCTTTAGTGCCAAGGTACACATTTACCTTGAGAACCTCATCTCTCTTCCCAAACGCAATGACTTCAGTTTTCTCTTTGTTTAACTGAAGAAAGTTTTGGCACATCCAGTTGTTAATTTCATCAACTGTGAGGTAACCACGTTGGTAAGCTGGTATCGATACTAACCAAAAGCAAGATCTGGTATCGATACTAACCAAAAGATTATTTAAATATTCCAATATCGATACTTATCAAAATTTCTATATTTTTTAAATTCTCCAAGATGCGTTACACCCCTATGGTATGAATAATCTCAAACTTGACTGTATATAATATTGTGGTGTTCAGTTTGCTGATTCAGTTAAACTTTCTTTCATTCATTCATTCATTTATTCATTTTCTTTTCGGCTTAGTCCCTATATTAATCCCGGGGTCGCCACAGCGGAATGAACCACCAATTTAACCAACATATTTTTACGCAGCGGATGCCCTTCCAGCTGCAACCCATCTCTGGGAAACATCCACACACTAATTCACACTCATACACTACGAACAATTTAGCCGACCCAATTCACCTGTACTGCATGTCTTTGAACTGTGGGGAAAACCGGAGGAAACCTACGTGAATGCTGGGAGAACATGCTAACTCCACACAGAAATGCCAACTGACCCAGCTGAGGCTCGAACCAGCGACCTTCATGCTGTGAGGCGACAGCACTACATACTGCGCCACTGCATCGCCTCAGGTGAACTTGTTTCATAAATTTGCCAACTGAACTAATCTGATTGCATCTGTGTTCCAAAGTCAACAACTTACTGATTTTGAAATGATTGGGTCAGATAAAAGTTTCCAGTTAAATTACTCAGTCCAAGCTAATCTTCACTTACTGACTCACTGAATTCACAAGTCTGACTCAAAATAAACCGAGAAGGCCTAGAAATGAGCAGAGAAGGCTTATTAAGCACATCATTTAAGACCAGCATGTGATTTACTACAAAGTCCACTCAATCAATGCAATTGTAGGTGCTAAGTTATCTCTAGTGTTCACTCCAGACGCGGCAATGCGTAAATAGACACGTGAACATTTAAGTTTACTCGCTTCATTTGCGCGTCAAATTCACTTCACAACAGAGGCAGATTCGCGTGATGGGCAGGGCTTCTGTCTGTCCGGTGACTCTAGCTTCATTGCTAAATGGCTAACATGGATTTTTTATCGAGAGAATAACTGTGTTTATGTGCTTTATGAATGCTGAAAAACCGTGTCGATTCATTTGGAGCCGTGTCTAAGTCCGCTGAATCCTTTCAGAGGTTCATCCAGTTTTGTGAGCTCATAAACTCCTCTAAAAACTTAACCTGGATGATGGAAGCTTTGATGAACTGTTGTCGGTGTCGGCAGGAGGATTTTTCCCCGGGACACCAACAACAGGCTCTACGTCATAATCATGATTGGTTAACGCGGTGCGAATATCCACTGAAGGTTAGATTTTCAAACTTGAGCGATACGCGATAAGCACGTCAATCGTGTCAATCGCGCAAAATGCTCAACTCGTGCCATTTCATTCGAGCGAATCACATCATTCATGTTGCCTCATTTGCGCGTATCGCGCCACAGTATGTCTATTCGCGTCTTTGCATTGACTTAAGATGTAAATCACTCACGCTTGATGATGCTTCCGCGTCTGGTGTGAACGCAGCATTACAGATATCCATTAAAGCACAAGAAATTATTTATTTATATATATATATATATATATATATATATATATATATATATATATATATATATATATATATATATATATATATTTTTTTTTTTTGTAAGTGTCAAACTTTCTTGATTTCCCCAATTTCCTGTTTATTCAGCATTACATAGACCTTATTGTTTCCAACCCAGTTTTTCAATCCAGCTCCTACACCAATGCGCATTCCTGTGAATCAATGTTTAACGATTGCTTTTTCCCTGTGATTTAAATCAATTTCCAGGCCTCTTTTCTATTCTTTTTAAAGCTCAAATACATGTTTTCCCTGTTTACTCTGTACACTTGCTGCTTTCTTGCTACATACAGCAGCAACCTTGTAGAATTGGCTTTCGGTAACTCGATCTGCACTGCTTTTCATGTGGTGTTCAAAAGGGCACATGATTCTTCTGTTAAAGCATTGATGGTAGCCATATGAAAGGCTGTTATTTCAAATAAAAAACATGCATACAGCTTTCTAGATACCGCACCGTAGCAATGTATAGGCCTTTCTATTTTTATAAAATCTATATATACTTTTTTTTCTTTATCCACTTCAGATGTTGACTGCTATATAGTAGGATGCTTTCTGAAACATGGACAGCTAAGTACTTTAATGAAAATTATGTACGTTTAGGTATGAAAAACTAGTGAACAAAATTTTAAAAGGAGAAAAGTATATATATATATATATATATATATATATATATATATATATATATATATATATATATATATATATATATATATATATATTTTTTTTTTTTTTTAATGTATTTATTATTCTTAAGTAGGCCTAAATAACTAGTGTTAAGAATGAAATCTGGAATTTGACTAATTGATCGCAATTGAATGATTAAAACAATAAAATATGTGTCATTCACACATCTAAAACTCATAAGTCCAATCAAGGATTCATGTCAAAATGTATTTAACATGCTATTTAAGTCAATTGGTGTAATTAAAATTAAGTTGACAGCTGTAATATTTATTGTAATTGCAATATAAGCATAAATAATGCATTTAAAGGGGTCCTATTATGTCCCTTTTTAGAAGATGTAATAAAGGCCTCTGATGTCTCTAGAGTGTGCATGTGAAGTTTCAACTCAAAATACCCCGCAGATAATTTTTTATAACTCTTTGAAACTGTCCCTTATAGACTTTGATCCAAAATGCTCAGTTTTGGTCACTGTCGCTTTAAATTCAAATGAGATTTTGCTCATAGCCCTCTTTTTAAAAGAAGGCAGAGCTACAAACATGTTTGCATTAGCATAATGGCAGATTCATGCTTAAAACAATAAAAAATGCTCTTAGTCATTTAAATTTTATGCATTTTCTTCAGAAAACAAAACCTGTAATCTTCGATCACGTTGTCTTCAATTATATATATATATATATATATATATATATATATATATATATATATATATATATATCTTATATAAATGTAACAATGTTTAATATTTTTCTCTAGAAAACAACACAAAATACAGAAAGAAAAAAAGAATGATATTGCAAAATAATGCCTTTTTCATTAATATTACTATGCAATTAAGTATTTCATTCCAGATACCATCTCTATTTCCTTATTTCACATTCATCCGCATTCATTCTCAGCCAATCATCCACTGTTCTTCTTTCTTCTGATTCTCTCTCTCCCCCTTCTTCCCATTGCCTCATCCTGTATCTTTTTTTTTATTAGCTCTGTTCTAGAGTGAAATTCTTCATCTCAGATTCACTTTATAAGTACCGCTGGCATATTCACATCTATCAGAAAAGGACAGAAGCTGCTGTCATCCCAACTCACTATGTGAATCTATGTGCGTGGGTGTGTTTGTGTGTGTGTGTGTGTGTGTGTGTGTGGATTTGAACAGGCAAAGTGAGACTCGAGATCATATTTCTAATGCTCTGTATTAATTAGAGATGAGTTGAAAACACTCACCATCATCCCCTGATCCGGAGCCAGCATCTACGAAGCAGAAAAACAGATGGTCAGTCACAGAAGCGCCACATTCATACAAACAGATTCAGTTGGGTTTTTGAACCAAATCTGAATGCAACTGACAAACCAAATATCATATAATGTCATTCGCACATCTAAAACGCATAAGTCTAATCAAGGATTCATGTCACAATGTATTAAAAATGATTTGAAATATAATTGTCGACACTGACTTGCCCTATCTACATATCCCCCCATTTCCAATGACTTATTTAGACAAACCATTGACATATTGCATAATAGCATAGTGGCAGATTCAAAACAGACTACAGTTATCTCTGTGAAAAACTGAAAACAAAAAAAAAATTATATATATATATATATATATATATATATATATATATATATATATATATATGTATGTGTGTGTGTATATGTATATATATATATATATATATATATATATATATATATATATATATATATATTATCTTACTTATTTAATTACTAATATATATATATATATATATATATATATATATATATATATATATATATATATATATATATATATATGTTTCATTTGCGCATCCTAATTTACATTTATATAAATTATAATGCCTCTTAGTCGCTGACATTATCTTTGGCAGGTACAGTGTGAAAACTCGAATGACAGACAGCTGCTTCTCACTTAGGGCTGTTTATGCTAATGATAGAGAGATCATCACTAATGGGCGGAGCTTTCTTTCTCCAATGGCATGTACAAAGGGATAATGTCATCTTATAAAGTGTGTGTTGGGAAAAAGGAATGTGTTTTTTATTATTTTTGTCTCTTTTTATTTTTTCAATTGTATTTGTACTGCTTACGGTGATATTAACCAAACTTCTTCTCGAGTGGGATATGCTTTGCATACTAATGAAGCATTTTTGCAGAACTAGATGAAGCTGATAGAAATGCAAAGACCTGAATGTCTAAAATTAACTTGAGCTCTGCAGCTAAAATTTCTGTAAGCAGAGATGGGTTGAAACTGAACACAGAATATGTGCAGTTAAGAAGTTTTATGCTGTTTACACCAGACACGGAACGTGTGGATAAATTGTGCTATTCGCGCGTAAATAGACGCGTGAACATTTGAGTTTACTCGCTTCATTTGCGTGTCAAATCTGCTTCATTCTCAACTTATAATTCATAACTTAAGCACAGATGCAGACCCGTCAATAAACACGTCCGGACTATCTGCCTGGTGACTGTAGCTTCATTGCTAAATGGCTAACATAGATTTTATTAAGAAAATAACTGTGTTCATGTGTTTTATGAAAGCTGAAAAAACAGCGTAGATTCATTTGTAGCCGTGTCTGAGTCCACTAGATTCTTCAGAGGTACACCCAGCTTTGTGAGCTCATAAACTCCTCCAGAAACTTAACCTGGATGATGGAAGCTTTCAGTGGCGCTTTTGACTGAGCCGAGCCCAGTTTGTTGAACTGTTGTCGGTGTAGGCGGGTGGATTTTCTCTCAGGACATCAACAACACGCTGCGCTGTGCGTCATAAACTTGCCCCGACAAGAGCAAGCCCCTGATTGGTTAACACGGCGCGAATGTCCACTGAAGTTTAGATTTTCAAACTTGAGCGACTCGCATGAAACTCACGTTAAGCACGCAAACACACAAAACGCTCAATTCGTGCTGCGCCATTCACGTGTATTGCGTCATTCGTGCTGTGCCATTCGCGCAATTCGCACCATTTGTACTGTGCCATTTGCGCAATTCATGACATTCGTTTGCATCACGCCGCAGGATGTCTGTTTGCGTCTTTGCATTGACTTAACATGTGAATCACTCGCACTTGACGCTTCTTCTGCGTCTGGTGTGAACGCAGCATTATGCTTTTTATAATACATAGAAAACGAGGATGTATGTATGGGTGCGGCCAATGGACGACTAGAGAAAAATTGACAAGTGACAAATTCCACTAAACTCCACCTGTTAATATCAGCTGCGTATAAAAGCTTGAGTCAGCAAATGAAAATTGTTGGGCACCTCCTGAATGTAACTTCTGCGTTGCATTAAGGATAAAAGAATTCAGTGAATTGAATTATTCATTTGTATCAGATAAATTACTAATATTTTTGACATAACATTTTTTTCGAAAATAACAAGTGAAAAAATCTAAATTTTTAATTTTTACCATTGGAGACTTGCTCTATTGACAGACTGTTGCCACACAACTGTGCTTCAACCATTTATAAAAGTGATAATTGCATAATAGGTTCCCTTTAAAATCCCAAAAAGCATTTGGGGTTGCCCTTATCCCTAAAAAAGACATTAATGGAACACTAACGTACTGTAAACTAGAACATTCCCAGGACTTAAAAGATTGACCTTTTGAGTAGTACGCAATACTGTTACGTGTGAATGTAAAAGGTCTGTAAAGTTTCAAAGATCAAAAGTGAAGGATAAATGGGGTTATTGTTGTCTCCATAAAGAAAGAAACGTATCCTGAACTGCCTGAAAGAAGTTCTTTGTGATTCCAGTCTGCAGAAACTTTGCAACACATTTGCATAATGGCAAACTATGGCCAGAGCAATGTCTGTTTTGACCCTCAAACACTGTAGTTGAAGTTCAGAGACCTGAAAGTGTTTGGTTTGTGTCGTGGAAATGTTGAGAAAACAGTGATTTCTGTGGTGCAAAAGCAAATCCACTTTACTTGCACTTGTAAAGGATGAGGACTCTCTATATTGCTGTAATCAATGTATACAAGCACTCTGTTGAAGAGCTGAAATTTAGATATGGTAATTGACTTTTCTTTTTACGTTACGAGCTGTTTAAGTGCTAGACCACACTCCAAAAGGAAAAGTTGCTACATAAAAGGTTTTGTATTGTTTCTGGTTCAAGTATATAAAATGTTTAATCAAGAAGCAAAAATTGTCTTGTTTTCCAAAAAAAAAAAAAAAAAAAATCAACATTTCAGAACAAGTCAATAAAATTTGCCAGTGGCCTAAGCAAAATAAAATAGTATTTGATTATTATTATTATTATTATTATTATTGATATTATCATTTAGTTTTTGTTGATAATTGTTTTTGAATACAATTTGACTAGAAACAATTGAAACTGTGCTAGTAAGAAAATAATAGTTTTGCAGTGCAACAACAACAGACTGGGCCATCCGACCAATCAGAGCAAAGCACACTCTGCTTTTTTTTGTTTTTTCGTTTACATCACCTGCTGATTAAATGCTAGACCAAACTGCAGACCTTTTACTTGAAGGTTCTGTATTGTTTTGTAGTTTAAATGTATTGTAAGTATTTAATTAAGAAGCAAAAAACATTGTCTTGTTTTTGGAAACAAAACAAGTGAAAATGTCAAAACAAAAAATAGCAAATTGTCAGTGGGCTAAGCAAAATAAACCTGTTTTTAAAGAAAATAATATTGTTATTATTACTTAGTTATTATTACTCAGTTCAAATATATATATATATATATATATATATATATATATATATATATATATATATATATATATATATATATATATATATAAAAATTTAATCAAGTAGCAAAAAAAGTCTTGTTATCAGAAAAAACTAATAAAATTTCAAAACAGTTTTTCCCTAAAAATAGCTAAACAATTGCTTATGGGCTAAGCAAATAATTATTGTGATGATTATTATTATTATTATTATTATTTAGTTTTCCTTAATGCTTTATTAAATATACTTTGATTAGAAACTAGAGAAGGTAAGAAAATAATAGTTTGGGTCATCTGACCAATCAGAGCAGAGCACACTCTCAGAGAGAAGGGGTTTAGAGAGACTGGATTTTTGAAGAAACCATTTCAGATAGAGTTCTTGGAATGTATATTATATAAAAAAGGAAGTGTTATTGACCTTGAATAAATGTGTTTAATAATAATATAAAAATAATTAAGAAACCTTTAAACTAGCATATTGGGGGCATTTTAAACTGAGCTGAAATTTAAAATGAGTGAAAGGAAGAGAACTATAGAGGCAAATGTGTACATTAGAGAGGCAGAGGACGAGGGAAAACAGAATAAAAGTTTGGCTGTCACCTCATTTTCCTCATTTTTAACACTTATAAATCTGCCCTCCAGTCGCATCTGTACCTCTCAGAATGTAAATAATGGAGTTCTTGTGCTTTCATTCGAGGTGAACACCGAAATTAGCCCCAGATAACCCTACTTTCTCTCTCTCTCGTTCAAGTTCAAGGGCACAGCCGCTATGACTAGACTGTACTCGGCTCTCTCTCGCTCCTAGTGTTTCTCTCTATCCGCCCCTGGGCTCGACGGCAGCTTTGGGAAAAATCTGACATTCATCAATTTGTTATGATGGAGAGGAGCAGCTTATAGCTCTGTGCCCTCCCATCAATCACCCCACCAATTACTCCCCGCCCAGAACAAATATAAATCTTCGTTTGAGATGGCCACGGGACGGCCAGGCTTTAATGTGTTATTCCTTTAATTCCGAACCATGTTTCTCCTGCTCCACCGCAATAACACTTTTTTTTTCTGGATACTAGTAATTTTATCTTGATTTTCATATCTCAGCAGCTAAAAATAGACGTACAAGCTAGATAGTATCACTAGATAATTAATTTAATATTTAAAACGGTTTATTTAGTTAAACCTTGTTCTTCATGTGGCCACCATTTCATTTCATTAATAGTATTTATTAATTTTGCTTCAGCTTAGTTCCTCATTTTCATCAGGGGTCGCCACAGTGGAATGAACCGCCAACTATTCCGGAATTTGTTTTATGTAGCAAATGTCCTTCCAGCTGCAACCCAGTACTAGTAATATACACTCTCACATTCATTCACACTCATACAATACAGACAATTTAGTTCATCCAATTCACCTGAACCACATGTCTGTGGACTGTGAGGGAAACCGGAGCACCCAGAGGAAACCCATGCCAACACAAGGAGAACATGCAAACTCTACACAGAAATGCCAACTGACCTAGCCAAGACTCAAACCAATAACCTTCTTCTTCCCACCAAGCTGCCCTCATTATTACACATAACACATTTCCTGATCTTTCTGTTATTAGCATGTATGTACAAAAGTAAGAATAGCCAGTTTTCTATAGTTTGTAATTCATGTTTTTTTTTTTTCTTATTTATTTATGCTTTTGAATTGCATTGTGGGATATTGTCCTCCAATCACATTTTTTTAAGTAGAAAAGTTAATAATTTTGAGTTTTATTATTTTTAATAATGTAAAGTGATATTTTGTTTGAGTTGGTGTTGTAAATTATAGTAAAAATAAATTACCAGTATCTTTTCCATTATATTATGGATGTAATTCTTTCTTAATATTATTTTTTACATAATATATTGTTTCAAGCTACTAAAATGTCAATAAAAGTCACATAAATTGTCAACATCAAAAGTCAACAAAGCACAGATTAAGGTCTCAATGCATTTCTGAACCATAAAAACCAAATTTAAATCATGAAATAAGGAACTTATTAATCATTAGTCTTTTTTAACAGTCCAGTGTTATGTAGATATATTTCTACCTTAAAATGGTCAGTTCTAAAGGACTATTTTATTCGTTTAAAATTCTTAATTTTGTTCATTTAAAATTCTAAAAATTTGTTCCGTAGACCATCGAAAAAATATATAGCTTAAAGTGGCTAATAGTTTTGACCCTGGAATGGTGTTTAAAAAAAAATAATAACTGCTTTTATTCTAACCAAAATAAAACACATAAGAATTTCTCCAGAAGAAAAAATATAGTTTCGCACATGCTGTAAAAATTTCCTTGCTCTGTTAAACATAATCTAGGAAATATTTAAA